>NC_068568.1:3125000-3750000 GCF_025698545.1 Gossypium raimondii
CATAAGTACCCGACGGAACACATTGACACTCCTCGCAACATATGCCGCAATATTTGAAGCACCGATCCCAAACCGCCGCTTTATTGCACCTCCCTTTGCATTTCCCTTCACAAAAGCTGCCATTTCCCCAAAAAAAAATTACATCAAAGATTAAAACACACACACACACACCCAAGGCTTAGATTATGAAAAAAATATGTTTGCTTACGTGAACGAGGCTGAGCCATTGTTGGTGCAAAAACTGAAGAACATAGAAGAAGAGAACAAAGCAGCAAAGTTAGAAACAAGAGCTTCATTTTTTTTCTTTCCTTTTTATGATATCTTAAAAGTAGCTTACTAGTGAAGAAGATGAGTGAGAGTGTATATTTATAGTGAAGTTTTGTACGTGTGTATTAAATAATAGTATGAAACACAGCTGGAGGGGACAATGAGCGGTGGGTTGAAGCACGGTCCACGCGGTTTCTGCAGATGGTGAGGGGGGAAAAAGTTACTAAAGAGTGTAGGACCTTCGTTTTTGAGGGTTTTTTTTTTTTGTCCATTTCCGCCATTAACAAAGGGCAAAGGTAGGTGAACCCTAGTTAATGCTACATGCTACGTACTTTATTTTAGTACATACATCACTTCACCATTTACAATCATGTCGTTTTACTTGTCCACTTTTCATTTTCTTTTCTAGCTAGTCACGAGGCGAGGATCTAGGTCAAGGAGGGTGGTAAACTTGGAATCTATAATATATATATTAAGCATAATAGAGTTTATATTAATGATTAAAATATTATTATTTATGAATATTGTGTGTTGACCTAATGGATATAGTGTTAACTGCTCTAGATGTAGCTTGAGTTTGAATCGTACTAATTGTATTGCTATTAGAGTTTTACTCTCCTCTTATAATTCACCAAAAAATATTTATAAATTATATTATATTGTTTTGAATATATTTTGTCATTTTTATATCTTTTATGTATATAAAAGAGTAAACACTAAATGATTTTTAATATAATAAAATATTTATTATATTTATGATAGTGTTTTTCAATATAACTACTTTTTAATATATTTTTAATGTGTTAGAAATTTTTTATTTTAAAGTTTTTTTTGTGCATCTAGTGTTTTTTTTAATTTAAATAAAAATTAATCTTAAAAAATTAAATATGGGCGGGCCAGGTTGGGCCTGGGTTTCTCTTTCTTAAATTGGACCGGACTTAGACAAAAAGTAAGTTCATTTTTGGGTCGAGCCCGAAATTAAAAAATTGATCTAAATACGCATGGGTCTAACCTAAACTCAGCCTAGCCCATAAATATTTTTATGTTTGTCCCACGTTTGGTTCGCTGAAATGAAATATAGTAAAAATGTAATAATTATGCGATGGAAATGGAATAAAAATGTAATAGACATTAGGTTATTTGGTCCACGACTGCTTTATCCTTATTGCAAATAATAATTTATTTACAAAATTAAATTTCTTACTGTTTTAATTTATTAAATAGAATATTATTAAAAATATTTATCTAAAGATAATATTTTAAATTTAATATTTACTAATATTTAACACTTTACTTTAAAATAATATATTTTATTATTAAATATACTTATAAATAATATCAAAAAAACTTCTCTCATTATTTTAATCTATTCTTTATTTTTTTTGGGTGAAAAGATAGACTTTTGTTACGAATCATCTTGACAAGACTATCTACGATTGTGTTTTCTTCCTAAGGAATATAATAAAATTTTCACCGCTTAGCCACTTTCAGGATATAATGAATTCTTCTGACGAGCGCAGAAAAAGAGCTTCCAGGAACACCCTCTTGAATAGCATTCATAACCTCAAGACTGTCCATTTGAATTGAGATCTTTCGAAATCGCCTATCCAAAGTAAGCTTCAAACTCTTTCTCGCATCTCTCACATCTCTTCACTGCATCTTCTACTTAATGTTTTTCCTTGTTTTTTTCTTCTTCAGAAAATAAGAGAATACCTTCAAACCCTACTTTAAATTTATGATTTTGTTTAACAGAGAATACAAAAATAAATAAATAAATAAAAGGAAACCCAATGAAAAAGGATTGAAAGAAAAGAAATTTGTTGATGGATATTTCCATGAGAGTAAAAACTTAGAAAGAAAGGAAAAAAATCCCAAAGAAAGTTCTCTGTAGATTAGGGGAGGCCATTACAATTAGATGATAAAGGCTATTCCTTGATGCCCTCAATAGGCCATTCTTTGGGTGGGGTAAGGAATGGCAACGCAATCCCCACCCGTAATAAGTACCTCAATGAACTCTGGATTGCGAAAAACAATGACTCAAACTAGGATGATTTGTTTAAACTTGAAGTTTCTCGAAACGTAGAAAGTTTTGGATAAAAGTATAGGCTTGAAAAATAAGTTTAAATGAAAAGTTTGGATAAAAATAAAAACTCGAAAAATGAGTTTAAAAAAAAGGAGATTCTTTTTCTAGACGAACTAGGCCTCGGGTAAGATTTTTGGGTCTGGGCTAGTATTGTTTTATTATCGTTTTACTGTCATTTCGTTATTTAATGTATTTTCAATGTGTTGGAAAATATTTATTTTAATTTTTTAGTGTATTTGATGTATTATATTTTTAAATTTGTTTTTATATAAAAAAACAATCTAAAAGAAAATTTAATACTGGCGAGTTGGGTTGGGCTTGAATTTAGTATTTTTAATTTTGGTCGGGTTTGAATATAATTTTAAATCTATTTTTCGGGTCGTGCTCAAGGCTAGAAAATGAATCTAAAAGTTTGCATCAAACATGATACTCGTAATTAGGTCTAAACTAAAAAATTAAAAATAGTACGCCTAACGAATAATGGTGGAATGCATGCCTTATTACATTCAACCAAACACATCACTAGGGTTTTAATAAAGTATTTTCATTTGACAATAATAATGTTGCATGTTTTAAAAGTTATGGGTTTGAGTGAACTTAACTCAATAATAGTTTTAAGTTTACGAGTCAAGGGATTAAGATTCAAATTTTATATAAATAACAATGAAATGTATTTGACAATCAATAAAAACAAATTTTGGTCGATTATATAAAGCAACTGAATAAATGTTTAAAATGTTTTAAAACAAATTTGATACATTGTCGGTATATAAATTTTATGTACCATTAATGCATTGTAATTGCTACATCCTTAGTAAGCAAATAATACAAAGTTGGAGGACTTTCCAAAATAATATTTATCAATATCACCTCATATCATTTCAAGACATTATAATAAACGTCGATAATGACAGTAAAATGATTACAAAGAAAAAGAACACATAAATTGTATGAGGAAACATTTTCGAGAAAAAAAATGAGCAAAAGAGGAAAAAAATTATTAATGTTAAAAAACGAATAATACAAGAGTAATTTCGACTACATTTAGCCCTCACAAATCCTTTATTTTGTCATTGTATTTCTTTGTTCGAATCACACAATTTCTAACCAAAAAAAATGAAAAGATCACTAAATGTGATAGCCCACCACCATATGCATATTTTACAGCAAATCTCACCAGAATCCATTGCTTGTTGAACTAACTGGTGGGTATACATCATCTTAATCTTTCCAACTGTGCAGCTTTTTAAGCATTCCATCACGCTGGATTGACTCACCCTTCGAAGCCTCCTTGCTTCCATAGACATCTTTGCACAGTTCTGGGGAAACACTATATATATAGCATTTTCATCTTGTTCAGGAGAGAAGACAACTTGTTTCCTGATAGATTTGACTTACCGTCTGGATTATACATTGCTTTGGAGACTCTGACAGATAAACCATTTATTTTCCTGTTGTTCCCCATTCTGATAACCCTCCATACTCCATAGTTCATATTCATGTTTGTATCTGATAAAAGCAAAAGTCGTGTCAGTGTACTACTCTTTTTTTGGATTTGTAGGCAATGTAAACATCTTCCACCCTGCCGTGCACGTCGGAAAAATCCCACAACACCAACCTGCTAATATTATTGACAAAAGCCGTGTATATATAGCTGTTGGTGGCGCGCCTCCATGACAACTCCATGACCACCAAGCTTGGAAACATATGTTGGTGTTGCAATAGTTTCAGGCAAATTAGTTTACCTTTTTTTTTTCTCAACGATAGTCTACCTTAGGGCGAATTCAGAAAAAGAAATTTTGAGGGGTAGGAATTAAATTGTGTATTTTTACTATAGTAAAAATGTAATTTTACTATTTTAATAGGTTATATTGGAGGGTTTAAAGTGCAATTTTACCATTACTAAATTAAAAATTATAAATTATAAAGTCTTTATAATTTATTTCTTTTGTTTATTATTTAATTTTAATTTCAAGTGAATATATAAATATACTATGATATCAGGGGCGTTGCTAGCAACTGGCAGAGTCCTTGCCCCCTAAAATGGAAAATTTTCTATTTAAATCTTTTAAAATTTTAAATTAGTAAGAGTAAAATTGTACTTTGAACCCTTAAAAATGATAGAAAATTAATATAATCTTTTAAAAACTATAAAGATAATATTAAAATGGTAAAATTATATTTTTACTATCGTAAAAATTATAATTTAATTTCTGCCCTGAAAATTTTTTTTTGACTTCGCTCCTGTATGATATAGTAAAATATTTGTGATTGTAATGTTTGTATTTGTTGATGCATGGTTTAGGATTGATGATCTAAGCTGGTTTACATATATCGTGAAAATACTAAGATTTGTTGAGTATATTTTTTTAGAGAAAGGAAGGTGGTAATAGAGAATAGAAAGTGGTAAGGATTTGTGTTGTTGTTTTGTATATCCAAATCTCCCTTTTCCTAACATTTGGAGTAAGGGGAAGATAGGTTATTTGCTCGATTGAGATAGTCATTGTGAGCAGTGCCACAAGCAAGGTTCACTGGGTTTGGCACTGCACAAAGTCACATGCCTTATTTGTTATCCGCAATCTTTTGGAACAAATATCATTGAGCTATAATTCTAGCTAATATCCTAAGCATATGCTATCCCATGTTTGAAGCAACATACTTTAAATATTTAATTGAATTGGATCCCCTTAAATAAGGAGATTAGATTAGAACCTCTTGAAGACTTATCTTTATCATCTCCGCATTATCTTGAACATTATTATTATATTTTATATATTAGTTGCATTTTTGTAAAGCAGATGGATTGTAATTGATCTAATATGTTATCAAGTCGAAATCATTATATATCGAAGGAGACTTATATAGGTTACGTGTAGAGAGTTTTAGCACTTATCTGTTCATTAATGGACTTGTAATTGTGAGTGCATTGAGAGTGTAAACAAGATTTTACTTGGTTTACAACCTAAGCTTTTAGAAATAAAACTTAGGGTAGGAAGATCTAGATCTTTAGGTACAAAGGTGAGACTGTTAAACCAGGGTGTGTTAGGACTTAAACCACACTTGAAAGATAGTGGATTATCTCCTTGCTCAAGGACCACATACCAGTGGCGAATTCAGGGGGTGTTGGTAGGGCCCCGACCCCCTTAAAATGGAAAAATTTCTATTTAGGCCCCTTTATAGTTTATAAAGTTTTATATTACTAATAGTAAAATTGTATGATAAAAATTTGATTTAATTCTTTAAAAATTATAAAGGTATATGTCTAGCTCGCCTCTGCCATAGACATAAAAAAAACCAAACTACGTAAACAATTTGCTTATGGTTTATTTTGTTGATCGCAGTGACACTTCTAGTAACCATTGCCTGTATCACTGCTAGGCTCCATTGCCCCCTTGTTCTTGCAATTATTGATTTGTTTCTTCATGCTCCTCTGGCCATGATAACCATTGCCTGAATTCTCCACTTTGTGAGTGCAATATACTTTCCATCACAATTCACACTCAAGATATCTTCTTTAAGGTTCTAGAATTTAAAATTTTTAAAAGAAAATTGCTATTTTTTTTAATTACTTCTTAAAAATAAGAATAAGATAATATTTAGCATGAAATTATTTTGGAGTGTTTGTATTTGAATTTAGAGAATATAAACTAAGCAGCAAGGTTCAGTGTTAATACTAAACCATATGAACAAAATTTTCTACACCGAACCCTTTCTGAAGAGAGCTTCAATGATCGGAATGGATGCCGGCACAAGCTTCTGCCGATGCCTCAACCATCTGCTCCGTCCGAATTCCAGCATTGCATATGTTTGCAAAGGAAATTCGCATGTGTTTCATCCCATACTGGGCTAGCTTTCCATAGTGTATCTCAAAGGTTGTCACCTGTGTAGGTCCAACACAACAGAGCATCTTCTTAAGTAGCAATGGCAGCAAAAAAAAACAAATAAAGCGACGAAAAATGAGGCTGAGAATGGAGAACATTACCATTTCCCTAAGGCAATTCCAATCATCAACAAGACGTTGCCCTGCTGTGTCGTTTGTAAGGCACAAACCTTTTCCAAAAAACAGATAAGATCGGCATCACGCTGCTCAACAACACCTGTAGTGTTGGTGGCTCCAAGTAGTGGTCATCTTCGTCGTCGTCAAGGAATTTGAATTTAGCATTTGCACCGAAGTATAAGGAGAGCTAGTCATTGCCAAGCTATTGGACGTCACCGTATTGCATGACATGGGATTTTGTAGTCCTTTTTTTTGCCTATTGCATAATAAACCCCATCTCAACAATAATATATAAACTTTAGGGTAAACTGCTTTAGTAGTCATACAATTATTAATATTTTTATTTTTGTAACTTAACTATAAAAATTTACAAAATAGTCACCCAACTATTAGTAAATTTCTTTTTTTTTTTGTCACTCAATTATGAATGGTCACCTAATTATTCAATTTTATCTTTTTGGTCACTAGTGGCTAGAAGCGGTAGCTTTTAAAATTAACATAATAACAACTTTAACCATCAACATTTATATGTTGTGTCAATTTAGTCTTAATTCTAAAAAATATAACCATCAACATTTACACATTGTGTAATTTTTATTTATTTTACAATTTTACTTTTCTTTGTGACCCTTTCACCTAAAAAGTTAAAAAAATTATCAGTAAAGGAAAACACCCAAAAATCCAAGATAATAATTTTCATCTTTTCTCATTCTTTTAAAATTAACCTCAATTTCACAAAGAAAAACAAAATTGCAAAAAGAAATAAAAATTAGACAATGTATAAATGTTGAGGGTTATATTTTTTAGAATCGAGACTAAATTGACATAATTTATAAATATTGAAAGTTAAAATTACTAATGCCAATTTTAGAAACTACCAAGTTAAAGTTGGTGACTAAAAAAGAAATTTACTAATAATTGGGTGACTACCAGTGTAGTTTACCCTTAATTTTAATTTGGACAGATTTTCTAAAACCATACATTTTCATATTGTTGCTGCAAAGTCTCGTTCCGCAAGTCATTTGCTTCACTGCACAAAAGAAACAGGAAGATGAAGATGATATATGAAGTGAGTTTTATATATGTATATGATGAGTATGGTTGCATATATACCAGTCTTCCATCCAAGAAACACTGTATAAGTCTCCCAAACAGGTTTTAATACTCTGGGGGAGGACTTGGATGACCTCCAGGACAATAGGTTGCCCAGCTACCCTCTTCTTTGTTCGCCGCGGTGGTCGCATAGATATTCAAACCTTGGGGAAGAAGACCCTCCAGCATACTTCCCTGGATAAGTTGATCAGCGTAAAGATGACTCTTGTCAGGCATCCCTGGATTAACACCATAAAAAGGGTAATTGGTAATAAAATATAGGGTTTACAGTTTAGGATTTAGATATTTATGGTACTAACCAAGCGTTCCGGGACCACCATGATCGGAGTAGTATATGAAGATACGATCGTTGGGGCCACTATTAATGACCTTCCCACTACCGCCGGTGAGAGCAGCTTTGTTTCTGAGGATAACAGTGAAAAAGTTGTTAACAGTGATATTTTCCCACTATAACTACATGCATTGGACGGTAACCGACAGACGTCTCCGGTGGTATCTCCACCGGAGGAAATGAATCCAGTCACCAACAATTGAAGAATAACACCGACCACAAGAAGAATCATTATTCGGCCAAGCTTTGATCAAATTTAACTTGAGAAAAATCAGCACTTTGTGTTGCTTATATATAGAAGAATATGCATGCATAAGCTGAATAACATGTAAGAAGGTTAAGGGCTAATTTGGCGTTGGTTTGGAAAGTGTTCTGGAAAAGTGTCGTGAAAAAAATGATTTTAAAAAGTTTAGTTTAAAATTTGAGTGTTTAGTATTATTGTCAAAAGGTGCTGAGAAATAAAATGTTCATTTTAGACATATTATTATCAAGTAAAAAATATGCATTTAAATAATATTTAAATTAGTTAATATTATTATATTTTAGTAAAATATAAAAAAATTATTATAACTTGTTGTTGATATTTTTAATATATGAAATATAAATTTTAAATATTTTTAAGCAATAAATATTAATTATTTATAAAATTTAATTAGAATATATAAAATATATTTTAAATATTTAAATATAACCATTAAATATTTGTAATTAGTATTTTAAAAAATATTTTTTTTATTTTTAATTAATGATTTTAACACATTTGTAATTAAGCACCAATAAAAAAAGAAGAAAAGTACTATGTTATTGGATGAGTGAAAAAGTAATTAAGCACTAAAAGTGCTTTTGGGTGAGGAAAAGCTAAAAATTTTAGCTTCTCCTCTTCAGAAGTGCTTTTGAAAAACACTTCTGAAAAGCTAAAAATTTCAGCTAAAAACAATTTGTTTAGCACAGCTTTTCTTTCAAAAGTACTTTTGGAGCCAGAAGTACTTTTTTTTTAAGCACTACAAAACATGCCCTTAATAATTTGTCCTTTCATCATTTTTTTAATATATAAATTAAAAAATAACAAAGAAAACATCATTATATAACACATAAAGTCATAAAATATTACTAAAAGAAATCTATATAAAAAAAATGGTTCCAGCTCAGGGCGAAACCAAAAATTTTTTTTGTAGGGGTTGAAATTAAATTATAATTTTTACGATAGTAAAAATGTAATTTTATCATTTTAATATCCTATATCTTTATAATTTTTGAAGGATTAAATCATATTTTTATCATTTTTAGGGAGACAAAGTATAATTTTATCATTTACTAATTTAAAATTCTAAAAGTTTTAAAGGGCCTAATTAAATAAAAAAAAATTATTTTAGAGGCCAGGCACCCTACCAACCCCCCTAGCTTCGCCCCTGTTCCAGCTTAATTGCATTTTTGTGGTTGAAAATATTTGTTTATTTACCTCTTATAGTTCACCATGTATTTAACATTTGAAAGATTAGGGATAGTTAAGGTAATTAGAAATTAAGGTAATTTTGTAAAATTGAATATTAGAGTTATGATTCTCAAATTACAAATAATATAATTTTTTTGACTTTTCATCTTTTAAAAAGAGAGAACCATCATCTCTTAAAAGTTATGTACTAATTTGAAAGATCAAAATCACGAGACTTTATAAAACAAAGTCCTCACCATTTGACATCAGTGATATGAAATTTGCTGCATAATTAGCTTCATGATAAATAGTCTTAGGATGTTATCCTACTTAGCTAAGTTACAAACATCTTTATATATAATATTTTTATACTCTTTTTCTGGCTTGGACACTTGGCAACGAGCAACGAGAGATGTGACATCAAAAGCACCTACAGATAGCTTTTTGTCTTGCACCACCCGAGTGGTCATCCATTAATCAACCACCCATATATTTTACACCTCCATCAGGCCACCCGCTAATAACAAACCTCCAATTAGGTCCCTCGCTATTAGCGAATACTCACTTATAACAATCTTATGCTATCTTAGCAAAGGGAATGTCAGAGAAATCCCTTGCTTATCGACAACCAACTCATAATGGATCTACCACCTGACAAACCACACTAACAAGCCACCACCAAGCAAAGGGGCCTTCCCACTATAAATACCCCATGGCTCGGTGAACAAAGGATCCTTCTCTCTCTTTCAGCAACCTTGAGCATTTTACCCTAGCACACAATCTTCCTCTCCTTTCATTAACTCCCTTCCTTTATCTCCTTTAATACTCCAGTTGAATCAACCTCCTTATCTCCCCCTTGTTGGTTACTCATCAACTACAAGTACATACAAAACTGTTACTAAAAGAAAGCCTAATATGTTTGCCTATACTTGTGGTTGAAAATATTTGATCATTTACCTCTTGGGTTCTTGCATTCAACATTATAAATACTTAATTAATGGATAATATGCAACCTCATATTAAAATAAGAATAATTACAAGTCATTATTTACGATAAAAAATGTTAACCCTAATTAATATCATCTACTATGGTTAAGGTTAATTGGACTTTGATTATCTAGTAAAGTATGAGATAAATATGTGTAAATACTCAAGTAACTAATTTCTAATTGACGATGAATAAAGATAAATCAGTAAACCCTCAATTACATATAACATGATTTTTTGGCATTACATCATCCTAAAAGAGAGAATTACCTCTCTAAAAATTATGTGTCAATTTAAAATATCAAAACCATAAGACTAAAAATGATATATTTTAAACTTTCATCGAATATTTTTAAAAAGTACAATAAGGCATTGAAAAAAATGAAACCCTAAATTTAATTTTCTAAAAAGAAAATGAAATGGAGTGGGGTATTGATTGAAAGGTAAAAAGAAATTTCTAGAATATTTTTTTTTTCCTAAATTGGACGATTGGATCAAGAGCTGTTAGTTTGACTGGTCTGACCACCGTTCTAGTTTTGAAAACATAGACAAATTTGATAATTCAAACATCACTTTTGATAAAAAAAAAAACTTTCGGAACTAATTTATGAATTGTGATATACTTCAAGGGCTAATTTACAAATAAAGCCATTTTTCATCGCCTCATGGCCCATAGTGGTATTTTACTTTCGAGGCCTTGCGGGCTTGATTGTTGGCTGGGCCGAAATCCAATACATTATGGGCTTGATTATTGACTTTAAAATAATAAAATTTATTTGCATTGATGACTACACCATTAGTTTCAAAGTATCAAATTTACTTTAGATTAAATTAATAATTAAATAAAATGAAAAAAACTTACTAATTAAGCCAATTTAATTATACCTAAAATTTTTAAGGATTTAAAAGAAAAAACCAATTGATACAAACTTCAATGATAGTAAAAGCTTAAAATTTTAATTCTTAAAATGGATGGAAAGTTTGATATCTGGTAATTTTATTGATGTGGCAATTTATGTATATGTCATGTCAATTAACAATAAAAAATATGTTTTATACCTTTTAATAATTTTAATTTTAAAAATATTTTTATAGTTTTTGAAGTTTTAAATTAAAATTTATTAGTTGTTGACGTGGCATCTACGTAGTACGACACTTCAATAAAGTTAACAGTGTTAGCTTTTTCAATAATTTTAAAGTAATTTAACAAACAACATAAATTTAAAAATTAAAATATATGAAAAATTAAATAAATAGCTAAAATTATTTTTCCCTTATAAAATTGGAGTGCAAAATAAAAATAAAAAAAAGCTTGCTCATGCGGTTGTCTCTTTTATTTCATTGATTAATAATGTCAATGTGAAAAGAATTATTAAACTACCACAGTTAAATTCTTATTTTTCAATGATTTATTTGGTCTTCTAACTTTATTAAAAACGTTATTGTAGCTATCCATTTAAATTTTTGTCTTTTAAGCCTTTAAATTTGTATTTTTTATTAAATTACCTTAAAATGAATGAAAATTTAAATTTTTTAACTTTGCTTACGTTACATACATATGAATTGCCACGTGAATGACACGTCAAGATTTAATTAATTTTTAAAATTTAAAAAATATAAAACTATTTTTAAAATTAAAATCATTAAAATTATTAAAAAATTATAAAACATTTTATTCTTTAAAAATTTTAAAAGATAAGATTCTCATACTACTTTTAAAACTATATCCTATTTGATTTTTTTTCAAAATTTTCTTTTTCAACGTAACCCAATTAGTCAACAAAAGAGTATAAAATATTTAAAAATAAACCCTATGTTGGAGTTGATTAGACTCATCTAATAGTTACATTCATGGATTTAATGAAATAAAATAGCTTCTAAATAGCGATTCTATTCAACTTATGAGCATCTCTATAATTAATCTAGGAGAAAAAATATTTGTTGGGGATGATCTTCCTCAGTCGTGGGTGTTACTCAGTCTGTTAATGGGTCTTTTTCAGCTGTTGATCACTGTGGGTTTACCTTGTTCGAAGATTCAAGTTTCTACTCCGAGCAGTTGGCCAACCCTTGTTGGGCTTTTCGTTGCTAGGAATAGTGCCCTTATCCCCTCATTTTGTGTGCAATGAATTGCTTTTCTTTTCTTTTTAAAAAAAGTTATAAAATTGTTGATTGAACCTTAGCTCAGTTGGCATCGATATTGTTACTGATGCAAAAGAACATGGATTCAAGTGCGTTGAAGCTCGTTTATCTTCCCATTTAAGAATTGAAAAAGATAAATTCGCGATATTAATATTATTTTCCATAACAGATTTTATTTATGAGATGTATCCATCAAAGTATAAATTAAAGCAAATTTGAATAGACAATAATATTGTCCTCTTGCTTATAGTGGTTGGTTATAAAAAAATCAAAACAAATCCAATTATAATTTAAAAGCAAAAAATAGAAATATAATGGTCAAACAAAGCTGCCTGGTGCCTATATATCTAGGACTTATCCTCAAATAACTTAAATTAAAGGGTCCAAAAAGAAATAAAAATCTTTCCAAACCAATGTTGAATGACTTTGAAACCTCACTATAATGGACAAGTTTCTCTTGTCTTTATTTTTCCTTTTCCCCCCTAAAGGTACCTAAAAGAAAGATATGTTTGAGTGATTACTATTTGCTTAATATTCAATTTTTAGAGTTATTAATTTTAATATATATTTTTTAAAAATTATTTTTATATTATTTTTAATTTAATGTTTAATAATTATAATTTTTTATTTATTAAAATTTTATATATAATCATTTTAATATTTTTTAATGTTTACATTATAGTAAATTTAATATTTTATGTGTTATAAATAACATAATATAAAACATTACAAACTTAAAAGCCAGACTGACCGAGCTTGGGCATTGAATGTTCAAGCCAAAGCTCGGCCTATATTTTAAACGGGCTTAATTTTTTACCAAAACTCAATTTTCGAACTAGATATTTTTACCCGAGCCCTCCCAAATTTTGGGCAGACCTTCGAGTTTGGACAAATAGCCTAACCTATAAACAGGTCTAATGAAGCTTACTTGATCACCCCTTCTCTCATTTTATCGCATTTAATATAATTTTTTATCGCATTTAATATAATTTTATCGCATTTAATATAATTTTTTATATTTAATATAATTTTTTAACAGCCCGATTTTTTAGTGATGTCGAAAACAGTGGTTCGAGGCCACCAAATCTGGCGAGTAAGTTCGTAAATATTATTATTTAATATTTACAAGTCAAATGTGGTTTTAAAAAAGTTTTTGAATTGGTAATTTGTATTTTATAATGATTTATTAGGTCAAAAAGTGAGGTATCGGGACCTCGTTTCTATAAACTGAGCCATAAATATTTTATAAATATTTACGGAGTGTCATTAAGATAGTATTAAAGTTTCATTGAAAAATTTTAACGTTTCGATAGTTAATTAATTAAAAGGACTAAATTGAAAAAGGTGCAAAACTTACTAATTTTAATATTTAAGTGACTAAATGGCTTGATTAATAATTAAAGAAGGACCTAACTAATAATTATACCTAAATTTAATGGATGAGGCGGCATAATAAGAGAAAATAATAAAATAAGGTCATTCAATGGCAAAATTGTAAATTTGATGAAATCAAAATAAAACAAATTAGATTTGGATAGTTTTCTAGACATTTCTTCTTCAATTTTCGATTCAAAACAGATATAGGAGAAAGTTTAAGTTGGTTGTTCAATTTTTGCTTCATATCAAGATCCCGTAAATACTCGTAAAAATTAACATAATAGTCCCTAAACTTTTACAATTATTACAATTCAATCCAGATTTTTGGAAGGTTGGACAATCGGATCGGCACTCAAGTCACACTATCCAGCTTATCTCGGTAATTTTCGAAACATGAAATACAGTTTATATGGCATGTATAGGCTTTTGTACGGATTTAGTCAAAATTTAGCTTATTTAAATATTATGAATAATATTTTGTTTATATAACCAACATACATATTGATATGAAATTAATGTACGAGTGATGTTAGTATAAGAGATATATGTATTTATATAATTGAGTTAAAGTGAACTTTAGTAACTTGGTTAGATAGGTTAATTAGGTTGTATGTGGTGATAATACATGTTTAAGACTTGATTTTAGCTTGTGTTGAATGCCTTGTTATGGCTTTTTGATGTGCAAGTTGTTGAGGCTAGGTTGGTATCAATTTGGGTGAGAAATGTGGCTTAGAAAATAGCTTATTTTCATCTAAACGGGTAAAGACATGGACATGTGTCTCAGTCGTGTGCGACACACGGTCAGGAGACACAACCGTGTGTCCATTGTATCTTCTAGGAATGCAAGTCAGTATGCTCACACGGCCTAGACACGGGCATGTGACTTGGCCATATGACCCAAGTCAGAGAGTTACATGGGTATGGACATGGGCTAAGACACGACAGTGTGTTCTTATTTCGAATGCCCACACGGCCGTATGACCCCTTAAATGTTAAAATTTTTAATTATTTCTGAAAAATTCTTTGAGTTTCCAATTTAGTCCCGACTTGTTTCTAATATGTATTTCGGGTCTTGAGGGTTTGTTTAAGGGACAATATATATTATTTTGATTGGTTTTATTATGAGTATTGATATGTAATGAAATGTTTAAAATTTATGTATGATTGATCCGTAAACCCCAGTAATGCTCTGTAACCTTGTTTCTGTGACGGATATGGGTTAGGGGTGTTAAGTTTATTCTTTTTTTTTTGTGCTAAAATTATATTTAAAATATTATAAATTGTATGTTGGCATAATGATTTTTTTGGCCCTCAAAGTTTTAAAAAAGTCATTTTAAATTTTATTTAATTTTTCGTCTCTTTTAGCCCTTCAACTTGTATTTTTGTTATATCACTTCAAAATGGATGACATATCAACATTTAGTTAATTTTTTAAATTTAAAAATATTAAATACTTTTTAAATATTTTTAACATTTTTTAATTTTTAAAAATAATTTTATATTTTTTGAAAATTTGAAATTTTAAAAAAATTTAAATGCTGATGTCGAAACCATTTTTTCGTAAAACGGGGGTCGACTTGGATTTTAAAAATGAAAACGAACATGTGAGTCGCCACCAATCCTTTTTTTGAAGAGGTGTGATCGGGTCACCTCAGAAAATGGTTATTTTTAATAAACGATTTGATTTATTAAAACAACGCTTTTTGGTCTACGAAATTCAGAAAGATGGGTTCGGGAGTCGGTTACGTACGAGGAAGGGTTAGCACCCTAGTAACATCCAGAAATTGGTACTTAGTTGATTAATTAGTGACTTAGTGTCAAGAATTGGAAACTTTGAGAAGATTCAAAACATGATCCTTTGTTGAAATGCTAAAAATTTTCGAGAAAATAGCATATTTCACGCTAATCGAGAAAGAGAATTACGTCTCGTAAGTTAGGACACAATGTCTTAAATTATCGATACGAGAATAAATGCCAAGAAAATTACTTATTTTGAAAGATATTTGGTTACCTTGGGTTTAGAAAAGAGATCATGTCCCGCGAGTTAGAACACGATCTTTTGTTGATTCCGGAGAACATTTAAAACTTTGTTTAAAATGATTCGTGTATTTAGATTTATCGAGAAAATCGAAACCCCGTAAGTTAAGGTACGATCTTATCGAATCAAAATACAAGGTTTTATTTGTTTTAAAGCTATGATTTTTGCATCAAATAAAATTAATCTAACATGAAATGATAGAAATAAAACACAATATTAACATGCGTAACAAAACGATAATGAATATGATGATGTAAGTATAAATAATACAATTAACAACAACAAAAATAAGATAAATAAATAAAAGGGCAAATTACTTACATATAAAATAGCAAGTACATAAGCACATTAAACTAAAAAGTCTTAAAAATAATATGAGCACATAAATAAATAAGTAATCATCAAGTAAAATAATAATAATAAAGAAGATAAATAAAATTACAAAAATATAAAATATGTAAGTACGTATATAAACATATATATAACAAAGTTTGAAACTTAAAAGGTATAAATGAGTAAATAATAATAATATTAATATTAATAATAGAATAAAAATAATCTAAAGTAAAAAAAAACACAAAAGATATAAGTGATTACATAATAATAATATATAATAAGATAAAAGATATTTAAACTTAGATAAGTAAATAAAATAGAAATATAATAACAATAATAATACAAAACTAATGGCATAATATAATAGTAATGAATAAGTAAATATAAAAAGAAAATACAGGTATGATAATAACTAGCTTAATTAATAAGATAACAAAATAACAAAAAATAGATTAAATCGGGATAAAATGAAATTTAAAGGTATAAATTACAAATAAAAAAGAAAAAGGGCCAACTAGAATGCGCTGAAAAAGGGCAAGGACCGGATGGGAAATTATTCCCAACCCTTTAAACAGCGTCGTTCCATGCGTTTTCCTTTTAAAACGGTCTAAGGACCAAATTGAAAGAAAATTGAAAATTTGTGGCAAAATTAAAAAAATAAAAAAAGGATAGGACCCAATTGTAGCCAACCTCAAAAGCGGAAGGACTGAGGGCAAAATAGCCCTTTTGTCTAAAAAAATGTGGATCCTAGGCGGTTCATGTGGGGTCGGTCCGATCCAGATCAAAACGACGTCGTTTTGGGGCTTTCTGAACCCCTCCAAAACGGCGCCATTTTAACACCCTATATAAGTTTAAAAAAATTCAAAAAAAAAATCAATTTTCTCTTCTTTCAACAAAAAATTGTTCTTCTCTCTCCCTGCTCTCCAAAAATCCGGCCAAGGGTCTGGGCGAGGGCCACCGCACCGGCCGCAGGGAGTCAAAAAGTTTTTTTTTTTTTTTTGATGCAGCACTTCAACCCCCCTGAGTACTCCGGCAATGGCAAATAGGTAAAAACCCTTCCCTTTTTATTTAATATTTTGAAAATAAAAGAAAAAAAAGAGAGAAAAAAATAATAACAACAATAATAAAAAACAGAAAAATAAAAGTCAGCTTTCTTATAAGGGCTAAAAAGATTAAAATTAAATAGAGAACTAAAATGGCTTTTTCTTATAAGGTTAGAGGACAAAATATATCATTATGCCTTGTTGTATAATGTCTGGATTTACTAATATATATAATATCTACCTTAACCCTAAATTGTAACCTTTTTTATAATTTTATAATTTTATACATCGAAATGAAATTTAAAAATGGTATAATTAATTATGGGATCACATTTTATTTTAGAATCTCTTCAGTATCACATGTAATAAAGTTCATTTACTGACGAACAAACAAATCAAACGAAAGCAAAAACAAAATAAATAAATATGTGTTGCCCATTAGTATAATAATATATTTGTTATTTAATGTTCTCAATAAATATTAATTAATACAATATGAATATTCTCTTTTAATTATGACATATGTGCCACAGAATTTTGCATACCACGTTACGTACGGCTGTGAAAGCTCATCTTCACTGGGGCATTTCTATTTTTAATTAAATTATATATTTTTGAATAAAATTTCAGATTATTTATTAATAAAAACAACAACGTGTCATATTGAGATATAGACAGGCTGCAAGTAAAATATAAAAAAAATCTCACAACCAAAGTAAAATCGAAGGAAAGCCCAACCACCTCCGTTGAGTCCCATCCCCGTAAATCAATGAAACCTTTGAAACGTCCAGCTTCAGAGTAAGGAAAATCTTGCCGTCCTGCCTGATAGCAGACGAGATAGAGGTTCACGTCTCCAGCGACGGTCCGCTCGGACAGAGCAACACATCCAACAAAACATCACCCTTGGCTCCCAGTCACACTAGCACTTGTTCAGTAGGGAACGAATCCACGTTAAAAGAAAATAAATCTGAATTGAGATAAAAATATAACAAAAAAAAAAAATCAATCAGAAGTAATAATTTAATTCTTTTAAAAATTTTAAAAATTAATCAGAAATAAAGAAAGAAAAGGTAAGAAAAAATATTAAAAAGTAAACAAATAAGGGATAATATAATTTTTGACTCTTAAATTTAATAAATTAATTCACTTTGGTATCTGTATTTTTATTGGTTTATTTTGGCACTTAAATTCGACAATTAGGTCTATTTTGATTTCCTAACTTGAAAAATATAAATAACACTCTGTGTTTTTAATAACAAGACTGATGATTGAACACGTCATACCATTGATTTCTAATTAAGCCAATTCGTTCGATTCGACCATCAAACCAACAATAATTAATTAATTAACTAAAATTCTTTTAAAAAATAAAAAAGAGAAATTTTATTAAACCAATTTATTTTTGTCTCGATTTTTAATTTGTACAAATTTAAAGTAATTTTTGAGTCAATCGGTTCAACGCCTTTATTCGTACTTGGTCTGTTTTAAATATATATTATCCAAACAAATAATAATAAAACATAAACAATTATTTTAAATTAAACATTTAAATTAATTTAAATAAAATTTTTATTATGTTTTTATTATTTATTCTTCTAAAAGTGGCGGGAGTATCTGTTGGCTGTATGCACTATAACGAAAATAAGGTGGAAAACGCGTCTTCCTTTTTTTTTTAAACCTTTCCATTTACGCGCAATTAGTTATCTTTCATTCCATTGACAAATCATAACCTTTTTTTTTATATTTTTTCTCAAAATACATATTTTTAGAAATAAATTTTTTTATATAATTTCTATTATTATCCATAACTCTTTCAACTTTTTTTTAACAATCTCGTTATAATTTTGATTATATCTGTTCTTTTTATGTTATATGTGAGCGTTTGATTAAATCAAGTGAAAAATTTTGAATTAATCGAGTGGACGAGTCCTATTTTATCATACTAACTAGATTTGAAAACTTTTCAAATCTAGCCAAGTAAAATAGAATTCAATTAAATTGAATCGAGTAAAATTTTTCGAGTTAAAATAAAAAATTAAACATGTCAAATAAAATCTTATTATAATATAACTACTTTCGTGTTATAGTACATAAATTTGAAAACTTTTTAAAGCAAAATAGAAATAAAATATTTTAGTATGATAAACTTGAATCATTAATTAACTTATTTAGAAAACTTTAAACTTTCTTTATATATTCTTTAGAATCCTTTTAAGATTATTATAATTTTGTAAAATAAATAAATTTTGGAATTTTATAAATATTTTGAAATTTAAAAATTATTTTGAATTTTTTTTGTAATTTTTGTTGAGAAAAAGACTAATTTGCTTATTTTCAAATTTGACAGGGACTGATGGGCGTCGAAACCACCAAATATAAATTACAACGACAAAATAACATTAATTAGCAGTATAGAGCAGTAGGGTCGAATCCACAAGGACTGACTATCTAATTTTACCTTTTTTCGTGACCAAAATCAATGTCGCGGTCACAGTCGTGCCCACGACCTATGTGTAGAAATGCTGAAAAATAAAAAAAATGGGGGGTTTAAATTAGTTAAGATAAATAAAGAATAAAATACGAAAAATAAAATAAAATAAAATAAAAATACATTCGAAAATGCAAAAATAAATTTAAGAAAATAAAATAAATGAATAAATAAAATATTTTGTTAAGTTTAGCCTTAGCCTCAGTGTACTCCAATCTTGAATCAATCCTTGAAATATATTTTCCCTTCCAAGCGATAAGCTGGTTATAGCAATCGAGGATCCTTCAAACCCCCAACTCTTCATCTCATAGTCGATCTCGATATTACCTGCAAATCAACCCTTGTCAAATTTCCAACCACATGGCACATGCCCGTAATTTAAGATTTTGACAGCCTTGCAATCTGAAAAGCCCAACTCGAATTAACAACCTCAACCGTGTGGGTCGTTTAAATTTGATGACTATTTCCCTTGACGGAATCCAACTAGCTTTTTCCAATTTAACACGCCAATTTGTTCGCGAATTTTTGAATATAACACCAGCAACTCAACTTCCTAACTATACGCCAAACGATTCCGACCCAACGCGCGCTTTTTGAATTGAAATCAAATCAACTTTGAAGGACAAATTTGTACTATCCCATATACCAGAGAGATACCAAATACCGAATTGTAAAGTATTTGGTGCGGGTTCATATCTCACAATTTATTTGTTGAAGTGATAACCGGGCTAAGGCTAAAAAGGGTTTAGTTAATCATGAAAAAAATCATGCTTTGAAAATGGTTTCATGGAATTGTGAAAGGTGGAAAGGAAAAGGGCTTTGGAAGGAAATTAAACCAAAAAGCTAAAAGTTAAAGAAAAAAAATTGAAAGAACAGAATATGGGTGACGCGAGAATAAAAAAATAAATAATTTATTAAATGCCAAAGTAAAGTGTGTTCAATTGGTTATAGCCACTAGGTATTTATACACATTTTTAGTACTAAAATTTAGCTAGATTTTTCCTAAATATTATCACTAAATAAATTTAAATATTATTACTAAATAAATCAAAATTTAAAAGTCAAATTTAAACTAAAATTTAAATTAATTACGAGTTGTAACAATATAAAAAATCATTCAATCTTTATCCAGTCACTTAAAAAAATCTTCAACCCTTCAATCTTTATCCAATCATATTTGAATCTCCAATCTTTCAATCAAGCCCTCCTCTTTGCTTTTTGTTCCAATTTAGTCATTTTTTGTAAGAGTTTGAATTCAGCACACCAACTTCATTCCTGATAAGAAAAATCCAAACTTAATAGCATTTTATTTGATAATTACCCAAAAATAAATATATTAAAGATACGAATTTATCTTGCTATCAGGGACTAAAGGGGTATTTACACCAATCTGTTATCCGAATTGTAAAATTAAACTCGTTCGAAACTCAAATTACTTATTCAAGTTGATTTGAATAACTTAATTTCAATTAGCTTGAAATTTGAAAAAAAAATCATTTTTTTAATCCAATTGAGTTTTGCTCACCTCTATTTGACTCAATGCCTAGAACTACCAATAGCTCCTCCCCAACCCATAAATAGAAGGATAATGCTCTCCAACGCATTCGAACTGATGTCCTCCTGTATTGGCAACAATACTCATGCTAATCGAGCTAAAACTCAATCGACACTCTTTAAACACTTAAATAGAAGGATCATATGTGTTTAAGTATATTTGAATCCACATTCTCATGATCGTTGTAATAATAATGATGTCAATTAAACTAAAACTTAATCCATATGAAAATGATAATGTGCTTCAACGCACTCGAATCCACGTCCTCTTGTGTTGGTAACAATATCATACCAATAGAGTTAAGACTCAATCGATATATATTACTTCATCATTACTATGCCAATCGTAATCTGTTTCGTTTGATACAATACCTAAATTAATTACAAACCTCAAAATTCTAAAATTAAGAAAAATTAAGTGAACCTCCCATCCCATGTGTGAGGAGATTATTTATTATTAAAAAATAAAATACATGATTTGGTCATTTAACTTCAAAAAGTTACAAAATGGTCACTGAACTATTCAAAAATTTTCATTTAACTCGTTAAGCTTTTAAAATTATTGTTGTATGGCATTCTTTGTTTGCATCACCTGCACCAATTGAAAGCTTTCATTCTCGTTTTCTTCTACAATTCAGTTTTTTTTTCATGAAACAACTCTGAATGTTATGAATTTGTGAATCAAAATCCAAACAACTTTCTTCTTTGATCTCTATCACTGATCGTCAGATCGACTTGGATATGAGGTATATTCTTCTACTCATCGATGGGTAGCGATCTATTGTATCGATCGTTGAATTGTCACTTGGACCTTGATAGCTGGACTTTAAAAAAATATTAAACGAAAACTTTCGAATAATTCAATGACCATTTTGTAACTTTTTAAAAATTAGTGGCCAAAATGTAATCATACTAAAAAATTAGTGATATTGAATGTAGTTTACTAAAAATAATAATGAAATAAGAAGACAATCGATGATACTTCAACCTAAAACCTTACTTGAAGAATAGTAAATTTTTACTACTCAACTAAACAAATATCGGTAGTAAGTAGGTAAAAGTACCATGAAGGCCATTATATTAGGAGTTAGATTACATTTTGCCCCTTCAACTAAAAAAAATGGCAAATTAGGCCTTGTACATTAGATCAAAGAGCAAACAAGTCATTCTGTTAAAAATTTCATCCATTTTTTCTATTAAAAACTAGTCATTGTATATTAGCATAAGGTACACGTAGCACGTTATTTGTAAACTATCTGGTTATTTCGTTAACCATGGCAATTATTAACATAAATAATTTTTTTAACAGAAAGAACTAGTTTGCTATTTGATTTAATAAATATAGATTAAATTATTTATTTTTTTGAGTAAAAGGATCAAAATGTAATCTCACTCGTAGTACATGACCCTCCATGATACTTTTACCATGGTAAGTACCACGTTGTTATTTTCCTCTGTAATTAAAACAGTTACGGTAACTTTTAAAACAATAAGTAATTAATTATTATGCTGGCATCTTTCCTAAAAATATATACTTATCACCACTCCCTCGACTTTTCTCTTCTTCTACTCGCTCTGCTGTCACGCCACGTGTTAACCATGCTCATTAGCCATTGGCTAATTCCAACGATTGTTCGCGTCCTGGAACCACACAAAATCAGTCACGGCTTGCGAGACTAATGAGCAACTACTTGCGCGAGTACATTAAACAATGTACTCGCAGCAAAACCTTTTTGCTCAATATATTCTGTCACTGGCCAGTTGCCATTCCAAACTCCGATTCCTCCAATGACATGTCTTACTGAAAAAACACAATTGGTTTACTACATCAAATTTATCCAAAGGACTTGTAAAATGGGGCTAAATTTGCCTTTTTTTTTTCTTTAACGAGAACATGAAAAGCGCGTGTTTTTTATACAGTTGGCAAAAAAATTGTCTAGCTGGAGAGCTTTTCGTAACGCATTTTTTTGGAGTTTTAAAAAAATATTTTTAGCTGGACTCGCTTTCACATACTTTCTTCAGAATCAACATATTTCCCTAAATCTTGAAAAAAACGGGGCCTATTTGACTAATTAACAAAAAAAGAGATATATATAGCTAATTTAGTCGTAAAATAGAAAGAATAATTTTTTTGAAATAAAAATAGATAGATTTTCCTAAACTATTGTGCTGGCCATACAAAAAAATGGTAGAATTGTTATCTACTTCCTCCAAAAACCGTAAAGTTATAACCAACTTTGAACCCTAAAAAATTTATAACTTTGCCGTATATATTTAAAATCACTTGTATTAAATTATAAACACATGTTTACGTACGATATAAATAATTTAGATCTGACATGTTTTAAAAATAAACAATTTTGAATATGGTCCATGTCATAATTTAACTAGAATTTAATATGGTAGGACTTAATTGATATTCAATTGAAACGTTTTGAAACTTAGGACCAATTTAAAAATTAGGCCATAAATTGAGGACATGTGATTGTATTAATCCTTGTCTTCATAAAATATTGAAATATTAATTATTTTGAATAACAAAGATATTTTCACAAAATATTGTTAATTTTGAGAATAATAATAATAATAATATATAATCAATAAACTGCGTCTAAGTCGCTCTCTAAAAAGTCGCGACGTTTACACTCTCTTTCCAAAAGAAAACAGTTTCTTCATTGCTCTGCTCTATATTTCTCACTTAAACTCCATGAATGAACTTCAAAGCTCTCTTCTTTTCATCTAATAAAAATACCCTTTAATCGTTTTTTGCTTCTTTATTTCACTGTATAATCAACGAAGGGTTTTCTTTTTTTTCTTTCGGATTTTTTAGGGAAAAAAACGAGCTGCAATGGAGAAAAAGCAAGGTTTTTTCTCATCTCTCAAAGAAGACGTGATTCGCGGGCTTTCACCTTCCCGTTCCCGGTCCAACAGTCTGGCGAGAACCGGTTCACCCATGTCCGGTCTCTTGCGGAGAAAGAAAACCAGTAACCAGTACTACGCCGGTGGCGGCGGTTACGTGGCGCAACCGGAGCCATTGATCGCGAGATCCGGGAGCTTAAGGCCAGTCGGGGAAGCTTTGGCTCCACTCATGGAAGGTCCTGATCCCGACGGAGTCGAAATCGGGGACTCGAAACGAGTCGGGTCGGGTATAGGACAATGGGTTAAGGGGCAGTTGTCGAGGAACCCTTCCGTTACTGCTTCGTATAAGAGGTCTGATCTGAGATTGTTGCTTGGGGTTATGGCTGCACCATTGGCTCCGGTTCATGTTAACTGCAATGACCCTTTGCCTCATTTGAGCATCAAAGATACTCCCATTGTTAGTCCCCTGTTTTATTTTTATTTATTTTACTGATAGATCCATTTTAATTTACTTATAATTTTGATTCCATTGTAATGATGCAGGAAACTTCCTCTGCTCAGTACATATTGCAGCAATACACGGCGGCTTCCGGCGGGCAGAAGTTGCAAAACTCGATTCGGAATGCCTACGCTATGGGGAAGCTTAAAATGGTAGCTTGTGAATACGAAACGGCAACGAGGACGGTTAAGAATCGCAACGGCTCTAAAGGCGCGGAGTCCGGCGGGTTTGTGCTTTGGCAAATGAATCCGGACATGTGGTATGTCGAACTTGCGGTCGGTGGTAGCAAGGTTCGCGCTGGATGTAATGGGAAGCTCGTGTGGCGGCATACGCCTTGGCTCGGTAGTCATACCGCGAAAGGACCTGTTCGACCGTTGCGTCGTGCGCTTCAGGGTCTTGATCCGAGGACTACGGCTGGTATGTTTGCTGATGCAAGATGCATAGGTGAGAAAAATGTTAACGGTGAAGATTGCTTCATCCTCAAGTTATGTACCGAGCCGCAGACGCTTAAGGCGAGGAGTGAAGGCCCGGCGGAGATCATTAGGCATGTTTTATTCGGTTACTTTAGTCAGAAGACTGGACTTCTTGTTCACATCGAAGATTCACATCTGACTCGTATTCAATCTAACGGCGGTGATGCTGTTTATTGGGAAACCACAATCGATTCATATCTCGATGATTACCGTCCCGTTGAAGGTATCATGATAGCACATTCCGGTCGTTCTGTTGTTACACTTTTCAGGTTCGGGGAAGTCGCAATGAGCCATACTAAAACAAAGATGGAAGAAGCTTGGACGATCGAGGAGGTTGCCTTCAATGTACCAGGCCTTTCGGTTGATTGTTTTATCCCACCAGGTGATTTGAAGTCCGGATCCATCGGTGAAACCTGCGAACTCCCTCAAGACGAAAAGGGAAAGACCGCGATCGTGTTAGCAGCACAACGTGCCAAGCTCGCCGCAGCTGGCAACACAATTTGGAAGATGGAAGTCTGAGTGGGAAAATCACATCTTTGGCAAATTGTTCATATTGGTAACTAGTGCAGTTCACTGACACATTAGAAGGTCTCTTTTTTCGACTTCGGTTTTTTGCCTCTGTTATTACTTCCGATGCAGTATTCGACTACGGTGTCGGAGTTCGGGTTATTCTGGTTCGGGATCGAGCTAACAGAGGTTAATATTTTTTAGGTTGTGAAGCTGCCCTATTAACCTTTATATATATATAGTTTCACACTAACTCTAATGGTTAATGAATATATTGTGGCAGTATAAAAGGATGCTGCTACTAATCATGTTTGAGAATTCGACAGTCATTTTTCTGGTTTTTAATGTTAGTGTTTCTGGATTCTATGATTCCATTGTTTGTCTGAAAGTGATGTTGTTGGATATGGTAAATGACATGGAATTACCTGTGTTCTGGTTGGCTGCTACTGAAAAGCAAAAATGTAAACTCAAAATCCATGTTCATCTGTTAATTTAATGCTTATTGTTAATGTTATATAAATTTTAAAATGTTATTTGACTTTAATCTTCTTGACATGGTTGGGATTCCATCAATTTTCTTAAATTTGTATTAATCACGAAGTATGATGTGATAGTTGCTCTTGTTTACCTTATTGCTTAATTATGCAGTCGGGGTTTAATACCTAATCATGAGAATCGTACACATTTCATGACCAACTGTTTATTTCTTCGGAGAACACATCATTTCACCGATTTCTTTCAATCACTTATTTATATGATCATTAAAGTTTTAATGTATATAGAGAGAGGGGTATAGTGAGCCAGCTCTAATGCACCCATCTCCATGTGTCTGAACATTCTTTCTTTACATGGTGCATGACAGTTGACAGCATCTAAGCTTGTCTTAAAAAAAGTTTTGAATGCCATTAGCATTGGCTGCCTGCCTCTGCAACTTTTTTTTCATTCAAGCCCCTCTGGTGATTTGCTCCCTGGTGGGGGCATCTAAAAAGCTATTAATTTCATAGGGACAAATTAAATTTTAAAAAAAGAAGAAAAAAAAGTCAAATCAGCACCGCCTAATGTGGGGTTAGGTTTGAAGTTTTGAGTCTTTCATTGCTAGAACTTGGAAGCAAAAAAGAAAAAAGCTTGTGTGTGAGAAATATCATTACAAAATTTACACCAAGGTCAAAAGGTCCTCCAACCTAATCCATGTTGATGATTTTTTTTTAATTATAATAAAATCTAAAAATCTTTTAGGATTTTAAATAAGTTTTATTAGCAAATTGATCTCTAAATTATATTTTGATTCTCACATAAGTGATTAATGTTTTTTTTAATATCCGAGTTGATACTTAAATTATAATTTTGTCTTAGTTTATCTTAAAATTTAACAATATTTAAAAGGGTAATCTGTCAAAATAGTTACTTTTGTTTCTTTTAGGTTACATTTTAGACACTTATGTTTGAAATGATACGTTTTAATCACTTACGTTAATGTGTTGTAACATTTTAGTCACTGAGTCGTTAATTGCTGTTAACGGTGTAATAGTAAGTTGACATGGCACATTAAATCATCATTTTAAACAAAAAATTTAGGCTAAATTATACAATTGGTCCCCATATTTTTTTTCGTTTTGGTTATTTTTTTATGTTCTTTTAACTTTCCTTTCTTTCTTCTTTATTTTCCGTTCTCTTTTGCTTCTCCCTCTATTTTCCTCCCTTTTCCATCTCTTTTAACGTAAAAAAAAAGTTAAATTGCTCAAAACAAAAAAAATATGGAGACCAGTTGTATAATTTAACCTAAAATTTTCATTTGAAATGATGATTTAACGCGCCACGTCAGCTTACCATTACACCGTTAACAACAATTAACGCTTAGTGAATAAAATGTTACAACACGATCACGTAAGTAACTAAAATGTAACATTTCAAATTTAAGTGGCTAAAATATAACCCGATAAAAAAAAATGATTATTTTGATAGTTTACCTTAATTAAAAAGAACTAAATGCCAACCAATAAAAATACACTACATATCTTGGCTACCTATGTCATGGATGATGTCATTTATCGTGTGTCAAAATTTTTATTGATGGAGTTTTTTCAAATGTTCACTTTTTGGGTAACGTAGACCAAAATCATAATTTAAGTATTATTTTTGACAAAAAAAATGAAAATGAGATTTAAGATTGGTTATTTTTATTCAAAACTTTTAGTTTATGAATTAAATTTTAGCTCGAATCTGAGGTAAAATACATTTAAAATATACGGATTAAATTTTAAACACGTGTATACTTACCGCACGAATATTTGAATCTATTAGTATTTTCACCACCAACATTTTGAATCTTAGAAACTGATTTGAAATCTGGATTATAGTTTGAGGATTGGCTGGAATTAACCCTTTATTTAAATCACTGCTAATTTGGTATTTCTCTTGGCCTTGGGAAGGAAGGTTCCACCACTGCATTATGTTTCTGATTGGTCAATTTCTCATTTATGGGAGTGCATTTGTCTTTTCCGAGAGACATATGCTTATGTGTATTCAATATATATGACCTAAAATTTGTCTCTGGATTGTTTCATTAAATTTTCAAGATATTATAATTATTTTAAATGCATAAATTGGGAATAAAATAAGGGGTGCACTATATCTAAAGTTATTAAAATGTTAGTATGTTTACGTTTTAGTAGTTTAACTTTAAAAAGTTGCGAAACAGTTACTGAACTTTTTGGAAATTGTTATTTAAATCACTGAACTATTCAAAAGTTTTTGTTTAAATCACTAGGATTTTTTTTAGCGAGCTCAAAGCAACGATCAGTATGGTAGATCAGTACCCATCAGTGAGTAGAATAACATACTTTAGATCCAAGTCAATTTGACGGTTAGTGTCCCAGATCAGAGAAGAAAGCTATTTCATGGGAAAAAACTGAACTATAGAAGAAAAGGGAAATGTGAACTTTTGATTGGTGCAAGCAACGTGAAATGAGAAGGCCATATAACAACAATTTTAACAATCTAGTAACTTAAATGAAAACTTCCGTATAGGTCAACGACCGTTTTGTAACTTTTTGAAATCGAGTAACCAAAAAATAAACTTACTAATAGTTATAGTTTAGCAACCTTGGGTGTAGTTTGCTCTAAATTAAATTACAAAAAAAATATATTAAAGAAATATGATGTTTAAAATACATTAAGAATATATTTGATTGTTAGCTGCTTCTTTGTTTTTTGAGGGGAGTGTAAATAAAGGAATTTATTATCCCAATATGAACTCTAGCAAAATAGATATGTTACATTGTAAATCCTATAAAGAGCAATAGGTGGAAATAAGCTATTGAGTAGTATAACTAGTTAAGAAACTTGTAATTTTATTAGCTCCCCTAAAACTTTCATAGTTGTTTGCATAAACTTGAATGTTCTGAACCGAGGATTTCTTATTGTGTCTCCTTGGCTACGAGTTTAGGATATATATAACCATGATAATATTTTCGCTTTCCATTGTCACTTTTTGATATCCCCTCGACCAATCCATCTTCAAATCATATTATATTGCCATTTCTTAAAACACAGAGCAACTATCAATAAAATGGTTATGCATTGGAATGCAATCCTTATGCTCGCCCCTGATCACTCCACCTACTAATGCAAGTAAGAATGATTGTTTCTTTTGTAGTGCGACATATCATAAAAAAAGAATTGTATCAATTATCATACTTGGCGGATAAAGAAGGGTTCACTTCTTAATTTTGTTTCTTCTAAAGTTAATTTAACTTTAATACCTAGTTACATTTGGTGGATAGATTCTGGTGTAATAATTCACATCAAAGTATCTATGCAAGATTATCAAACTATCGAAAGCCTAATCAAGATGAAAGATACATTTATGCAGACAATGGTAATTTGATAGAAGTTGAAGCAACGTGAACTTTTAGATTATTATATAAGAATTGGATTTTATATGGATTTGGATGAGTTTTTTTGTTATTTCGCCTTTTTTGTAGAATTTGATTTCTATTTTAGCATTGGACAAATTCGATTATTCTTGTTCATTTGGAAATAGAAATTTTAGTTTTTCAGAATTCAAAATTTGTTAGTTTCAGTTCTTTATCAAGTTATGATAATCTATATTTACTTGATACTATTGTTTCATTTAATGCATCATTGTATACTACCGTAATAGGTAAGAAATACAAATTAACCATTGATAATTCAACTTTGATGTGGCAAAAAAGATTTGGTCATATCTCCAAAAGGAAAATTGAGAGACTTGTGCATGATGGTATTCTTGATTTGATTGCTATTTCAAATTTTCATGTGTGTGTAAATTGTATTAAGGGGAAACAAACAAATATAAGGAGATTTGGTGCCATAAGGAAACTAGACGTCTTAGAACTAATACACAAAAATGTTTGTCAACCATTTCCTACAACTTCTTAGAATGATCAACAATATTTCATAACATTCACATACGATTTTTCGCGATATGACTACCATTATCTCATTCATGAGAAATCACAATCAATAAGTGTGCTCAAAAAATTAAAAGATTGGAGTTGAGAGCAAACTCAATAAAAGGAATAAAAAAAGTTCAGATCATGGTGATAAATATTACGATAAATATGATGGTTTGAGTAACAACGTCCAAGACCATTTGCAAAATTCCTAGAGGAAAGTGGTATCATCTTACAGTGCACTATGTTGAGTTCACCCCCTATGAATGGTGTTACAAAAAGATGAAATAACACATTCAAAGAGATGGTGAGGAGTATGATTAACCATTATACCTTGTCCAAATCACTTCGAAGAGAAGTATTAAAACCGTGGCATATATGCTTAATAAAGTTTCGACTAAAGCAACTAAAAAGATCCTTTATGAGCTTTAGAAATGTAAAAAGTTTGGCTTAAAACATTGCACATTTGAGGATGTCTACTTGGGGTTAGGCTTTATGGAACAAAAGAAACGAAATTGCACTTGAGGATTGTCTGTTTCTATTTTATAGGACACCTTGAAAGGTTTGGGGGTTACAAATTTTACGATCCCACTATTAAGGCTATTTTTGAGACAAGTACTGCTCGATTCTTTTAGGATGTTGAGTTTGTTGAGGAAGAATTAAGAACATTGTATTTGAAGAAGAAGAAGAAGAAGATATTGATATTCCTCAACACATTTATTTAATTGTTGTTTACAATTATTAAAAACAATTTACTATACATTATATTTTTCAAGCAACAACTCTGAATCAAGACAATGTCATTGAACCTTTCGATCAAGTATAAGAAAATTTTCAAAAATAGCAAACTCTACAACCTCGAGAAGGCATCGATTATAAAGAGACTTTCTATTTGGTTGCATTAAAAGACTCTTTCAGAATTATAATGGCTTTAATGACATATTTTGACTTTGAGCTACATTGTATGGATGTCAAGACTATGTTTTTCATTAGTGACATTGGTGAGATGATTTAAATGGTGCAACTAGAAAACTTTGTGTCCAATCATGCAAAGTTAATAGTTTGCAAATTGAAGAAATCTATCCATAGACTTAAGCAAGCCTCTTGTCATGGTATTACAAATTTTATCAAGTGATTATCTCATTCGATTTCGAGATGAATATGGTTGGTGATTGTATATGCCAGAAGTTCAATAAGAGTACGCATATTTTTCTAGATTTTATATGTCGATGAAATACTAGTTTTAGTAACGAGTTCAGTCTCAATTAATGCTCCAAAATTTTATTTGAGTTTAAGGAAATGCAAAATTTCCTTATGCTTCGGTAGTGAGGAGGAGTTTGATGTTTGCTCAAGTTTGTATGCATATTGATATTGTGTAGATTATTGGGATGTTAGGCAAATCCTTAAGCAAATTCAGGTATTGATAATTGGAAAGGAAACGAACAATATATATGGTATCTTCTGAAAACATAACATTTTATGTTCACATGTTAGAGGTTTGATAAGTTAGATATAATCATGTATACAAACTTCAATTTTGTTAGAATATGGATGCAAAATTCTTTCATTAGGATTTGAATTGTGATGTTAAATTGCAACCATTAATCCAATAATAACAATAACGCATCAAACCCAAAGCATATAGATTTTAAATTCTTGGTTATTAAAGAAAGAATTCAGGGAGGACATGTGTCTATGGAGCATATTGGGACAACCTTTATGGTGGTTGTGAATGCACTTGCTAAGGGGATATAACCCAAAGCTTTTCACGAGCACACCATTATACTGGTGTTATGTCATTTAAGGATATTAGTTTTAATGGGGATTTGTAATTTTAAATGTTCTTTGTTCTTGTTATAAACTCATTTTCAATTATTTCAATTTATGGATAATGTAAGGGTTTTTTTTTTGTAAAAATAAGGTTTTTTTTTTTATTCACACTTTGATTTTGATAAAGTTTTATCTCAAGAAGGTTTAAGGAGGACTAATGAAAATAGACATGTTTAGTTCACATTACATGTAGTTTTCATATTACGCATTCATACTTGATTTATATTATTTTTTGTGTTAATGTATGTGTTAGGGATGGATTTAGTTACAATATGTGTATGTAAAGTAGCCTTAGCTCGTGTTAATAAAATTAATGAATGAGACTATTTGAAATACATTTTGGTTATGATAGTGAACTTTTGAACTCATAAGGTCATTTTATAACATGTAATTATAAGTTGATAAGTAGTCCAAGTGGGAAATTGGATCATAACATAAATGTCACATATATATAGTAAGTATAATTACAAGTTATTGGTTACTATAATAAAATGTTAGCTCAAACTAAAAGTAATCTATAATACATATTAGGCTTCAATCATTGAATAAAGTATGACCCTAAATATGTTAGATACTCAAGTAACTAATGTTTAATTGATGACGAGCTAATTAGAAATTAAGTTTAAAATACAAAAGTTACTTATTAGGATTATGGTCTCCTGATTACACAAGTAATTTTTCTAACACCTATTTTTATAAAAGAGAAAGTTACCTTCTCTAGGAATGGGTGTATTAATTTGGAAAAATAAAACCACAAAATTTAAGATTTTAATGTAGATGAGGTTTATAATATATAAATAACTTGATATATCATTTGATACTTGAGTTTGCTTTTTTCTATTGTGGTATCCATGTTATTTTTGGTTTAATCCGATACCTACATTTGACAAAAGTTATATATTTTGATACTCAAGATAACGACATTAACTTTTTAGTATTTAATTTGAGTTTTAAGGTTTATTTGATTAAAATTAATTGCTAATAATATTATGTTTGAAGTTTTCTTGATTTTATTAATAGAGTAAATTTAGGTTAATTGTGAACTTGTTTAATTTTATGTTAAATTTGCCAAATATAGTTTGATGAATGTGATTTAATTTGGGTTTTAGGGTTGATTTAATGAAAGTTAAGTGCTAATATTATTAGTTAATTATGAATTTTCATCATATCAACTCTAAAACTCAATTAAACACTAAAAATTAACAATGTTATCTTCAACTACAAAATATATAACTTTTGTCAAATTCAACTACTATATTTAATCAAATTTTAACACATATACCACGTTAGAAAGAAAAATATCAAACTTATTTCTTTAAAGATTTAATTAAAAAATGAAAATAAATTTAGTTGGCCATCCAACAAAGTTGCAAAAGCCAGTTAGCAAATCACCTATGATTGATTGTAGGGGAGAAGCAGGATCATTTTTTAGGGGTAGAATGAAATTTTAATTTTTTATAATCTATATATTTATAATTTTTAAATGATTAAATCGATTTTTAAAATTTTAGGGGGCAAAGTGTAATTTTATATTTACTAATTTAAAATTTTAAAACTCTTTAAAGGACCTAAATAACAATTTTCCATTTTAGGAGGGGCTGGGGTCCTGCCAGCCCCTCTAGCTTCGCCTCTGATTGGATGGCTTAGAGTGTATATGAAAATTAATAATCCTAACAACTTAATTCTATCTAACTGGGTTAAGTCAAATAAAAATAAATTTGATATTTTAAAGTAAAATTTTAAATTTGAATTTTGTGAATAAAAAATAATATGTAAAGAATTTTATTTCATTTTAGAAATTTAATTTAACTTATTCAAAATTAAATCGAGAACCAATATAATTAACGAATACCGATAAATCTCAAAATTAAGCATTACATTCTTATCTATAAAGATATATATTTTTATTTGGTTGCATGGAATCTTAAGGGTAAGATTACTATACAAATTAATAACTAAGAAAATTTCATAACAAAAAGGCTTACAAATACATATTAATTATTTTTTTGTTTTGAATAGGGTGATCGTTCGATCCAATCGAATTGAGTGAAAAAATTTCGAGTTAATCGAGTTGACGAGTCCAGTTTTATCATCCTAACTTGAAATCATATATATTTGAAATTTTTTTTAAAGAAAAATAAAAAAAATATTTTAGTATGATAAACTTGAATCATTAATTAACTTATTTAGGTCCCAAAAATATTATTTTAGAAAAAATTTAACTTTCTTTATATATTTATTATTATTTTAAATTTTTATAAATATTTTGAATTATTTTGTATTTTTTTTAGAGATCAATTTGCTAATTTTCAAACTTGACAAGAACCAAAAGGGTATTTACATCAACTTGTTATTGAATTATGAAATTCAACTCGAAACTTGAATAATTTGAATAACTCAAGATTCAAATTTTTTCAAATTTTTCGAACCTAATTTTAAATATACAAATAAAATCATATCCAATATTTATTTCAATTGAAAAATGCAGAAGAAAACAAACAAACAAACAACTTCCTCAAATGACAGTATCGAATAATATCTTCCTTACAGATTAGCTAAATGAGGAATGTAATTTTAAAATTGCTTTTATTTATCACAATCTATTATTTATTATTTATGTTATTCAGATTTTATTTATTCAGGATTTTCCTTACAGATTTTTTGTACCTATATTTAAATATGACCCACCAGGGAGCTGGCAGTAGGGCAAAGTTAGAAAATTGTATATTTTCGTAAAAGTTAAAATGTAATTTTATCAATTTAGTAATGTAAAATTAAAATTTTATCATGTTGAAGAATTAAAGTGTAATTTTATTATGTACTAATTTAAAATTTCATCAATTATAAACGGTCAAAAATGAGATTTCCCTCTTCTTTATATCAAAAGATTACATAGTAGAACAGGGGGATAAGGTACCCTAGCAATATCTTCTTCTAAAAATTTTTGGATCTCCATAGGCGAGGCTTTATATAAGCATAACTCTTTTTCGTTTGCAAAGGCCATTTTGACTAAAGTGTCTGTTGCCTGATTATTTTCTCTAGGAATGTGCCGTACGAACCACCTTTCTTCCTGGGATAAAATATGTTGAATCCCCCCTAACGAGAGAAATACTTGGTTCAGCTGAATTGGGATCGTAAATAACTTTGACTACCTCTAGATTGTTTGACAGTAATACCCTTACTTGCGAAGTAGAACTAGACCATCCAAGATTCTCCATAACTCAGCAACAAAAACTGAAGACTTACCTAGAAACCATTTATAGCCTAATATCCACTTTCCCATTTTAAAGGGCTGTATAAAGGGCAAATAACGGTTTTCGCCTCTTATTTGATTATATCGCCTTTTAAACCCTTATACTTTGTAACGTGATAACTAATAAAATGATGAAATTTCATAATTCAATTTCCGATATAGATTTCAAACACAAATACTTAATAAAAAAAATATTCATTCATGAGATTTAAAGTGAAGGAATACTTTTAAGAATAGAATCTAAACTAAATGTAACTCATTTGTCTGGCTTACAATTTCTTTATTATATACATTTTTCTTACAAAATCCCTTCAGACAGAGCTGGATCTTAGGGTGTGTTGTTAAATTGCTTCACATAGTTGAGCATTTCAAAAATACATGTGGGCATATATATATATATATGAAAAAACACATGGAGGAAGTTGATGTAAGAAAAAGTGTCGGCAATGGAAGTTTCCGACCCCCCACCAATAATGGCACTGCTGGGACAATGGAACTGTCCAGTACCCTAGAAATGGAAATATTTTAATTCAAATATTTATTAGTTAAATTGTTTTTTATTAATTCAGCAAATTACCGGTTTCAGTACTTTATTTATTTAAAATTTCCCATATTTTCGATATTCGATAGTTACATTGATAATAATTAAATTGATATTTATTTGCTGTGTGTGTCCTAACGTAAGCATGCATGCATATTTATGTTAGGACTGTACATTGAATGTTGGGGGGACTTAAATATAAGAACTATAAAATTATTGAAAAAGTGGGTCAAAAAAAGGACACCACAAGGGGATTTGGGCCTGATATTAATTTTTGGGAGGGACCAATAAGATTTATTGATATTAATGGTGTGTGCTTTTTCCCTTTTTGCTTTTGGACTTTGTAAAATAAAGGTATAATGTTAATTTTAACTTTAATGTGTCAATTTGACCTATATTCTTTTTCTAAGTTAAATTTGATCTTAACATTTGATGAAGAATCAAATTTGACTATAGACATTTTGAAAAAGATTCAACTAATTTTTTTAACAAATATACTGACTAAAATACAGAAAACATAATTTCAAGAAAAAAGCATAAAATGTTTTACTATTTTTGATTAAGGATTTAATTGATTATTTATTTGTTTCTACGAGGATTTAAGCTTTTCCTTTTCGTTTTTTTATTACATATTTTTGGTTACCGTCCTACATTATGTATATTTTGTTCTATATTGGTCTCTAGATTCGGTAATTTTCTTTTAATTTACTCTTTGAATTTGGATTCCGTTAAGACATGATGATATAATATTTTGATATTGCGTCACGTCATCACTTTAAAATATTTTTACGTTCTTTCTAACTTAGTTTATGCGTTAAACAAATTAGGCTATGTTCCATTACTTTTATATCCATTATTATCTAATACAAGCTTAATCACCGTCCACAAGTATACCTCTCGAGGAGTTTTATGTTCTAATAGTAGTAGATATCAATTTTGACTAATGTTAAAAAAATTATAAAATTTTCATAAAAATCATTATTTTATCCAATATGTTTATGTTGTTATGAAATAAAAAATGAAGAGAGTAAAAATAAGACTAAAAGAGAAGGAAGAATCGGAGATAGAGAGCAAAAGAGAACATATTTTTATTGATCAAATTGAGATGTTTACAATACTTCTCCAAAATCTATATTTATAGATATAAGAAGTATAATTGAAATAAAACTCTACTTTCAATGAATATTAGGGTGTTAAAGTATACCAAACTTATCTTGAATTTGATGAACATCCACTTAATAATAAGATATTCATAACACTCCCCCTTTAATGTTCGTTGGTAGATAATGTGACTCGTTATAACCTTACTAATATAAAACCCCAGTGAAAAAAATCCTTAGTGAAGGAAAAATAGTACAGTTATTTATAATACGCATAACATGTTGCCCTCATTAAAAACCTTACCAAGAAAATCCAATGAGATAAAACTTCGGTTAAAGGAAAAAGAGAATAACGTGTATTTACTCCCCTCATGACAACATCACATAATATCTCATATTCTATGTATTTAATCTTGATCGTTAGCTTTTCAAATAATCAACATATTTGATAAATATTTATATCATCATTCTTCTAGAAGTCATGAGTGAGGAAAAATTTGGGAAATATATTTTGAACTTTTCAGAGTTTAACAATAATCATAATAAACATTGATTATGATCCTTCTATACATGCGTATATTTGATCATTTTATAATCTTCTTTCAACTATTATTCATTGATTCGATTTTACCACGTATGTTCAAATCAATTTAATTCGTAAATATTTACATAAACATGTTGAACAATTTTTGAAAAATTCTATATGCTTCTAACATTCTAAATTCTTAAAGATTTTAATATAAAATTTACTATATAGTGATCCATATAAATTTTATAACAATAATCATTAGACACATGTCAAATCTTTCACAAACTGTCAAACTAATAAGGGATCTAAAGGTTATTGCATCCACTACAAAAGAATACATTTTCATAATTATTGCCAGAACTTAGTGAAAAACTTCTTCTTCTTTTTTCGTTTTTACAAAACTGCTCATTTGTACGTCTCTGGCTTTATACCTTTAAATGTTTGAACTATTGATCCAAAATCTTCCTAAATTTAATATTACTTGAATTGCATCTTTCCATTTCGGCCAATCTATTCCATGTCTATATTTCTCAGCACATCTATTCAATATCTTCATTTTCTTTCATTATTTCAATAATAATATTACTTGCAAGGCCATTGTTGACAACTTTTATTTTCATGGTTCCATTATCGAGATCTTTTTATTTCCATCATTTTCATATTCAAGTACTTGAATCTCTTCTAGAGTTTGAATAGTTAGTTATGTCTTGGGTCTTTTCAGGATCACCCGCAGGGGCGAAGCTAGAAAATTTTTATGGGGGGCCGAAATTAAATTTTAATTTTTAATATCTTATTTTTTTTATAAATTTTAAAATATTAAATCAAATTTTTATAATTTTTAGGGGGCAGAAATTAAATTTTAATTTTTAATAGCTTATTTTTTATAAATTTTAAAATATTAAATCAAATTTTTATAATTTTTAAGGGGCCAAAGTGTAATTTTAACTTTATTAATTTAAAATTTTAAAAATTATAAATGGCCTAAATGGATAATTTTCTATTTTAGGGGGGTCAGGCCTCCTAGATACGCCACTGAGCACCCACCTTCACTATATGATTGTTTTACTTTATTGTTTTTTACGAGCATTTTCATATTTGAAAGCAATGGATCTACCATGCTTTAGGCATGTATTATTTTCAATTTATTCTAATGAGTTGTCTTACTGGACTTCGACACATCAGCTAGTATTCTCATTAGGTCAAAAAATACATCTGGCAGTTAACTTGTAATAGACTGAATTATCCTTTTGAACTTCCGGTTTAAATTACTTTCTATGAGGAGCTAGGTAATGATAATTCATTCCAAAAAATTATTTCATCTAGCCATTATCATTTCTCTCCTCCTAATGTTGAGAAAACTTGTAAAATCAAAGTTGTAGTAACTAAATCATATTATAATCACTACACCAAAACAGGCTTTTAGCGGCGTTTTTAGTGGCGTTTGTATAAAAAACGCCGCTAAAAATCAAGCATTAGCGGCGCTTTTAAAATACCGCCACTAAAGATCGGGTATTAGCGGCGTTTTTTAGAAAACGCCGCTAAAAATGAGAATTAGTGGCGTTTTCCAAAAAGCGCCGCAAAAAACCTAAGCCCAACGACGTCTTTTCCTGAGTTTTCGGGGCCTTAGTGGCGTTTTTCAAAAAGCGCCACTAAAGATCTGGTCTTTAGCGCGTTTTTGGAAAAGCGCCGCTAATGCTCTGGTCTTTAGCGGCGTTTTTGGAAAAGCGCCGCTAATGCTCTGGTCTTTAGCGGCGTTTTTGAGAAAGCGCCGCTAATGGTCTGGTCTTTAGCGGCGTTTTTGGGAAAGCGCCGCTAATGCTCTATTCTTTAGCGGCGCTTTTGTGAAAACGCCGCTAATGCTCGTCTTTAGCGACGTTTTGTAGAAGTGCCGCTATTACTCATCTTTAGCGGCGTTTTGGGAAAGCGCGCAAAATGTATTTTATCTTAATTGGTTTATTTCTAATTGAATATTTAAAATCTTAAAAAATAGTGACACGTAGAAATAATTTGAAATAAAATACATGGAAAAATAAAAATACTATTATTTAAAATATTTTTAAAGTTTTTGGGTGCATAATTATTGATTCTTTTTAATGTATATATTAAAAATTTCTTATATAATCGTAAAAGAGATAGTATTAATTTTAAAATATTAAATTAATTATCATTATAGTTTAGGGTTTTTTGTTTAGGGTATATGATTAATTTAAGATTTAAGGCCGGTTTAGGAGTTACTATTTTAAGGTTAATTTAGGGATCAGTATGGATTTAGGGATTATGATTTAAGGGCTGAGATTTAAGATTTAGGGGTTTAGGTGTTAGATGTTAGGGGTTAATAGTTAGGGATTTAGGTTTTAGAGATTTGATGGTTTGGGTTTAAGGTTTAAGGGTTTGTGATTTAGGGTTTAGGGAATAGGGATTAGGGGTTTAAGGTTTAGATTAATTAGTATTTTTTAATTTATATATTAAATAATTGTAAAAGAGATAATATTAATTTTATTATATTAACATTATGATTATAGTTAAGATTTAAGGCCAGTTTAGGATTTACTATTTTAAGGTTTGGGGATTATATATGGATTTAGGGATTATAGATTAGGGATTATGATTTAAGTGTTGGGATTTAAGGTTTAGGGGTTAGGAGTTAGGGGTTAGGGGTTAAGAGTTAGGGATTTAGGGGTTTAAGGGTCGGGTTAAGGTTTAGGGTTTAGATTAATTATTTTTTAATTTATATATTAAATATATTCTTATATAATTGTAAAAGTGATAATAATAAATTTAATATATTGAAATTATGAGTATAGTTTATATTATTTAAGAGATATATAATAGATAGACTTTATGTATATTGAATGGTTAATTTGGGGTTTAAGGCTTATTTGAGATTTGTTAAATGATACAATTTTATACAATTAATTAATGCTTTTATATTTAAAAATACTTAATCTAAACCATTTGATATATTTGATATGAATATATAGGTAATTATTTAATTTGGATAAGACCAAATTATAAGAAAAAAAATACAAAAATAAAAATGAAATAAAAAAACTAAAATTTATAATATTATCTAATTCTTTTAAATATTACCTAAAATATTAATTATTCTTTATGTAAAATTTATATGAAAGATACAATAATTGAATATAAAAAATATGAGAGCTTTAGCGGCGTTTTCGGCAAAAAACGCCGTTACTATGTATTAAAATTTCTCAAAACGACCCCGTTTCAATTGAAGAATTTAAATTTTTTAGTACCGGCGTTTTTATTAAAAACGCCGCAAAAAATGATTTCACTTGGCGCCCAAAATTCCCCCCTGAAACCCCTAATTCCACTTTTAAAATTTCTCCGCCTAGTTGTCTTGCTCCTTCTCTCGTATAAATTTCACTATTCCCTGTTTAATTCATTTCCATTTTGTTTTGAATAAATTTCAATTTCCTTTTTACATTCACCGCTGCAAGTGCAAATCCAAGGGCTGCCATCTTTCAATTCCAAAAATTTTATTTTTTCTCCTCGTAGATCCTTCTCCAGTTCATTGTTCTTTTTTCATTTTTCATTTCATTTCAGATTTTTTTAAAAAAAAATTGTTTTTGAATACTATTTTGGTTCAGTGAGGAAAGTGCTGAGCTTTGTGGTAGTCAGATCTAATGGAACCATGAACTTGGATTTTCATTCTTGGAATTTTTGTGAGTGTTTCTGTATTAGGTTTTAAGAAGCAGAACTAATAGCCTTGCTTAACAGCAAGCACTACATACCAACGCCAGCTGAAGATGGAGACGGAGAACCAGAACCCTTTTCAACTTGATGTGATAAATCTCCTCGCTTTTAACCCTTTTCACAACTTTCCTTCCCTCCCCACTTCCAGGTTTGCCCCTTTTGTTCCTTCCCTCCCCATTTTAGGGAGGTCTTTTATTTCATCTTTAGTGCTGATATATTTTCTCCTTAGTCTGGACTATGTCTTCTTGTCTATTATACCTATTGAACACTTCTATTTTGAAGTAAAATTGTTATAAACAACATGGAGGTTTTATTAAGCAACGAGGGTTATTTCTTCCATTGGCTTGGAGGGCATGAAATTGTTTGAACTCTTTGAAGTGAATTGTGGTTGCATTTAGCTTTTTTTTTTAACAAGTATTTGTTTGATTTATGTTTTCCTGAAACTTTGGTACTCTTGTTCGAAGCTAGGATTATAATTTGTTCTTCTTGCTTGGTACTCTTGTTATTCTTTGTTAGTTCGTCACATGATATGTTCTTTTGTCTCGGTTTACTTACGATGGTAGATTAACAGATGATTCCAAGTCTGTCCTCAATATTCAACCCAATTGTTTCTGTTTTCTGTAATTATTACGACTGGAAATGTATCTTGATTTATTGTTGATTTATTGTGTTTTTTTTTCCTTTTGATTTTTGGCGACTTAATAATAGGGCTTCACGGTTTAATATTGGTAGATCTTTACATTTATGACTAAAGTTAGATATGTTTCAAAGCTAGAAAGTAGAGTTGCAGCAATGGATGGATCTATTGTAAGTTAGATATAGCTCTTATTGTGTTTATTGAAGAAAAAGAATCGCTTAATTCCCATTATTGAGTTTAGAGCCATGGTATTAGTCTAAGTAGAATGCGAATTCGAATTGAATTATGCAATGGAAAAGCTTTACATATTGTATTATCTAATAATATCTTATTAGAAGAAAATTGGAAAATTCATGTATCTGAATCTAATATCTGCAAGAGTTAAGATTTTAATTTGGTTCGTTAACTTGTTCTCCTTGTTGATGTCAAAATTTGTCTTCATGAGTTTTTGAGCTTCCCAGCGTTTCATTGTTAACTGCTCACATTTTCTATTATTTACAGTTGTTGATAATAAGTCGTATCTCCATGTTTTTTTTAACTTCCTTATTGCAGAATCTACGTAAGAGGAACTATCTTGGGTTACAAGAGGTACTAAGAATTTAACTTTTTATTGCCTTTATTGTATTTTTGTTCATCGGTTTTAAGTCGTTCCTTTTTGTGGAATTAGTGAATTTTCTTAAGGAACTTGAATGTTTAGTTATATGTATGAGAAATTTTAGTGAGTTAATGTTCCAAAATGGAGTTGAAGGTTTATTATTATTCATTTTTATTAAAAAAAAAACTAAGTCTGGATATAGGAAGAATTGTAGACTTCTGGATTCAAATTTCGGACTTTCTCGGTGCCACCTTGAAAGGATAATTACATGAATTATTTGAGCTAAGCATTGGGTTTTGGAGTTTTCATTTCAGATTTAATTGGTACGAAATTGAGTAAAGGAAATTTATTTGCAGAAGTAAGGTTTTTATTGGCTATGCTCTATATTGATCCATAAATATCTTGGAGTTTCTATTATCAGTTGTCTTTAGTAAAATTCTTAGTTTCAGTTTGGGATGGTTTCCTGTGAGTTTTGGGTACCAAACACTTGAATGTACTAACTAAATACAGTGTCATGTTTGCCTGTTTAGCATTCTCTTGTAAGCACGCTTTATGATTGTTCGTTTCATCTGTTAAGTAATGAAGGATTAAGAAATTACTGGTCTGGCACTGGAGGTCTTATCCTTTATGTTTGGATTTTGGACATGTTATGGTCTTTCTTTAGAATGTCCTGTGCTCCTCTCTTCAGCCTACATCAATTTCCCCATGTGTTCTGTGTGTCAATGGAGTTTAGATACTTCTCAAAGAATAGCTTTTTGTATTATCTCTCTGTATTTATTTTCTTTAGCAATTACCTTAACTCTATCTTGCCACACAAAAGCGTCGCACATTAGGATCCTGGAAGATAGTAAGACAGTGGAGCCTCCTACCCACTTAGCTTCTTTTATTGCCCTGCTTTTGTTTCCATCTATCATTGGAACTCTTTAAGTATTTCATGCTATTTCTCTCAAAGAATCTTCCTAAAACATATAGAAAAATATAACCTATTTTCCAATTCCATTCATATAATATAATATGCCTATCGAAACAAGCTAAGAAGAGTTTCTTATTTGGTTAAAGAGCGAATCACTTGGTTAGGCATCTAGAGGAAACTTGTTGGGTATTGTGTAGCTTGAATTATTGCAATCATCTACAAGGTCTTGCAATATTTTGCATATATTGCAAAAATAATCATGAATTTCTGCAATTACCTATATTCTCCGTTGGATCAAAATTGTTTTGTTTATTTGCAAAGTTTTGCGGGGGATGCGAGTTTATATTTGTGAGCACAATACTTCTCCTCCGTGTAACTGTAAACTTCAACTTATCTTGGACTTTCAATATGTCTTGAGGAAACATATTCTTTACTTATGTCTTGAATTGATAATGCACTTTTTAATGTATCAATGTTTAATAGTGATTAAATTGCTATTATAATTTGATTTTAATGTTATATGTTATTGATTTTTCGTTTATACATAAATGCAAGAAAGTAAACATCCAATAGCTTTGTTTATAGCCTCTTATTTTATAATTTGTACATGCATGCAATTATCTGCTTGTTATCTTGTGGATTCCCCAAGATAATAAGAAGAGTGCAAGAAAACTGCTTCTAGATTTGTTCTTATTCACAAGCTAGACAATTTTACTCTTCCATGTATATCCAGAGAGCCAGCACATAAAGACAGACCAACAAAACATACTCATTAGGTCGCTCATGCTTAATAACAATAAGGGTGGTTCCAGTTCAAAGGATGTGAAAGCTGCAGCTGAGGGTCCTAGAAAGAGGCATTGATTTTGTATTATATTTAACTTACCTAGAAAGAGTTAATTGTCTTATCACTCTCTTTAATCCTCATTTCAGGATAGGGATCTGAACATCCTTTTGTAGCTTCATTCATGGATCAGTACGAAATTGAGTAAAGGAAATTCATCATGCTATATTTTTCTTATTTCATGTTGAAGGCAGGCTTTGTAATTTATGATTTGAGATGAACAGTGCCCAGCATGAAGTTAGTCATAGGTTCTGCACGATCAATGAATGAAAAATATGCCAAGGCTGGAGTGGAGAAAGCGATTGTGGCTATCAATGGTATTATCGAATGTGTTATATTTCCTCAACAATGTCTAATTTGAGTTTATAGAAGCAATAAACTCATGTAGTAAATGATGGATGTAGTAAACCCATTTCATCTAATTTGAGAGGGTTTTGAATTTCCATTTTAGTCTATAAATTTTCAAGTTTATTTCTGTACATTTTGAACTTGTGCTTTTTTTTTTTGCAATCAATTAGTTGCACTATTTGAACTTGAAATTTTGAACTTGAAATTTAACATGATTTTTCAATATTTTGACTAAAAAAATAATTTATTATATGATTAAATACTATCTTTTTGACTAAAAGTATATATTTAATACTAATTAATTTTTGATATTAATAAGGTTTGATTTTAATATTTAATATTTTTAAATGTTTTTTAAAAGAATGGTACTTTTAGCGGCATTTGTAATCAAAGCGTCGCTAAATGTCTTGAGCTATAGCGGCGTTTGTGAAAAAAGAGCCGCTAAAGGTCTTGAGCTATAGCGGCGTTTGTGAAAGATGCGTCGCTAAAGGTCCTGATCTATAGCGGCGTTTTTGTAAAAAGCGCCGCTAAAGGTCCTGAACTATAGCGGCGTTTTTATAAAAAGCGCCGCTAAAGGTCCTGATCTATAGCGGCGTTTTTGGAAAAGCGCCGCTAAAGGTCCTGATCTATAGCGGCATTGACAATAGCGGCATTTTTTGCGACGCTTTCAAAAACGCCGCAAATTCTTTTAGCGGCGCTAAAAAGTGCCGCTAAAGGCATAAAAAAACGCCGCTAAAAACCTGTTTTGGTGTAGTGAATTAAATCTCCAATTCATTCAGGACATTTAATAATACAAAGAGACTCATAATATATATTCCCAACTTTCTTTGAATACCTATTTTGTGCAATGTGGTGAAGCAACTTAAACATATACCGCACATTCAAAACTTCTAAAATGAGTTGTATTTAGCTCCTAACCAAAAACTAATTATAATAGGGAGTATTTATCACAAGTTATTAGCATGATGAGTACAGGTTTTGATTCATGTAAAATATCATACTTATACATATATTCAAAAAAATTTTTGTTCTAAAAAAATATGGTTTAGCTACTATATGGAAGCATTTAATTATTAATTTTGCTAAACCATTTTATACACGTAAACATCAGGCTTTGCGATATTTACTCGCACTGACAATTTAACATATAATGATCATTAAAAGCCTGACAAATGAACAAACAAATGTTACTAAGAATTGTCAATTGCATAATCTGGAAGTTTTGTTCTTAAACGAATCATTAAACAAATAATCTTGCAAACAACAAGTTGCGATTGGATAACTCACATGTAATTATCTTGTAGATTCATCTACCAAAATAATATTAAAACATTTCACTTTCAGGATAAATGAGTCAATATTTCTTTCATAAAAATGCAAAAGATTCAATCTCAACTTTTGTTAGTAAGGTCCTAATAAATTGCCTTCTTTGAGAACAATCAGCACATGATAATTCCTTAAAATGAAGAATTTTCAGGTTCTTTAATAAATGTCCATATAAATTCTCATTTATCGCATCATTATTGATTAGAATGGTCTAACTGATCATGGCTACTAATTAGTATATTTGTACTAGTAAACTTCTACCGACCCGACTCCCCCTATTCCACCCCTTTTTCTTCGACAAAAAAACACCCAAACACTTTCAAAAAAATCCTCCAAACCTCAACAACACTCATAGTTCTTGAAAATATTTTTCGAGAGGCCATCAACCACTAAAATACCAATTCCGATCTGTTGAGAAAATTCAAAAACTTATTTCTATTTTTCCATTTTTTTATTTTGAATTTTGCTAATTTCTTAGAAAATATTAGTGATTTTGAAGTATTTTTATTTCGAATTTGTGTTTTGATTGATAACTCTTGCACTATTTTACTTATTTAGAGACATTATGATTTTGCTAGTCGAATTTTTTGTCTTACTATGGTTTTGAGACTTAAAGCTCGAGCAAAGCGTCAATAAGACTCAAATCTCGAAGAGGGACAATCTAGCAGACCTAGCCAACCAAGTTCGCATTAACAAAACCCGGACCTCTTTCGAAACGACATGAATTTAACCCATTTTAGGATCCTCACCATGAGGAAATTTATTAGAGAATGAGGAATGTTTTATCCTTGACAATGCTATTGATGTTGGAGCAATCCAAGTTCGGAACATTATCAAAAGACCTCAAAGGCGAGCTTTTTGTGCTTCCTCTTTAGCAGGAGTTTCAATCTTAGTTCAAGAATTCTATGCCCATGTCCAAAACTCTAATGTCAATTACTTTTGAGCTCATCATAAAAGGGTTAAGTTCGACTTGCATACAATTAACCGTTACTATAATTTTTTAGACATAGAAAATGATGATATTTTGCAGGTGGATTTGGAATGAGTCAATCTCTATGATATCATTCGACCCTTAACAAACAATGTGGGCTAATGGAGGCAAAAAAAATATAACTACACTATAAAAGATTTTGAAAATGGTACTCTAATTCCAATCGTTTACTTTTTTCTCCATTTCATTTGTGATCATTTATTATCATGTACGCACACCTCGGATGTTACACCATTGAGGGTAGTACTATTATACTTTTTTTAGAGTAATCACTCAAACAATATCGAAATACTTAACTATAAAGAGATTAGAGCCACTGCACCAAAAGCGATACAGGGCCTCGCTTTCTCGATTGACTGTAAAGGGCGGCGATTAAGCTCAGGAAAAGGAGGCTATTGGGTTTAATATATTAATATATAAGTTTTCTAATATCAATTGGGTTGTAATGCCCCAGAATTTTGGCCTAGAAGTATTGGGCCTTGAGCAAAGGAACGGTTTAGAAACTGTGTACAAAAGTATGTTTGCTTTAGTGGTTAAGGGTTCTGAGAGGAGTTGGAAAAGTCCTGGGTTCAAACCTGGGCTTTAGCAAAAATTTTGGTTTTAAGTGGATAAAACCTTGGATGCTTAGATGTAGGTCTTTGAAATTATTGTGTTAAAAAAATGTCATAAGCAAGCATGTGGTCTAGTGGTTGTGGCGTCATTAAGGTTGCAAGGGAGCCTGGGTTCAAGTATTGGCTCTTGTAATTTATTTTGGTTTTTCTTTTAAAGGAACTTAGACTTTAGCCTTTAGACCTTTTAGTTAATTGAAGGCAAAATGTGACACAAAAGAGCTTGTGACAATAAGGTAAGTAGCGTGTTAAGCTATTGAGGGGGGCTTGGGTTTGAATCCCATTGCAAGCAAAAAATATATTTATTTTGCTAGCATGAGGCGGCAGGAGTTTGACATGGTTTTGAACTCTGTTCGGTGAGAGTTTGAATGGGTTTTGGAGGATATCAAGGAGGGATATTTTGAGAGAATATTGGAATTTGGGGTGGTTGTTGTTGTGGAGAGCTATATATCACATCTCATTTGTTCCTTGTTCTGAATGGGGGGAGATCGGTAAGGCTTTCAAGGTATTCGTTGATTGGCACATTGCCTGGGAACCAAGGGTGGAATCTGAAAATCGTATCAAGTGTGTAAACTCCCCACTGTAACTGTAGATCTCATAGCCGTGGTGAAATCTGGGCTGAACAGGCCACACGAGCGTGTGGGCCCACTTGGGCCGAGTAATGGGCCTTGGACCCATTTACACTGTTGTGACCAATTAGGTTACCTAAGTCACTCGAAGCGACTACGGACCTTTCAAGAGGTCGATATCTGGATCGAAATACCCTCGATGGTAAAATGACCGTAATGCCCTAGTGGGTAAATGACTATTTTTGCCCCTCGAGGTCAAATGATTGTTTTATCTGTGGTTAAATGACTGATTTGTTTGTGTTTGGTATGACTGATTTGTCTTTGATTTGAATGACTGATTCTGAGTATGGCATTCTGCATACACGACATACTGCATGGGGTTGAGATACTGTTATGGAGGAAGCATTGTACTGGTGGCTCTGCCACAATCACTGTTACTGGTGGTGTGGCCACATATACTAATTACTGGCAGCTTTGCTGCGATACTATTGCTGGCAACTTTGCTACGATGCTACTGATGACTTTGTGCCGATCATAGTACCGTTACTGATGGCTTTGTGCCGATCATAGTACCATTACTGATAGCTTTGTACCGATCATATTACCGTTACCGATGATTGTATGCCGATCGTTTTACTGTTACTGATGGCTGTGTGCCAATCATATCATTGTTACTGATGGCTTTGTGCCGATCATGTTACCGTTACTGATGGTTGTATGCCGATCATATCACTGCTACTGATGGCTTTGTGCCAATCACATTATTGTACTTATGGCTTGTAGCCATTCTGTTTATAGTTTATAGCTATCTTGTTTACGGCTCTTAGCCATTCTCACTACTGGCAGTTCTGCTGCATTATTACTACTGGCAATTATGCTGCGATATTGGTGTGAGGGTTGGGTGGGTTGACTCTGTCCCCACATAGTGTGTTGGGTTGTTACGGGTGGTGTATTGGCTGGATTGAGATGGATTTGTATATTTGCACCATCTCGATCATCAGACGTGCTTAGGCCCACTTGTTTCGTATGGGATAAGGTCCACATTTGTCATCATTCTTGTTAAATGGCTCGCCTAGACCGATTACATTTCGTATGTCGACTATTTAATAAGGGATTACATACTGAGTTTTCGTAAACTCACCCTTTCCTCTTAACTGTGCAGGTAATCCTCAGCCATAGTTGATTCGATGCTGCGAGGGACTCGAAGATGGCCACATAACCGCATCAGCTTTCATTTTTAGCTTTTGATTTATAAGTAACTAAATTTGGGTATTTTTATGTAAAAAGGCCTCTTTAAAGTTATAAACTTTAAATTGGGGTTTTTAGTTATTTAGTTTGATATAAACTGATAGTTGTAGAATAAGACGGGTTTTCAAAAGGTAACCGTTTTCAAAGACACCACGTTTTCGCAATAAATGAGAGTTTTAAAAATTTATAACGTTTTAAAAGTGATTAGTTTTTAATGATGCACGCTTGGAAATGAACAACTCGTTTTGGAATCACCGTTTAATAACAAAATGATTAATTGATTTTAAAGATTTCAACAACAAGTTTTACGCTAAACACCTCAATGTGACACCGCCAGATTCAGCCATAACTCCTAGGCTAGGTTTGGGGTGTTACATGGGTGGTTACCTTACAAAAAAAGTGTAATAGCACTACCCTTGATGGTGTAACATTTGAGGTGTGCGTACATTGTAATAAACACACTTAAATAAAGTGGAAAAAAAGTAGGCGACTGGAGTTAAAGTACCATTGTTGAAATCTTTTATGATATGGTTGTCTTTTTGGTGCATCCATTGGCTCACATTGTTTATTAAAAGACGAATGATATCATAGAGATGGACTTGTTCCAAATCTACCTACAAAAAATTATCATTTTCTATGTTTGGCAGGTTATTATAACGATTAATTGTATGCGAGTTGAACTTAACCCTTTTATGACGAACCTAAGAGAAGTCGTCGTTAGAGTCAAGGATATGAGCACAGAATTCTCGAACTAAGGTCAAGACGTCCGCTAAACAGAGAGGTTCAATACAACATGGCAAAGGGGCGCCAGAGGTGACGCAAGGGCACAAGCGAGGTTCAATACAGCACGATGTAAGGGTGCCAAACATGGTCCAAACTTTCGAATTTTATGACGTAAAACGTTGACGAAAAGTTTCAAGATCGCACGCAGGAGCGCCAAAAAGGTGAGGCACTAATATAATATTACATAAAACAATCTATATATATTAGGATATTGACAAAAAAAACACTTTAAGAAGGTACTTCTATATGCAGTGCTTCCACAAATATAGATTGTCCCAAACGTAGTATTTTGTTTTGCTTTTGATTTTTTTCCTTTTGTGCCTTAAATAATTCATGAGGTAGCGATTTAGTAACTAAATAATTGACAATATCGACATACCATGGAATAATCATTTTAGTTACGAATTAATCTATCATAATTTAATATGTCAAATTAGGTGCCCCATTACACTTAAAGAGCTTATTTTCAAGCAATTTATATGTCTTTGTCGTGTTTTTAGTTAGTTTTAGTTCTTTGCATTAATAAATGATAATGTGCATTTTGATGCTGCTTTGAGACCCAAATTGGCCAAATGGCACCCGAGGAATCTAATGAGGTTGGAGAGTGATGCAGAGAATCAATGGTGACCCGAACAGAAAGAAAACATCACCTACAAGAGGTGTATCACGATATGGAAGCATGGGAGTTGTGATACCATTGACAAGAGGAGACAAAAAATGACTGCAGAGGAAGTCCTTGTCCAACCTTACCCCCAATAAATACAATGTCCAAGGGCATTTTGGTTAAAAACTTTGGGTTGTAATTAAATGTTAAAAGCCACTTTTGGTTGAGAAGAAAGGGAGAGCTTTTAGTTTTAAGTTTTTTTTTTATCTTTTTAACTTAGGTTTAAAGTAGTTTTCTTCTTCATAGTTTTAGAGTTTTAGAGTTTTAGTTAGAGCTTTTCCTGGTTTTTCTTAGTGTTAATGGTAATTAGTTAAGTTAGTTATCACTGTAACTAGGATTTATTTGCTTGTTTAGTACCTTAAACTCCTTCTATTTTCAATTTAATCCTTAGTATTAATATAACTCAGTTCTCTTTTAGTTTCATTAATAAAAACATGATCTTTTGAGTTTTTCTTCAGCTCCATTATTGCTATTTCTACTTTCTTCAAGTATTCGTTAAGAAATGTCCAACTTTTACTTAAAAACCTTTATTGTTTTTACTTTTAATGCATGTTTGCTGGTATGTTGGGTATTGCTTGTTTAATAATGATAATGAGTAGTTAAACCTTAGGTGGTTGGTTGATGGAAGTGTTGTCTAGTTAGTTCTTGGTATAGAGACTAAATCGTAAAAATTGGACTAAATCGAATAGACTTCAAAACTTAGAATTGACGACCCTAAGGGAAAATTTAGGTAAGTGAGACCAAAAGGAGATCTTATCAGGCACCAATTCGATAGTCTTGAATTAGTTAGTGAGGTCGAGAGATAAATCAGACTAATTTGTCTAAGTTGGTAAAGTGGAGACCGAGAGGTAAAATTGCACAAATTTAGGAATTTAATTGGTTTTGATCCCGAGTCCAAAAGTTAATTAGCAACATGGAAGTCAATCAACCGCTGTCTATTATTAATTTGTTAATTTCGTAAGTTTACTTGTTTTACAATTTGGTCAGTTTTCTTACTAAGTAGTTAAATAGCGTAGTTACCCTCCAAATTATACTTCGTCGTAATATAGAAATTAGTGAGTGGCTAGCTAGACTCCTTTCTTGCATGCTTGTTAAATAAAAATTATTAAATTGCTGACTCTCTTGGGTTCGATCCTTGAAATACTCAGATGTTCCATTGTAACACTACAAACATTACAATTGACCTGTCACACTTGCAGCCATCGCACGTAGATCGATTATATTTGTGTTGATTCCACACCCCAATGTTCACACGCCGGTGGCACGAGCGATCATGAATAAGTGTTCTACATGAGAATTGTTTCATATATGTATGCTTTGAGACTCTTTTGAACTTGTAATTGAATTGATCTCTACTTGGATAACGAGATAATTCGTGTAACATTGGTTGTAAATGAATGGTATTGCAAACATGTTGTTCCCAAGTTCTGATATTCATGTTTCTTTATGTTCAATTAATTGTTGTAAATACCTTTAAGGCTATAAGCCTTGGTTGGAAGCTGATGGCTCAAATACCTACCTCTGCCTTGAGACATGTTTCATGTATGCATCCCTTGAGACACATTCGAATTTGTAATTAAGCTGATCTATTGTCGATAACTTTGCGAGTATGCGTGTAAATTAGGTCGTCAAAATGAATGGTATTGTGAATCAGTAATTTCAAGGGAAAGATCGCGTCGGGTTTCTTGAAACAGCTGGGTTGATTACTCCTCACTTTCTTTGTTGGATCCTAAGATGAGGAGTCAATTTGCAGACCAAGAAAAAGGCAATGTTTATGGTGGGTGTATGTCTATTTCTTTGTGATGCTGGAGAACACCATGCTTTTTGCCTTATAAGTTAACTGAGACTTAAGCATTACTACTTGCATAATTTCCGGTCAATGTCCTGGTGTATATATATATTGTTTTATGCAATATTATTAGTGCCTCACCGTCTAAACTTAAACATGTCTTGAAAGAGGTCCCAATTATCCTAAGGGTTATAGATGCTTGCCATGGCATGATGGCAAGTTTTTATTGATCAAAGAATGTTAATTGTCTTATTTGTTCCCATTCTCATATCCTTTTTAAACGGAGAAAAACTGACTGGTAAGAGTGTTGTATCACTGTAATAACGAGGAGCGAACCAACTGTCTTCTTGATTTGCTCTACCATAGATAGAAACACTGCAACTTTTTCGTAATCTCTGCAAATGGCAGAGAAACTACCTTTCCTCCTTCTCCTTTGAAATCCTCCGACCCTTAAACCTCCATTTTTAAATCAAACCTCCCTCCCTCCCTCAACCCCATTCCTTCAACTTGAAGACTCCCAACAACCCATTGAGCCACGAGTACGGAACTGGACCTGCATCTGTAGTTCACCTGACCTCAACCGTGGGTTACAGGGTTGTCAACTCCTTAATCGACCCTTCTTTTGACTCCAATCAACTTGGCAGAATGCCAGTGATTTGGCTAAGTTGTTTGAGCACTTTCAAAGAAAACCCCGATTCAAAAACAAGAGTATTTGACTGATGAAGTACTAGTAATTGTCAAAGGTTCAGGCTTTTGCAAGAAATTCATTGTTGCTGTTGTTATTAGTATCTTAAGGAAAGAAAGGTCTGTGTTGCAGGTAATTTGTTAAATGGCTTGCATAATGAAAGGGTTTAGTTTTGATGTATATGCTTATACTTCTTTGATAACTGCATATGGCCATAGTGGGAGGTATTGGGAAGCCATGGTGGCTCTTGTTGATGGGATGAAGAGTGATGAAATTGCCCTGGATGGTTATAATTATAATACACTTATAAGCTGTTCTTAAAGAGGGCCTTTGTACGAGGAAGCAGCTTCAGCTTTATGGGTGGCTAGTTTTAATCCTGAAAATGTTGCACCCGATTTAGCTGGCAGTGAACTTCAGAAAGTGTTTCCAAGGACGAAGTGAGGCAAGCCTCTTTGTTAGCAATCTTCAGAAACTCGATCTGCGTATTTCGAAGAACGAGGAAATTAGATTATTAGAACGTATTGCAGAAAAATGGTCATAGAAGAAGGTCTTAAAAACAACTTTCTGTACTGTGTTCTTGCCGTTGATCATTCTAAGTACGGAGACAGTGAAAATATGATAACATTGCACTCGCTTTAACTCGCAGCGAACTTTGTATCATACAGTCAATTAGAGAAGAAAGAGGAATGGAGAAAGAAGGGAGAGGTATGTATAATCCCTTTTATTACCAATCCAATATATGATCAGGTTTCCAAGCCATTGTCTGCTTTGTTCTTTTTTTGTGTGCATGAAATGGCATCAATTCTTTGCACGCGAATTCGGATGCATTCGGTATCGTTGTGTACATTCCATTGATGAAAAATATGCATTATTACAACTAATAATCAGTGGAAAATCATGAATTATAGTACATAAGTATGAAAAAGAGAGATCCTACTCTAGTTTTGAGTTGCATCAGGTGAAGTTTCTGAGACTTCTTGGTTAATCCCCGGTGATGTTAAATCTGGAAGAAGACTAACCGAGGCCTCATCCGAAACTTCTTGTTTCGGTCGGGGTGTGTCCAGATTATCTAAAGGCACCACCAGTTGTTCTATATCATCAAACTGGGTCCATTTCCTATCCTTTGCATGAACTAAAACAGGGTACATTAAGATCCCAATGATAATAACTATACCACTTACAATGAATGTTGTTGCAGAAGCTAGGCACATGACAAGAACAAGTAACAATGCAGGTGGCAAGCAAAGCATTGTTACACCAAATGTTTCCAAAGGGACCCTGTAAGGTCTATGTAGATCTGGTTTTTTGATTCTCAGTTTTATGAAAGCAGCAAATTCGAGAAGCATTCCAATTGAGTAAAGGAAATTCAGGAATTCCAGAATTTCCTGGAAACTCATCCATGACAAGAAAATAACTCCAGTGGCTGAGCACAATATGCTGAACGTTGGTGTCCCATACTTTGACCTACAAAAAATGGGTTTTCAAGAACATGTTAATACATAGAGTGTGCTGGTGCAATAATAGAAAGGGTTGTTGTCGAAGTTTAAAAGAAACTTCTACTTCGACTCTTCGTTTTTCTTTAAGTATTTGTTTCGTATACATACTTGAATCTTAGTACAGGGATATGATCCTCCACTTACACTCTAAAGTCTAAACACCCGAATTGGACTAATGTAGTCATACTTTGAAGGTAAAAGTATCATAGAAGCCCTTGTACTAAGAGAGAGATTACATTTTGCTCCTACTCAGAAAATGGGCAAATTAATCCTCATATGTTAGACCAAAAAGCGAATCGATCCTTTTTGTTAACAATTTCATCCAATGGTACTATTAAAAACTGGCATGGCTGGGGAAATAACAAGACAATGACATATGGCGTGCACATATACTTTATGTTGACATAGAGAGACTAGCTTTTAACAGTAGAAATGAATGAAATTTTTAAGAAAAGGACCAGTTTGCTTTTTGATCTAAGGACTAATTTACCTTTTTTTTAGTAGAAAGGGCAAAATGCAAAAAAGTCTTAGTATAAGGGCCTCCATGATACTTTTACCTACAAAAATGGGCTTCCAAGAACATTGTTTGTAATCATGTTGATACATACAGTGTACTGGTGCAATAATGGAAAGGGTTGTTTCAAAGTTTAAAAGAAACTTCTACTCCGACTCGTTGTTTTTCTATAAGTATCTGTTTCCTGAAACATGCTTGAACATTGGTATGGGGACATGACCCTTCACCTATACCCTAAATCAATCAACGAGTCCGAATACTTGCACCCGAGTTTGACTCGTGTGGCTTCTAATTCAATGCTTTCACTCAATTTTAATCATATAAGGAAGCAAAAAGATCAGGGAACTTAAAGTTACCTTGAAGCAAAGATGGCTGGGAGCATTCCCATCTCACTCATTCCTAGCAGTTGAAAAGCATCTGCACTCATTTCAGCTTCAAACAACCCCAAATTAGACATTGCAGCAGCTGCTTGAATCCACCATTTCAGCCAAAGCCCTCCTATTAACATCCCAACATCAGAAAAATACCCATCAGTCCATTCACTAGAAGGAGAATTCAAAGTCCCTGTCCCGGCCAAAAGCGGAATCAAGTACGAACAAACCACCAAAACCACCGCCCCGAGAAGCGCTTTCGGGAACGTCTTACTCGGATTTTCAACCTCCCCCGCAAGAGTACTTGCCTTATCCCAATAATTCAGATTCCAAAACATACTATTAAAGTAACCCCTCCAATCCACCTTGTTAAAATCCACAACAAGCCATTGTTTAGGCTTTATCCTAGGTATTGAAATCACCCCCATTACAAGGAAAGGCAAAAGTGAGAAACCAGCAAGTGAAACAGCTGAAACTCCCACAATGTGTAGCCCTCTATAGTTCAAATATGTTAATGAAATTGTGATCCCTAAAAAAGCTGGAATCCTAGCAATCATGGTGTTAAATATGGGAAATGAATGTTTCAAGTAATCGAGGAACAAAACAGGGTATAAAGCATTGTCCATTACACCACTAAACCATTTCCAAAAACCTTCTTGGAAACCCCAAAAAGGACCAAAAGCTGAAGATATCCAAATAACATATCCACCATTTTCAGGGAAACTTGTAGCAAGCTCAGCTGTGATTAGAGCCTCTGGGATGCTCCAAAACAAGGGGAAAACCATGAAACCAAGCAAAGACAAAAGAGGGCCACCCCCTGCCCTTACTGAATCTTCTATACCAAAAGGACCACCAGATACCTCATAGAATATCAAAGCTATGAGTGGCAATAGTGTTAGTTTTGGATTGGTTTTGATAGAGCTGGTGCTTGCACCCTCTTCCCCACCCATCAATAGATAGGGAAACAAGAAGACAATAATAGCTTTCCCCTTGAAAATGGGCAAAAACAATGATAAAAATCAGATCTTTTTTTGGAGTTTAAAGATGGAAACTTCAATATCCAAAAGAACCCAAAAAAGATATGGATTTTCTGATTTCGTTTACCTGTTCTTCAAAGGATTAAAAAAAACCTGGGTCTTCTCTGAAAAATAATAATAAGATAAGGAAGCTACAATCTTTTTGAGATCTTCAATGATATTTTCTGGAAACTATTACTTTTATTGGGTGGGGTTCATTTATTCCACGTTTTATTGCAGAAAGTGTGTTACACCCAAAATTGAATATGATATATACATATACAAAATTTGCTGACAGATTCATACTTTTATTCGTGAGCATAATAGATAAAAGGTAATATAATTTTTTTCTCAATTTTATTTTGGTATTTGTATTTTTTGACACATAAATTTGATAATTAATTTATTTTAATTTCTGAACTTAAAAATATAAAAGTTTAATGATATGACACTCATTTCGTCACTTGAAAATTAAAATTATATAAATTTTCAAGTGATGATATGATATAATTTTAAGATGTCACATTCGGTGTTTTAATAATTCTCGATTCAACCAGTTTAATCAATTTGATTACCAAATCAATAATAATTAAATAATTAATTAAATTTTCATAAAAATTAAAAGGTAAAAAAATTAAACCAATTCAACTATCGATCTTTGTTCTAATTTTCAATTTTACCAATTTCAAGTCATTTTCAAATTAACCAATTCAACCATTTTATTTGGACCATTATGTTGATCATTTTTTGTCGACTAATCCAGTATTGTTCCAATAACAATGATCAAATCATCAAAACTTGACAAGACCTAAATTCAAGTATCAAAATATATTTAATTGTCAAATTTAAGGAACAAAATGGAAAAATAAAATATAAATACCGAAATTGACCTAATTACCAAATTTGAAGCTAAAATTATATTATTCCTTAAAAAGAAAACCATTGTTTTTTAATTAAAAAATCATTAAGATGTGACATATTCATCCCATTTATTGTAATTTAACTCATATTATAACATTTAGTAGGTGAATGGGATATAGAATTGGATGAATCTGTATACTATTACTCTAATTAAACTACTTTAGATAAGTGAACTCAACTAAAAATGGTAGTATATTTTCAAGTAAACATCACATCATTTAATTAAATTATCTCATAAAATTGGATTTCACAAAATGGTAATTTTAGATTTTTATAAGAGAAAATATTTAGTACACAGAATTTTTAGACTCTAGAAGCAACGGTAGAAGTTAACAAGTTGTAATACTCAAAATTTTCGTTTCTAAGAAAGGATAAGTATTTTAAATGTGACTCAAGTATTTGGAGAGAAAGTATGAATAACGAAATTCAGTAAGGATCAAATTGGAAATTTTTAAAAGATTAAGGACTACAGTGTAAATTTATCATTTTGGAAAAAAAGGGTGAAAATTTAAGAAATAATTTTTGATGGATGTGACGAGATATATTGATATGTGGAAATTGAAAGTTGAGATAGGGACTAAATTGAATAAAGTGGGGAAGTAGAGGGACTAGAGTGCAATTTTTCCATTTGTATGGAGGAGGGACTTAAATGCAGATTTTCCATTTTAATTGATTTTTAGATACAAAATGATGGGGTTAAAATCCAATAGCTGATGAGGTGGAAATTTTGTGGAAATTTATGGAAATTAAGGTTGGAGAGTGTTGAAATTTGATTGGGTGATGGAATAAATGGACTAAAATGAAAAAAAGGGAAAAGTGTATAATTTTTTACACAATTGGAAGGCTGAAAGGTAGCATCTTGGGGCAGCAAAAATAAATGGGAAAGAAAGGAAAGGAAAGGAAAGGAAAGGAAAAAATGAAGAACTATGAGTGTGATTATACTAAGAAAATGTTATGAATCAAGAATGGAATTGTAGAGAAAGTCAAGGGCAAAATAGTTATTCCTTAAATAAAATAATTATGAGAAAATATCATTGGCAAAATATGGGTCATTGGATGAGATTGCAAAATAAGATGAAATCTCGACCATTTGATTGTAATGATTAAAGTTAGATTTTTTATATATTAAATAATAATATTTTATTATTAAATTAGTTGAGATATTTTGATGGAAAAATGAAGAAACTTCTTCATCTTTTATATAAGTGATTCATTCCACTTTCAAAAAAAAAAAAAAGAGAGAAACTTTAATTTTTATACAATTTGGTCTTTTGTTATAAAATTCCACCATGTCACCTCAAAACCTTGAAATTTTTCATAGCCACCAAAGAGGAAAGATGAAGTATAGGTCTAGAAGAGCTTGTATAACATCTCGGAGGCAAGACATAAGAAATTAAAAGTAAAACAAAGTTGGAAGGAACGTGTAAGATTATGATGAGAGTGAGAAAGGAAGAGAACAGAAGCAAAGAAAGTGAGGATTTGGCTAAAATAGAAGTAAGTACTTAATTGAATTCTAGTTAGTTTACTTTAATTAGAAATTTGAGTATTTAAATTCTAAAATGAAATAATTAAATAAGATATGATTAAGATTCTTGAATATGTATATTGAATTTAGTAGTAAATATGTAATTAAAGGTATGTTTGTAATGTAAGAAATGGTAAAGTGATAATTTAGTAATTAGTGAATTTTATGAAACTAAGGATTAAATTATAAAGAGTGAAAGTTATTTATTTGTCATTGATTGATAAGTGAATAGATGCGAATCTGAAGTCACTATAGAGTGGACTAAATTTTAAAGAGTGTAAAATTTTATATGTGAAACAAATATTGTGATTAAAGGTTTAAATGAAGTGAAATTGTTACGAGTAAATATTGAAATTTCGTTAATTTAGGGATTAAATTGTAAAATTTTCAAAATTACTAAGTGTGCTAAAATAGTGAAATACAAATTTCAGCAAAGTGTTATATGAAAGTGAATTAAAATCTAAACTGTAAAGTATTGTAAATATGTGATATGTTAGTGTTCATGTGAACTAATGTATGAAGTGAAGATGTAATGTATGTAGTATGTATTCAAAGTGAAAAAGTAACGTGATGCAAAGTGATTTATGTAATATGTCAAGTAAGTCATATGAAAGTGAATGTGTGAATGTGTGAAATGAAAATATTATGTATATGTTTATGTGATTTAAAATGAATGAAAAAAGTGTTATGTGAATAAATGACTTAGTGAGCTCAGATGATAGATGATATGTGATAATAAAAAGATTTTGGAGTTGAGAGAGGTTGGGGGTTTAGATGGGAATCAAGCTGGTGTTGCGGGGGTTCAGAGGGGATTAGGAGAGGAGAAATGGGATATGTAATGTGTTTAATGGAGTTCTTATAAAGGTCAGGAGTTCTGTTTTGGCCCAAAGCTCTACAATGTATCAAAATTATTAAAACTCATCTGAGACTCATTAAGGACCGCAAAAGTGATATGTGAAAGTAAACGTATATATGTATGTGTAATGATATGTGAAAATAAAGACAAAAATGAACGCGTATGTTAAGTTTTAAAAGATATATGTAAATTAAATGTTTATGTTATGTTTGTGAAATGAGAGAAAGATTTTGATATGCAAATGTAAAAGTTAATTAGTGATAATATATGTTAAAGTTAAGACTATAAGTTATAAAGTTAATTTAAATGATTGTATGTTTTGGAAAAAAGAATTAAAAGTTTAAATATAAACTATGTGAATAAATGTTATTAAGAATTTATTTAAATGTTATATATATATATATATAAATGGTAAGATAGAATTCAATTGAGTACTTACTAAGCTATTCACGTAGCTTAACAAGTTTGTTTTAAACGCGTAGGTGATAGATAAGTTTTGAAAAGAATTGAGGATTGTCGAAACCGTTTTTTTGAAAAACAAATTTTTTAGGTTGTCGACTTAAAAAAAAAACAAAATAAATGGGAGTCGCCACCAATCTTTTATTGAGGTGTGATTGGATCACCTAAAAAAACGGCTTTGGTCTACGAGTTTTAGAAAAACGGATCCGGGAGTCAGTTGCGTACGAGGAAGGATTAGCACCCTCGTAACGCCCAAAATTGGTACCTAGTTAATTAATTAGTGTCTTAAGGTCGAGAATTTGGAAAAAACGTAATCCTTAGCAAAACTTAAAAGGCTACGTATTAAGACCCTTATTATTTCAGAGAAATAAGATACCACACCCAATGCGTTAGGGCATAACATTCTAATTTTCCCCAAAATGAATCGGGCCAAAATACTTGTACAATAAAACTTTAAAAGAACATCCACTTATCCAAGATTTAAGAAATCACACCCAATACGTTAGGGCACGATTCCTCTAGAATCCCAAACTCGGAATATTTCCTTTTCTTTAAAAGAACATCCACTTATCCAAGATTTAAGAAATCACACCCAATACGTTAGGGCACAATTCCTTTAAAATCCCAAACTCGGAATATTTCCTTTATTATTTAAAAAAAATCTTTATTTCGAGAAATCAATGCGTCACATCCAATACGTTAGGACACAACGTGTTGAATTCCCAATAATGAGTTTTTATTTTATTTTATTGAAGAGAAATGCTTGATTATCGGATTTAACGAAGAAAATCGGAACTCAATACGTTAGGGCTCAATTCCCTTGAAAATCTTAAATACGAACATGATCTCAATTTAAAAAAAAATCTTAAATACGAACATGATCTCAATTTAAAAAAAAAAATCTATCTTTAAATTTGAGTAAAAAAATGATGTAATGTGATTTTATACATGCAAATGCTATAATAACAATAATAACAATAATAAATACATCATCGACATAAAAATAATATAAGCAAATGAATAAACGAAATAAAAAAAGGTAATCCATGACATGCAAAATATTAAGTGTAAACACAATTATACAATGGATGGGATAGCAAACAAATAAATAAGGATCAAAAGATGTACACATGGAAATTATGAACATTAAAATATACATATAATTTACAAATAAAATTTTAGGTTATGGAATTTATATATAAATACAACACATAATATACTTATGAAAATAAGAAAAAAATTATACATACATATATAAAATAATAAAAAATAAGTATATTTTAAAAAGGAAAAAGGTGAGTATTTAATCACTTAAAACGTAAATATATACATATATATATATGAAAATATTCATTAAAAATAGGAAAATATTCGTTTTTTAATATATATATATGTGTACATATAAAAGGAATATATATAGAAAAAAATTAGAATAAAAATAATAATTACACTATTAATTAATAAAATAAATAAAAGAACATAAAAAAACTAAATTGAATTGCAATTAAAATATCTGGGGTAAATCCTCAAATAAATAAAAGTAAAAGGACTAATTTGAACGTGCGAGTTACATAGAGGGGCTGGAAGGGAAATTTTCCCTTCTCCTCTAAAACGGTGTCGTTCAAAAAGATTAAATTGGAATTTAAAATAAATAAAAGGGTAAATTAAAAAAATAAAGAAAACTTAATTACAAAAACATTAAAAGGCGGAGGGGCTAAATAAAATAAATAAATAAAATTCGCAGTGGTATCACCTTCTCCCTTTTTTAAAATCGTAAATAAGTAAAAAATAATAATCGAAAGAAAAAAATAGTAAACCACCTTTAAAAAACTGCCAATCGTTCTTTTTTTATTCCTCCTCCTCTTTTCTCTCTCTCCTCTCTACAATGAAGGGAGAGGCCTCTATTTATAGTTGAGCATCCCCAAATCCAACGGTACAGATCAACGGCTGAGATTAAAGGGTATCTACAAATTAAATCTCTAAGATTACATATCATATCTAAGATTGCATATCATATCTAGGATTGCATATCATATCTAAGATTGCGTATCCTCAGAAATTATGTTTCCATATGTGAGCCCGGGCTAAAATTTGGTATTACAAGGATTGTTACTTCCATTCAGATTACATCACTCCTCAAGCTCTAAGTTCAAGCCTTTTGGTATATATATTTTGAACTTCAGTTTGGTATGTACTTTGGTTTATTAGTAAAGAAAATGTGAATTATGTATGAATAGTAATGTTTTGTGCTATCAGTTACCTAGATTATAATGAAACAAAAATATGTTTAAGTGGTGAGATTAGTGTTTAAATGTAGCATCTTTTACTCGAATTGGGCGAGGGGTGTTACATGAGTGTCTTATAAGAGTATAATAAAATATTAAAAGATAAATATTTTAAAAAAGAGACATGTGACAATTTTTTAAGGATGTTTGTGGAATTAAAAACAAGTACACTGCTAGTTTACCAAATACTAACATTTTTTTAATACATGAGTTTTTTTCTCCTGATTTAAAATGTAGGGTAAACTGTCTAGTTAGTCATTCAACTTTTAGGTTGTTTCTGTTTTGGTCACCCAACTATCTAAATTTTCAATTTTTTGGATTTCTTCCATGTCCATTTTGTGATCCATGATCAGAGTTTGTGGTTGCCTCTCCCAATAACATCGTTTCCAATGTTTGAACTCACATTCTCTTTTTTTGGAGTGCAATATGTCTTACTACTACACTTAGCACTTATTAGTATTAAAAATTTCAATTTAATCACTAAAATTTTTGATTTTTTTAATCATTCTGCTGTAAGTTTGAAACAACAGAATTACATAGTGTTTATTTTTCTAACATGGAATCCAATTTTTTTTTTCTTGTGTGGACTTTATTTATTTTATTCTACTTCATTTCATCATATTCTCTAAAAAAGGAACAAAGCTTTAGGAGTTTCTTCCCCCATGTCATGCCACCATTGGAACCACCATATCTCTGGTGTATTCTCTAGCCATTCTAGATAACGACAAAGTTGTCTCATCATCCACAACCACTCTACCAATTAGATTTTTCAGAAATCTCTTCAAAACTTCAACCTAAAACCAAAAGAAAAATGACTCTTGTTTGCAGTCTCTACCATTCGATCAATATGGAATAGAGATATATTGTTCTCTTCCTCTTCCTCCACCTCCCCAATTGTTAGGAATTGGACAAAGATGCTCTTGTGCTAAAGAATCAAGAGAGTTTGAAGATGGATAGCCTCCTCCTCCTCTTTTTTTTTTAGGGGGGTGAGGGTGGGGGTTTATTGGATTTCCAGGGTTTGAAATGTCCATTTGAGAATTCCAACGGTGAGAATTATTGTTGGTAATGCAAAGGGTTGGTGTTAGTGGGTATATCCCATATTGGTTAAGTACAAGCTATCAAGAGAGTTTCTATATAGCTTTAATTCTTACTCTAATTGAGTAATTGGGCCATAGGTCTATCACACATGCGCGTCGTCGTCGCTTGCTTGTTTCGATCTGTGTTAACACAAAAACTTGGAATTTGGCTATTGAGCAAAAATAGTGGGACAATTTCAAAATTGCTCCTGCACTTTTTCCTCTTTTGCCCCTACCCATTTACCGTTTTACCCTTTCATTTTTAGTATAAATAGATGGTTAATTTCCTCATTTTTTTCACACTGAAAGAAAACACAACACTCTATGAAAAACTCTTTTCTCCTCTTCCTTTCCAATTTTCTTAAACACTCTGTCGGTTTTTCTCCTGAATCAGTTTAGAGAAAATTATGTCTAGGAGTTTGAGTTTTAAATGGGACTAACTGTGACCCCTCCAAACTTTCCTGGAAATTAATCCTACTGTGATTTCCCTGAGAAGAGCAACACCAATTGAGTTTCATATTTCTTATGCAGGTGTGCAAATATTGAAGCATTGTGTTAACCTTGGGGACGACGTCCACTACAATTACACCGATTAGGGTGAATTCGCTTCAAAGGAATAAATTTCTGATTTCTTAATTCATTATTTATTTTCCAGTCAGTGCTAATAGATTTTATTTTGTAGTAGCTTAATTTTCCAACAAGTATTTGCCCAAGAAAAACAACATATCTCGAAACCAGTCCCATTGGGCAGTCATCGATAGAGATCTTACCTGGATAAGTTTGAATATTTAGTGACTAAACAGACAGTTTACCCTAAAATTTAAAATAAAACAATAGACACTTTAATTGATAGTCAACGGTTTTTGAGTCTGGAATAGGGATGTGGGGTTCAAGCGCGGGTTGATGCGCGTGGGATGAGTGATGGTATGGTCCCCCGCTCCCAAGGGTGTGGGCGTGGCTACCCCCAAAGTCCGAGACTTTATGGCTTTTAAAAGTGGCTTGTCAATGAAAAATAGCCACGTGGCTGTTTGTGAGCAATGTCATCAATGATAAAAAAATTATTATTTGCCAATTATTAGTACGTGTTTGACTGGATCAATGAAAATTTTGGGATTAATATACCATTTGATACTTAATTTTGACTCCATTATTCAATTTAGTACCTAAGTTTTTTGTCTCAATTTGATACCTAGACCAAATAACATTATGTGGCCTGATAAAATATTTGACATGTGTGCTCTAGTAAATAAATATATATACTAAACTGGGATAAAAAACTCTTAAGTATCAAATTAAATATTGAAACTAAACTCAATGCTCAATTGAGAAAAAAATCAGATATTAATTTAAACATTTAAAACAAATTTAGGTACCGAATAGTATATTAACCCAAAATTTTTAAGTCGTTGGGTTAGGTAATTGTAAGGCTTTTGGTATTACCAAATAAAAATAAAATTGTGAGGCTTCTGTGTAACAATATGCGTGCATGTATTGTATATATATATTATATTAGTTTTATTCTTGTGTTTAATAATTAAAATATATTACCAATTAGAGTTATTTACTGCTCGAAAAATAATAGGGTTTAAGTAAAAATATAGATAGAAAAATGAGTTTAGGTAAAAAAAAGGTCTATTTAGAAAACGGGTCAAGTTTCGAATAAGTTTTTTTGGCCTGGGCCTGACCCAATCCAACCCAATTTTTTAATAATAAAAAAACCTGTTGCTTTTTCACCTTTTGTTGTTGTTTTGCTACCATTTCACCATTATTTTGCTACTATTTTGTTGTGAATGTTTAGATATTGTACAACACATGTTTTATTGTCAATTTTACTAATATTTTAGATGTATTTGCTTATTAACTTACAATTATTTTAGTGTTATTTAAGTATCAAGACTTTTTTTAATTTATTTTTAATTTATTGGGAAACATTTATTTTAATATTTTTAGTGTATTTGATGTGTTATATTGTAAAATTTTTTATATAAAGAAATAAAATTAAAAAAATTTAATACGGGCTAAACCGGAGTTTTAGTATTTTTATCTGGGTAAGCCTAGGACTAAAATTTTTTTAAGACCCAACTCAAACCATGGACAACTCTATTACCAATAACACCACTAACCCAATGATAAAGTTGTGTGGGTTTCAAATTGATTGGCACGAAGTTTAGAGTTTGATCCCTATACTTGGAAAACCTCTTTGCGTTCCCCATTGTAATTTAATGTAATTGTTAATAATTAAAATATATTAAATTAATTAATATAAATTTTTTTTTATTTTTTTATAGAAAAGAGACAACACTAGGCGATTACAACAACCAATTCATAAATTAGAGGATTTAGACCCATTACGATCTTCAATCCAACAAATCTCTAACTGAAATCGGCGCAATTGCAAATAAACGGAGCAAAGAGTCTCCTGTATCAACACATTTAGCCATGTGATATGCACCCCCCATTTTGATCCCTCGAAATATGTCGAACACGAACCTCCCATCTTCCCACAACAAGATGTAATAATATTAATTCCACTAAACTAATATTGGCTCCTCCACCAGACAAGATTAATTTCACCAACAAAGCATTATCACACTCAAATTCAGCATTGCTAAACCACCCCATCATTCAAAGCATCCTCAACAACTATACACTCCTTGACAATTTGAGAATCACCCTTCATAAGAGTTTTTTCCGGGGTCCTTTCATGGTCACAAACTAACCCTTCCATCGTCGATTTCAACCCAATCGAAGCATGCGAATGATTCCCCATAATCTCATCTAATGGCCTCCCTTTCTACCCAGAAATTATATTATGAACTCTCGACTGCAACTCTTGAGAGGTGCCGCTTTTTTTACCAAATCTAAACATCACATTTTCTTTATCGTTATACGAATCCACATTTTTCCTATCAATTATGCGCATTGCAGTGTGCTTCTCTTTATTTAAAGTCAGTGATATATCTACTGGTTGTATGACTATGTTTTTTCCCCGATCAGTAGCACCCATAGGTCCCGATTTTGATCCATCATCAAACAGCCCTTGCCTAACATTAGTCTTCACTCCAAATATGTCATTATTGGGCCTCAGTGCTGATGAACCAAACTTTAGCCCAACATCTACCATTACCCCTTTTCCCTTATCCCGCTTGTTGAAACCATTTTTTGAAAAATAAAAATTTAGTTGTCGACTTTAAAAACAAAAACTGGAGTCGCCACTGATCCGTGATTTAGGTGTGATCGGCTCACCTTAAAAACAAATTTGGTCTACGAAATTTGAGAAAACAGGTTCGGTAGTCAGTTACGCATGAGGAAGGGTTAGCACCATCGTAACGCCCAAAAATGGGTACCAAATTTAATTATTTAATGTCTTGGTGTCGAAAATTTAAAAGATTTTGTTAAACTCAAATGCTGAAATCTGAAAAGGATAATCAATTATTCAAGTCATATGAAGAAATTGAGACTCAATACGTTAGGGTACAATTTCTCAAAATCCCCGAATTTTGAATATCACTTTTGCTTTATAAGTAAATTTCATTTCGAGGAAGCAATTATGTCATGCCCAATACGTTAGGACATAACAAATTAAGTTCCCAAAAATGATTTTTACTTATACATTTTGAATAACGAATATTCTTGGTTATTTGGAATTAACAAAGAAAATCGGAACCCAATACGTTAGGGCTCAATTTCCTCGAAAATCCCTAACTTTGAATATCGTTTTTATTTTAAAGGCCTTTGGATCATAAAAAAAATGATTTTAATGTTTTGACAAAATCAAAATATATATATTTTAAAAATATGTTTAAAAAATATTAATGCAATATGAAACAAATATTTTAATTTAAAATATACGTATACATAAGTATGATATATAAACAATTTTGCAAATATGTATATGGATTGAGAGAAAATGCATAAGTCATAAAAATAAAACAATAATAAAATACATATAAAACATATTCATACATATTAAAAATGTATAAGTATAATGTATTAGTAAATATAAAAACGTGAAAAATATTTAATAAGCCTTGAAAAGAGTACAAAATATATATGTACATGTTATAAAAAATGTATAAACATATAAATTATAAAATTGAGAAAACATATAAAGATTATGAAATATAAATGTGTATATATATATAAAAACTGTAAAAAATAAAAATAAAATATGTATATAGAATATATATTTAAAACGCTTTTTTTAATATATATATATATATATATATATATATGTATTAATATGCATATGCGCATGTAAGTAAGTATAATAATATTAAACTAATAATAATACAGTAATAATAATATAAATAAACAGTATTAACAATATAATAAAAACTAAAAATAACAAATTAAGAATTAAGTTAAAAACAAACAGAATTTGAGAGCTGAATTTGAAAATCAAAACAAGAAAGGAAGTAGTTTAAAACACACGCAATAGGGGGAGGACCTAAAAAGAAAATTCTCCTAAACCTCTTAAACACTGTGTTTAAATGGGATTAAAATAAAACAATTTAAAAATTTCATGGAAAAAAATTTAAAAAATAAAAACCACGATTTTGAAATGATGGAAAAATAAAAAGGACTAAAACCATAAATAACCCATAAATAAAATCCCATTACATTTGCAGCCAATGAAACCCATTTCAAACCCTAAAAAAAAGGCTCCTCTGTCATTTTTCTATCACACCGTTGCTCCCCCTTTTGCCCTTTCAAATCTGTTCCCAACCGGCTACAACGACGACGACAACGGTTCCTCGACGGCGCGCTTGCCACCGGTAAGAACTTCCCTCCTTTCTTTTATTTTTGTTGTTTTAAGAAACAAAAGAAAGAAAACAAAATAAAAATAAAAACAGTAAAAAGAACAGAAGAAACAGTAGACCAAATTTGTTTTTAAGGTGAGCCGATCATACCTAAATCACGGATCGGTGGTGACTCCAGTTTTTATTTTTAAAGCCGACAAGTAAATTTTTGTTTTTCAAAAAATCGTTTCGACACCGCTTCTTAACCTTGGTATCCATAGATCTACTCATAGTCACTTGGATCCCTAAAACCCCAATGTCACCTACACCCTTAATCTGTCCCTGATTTCTTTCCTTCATTTCGCAGTCAAACTTCCCACCAACATAGTAATACATTTTCTTTTAGTAATATTAAATGATTGTGTTGTATTTTTATTTTAAATGGGAGTTTACGATAAAATAATTATGATTGAAATTTGCAACTTAAAAATAAGTCTTAAAAAATTGGCTACCAAAATTCTCAAATAAGAAGCATTCTCCAACGAAGGTAAGATTCGTTGAAGTGAAGAAACCTCTTCCTTGTATTAAACTTGAGATAATAAATTTACTATCATTGAACTTGAGATGCATACACTTATCAATGATGTTTTCCTTAAAAAAAAAAAGGTTTTCACCTTATTAAATTTTCGATATGAGGTGTTTGCACTAAACTTGAATTTTGTTCATTGACCAATTTTTATAAATATCGAGGATAAATTTTTTGAATTTTGTAGTTTTAGGATTAAATTGATAGAATTTATAAATATTAGAGAGCTAAATTTGTTATTAAGCAAATAAAAAAAAAGATTGAGTTAGTTTTCTGTTGGGCGATAAATATAGAAAGCAAAACAGAGATTGAAAACATGAGTCTCGAACCCCTGTCTTCTTTTTTCAGGGTATAGCAGACCTCATCTTTAAAATAATAATAAGCAATGGCGATATATATATATATATATATATATAAATCAAAACAGAGTTTGAAAAAGTAATAAGCAATGGGTTCTTCCGATAATCAGCAAGGGGTTAAATTGATAGCGTGTGTAAATGATGGAGGGCTAACTTTGTTATTAGACCAATAAATAAAAAGCTTTTCCCTCAGGTGAAAAAGTCGGGCGATCCAAGTCGCGAACTCCTGGGCCTAAATCCAACCAAACCTCAGCTTTGTAAATTCGTCATCTCTTCTGTTATTGACATATATATAAATCGAAACAGAGTTTGAAAACATGATAAATTCGTCATCTCCCCTGTTATTGCAGAGGTTTTCTCTGTCCTGCGACATATATTTAAATCAAAACAGAGCTTGTAATCGCTATCAATGTACATTGTTTAACATGCATTTGTCTTTGTTGGCTCTAGTTAGAAGAGCTGAGGTTTGCTTTAAATACCCTTTCATTGGACAAATCCTTCTACCAGAACTGCGAATCACATTACATTCTTGTTCTGCGTTTTGGGGAAAAAAAAACCTTGTTTTAGTTTTAGCAGAGCTGAAGAAATGGAGCTGATCGACGAAGTTACTCTAGTAGCTAAACATGTGCACAGGTGGAGGCTTCGTGATCGTAGCCATACACTTCCTGCTGGTCGGATTGTTTTAACGGTTATTGATGACGAGATTCAATGGTGGCAGTTTAAATGCCGGAGTAAAGGAGACATGCACTACATCACCGGCACCGAGTGGAGCTGCTTTGTTCGACCAAGGATCGGTGCTAGGCTCACTCTTTATGCTCAAGAAGCCTGCGAGAACTTCCACAGAATGAAGGTGATAATGGGGAGGAACTAGAGAGCTTATTTGTGTAAGGGTGTAGGAATGAAAGTTTATGATATTATCATGGTCTGTTTCTGCTTTTATTAGTGCAACTTTATTGAAGCCAGGCACCATTGCTTTCTGCTGTTGCATGGTTTTAAAAAAATGTCGTTTTCTTTTCTAATGCTTAAGCTTAGTTATGCAATCAGAAATATGCTCCATTCTTGGTGATGTTATATATTAGAATCTCTTTAATTTAGCTCAAACAAACTTAGATATATATTATTGATAAAGACAGAGTTCACCCAAAACACAACACATGACACAGTCCATTCACCTCCCTTAAAATATTGAAAGAAGTAAATGATTGTATACACATGATCCATTCATGCTTTCTCCTTTGAATACTTACATCAGCTGCGATAGGACTCAACTGGATCAATGCTATCTTCCTTTCTTACTTTGTACTATTTCATCACTAAAATCTACTGATCTAGTTAAGATTTATTTGAAGAGAATGCAAAATGCAATCTCTAAAACAACTCTAAAAAGAAAACAATAAAATTCAAATGTTAAATTTCCAATACTCTATGTAAGTTTTGAGTGTATAAGAATTTTTGAATTTGTTAACATGCACATCAATTACAATAATAGTCTTCATCAAAGTAGCCTAAAAAATATTATTAAGAATATTCTAACAAACAGAAAAAAATCCATTTGGGCTGTCATGTAGGATCGCCATTAGGGAGGTAATGGAGTTTAACAGTAGAGTGACAACTTCGTAACAAAATAATAACGTAAGTGGCTAAAACGTAACACTTCAAACATAGGTGACTAAAATGTAATCTGAGGCAAACAAAAGTGATTATTTTTGTAGTTTACCCTTTTTTTATATTATTGAATTTTTTATGTTTTAAGTTTAGAATAAAAACAATAGGTTAAAAGGGTCTAATTTTATTATTATTTTTAAATTAATTTCATTTGATGGATTCAAATAATTCGATATTTGTTGATAATTTTTACTTTGTAGGAGCTAAATCAAATAAAAGAAAAAGGACTAAATTCAAAATTTATAAAGAGTACAGGGACTAATGGCACATTTTAACCTTTTGTTGCCTCCTAAAATGAAAAGTAGTGTGTTAATGAGATATTTAGCGGAGTGCCCAAACTGGGCCTTTAGTTCCATATTTGCTCTGTTTTCCCCGCCATTGTCTCTATCTCTCTATGTTCATGCACAGATATGGGTTCTGAAAATCCAAATCCTTTCCAAGCTTTGTTCCAAACTGTTGAAAGATTCTCGAATTGTGTCCAAACCCACCTCGCCAATTTCACTCAACAGGCTCATCGTTCATTACCCACCAAGAAAAACCCTCTCATCTCTATTTCATCATCAATAAACGCCGACTCCCCTGCCACAAATACCCATTTTCTTGTCAAGGTATTTACTTGCGTTCTTCCCAGTAGGTCATCATTGATATGCTTGTTTGCTTGGTATCGATTTCGAGGCTGGTAAAAGTTAATCAATGGTGTTGCTCGTAGTTTTGCTCATTAACTGTTTGACAAAATTTGCAAATGACGCCTATCTTCTTTTTAAGAAATTGTTATTAATTTCTGAGACCCATTAATTTCTGAGACCCATTTTGTAGTTATATAAAATTAACATGGTCGGTTGAATGTTTATTGACAGAAACCGGCTGCACCGGTGACTAAAGAAGAACTTGGAAGAGCTACTTGGACTTTTCTTCACACTCTTGCTGCCCAGGTCTTTTCATTTATACCTTTGCTTTTGGTTCCCCCGCCCCCCCCCCCCTTTTCTATTTTTCATTTATAATGCCTACGATTTTGCCCTGATGACCGTTTGAATGAGGCTTCTTTAACCATTTTATTTATTTTTCAGTATCCTGAAAATCCAACAAGGCAGCAAAAGAAGGATGTAAAAGAGCTGGTATAATATCTTAATTTCCTTATTCAATCTTTGTAATTTCTGAGATCAAATGAAGCTCGATCCCGATACAGGTTTGACTAAAAGTGAAATAAGCTACCAACAAGTGTTAGGTGTAGTGTTAAACACATGGCACTCCCCAGTGAGAACTCAGGTTTGAATTCTAGAGACAATATTGTTGGGAGGGGCAGCTATGAATCCTGAAAGGATTAGTCTTTATGAATTGTAAAACTGATATGAAGGATACCTTGGCCATACAAAAAATATGAGTTGAGTCCAAAGACTAAAGTGCTGCTTAGCTTAATTACTCCCCAAGTGTCTACCATATCAGTTTTTGATTATTTAGACTTTTAATGACATTAAAAGAATTGTAAGGATAGCTTATTGTCCTTTATAAATTATTTAAACCGACCAATGACGAGTGATTGGCTTGCAGATGTCAATATTATCTCGGATGTACCCCTGCCAGGAATGTGCAGATCACTTCAAAGAAGTTTTGAGGTATTTTTTTTGTCTGCTCCACATCGCTTTAGTCGATACATGTTAAGAATTTTCATGCAACCACTTCCGTTAGCCTTTCTTTTAGATGGGATAATAAAAAGTGACTGCCAAGCAAGACCAGGAAGGTATTTGGCTTCACATCCCCATACGGGTTTGAAATTGTGGCAGCACTAGTATAAGTATTTGCAATAAAAGCTGGAAGGAAAAGCGAGAAAGAGACCAAAAGTAACTCAGTCCTGGAATTATTGGAACTGCCAAGTGAAATATGATGAAACTTCTAAGTCTAAGATTTGGTTAAATCAAAAAATTATTTGTTTGTTCGATGATCTAGTTATTCATCATTTAGTTGGGAGGAAAGCTGTGGAAGGCCGTACGTCGATTTTACTGTTTCCCTGTTTATTCATAATGTTATATAATATTGGATTGTTCTCACTTGATTCAATCAAAATTTTGTATTGGAGGTTCTTCCTATATATATAATGTATGTGTATGTATATATGTATGTACAATGGCTTCCATTGATATTAATCTATGCATATGCTTTTCAGGGCAAACCCTGTAATGGCTGGATCTCATGATGAGTTTTCTCAATGGCTCTGTCACGTGCACAACGTTGTTAACAGAAGGTAAATTCCATAGTCTATCTCTTTATTGTTGCAGCTCATGCTTGCATGTCAATTAACATACTTGCCTAGGCAGATACGCCACGGTGCCCTACCGTAACGGTTATTCTGAATAAGCATGTGCCTTAAGCTTTGAAACATATTGTATTGACCTTATTCAGTGCCTCTACTATAGTTAGTTGACATTGGTTGTTTCCATTAGCCTTGGAAAATTGATATTCCCATGTGAGCGAGTGGATGCAAGGTGGGGCAAGCTAGATTGTGAGCAGCGTGGCTGTGATTTGCAAGGAGCAACATCGAAGCATATCGAACCCTGAGTTCATGGATGTAGGTAGTGGTGGTTTAAACCCTGCTTTTATATTTATTTGTTTCTTGGTACCGAGTGGATGACTACCGGCGCAAAGAAGAGGGAAAGGAAGAGAGGGTGGAAGAACTGAGTTGGATGATTACACTAGTAGTTGGAAACATTATACAGTCAAAGCTCGAAGTCTACTCGTCTCGGGTTACAGATATTGAAATTCAAGTTTCAAAATTGTTGAACTTCACTCTTTAAAAATGAATGATTGTATGTACCAATTAAGTTTTGGGTACTTCAAGGTTGGTTTCAACTTGTATAGCACAGGTTCTATGAAAATGGTCGAGCATTTAATAGAATCAAGTCGAATTAAGTGAAAAAGCTTCAAGTTAATCGAGTTGATGGGTCCTATTTTATCATCCTAACTCGATTTGAAATTTATTTGAATTGAGTCGAGTGAAATGAAATTTAAGTAAAGTCGAATTTAGTGAAATTTGTTCGAGTTAAATTAAAAAATTAAACATATCAAATTAAAAATTCATGTCGTAAATTTGAAACCCTGTATATTTGAAAACTTTTTACATCCCTAAATTGTTATTTTAGAAATTTTTAAAGATTTAATTTAATTTATATATTCTGTAGATTCTTTTTAAAAATTTTTAAAATTATCTAAAAATATAAATTTTGCAATTTTTATAAATATTTTAAAATTTTAAAACTATTTTGAATTCTTTTGTAATTTTTGTTGAGTGGGACTAATTTGTTGATTTTCAAAATTGAAAAGAACCAAAAGGGTATTTACACTAATTTTTATTTGAATTATTCGAACTGTAAAATTTAATTATATTCAAACTTGAAACCGACTTACTTATTCAAGTTGATTGAAAAAATTGAATAACTCAATTAAATTAACTTGAAATTGATTTTTTCATTTTTTAAAATTGAATTGAGGTTTGCTCACCTCTAGTCCTAAATTAACAATTTTCTTTTCTGGTTGTGGTGGCTTTTATCAAGCCTTAGATCATATATTTCATTTACGCGAGTAAAAGAAAAACATGATATTAAAATTATATTTATATGAAAAATATATATAACTAAATTATAGTTGAAATGATAAAAGTACAAAAAGTGTTCATGATTTAATGTGTTTTTAGGTTTGAGTTAAATCCTTAGATAGTGTATTTGTAATTGTTTTATTTAAATATTTTATATAAAAATAATGAAAGAGGAAAACAATAATATATTATTAAATTCTTTATTAAAATAGGGTTTTAAAATAATTTTTAATTGAATTGGTATTGAGTTGATTTATAACAATAACTTATTAAAGCACTCTTAATCGAGTTGGTATAGATTTCAAAATCGTTTCCAAAATTGCGAGTCATTTTGTTTGAAATTTTTCTTACAAGGATGAATCAAGAATGTGGTAATATTCCACTTATTGGTTCCTGAATTTTTTTTGTCAACGTTAGTCTCCAAACTTAACAACTATTCAAAATTTATCTTTTTTAGTCACCCAACTATATTAGATTCTTAGGTGTTTCCGTTTTTACGTTAACCAGTTGGTGACCAAAAAAGACAAAATTAAATAGTTGGATGGCCATTTCGTAACTTTTCATAGTTGGGTAACGAAAAAAAGGAATTTGTTAATAGTTAGGTGACAAAAAAGAAATTTACTAATAGTTGGGTGACTATTTGTGCAGTTGACCCTTTTTGTTTTAAAATTTCAAGTGATGATATGGCGCAGTCTCATAGTGGCACATCATCATACCTTAATGGAATCTAATTTCAGGGATCAAATTAAGAAAAAAATGCCAAGGACTAAAGTGTAAAAGTTAACAAGTTCATGAACTAAATATTATTTTTATCACTTATTTTTGCCCAACCTTGACAATTTGAAACCTAGGGTTTTCGGATTACATCTATAAATACTCTAATTTTCCCACTAAACCAAACCCTTCCTCCAAAACTAGGCCGCTTCCGTTTATCAGAGCTTTCTTCGACGAGCAGCCATTTGTAATCAATCATGGGTCATTCTAACGTCTGGAACTCTCACCCCAAAACCTACGGCCCTGGCTCTCGCGCATGGTAACTTCGTCTCTCAATTCCCCCTTCTTTAATTGCTTAGAAATTTCAAATAAATTACTATTGTTACTTTTTAGTGTATGTCAAACGGAAGGAAATGAAATTTTAGGTTGTTGATTTTTGACTGCACTAATCCAACGAATTAGCATGCTCATCTTTGTGGTTTAGGGTTTTAATGGTGTAGGATTTGCTTAGATTGAGACTGTTTTGAGTTATTTGAGGTACTGCTTTGCGTTTGGGAATTTGAGTTGTAATCGATTTAATATTACGTGATAAGATACCTTTTTTCTGTTCAAATTCATTGGATTTGTTGGATGCCATTAATTGAAATTCTTATAATTATTAGTGGATTTCAAATTCGTGTTTTTTCTTACAAGTATATAATCACATTACCATAGCTATAATTCAAGGTATTTGCTAAATTTGGGTAATGTGTTGGTTAAAAGATTTTCTTCTTCGTTCTGTTTTTATAGCCGAGTGTGTGGAAACCCTCATGCCATCATCAGGAAGTACGGGCTCATGTGTTGCAGACAGTGCTTCCGTAGCAATGCCAAGGAAATTGGATTCATTAAGGTATCGCATTGTTACTTCGTTGATTACTTTTTTGATGGTTAATCGTTTATCGCTACCATAATCTTCATATTCTTTTTCTTTTGTATCAGCAATTTCTTAACCTCTGGGTGTTGTTGTTATGTCTTCTATTTTGCAGTACCGCTGAGGAATGTTTATATGGCTAGAAGTTGGAAACACTTTTTAGCTAGTATGAACCTTTGTTTCGAAATTGTAGCAACTTTTAAGATAACATTGCTGTTTTTTGTTGAATTTAGTTTAAAAGCTTGAAGTTTTGTTTCTGCAAAGGATAATTTGTTGTTTTCTCAATGAAGTAATCATACTGTTTTTATCTTACTTATTGTTAATTTTGGTATAATCTCCTATGCATTTTGATGATGATGTTGATTATTAGCATTTGGCAATTCCATAAATGGAATTCAAGGTTTTAACTTGTTTGAGAACTTATTTATGGTTATGAAAGTATTGTTGTTTGCTGGTGTTTTTGTTGTTAATTGTGGTCCATTTTTGAAGGTTAGAAAATGGATGACAACAAGCACATGCTGGAAATTACATTATGTTTTTTTTTGACACCAAACTATTAATTTTTTTTAAATTGGTCACTCAACTTTATTGGATTTTTTTTGTCCTTTTTCGTTGGGGTGAGCAAAACTTGATTCGAAAAAATTTGAATTTTGAGTCAATTGAATTGAGTTATTTGATTTTTTTTAAGTAAACTTGAATAGATCTATTCATTGGTTGGGCTATTCACTTAGGTTTAAAGGTTTATTTGAAATTTAAGAGGGTTTGAAAAAAATATTAGACTTGAAAAATGGACTTGGGTAAAAAAGTTAGGCCTATTTAAAATGTGGGTTGGGGCACTTGTTTTAAGTTTATAATGTTTTATGTTATATTATTTTAATATATTATGTAATTTAAAACCCATTAATAAAATAAGCTTATATTAAATATATAATATTACATTAATAAATATTAAAATAATGGTAAGATAATATAAAAATGTCCAATAAATAAAGAAGGTATGAAATTATTAAATATTAAAATAAAGTAAAATAAATATTTTTAAAAAAAAAATTAAAAATAATATGGAGGGACTTAAAATAGACTTGGGTTAATTTTTTGCAAATATAGATTTTTTGTAAATATAGGTGGGTTTGGGCAAAATTTAGGTTCAGATTTTGGGTTGGGTCAGGCTTGAGTAAAGCATAAAGTATGTTGATATCATGCTTAGGTTAAGTCTAAATTTGACTCGACTCAGCCCATGAACATTTCTAAACTCAGTAGTTCAAGTCAAGTTAAATTTTAAATTTCGAATAATTCAAATAATATATTGGTGTAAATAATATCTGTCAATTTTGAAAATGAACAAATTGATCTTTTTCAACAAAAAATATATAAAAAAAGAAAATAATTTTAAAAATTTCAAAATTTACATTTATTATTATTTTTTTAAATTTCTAAAGAATATACAAAGAAAGATAAAATTTTAAATTTTTTTAAGATAATAATTTTGAGACCTATAAGTTAATTAATGATTCAAATTTTTTTGATAACATGCTAATATATACAAATATATATATGCCAATTCATCAAGACTTGATGTTGGTTCGCTCTACAAGGTGGGTTTATTATATTTTAGGAAAGTTTATGTTGGGGATCGACCTGTATATGCAACGAGAAAATAAAAGTAAAAGTAGAAAAGATCAAACACAGAAATATTTACGTGCAAAAATTCCTCCAAAAAAGAGGGCAAAAAATCACGGGCAAATGAGACTTCACTAAATGAGCAAAAATCGAAAGAGTACAAGATGAAGATAAACAAACCTAAATCCCTAAAAAGAAAACACTCTGGCTAAAACCCAAAATTCTCCAAAACTCACAGAACTCTCTCAATTTAAAAGATGATGAAGATTATTATTCTAGGTTACAATAGCCCTTTTTTAAGCTAAATTCTTAGATTAAATATGACTAAAATAACCTAAACTAATCAGAGTTTAATTGGGAAAACAATAGTAGGATTTAACTAGGAGAAGAAAACCAGGTTGAATTGGGGAACACATCGCCACATCACATGCTCCTTCTTGGGATGTCGTTCTTCGCGCCATCAGGACGTGGCCAATCTTCTCGTCGAGGCGTTGTGGTCGTCTCGTCACAACATCAACTCTTCCTTGTCGAGAAGTTGGCTCGTAAATACGAGGCACACTCCACAGTTTAAGTTGTTCAAAATTGTTGGGATCGCGACCAATAGTAAGGACATCCTCAGCAAGATTCGTTGAAGCATGCATTGAAGAAGCGGTTGTAATCTTCTTGTACCGGACAACATGAAATAGGTTGAGAAGTTCCGAGAAACGAGAGTATAGTTCATGAAGCTCCCTCGAATTAAGTTGATCAATGGGAGTTTTCCACCAACAATTAGTGTCTATCCCACTTTTAGAGTTTGAAGAACCAAAAGTGTGTATAGTTAATTATGCTTAGTTAGTCTATGGTACCATGAAGAAACTGTTTCAATAAATTGATAATATCCATTTGATGTTTAACTATTTATTAACTTGTTAGTAATTGAGTCTAATATTGGATCAAGTAAAGATATTTCTTGAATACGATACTTATAAATCTTATCTCATTGATCAATCGTATATAAATCTTATCTCATCCATCGTGCTTTTAAAGACCAAATTGTTGTCATATAGTTTGCAAACATATTGCATTGTTTTACAATTTGTGTAGCATGTAAGTTGTGCAAAATGTTTGAAAGAAGGAAGAGTTGCAAATAAATAAAAAAAAAAACAAAGTGCATAGAAGAAATATCTAATTTATTGCATTGCAAGCAATGCAATAAATTAGATATCTGTTATTTCCTTCTATACACTTTGGGTCTTTTTTTTCTCCATTTCATTACAGGTTCTCTCTCTTTCAAGCATTTTGCACAATACAAAAATGGCGATACAATGCAATATGTTTGTGGGCGATGAGCTATCAATTATCAAGTCCTTAAAAACACGATTGACGAGACAAGATCTATATACAATTAATCTACGAGACAAGATTTATAAATACCACATTCAAGAAATACATGTACCTACTTGATTCAATATTAGACTAATTACTAACACGATAATTGATTGTTAAACATTAGATGGATATTATCAATTTGTTGAAATAGATTTTTCATAGTACGCTAACTAAGCACAACTAACTAAACACACTTTTGATAAGCGACAAAAGACCTAATTTCATTTGTTTGAGCCTTTAATTCTCGAGTTTTATGTTTTATATATGCATCCCATCTAATAAGAAATTTATAATTCCAAAATATCCAAGAAGACTAATAAAGCATTCTGTTCAAAAAGTGTTTAGCAATAGATTCAATAGAAGAGTAATCAAATGAAAACGATTTACCTCTCGGAGGGAAGACAATAAAAAGAATCTCAATACCACATAAAATGGAGAGCTCACGTATTTTTTTTATAGATTCCAGATCGGCATTTCAAAAATGTGATCAATCGATCATCCTCATTTTCGATCTCAAGTTTTTGTCTTCCCCTAGTTTTCTTTCATATGTTTACTATTGCTAAAAGATCTTTGAACAAAAGAAACAAGCAAAAAGGTTAAAAATGAATGCTTTATTAGCCTTCTAAGATACTAAAGAATGAAATTCTTATGGACGAAACGCATATATATAGGACAAAAAAGGTAAAAAAATTAGAGGCTCAAACAAATGAAATTAGGTCTTTTAATGGTAATCGTTTGCCACTTACCAAAAGTTTGTATAATTTGTTTTATGATACAATGAATTTGTTTCACCAAATTAATAATATCCATTTTATGTTTAATAATTGATTCTCGTGTTAGTAATTGAGTCTAATATTAGATTAGATAAGTGAATTATGTATTTCTTGAACGCAACATTTATAAATCTTATCTCATCGATTCATCGTATATAGATCTTGTCTCATCAATCGTGTTTTTAAGGACTCAATTGTTGTCTTATAATTAATTGAATGTTTGAATGAGGGTCGAGGGAGGACTTATATAGAAATGAAGGGAAAAAAAAACCCAAAGTGCATAGATGGAAATAACAACTATGTAATTTATTATATTGCAAATTATACATTTTAGAACACGTCAGGATGTGTAAGCATGACGTGTTCTACCAATGCAATATGATGCATGACAAATAGGGGCGAAACTAGAGAAGGCTAGCAAGGCCCAAATCTCCTAAAACTTGTTAATTTTCAATTTAGTCATTATATTTGGTTCATCGTTTAGATTATTTTTAGCCCACATTAAATATCTAAAAATATGATCATTTATATTGGCCCCAAAGTTTGCATTTTATTTTTCAATTCACATAATTTTGTGTGTTTTTTTGTAATATAAAAATTTATATGCATATTTTAATTATTATACTTGAATTTTTAATAATACAATCAACCCTCTCTATAACAGTCCATTTGTTTGCCCGATTTTGTTTGTTATAGAGAACTAATGTTATATACCTATAACGACAAGTTGTTATAGAGTGATAATCGTTATAAATTTACTATGGAATTCATATCGTGAATTTTCATCAAATAAAACAAAATGAGAATTATGTTAAAAACGAAAGAAAGTTGTTATGCATGCATTATTGTTGTTATGCATATTTCATTTTACATTAGTTCACATGATTAATTATAAAATTCATAAATCTAACAAGTTTAATTAATCAACAAGAATTATCAAATTACATTATTTAATTTATCATGAGTTACCAAATTCAAGTAATCAATTTATAAGTTAATAATGTTTCAAATTCATAGTAGAATATTTAATTAGAGAACTTAATAGTTTCTTGAATTGATATCTTTAATTTTGCTCATTGAATGTTATTTTATTTAATAAAATATGATTAATAGATTTATTAACGTGAAATTTAACAATTTATTGAAATAATATTTTAATTAAGACCAATTTCATTTAATAAATGATAATTAATCAATCAAATGCTATTTACTTAAAAATTTAGACAATATGATGTTAGTACAAATTTCCGGTGAGAAAAATATCGAACACACAAACGGAACTCAAACAGGAAAAGAAGAAATAGGACAAGGCTCCAAGGCGTGTATCAAGTCACTATCTTTAAGGTTATATTCGCCCTCACATATCTTTGGTGTGCAAAAGAGTTTCAAGAAAAATAAAAAAATAATTAAGAAAACAATAATAGTTTGATTTTTTTTTTTGGTTTTAAGTATATATTTATATGAAATTAAAACTTGATTGAGTCATTAATATAAGTAGATACTCAAGCTTTAGCAAAAAACTAAAATTATATATATTTGGAGTAGTGAAATGGAAATAGATGCAACTATACTTTTATTAATCTTTGGTTTATTGAAAACATATATATGAATTGATACGCTGGTGAACATATAGAAGATTGAAATGGAAATAGTCTTGTCCCCTAAGCAGTGAAAACTTGATGTTGGTTGGCTCTATGAGGTGGAACTTATTATATTAAAAAAAGTTTAAGTTGTTTTAGAACTCTTGGTGGTGGTGGCCATTGCCAAAATATGTTCAAGCTGACATTGAAGAAGCGTTTGCAATCTTCTTGCACCAGGCGATATGGCATAGGTGGGAAAACTCTGAGATACGGGAGTATAGTTCATCGAGTTCCCTTGGGTTACATTGATGGATTGGAGTTTTCCACCAATGATTAGTATTGTTTGTCTCATTTGTCTGCTGAGCTGAAACAAGCACCTTTTTTTTCCTTTTGATTGCATCCATTTGGCTATGGACCTCATTGTAGTGTTGGACAAGTTTATTGGTTCTTACCATACGGCAAGCTTCAATGAGAATGTTAGTGTTGTCATTTATAGGTCTATTTCTGCTCAAAAAGTGGTTTGAAACAGATTCAATAGACGGGCAACCAAATGAAAAGGGTTTACCTGTAGGAGAGAAGACAATAAAAAGGATCTCCGTACCACATAAAATGGAAAGCTCACTTATTTTTTTATAGATTCCCAGTCGGCATTTCGAGAATGTGACTAACCGATCTTCCTTGTTTTCTATCATTTTCATTTGAATCTTTTTTCGTCCCCTAGTTTTCTTTCCTGTGCTTGCCATTGCTAAAAGATCTGAGGACAAAAGAAACAAGCAAAAAGGTTAAAAAGGAAAAATGCTTTATTAACCTTTTCAGATATATTGCGGAATGAAATTCTTACAGGATAGAATGCATATATATAGGACAGAAAAACCCTAGAAATTATAGGCTCAAATAAATAATCTGTCACTTACCAAAAGTGTTATAATTTGTTGCGCTTAGTTAGTCTATGGTACTATAAAGAATTTGTTTCAACAAATTGATAACATCTATTTGATGTTTAACGACTGATTATCGTGTTAGTAATTGAATTTCTCTCTCTTTTTCGCATGCAGTTAATAATTGAATCTAATCTTTAATCAAATAGGTAAATGTGCTATTTGAATGTTGTATTTATAAATCTTGTCTCATTGATCAATTGTATATAAATCTTGTTTCATCAATCGTGTTTTTAAGAACTAAATTGCTGGTATAGAATGTATATAGAAATGGAGGGAAAAAAAGCCCCAAAATGCATAAAAGGAAATAATAGATATTATGATGCTATCAATAGCAAATTGCAGATTATCTTACCATGTATGATGATAATGATTATAATAAGTACATTTATTTTAATATTATCTAAATTAATTTATTTTTAATTCCAACATCATGTCTAAAATAAAAATTTTAACTTTTCAGCGTACTTTTTGACAATAATGTCAAACACTTGAAATTGACAAACTACACATTTTCACAATACATTTTCCAAACGAAGCACTTTAAAAGCACTTCTCAATAGAAATATCAATGCCAAACTGGCCTCTGTGGCTGCCACCTTCGTAGTGGCACCCTCTGTGGCTGCTCAAGGGTTTGGCCTGTATGGAAAGTCTTGTGGCAAATATAAAACATTCATGGGCTTTAGACTATCGTTAGTGATGGAGGTTGTGGTGGTTAAAAGATTATCGACGTCGGTGGTGGGTTTTTGATGGTTGGATTTATGGTCACCTAGGGCTTGGTAAGAAAGGAAAGCCTTGTCGTAGAAATTGCACTTATAAAAACAACTTTAAAACCATCGAAGTAGATTCTAATAATAATGACAAGGAAGATAGACAAAGGCCATCAGCATCGTCAGTGAAGACATTTTGGTTGTCGTTAGTGGCAAGGGCGAAGTCAAAATTCTTTTGAAGGGGACTAGAATTAAGGTGTATATTTTTACAATAGTCATCTGCCACGTTTTACACTATTATTTATATCCATTTTCACATAATTTTAGCTTGTCTAATAACTAAATCAAGTCATTGTAATGTTAATTCATGTTTTTTCAGTTTAAGTATTAATTTATGCTTTTTAGTAGTTTTTATCATATTTTATATCTAAATAAGGTTATGTGGTTATGTAGGGTGTATCGGGATCTAAAGATGCAACTTTTGGATGAAACTGATGCCAATTTTGCGATATTAGGCCATGAAAGTCGCGACACTAAAGATCGAAGCAAGAACAAACTCCAGGGATGAAACTTTCATGAATGTCACGACATTGGAATTGAATGTCGTGGCATCGCTTGAATGTTGCAACATTGGATTTGAATGTTGAGGCATCGTTTCTGCGTGGCCATAATTTCCTGTGTGTGTTGGCTGTGATTTTAAGGGCAATTAGGGTTTTTTTCCAACTTAAAACCCTAATTGTCATTATAAAAAAATGGGAAATTTAGTCTTTTGATTTTTGTCTATATAAACAATATTATAACCAGATTTAAGGGGATTCAGACTTGATTAGATTTTCCATACCTTGAATTTTTAGCTTTCTATTCTTTAGTTTAGTTTTTCTTTTATGTTTTCTTAGTTGGAAAATTTCCATTTTGAAGTTGAAACGATTGCAAGCAGAGATTGTTCTGGAACCACACTAATACATCGATTAAATTCATGAGCATTCTCTTCCTTATTCTGTTTATTCATAGCTCTATCGTTAATTTGATTAATTGATTGTTTGTATGATTAGTAGAATAAATTTATGTTTTATTCATATTTCGTATGAATTGATTGCTTATTTAATTATTCGATTATGTAATTAATTATCTAAAATTGGGTGTTTATTCAAGTCTTTCAAAGAACTTAGTATATTAGGATTGACGACCTTAGTAGAACATATTCATAGGTGAGACAAAAAGGGTATTCTGTTGTGCTAGCCTTTAGGAGATTTGTGTTGAACGGTGAGACCGAAAGGTTATCTTAGGTGGTAACTCTTAACGAGAATGAGACCGAAAGGGTATTTTTTGTTAAGAGTGATAAATAATTCAATTAAGGGTAGTTATTGACTTAATTAATAATTAGAGATTCAATTGATTCTAGGCTAAGTAGCTCGTTAATTTGCAACTAGGAATAGGAAGTTAGTTTAGTTTAAGTTTAGTTTTAGTTTAATTTAGTTTTATGGTATCTTAATTTGGAATTTGCACTACTAATTCGTAACTCGATTAGATTAGTAATTATTTTCATGTAATTAATTTAGTAATAATTTTCTCTAGTATAACAATCCCTTATGTACGATCCTCAGAATACTACCTCAACAAAGTAATGTTCGAGTCGTACACGTAAACCTTGCTATTTGGCCGACCACATGTTTATTATATCCTGAGTTTTCTTGCAACATGACCTTATCGGGTAAAGGGTACCCTCCCCTATAAATACCCCAAGGCAGGATGAGAGAGGGGCTCATTGCCTCTCTTTCCAGCAACCCTAGGAACATACTAAGCCATCAATCTCCTCCTCTCTTGTCTCTTCCCTCCTTTCTCCTCCTTCTTACATATTCCGGCTCTCCACCTGACTTAGGTGAATTGACCTCCTTATCACCACTACCATCTCCTCATTGTCTTATCATTATAATATTGCTCTTGATTGAGTAGGTGTCTAACCACCAACCCAATTAGGAAATGATGTAAAAAATAATTCTTAAATAATAAATACTATTGTAATGATGTTTTGTCTTTTCATATTTTTACATAAGAGTTGAGGATCAAACCAAGGTTGATAAAAAATTGTATACAAAACCTTTAGTGATGTACCTATATATATAATTCAATAAATTATTATTTCTAAATATATATATTTTACATAAAGAATTTACTTGAGTGTGGCATAATCTTAGTTTATTTTAGGATAAATCCTAAAACTATACATGAACTATGGTTTAATGTGCAATTGTATGCATGAACTTTAATTGTGTGCAATTTTATACACGAAATTTTGATTTGATCAAATTCTTGTAAATTATTAACACAATTATTGTTATAACATCATTTTATGTTTATATATTTCACACATAAATAATTATATACATCCGATATAAAAATAAATTGATGTATTTATTTCTTTAAATGTGCATGATTAATAAAAATTAAAGTTTCAAGTATACATTTGAACCATAACTAGAGTTTCACGTGTATAATGGCACCAAATCAAAGTTTGTGTATAATTTTGAGATTTATTCATTTATTTTAAGAGTTTGTATTTGACGCATTATCTATATATGAATCTATTTGTAACATCCCTCGCCCGACCTGATCGCCGGGTCCGAGTTACAAGATGCTATAATCAATACTGAAACAATTACATACATTTAAATAGACAAATTACATCATAATTCAAGCATTTATAATCAAAACATTTCACAATTACATTATACGATCATTTCCGGGTTTTACTCGAGAAAATATTAAATTCTTTATGTCGTAACTATTTTTTGAAAACAAAATTTTGGGTCGACTTAAAAAATGTAAATTGGAGTCGCCACCGATCTTTTATTGAGGTGTGATTGGATCACCTTGAAAAAATGATTTTGATCTATGAGTTTTAGAAGTGGGTTCGGGAGTCAGTTACGTACGAGGAAAGATTAGCGCCCCCCCGTAACGCCCAAAATTGGTATCTAATTGATTATTTAATGTCTTAAGGTCAAATATCGAAAAAAATAATTTAAAAACGATTCCCCTTTTAAAAATCTTTATTGAAAATTATTATTTTGAAAACTAAAAAAATTGGTCATCTTGCTTCAATGAGGAAATCGAAACCCCGTAAGTTAATGTATGATTCCTTGAAATTTCGATGACAACATGAATTTGCCTTTATAAAAAAAACCTCGTCTTGAGATAGTAAAATGTCATATCCAATGAGTTAGGGCACCACATTTTGAATCCTCGAGATAAGCTTTATTTTGGAATTTTTACATTTTCATTGAAAAAGGGATACTCGGTCACCTAAATTCAATGAGAAAAATTGAAGCCCAGTAAGTTAGGGCACAATGTTCTCGAGAATCTTGGATACCAAATATCTTGGAAATTTATGGAAAAAAACCATTTTAATATTTTAATCAAATGCTACCTTTTAAACGAATAATGCGATTGAATGATAACATACAATGTAAAAGGAAAATTTGTAAATACACATACACTAATGAATAACAAATAATCAATAGATAAATGCAAACAAGCATAGCAACAATAAATCTCAATCATACATTATGCAAATACTAAAATTAGCAATCAAAAGCTAAATGGATTGAAAGTTAAATAAAGAAACACCAAACAAAATAATACATATTGATTTAAATAAGTAATACATGTGAAATGAAAGACTTAATATGAATAATAATATATGTATAATAATGCATATAGAAAGTTGAAATAAACCAAGTATATAATAAAATAGGGTCTTAAAGTATAAATTATATATATATAAGTAAATTTTCTTTCAAAAATATAAACACATTTAAAAGAAAAATTAAGGTATCAATAATATACATATAGAATAAAAAATAATTTAATATGAATTATATATATGTATAATAAAATAAAATAAAATAATTATTGGATCATATTGAAAACAAAACAAAATTTGGGGGAAAAATCGTAATGAATAAAAACAAATCGGGACCAGATTGAATGCGCGCTAAAGAAGGGAGGACCGAATGGCGAAATAAACCATCCTTTAGACATGTGTACACTTCCCAGCGTGCCAGTGTGCCAAGGATTAAATTGCAACGCGCAAGAATTAAGCAGGCTGTTTTAGAAAAAATGAAAATAGGATTGAATTGAAACAATAAAAAATACAGGAGGACCGCGCATGCAAATAACCTCTCTTCACATAACTCCCCCCTTTCGGGTCGGGTCGAACGCACGGGTATAGGTCATTAAACGATGTCGTTTTGACACCTACAAGCCTCATCTCAAATGGCGCCGTTTTAGCAGATTTATTTAAGCCAAAAAAAAAAACATTTGCAGCCTAAAATAGAAAAAAAATAGATTTAAAATTTCCTCTATTAGGGTTTCGGCCCTAGGTTCTGCCGCCACCAGTCCACGTCTCTGCGCCGCGACTCCATCATAGATGGTGCTCGACGCTGACGAAGAACGCGCGGGATCATTCCGGCGAGTACCCCCTTCTATTTTCTTTTCTTTACTACTTATTGTATTATTTAAAAAAAATAATCGAAAATAGAAACCAAAAAAGAGAAAAAAAAAACAAAATCTACCTTAAATCTAAAGTCTCTGCTTGTGATATCAATTCTTTTTTTTTATTTGATTTGTGAATCCCCTTTTTACAAATTTTCAATAGCTTTTTATAGCCAAAATGAAACAAGAAAATAGAAATATATTCTGTTATCTGCTGGCCTTGATTTGCGATTTTTGATTTTCTTGTTCTTTTTTTTTCCTTGCCTGTGCTGTTTGTTGCCATTTTTGCTGTGCAGGTACAAGCTCAGAGGGACGTCTGGCGTCTTGGAGAGGCAAAGACGCTGCAGGGAGGGCTTAGTTCTTCTGCTGCGCTAGGAGCTGGATGCTGCTAGGGTTTTTGGTTCTGTTTTTAGTTTGGGTTGGGCTTATTGGGCTAGGGGTATTTAGGCTAGTGGGCCAAATTAAATTTAGGTTTTGGGTTAGGGTTTGGGCTAGTGTAATGGGTTTATTTATTTTAGGTTTTAATTTATTATTTTTTGATTTTGTAATCGGATTTTGGACTTTTAATATTAATATTTGATTTTTATATTTATCGGCCTGGGCAAAACTTAGGTATTACACTTTAAAATTTAAAATAAACAATTTTAAAAGAAGATTTCTTTAATTTTTTAAAGATTCATGTTGACTTACTAATCAATTTAAAATTTATACCTAATCTTAACTATCATCAATTTAATTTTATAATCAACAAAAAATATTATTTCATAACATTTAATTTCAAAATAACATTCACCGTTAATTAAATGAAAAATTCTAAAAATATTTGAAAATTCTGGCACAAGTGTAGAGAAAATGCTAGTGTAATACATCTCAAAGTCATCATGTTGTGTAATTAGCAATACTAATATATTTAAGATTAAAAGAAAAAAATCAATAAGTGGTTGAGTGCAACGGTAAGGTACATTGTATTTTCAATGTAAAACACATGTTCAAATTTTGAAGACAATAATGTTGGGGAGGTAATCACAAACTACGAACATAGATCATAAAATGAACAATTAAAATTACCAAAAAGAAAAATAAAAAGATAATTAAGAAAACAATGATAATTTGATTTTTTTCTTGGTTTTAAGTATATATTTATATGAATTAAAATTTGATTGAGTCATTAATATAAGTAAATACTCAAGCTTTAGTAAAAAAGTAAAATTATATATATATTTGGAGTAGTGAAATATGGAAATAGATGCGAATATACTTTTATTAATCACTAGTTTATTGAAAACATATAGATGAATTGATACGGCTGGTGAACATATAGAATAATTGAAATGGAAATAGTCTTGTCCCCTAAGCAGTGAAAACTTGATGTTAGTTGGCTCTATGAGGTGGAACCTTTTATATTCAATAAAGTTTAAGTTGTTTTAGAACTCTCGGCGATGGTGGCCATTGCCAAAATATGTTGAAGTCGGCATTGAAGAAGCGTTTGCAATCTTCTTGCACCAAGCGATATGGAACAGGTGGGCAAGCTCTGAGAAACGGGAGTATAGTTCATCGAGTTCCCTTGGGTTACATTGATGGATGGGAGTTTTCCACCAATGATTAGTATTGTTTGTCTCACTTGTCTGCTGAGCTGAAACAAGCTCTCTTTTTTTCCTTTTGATTTCATCCATTTGGCTATGGACCTCATTGTAGTGCTGGACAAGTTTATTGGTTCTTACCATACGGTAAGCTTCAATGAGAATGTTAGTGTTGTCATTTATAGGTCTATTTTTGCTCAAAAAGTGGTTTGAAACAGATTCAACAGATGGGCAACCAAATGAAAAGGGTTTACCTGTAGGAGAAAAGACAATAAAAAGGATCTCCGTACCACATAAAATGGAAAGCTCACTTATTTTTTTATAGATTCCCAGTCGGCGTTTCGAGAATGTGACTAACCGATCTTCCTTGTTTTCTATCATTTTCATTTGAGTCTTTTTTCGTCCCCTAGTTTTCTTTCCTGTGCTTGCCATTGCTAAAAGATCTGAGGACAAAAGAAACAAGCAAAAAGGTTAAAAAGGAAAAATGCTTTATTAACCTTTTTAGATATATTGCGGAATGAAATTCTTACAGGATAGAATGCATATATATAGGACAGAAAAACCCTAGAAATTATAGGCTCAAACAAATAATCTGTCACTTACCAAAAGTGTGATAATTTGTTGCGCTTAGTTAGTCTATGGTACTATAAAGAATTTGTTTCAACAAATTGATAACATCTATTTGATGTTTAACGACTGATTATCGTGTTAGTAATTGAATTTCTCTCTCTTTTTCTGGTACAGTTAATAATTGAATATAATCTTTAATCAAATAGGTAAATGTGCTATTTCAATGTTGTATTTATAAATCTTGTCTCATTGATCAATTGTATATAAATCTTGTTTCATCAATCGTGTTTTTAAGAACTAAATTGCTGGTATAGAATGTATATAGAAATGAAGGGAAAAAAAGCCCCAAAATGCATAAAAGGAAATAATAGATATTATGATGCTATCAATAGCAAATTGCAGATTATCTTACCATGTATGATGATAATGATTATAATAAGTACATTTATTTTAATATTATCTAAATTTATTTATTTTTAATTTCCAACATCATGTCTAAAATAAACATTTTAACTTTTCAGTGTAATTTTTGACAATAATGTTAAACACTTGAAATTGACAAACTACACATTTTCACAATAATTTTTCCAAACGAAGCACTTTAAAAGAACTTCTCAATAGAAATATCAATGCCGAATTGGCCTCTGTGGCTGCCACTTTCGTATCAGCACCCTCTGTGGCTGCTCAAGGGTTTGGCCTATAGGGAAAGTCTTGTGGCAAATATAAAACATTCACGGGCTTTACACTATCACTAGTGATGGATTTTGTGGTGGTAGATAGATTATAGACATTGGTGGAGGGTTTTCGATGGTTGGATTTATGGTCACTTAGGGCTTGGTAAGAAAGGAAAGCCTTGTCGTAGAAATTGCACTTATAAAAACAACTTTAAAGCCATCAAAGTAGATTCTAATAATAATGACAAGGAAGATAGACAAAGGCCATTAGCATCGTCGGCGACGACCTTTTGGTTGTCGTTGGTGGCAAGGGCAAAGTCAATTTTTTTTAAGGTGTAACACCCCAAACCCGGCCTAGATGTTATGGCCAAATCTGGCGATATCACATTAAAGTGTTTATCGAAAACATAGTTTCAATGAAAAAAAAACCCATTCCATATTAATTCTCGTTTATTGAAAACTCAAGTTGTCTTTAGCAGTTTGTTGATCATATTAGTTTGTTACTATATTTAAAACATTGTTTGTTACGGAAGCTTTTACAGTATTTTACGAAAACGTGGTGTCTTGAAAAGCATACAGCTTTTGAAAATTCGCGTCCTACTACTATCAGTAAGATTCTAAATAATTAAAATCCCAAATAAAAAATTAACAATTTAAAAAGGCCTTATTACAATCAAATACCCAAATTAAATTATTATCAGTAAAAATCCAGTAGAGAAGTAGGTGCGGTTGTGTGGCCACCTCTGAGTCTCTCACAGCACCAGTCCCTAAGACTAGGGATTACCTGTACAATAAACAGAGGGGTGAGCTTACAAAAACTCAGTGTGTAACCCCATATAAGAAAAATGGCCAAACAGGCCCTAGGCAAGTACAGTCTGGGCCTAAGCCCAATTCAATAACAGTTCATTTCAGTTGGGCCATAGCCCATTACAGTGACAGTAACAGTTCAGACATGCAATCAAAAATCTTACCCAACCAGCCTCTACACTCCACTCCGTCTAGCCCAACACTCCATGTGGGGATAATATCACCCACCCATCCCTACACTCCAAAATTAACACCGATTGCGACACTAAATAGTATATGTAGCACAGCTGCCAGTACAGTACAATTCCTCCAATAATAATCCCATTCCCATGCAACATATCATACAAGTATGCAACATATATATATCATGGCATGTTTATATACAGTCATAGATAACATAGAGCATGTAGTCATTTTATAACATAGGGGCAAAACAATCATTTTACCACGTGAGAGCATAATAGTCATTTTACATCAGTTTGGGAGTCTACGTCTACTTACCGACCCATCAGTAGGTCCACAGTCATCTCAAGCGACTTGTGCATCCTTAACAGTCAAATAGTGAAATTGGGCCCAAGGCCCATAATGCAGGCCCATGTGGGCCCACACACTCGTGTGGCCCACATAGCCCAAAATTGGTCTCGATTATGAAATTACACAGTTTGGCCCAATTTTCTACACATGCTCATTGGGCCCACACAGTCCATTTTAGTCTATTGTGGCCCAAAACGGCCTAAGACCACGAAATCGCTCATGGTGACTGCCTCTAATGCCCACGTTTTATGCGTTCGGCTTACCACACAAGCGAGCGCACGCTCGTGTAGCATCAATTTCCATAATCTCCAGCTTTTACCAGTTTACGTTTTGGGTAGGGTTTATACACCTGATTTAGTTAGTAATTAAACTGCACTCCGAGCACTCCAAAAAATCGAGATAAACCAAAAACATACCCTCAGATTCTTGAAGATGAACCAACCAACCCTTGGTCTCCACCTAAAACGAGAGTCACAAAACCTTTTCGTTAAACCTTAAATCAAGTTTCCCTATAACATTAATTAAACCATACTTATCGATCAACACAACCCTTCATTCAGTATCTTATAAAACGAGACAACAACACCCAAATCACTTACCAAACTGATGATAGCACAGAGTGCAATTTGGCAATACAAGAGGGAACAAATCGAGATGAGGAAACAAAGACTAAAAAGAGGCAAACAGAGGGGGTGACGACAAGAATAGGAAAAAGATAACGATGGAAAAGGAAGTGCATAGCCGAAAGGGGACAGAAAATAAAGCAGAACTCACCTAGCAATATTGGGCCAAGGAGAGGAACAAGATAACGCACGATCAGCTTGAGGGGAAGGGAAACTAGCGTCACAATTTTGGGAACAGAAAAGGGAATCGAATTTTGAAAATAACAGCAGCAATTGGAGGATTTTTGGCTGACAACAAAAAGGTAAAAAAGAAAAAGAAGAAAAAAAAGAAAAGATAGAGAGGGGAAGATTCGACCAAGAAGAGGAGGGGGACGTTTGCTCACCTTTTTCTATTAAGAATAGAAATTTTTGGAAAGCATAAGATTCTACTCAATCCCCACTTCCCCCTAACTCCCTCAATTAACTCCTCCTATCCCTAAATTTGCTCCCACACTTCCTCACACCCCTCAAACACTCCAAACCGTCCACATTCATCCCACTCTCTTTAGAATTATGCCTTCACTCAAACACCTCCACGGCATCTAGCAAAAATAAATTCTTCACTCGCGCAGAGACTCAAACACCTAACCCCTAGAAAAACTAACCCTCCACTTATCCACCAGACCAGCAGGCCCATTCTGACATATTTTATCAACATATATTTATAAGCCTACTGAATAGAGATAGGGTTTTATTCATTTAAAACAAAAATTTTGCCCAAGCCAAGGCTTGAACCCAAGACTTCTCAGACACTCCCAGAACACATAACCACTGAAGCAGACATATATTTGTGTCACAAACATACAAAAACAAATATATAAGAGATTTTTGCGGCGTTACATAAGGGGACTAGAATTAAGGTGTATATTTTTACAATAATCATCTGCCATGATATACATTATTATTTATATCCATTTTCACATAATTTTAGGTTGTCTAATAACTAAATCAAGTCATTGTAGTGTTAATTCATATGTTTACACTTTAAGTATTAATTTATGCTTTTTAGTAGTTCTTATCATATTTGATATCTAAATCAGGTTATGTGGTTATGTAGGATGTATCGGGATCTAAAGATGCAACTTTTGGATGAAACTGATGCCAATGTTGTGATATTAGGCCATAAAAGTCGCGACATTAAAGATAGGAGTAAGAACAAACTCTTGGGACGAAACTTCCATGAATGTCACGACATTGGAATTGAATGTCATGACATCGCTTGAATGTTGCAACATTGGATTTGAATGTTGAGACATTGTTTCTAAGTGGCCATAATTTCCTGTGTGTGTTGGTTGCGATTTTAAGGGCAATTAGGGATCTTTTTCCAACTTAAAACCCTAGTTGTCATTATAAACAAATATGCAATTTAGTCTTTTGAGTATTGTCTATATAAACAATATTATAACCAGATTTTAAGGGATTCAGACTTGATTAGATTTTTTATACCTTGAATTTTTAGCTTTCTATTCTTTAGTTTAGTTTTTCTTTTATGTTTTCTTAGTTGTAAAATTTCTATTTTGAAGTTGAAACAATTACGAGCAGAGATTGTTCCGGAACCACACTAATACATCGATTAAATTCATGAGCATTCTTTTCCCTATTCTGTTTATTCATAGCTCTTACGTTAATTTGATTAATTGATTGTTTGTATGATTAGTAGAATAAATTTATGCTTTATTCATATTTCTCATGAATTGATTGCTTATTTAATAATTCGATTATGTAATTAATTATCTAAAATTGAGTGTTTATTCAAGTCTTTCAAAGAACTTAGTATATTAAGATTGACGACCTTAGTAGAACATATACATAGGTGAGACAGAAAGGGTATTTTGTTGTGCTAGCCTTTAAGGGACTTGTGCTGAGCGGTGAGACCGAAAGGGTATCTTAGGTGGTAACTCTTAACGAGAATGAGACCGAAAGGGTATCCTTTGTTAAGAGTGATAAATAATTCAATTAAGGGTAATTATTGACTTAATTAATAATTAGAGATTCAATTGATTCTAGGCTAAGTAGCTCGCTAATTTACTGTTAGTACAAATCTCCGATTAAGAAAATCTCGAACACACGAGCCGAACTTGAACAGAAAAAGAAGAAATAGGAAAAGGCTCCAAGACGTGTATCAAATCACTATCTTTAAGGTTATATTCGCCCCACCTATCTTTGGTGTGCAAGTGAGTTCCAAGTAAATTAACCTCAAGGATACAATGAAGCCAATGACTATTTGCGTTTTGCACTAACGAGAATAACCCACTACACACTGAGTAATGTATGACAAGAAACTCAATTTCTCTAAAGGATTTCTGCAGTATTACTTTATAGAATAATCTAATAATATTAGAAAATGAAGGAAAGAAAGAAAGAATATTAGAATTTATTGGTGTGATTTCCAAATGAAATCTCATTCCTATTTATAGGAATTTTCATGTCTCTTCATAGAGACATCTTTCAATAGGTGTCTTTCTCAATAATAATGTCTTTAAAATAAACACACAATTATTCATTTAATATTATAACTATTCAAGTAATATTGTTTAAATAGTTATAATTCTTTTCAAAAATCAATTAATATAACTTTTGATTAATTACACCCATTCATTTATAGTTATTAGAACACTATAAATATGTGAAAATGTTCCAACAATCTCCCCCAATTTTCAAAATATTTTAGATTTTGATATTCTTGGAAATCAATTTGCATAAATAAATGTATCTTACGATTAAACCTTCACTTAGTGAAAATATGTTAAAGTTAATCGAAATTGCATGGTAGACTAAACTTTGAACCAACTATTCCATTTGATTAACCGAACATATCTCGCACAATGATTTCAACATCGGTCAATGCATAGTATCTAAGGACACTATTATGGCCATGTGTCGATGTCCTCTTTTCATGAGTGCTGTCAGAACCAACCCTTGAGCTCCTAGAAGCGGTCACATTTCCACTCACATTGGTAGATCCCATCAAGAGTGTTATCGTAATTATAACACTCTAACATATTTATGTTATGGGTCCATTAATAGTACATTACTCATCCTTCCCTTATCATTACGGGTACCTAGCACTTTAGTCTTAGGATAGATTTATTTATAGTGCTAACAATCACATACTAATGATGTACTTTGTCTCATTGAACTCAAGACTTGACGTTATGCGAAGCGTTGAGTCGAGTTTCTATCATAGGTGACTCTAATTAATGGGCTTGAGTCCCATCCCTTTTGAGGTCATTTTTACTGCATCTCTAGTAAGAATTTTTGTCAAAGGATCTGTCAAATTTTAACTTGACCTCACATAATTAATAGTGATCACTCCATCAGAGATTAATTGTTGGACATAACTATGTCTTAATCCAATGTGTCTAGACTTTCCATTATATACTTGGCTATATGCCTTTACTAGAGTGGCGTCACTATCACAACGAATAGAAATAGGTGAAATTGGCTTAGGCCATAAAGGTATATCATAAAGTAAATTTCTTAACCATTCTATTTCTTTAGATGCAGCGGCTAATGCAATAAATTCTGCTGCCATGGTGGAATCAGTAATACATGTTTGTTTATTGGAACCCCAAGAAATGACTCCTCCACCAAGAATGAAGATCCATTCACTAGTAGATGCATGATCTTCCAAACTTGTAATCCAACTAACATCCGAATACCTTTCTAAAACTGAAGGATATCCATTATAACACAATCCATAGTTAATAGTTTTCTTTAAGTACCTAAGTACTCTATTCAAAGCTTGCCAATGCAAACTACTTAGATTACTTGTGTACCTACTCAATTTCCCAACAACATATGTAATATCTGGTCTTATACAAGTCATTATGTACATAAGACAACCAATTAGACTTGCATATTTCAATTGATCAATTTTCCTACCGGCATTAGATACTAATTTTATTTGAGGATCCATGGGTGTAGATGCTGGTATACAGTTGAAAAGATCAAACTTTTTAAGCACGTTTTCAATGTAATGTGATTGTGATAAAGCTATAATGCTTTCATCTCGGGTTATTTTAATCCCAAGAATAACATCTGCTACACCCATATCCTTCATAGCAAAGTTGTTTGACAAGAATTTCTTTGTGTTTTCTATTTGTTCCAAATCTGTGCCAAAAATGAGCATGTCATCTACAGATAAGCAAATTATGACACCTTTTTTATTTTTAAATTTACTATATATGCACTTATTAGATTCATTTATTTTATAGCCATTAGCTAAAACAACCTTGTCAAACTTTTGATGCCATTGTTTTGGTGCTTGTTTAAATCCATATAAAGATTTAATAAGCTTACATACCTTATGCTCTTGTCCTGGAACAAAAAATCCTTCCGGTTGTTCCATGCACACTTCATCTTCCAATTCACCATTTAAAAATGCAGTTTTAACATCCATTTGGTGAACAACCAAATTATATATAGAGGTAAGTGATATTAAGAGTCTAATTGTAGCAATTCTTGCTACTGGAGCATAGGTATCAAAGTAATCAATACCTTGTTTTTGTGTAAAACCTTTGGCCACCAACCTTGCTTTAAATTTATCAATGGTTCCATCGACCTTCATTTTCTTTTTGAAGATCCATTTACAACCCATTGATTTGGAACCTGGTGGAAGATCAACTAAGATCCAAGTTTGATTTCCCATTATTGAATCCATTTCATCATTTATTGCTTCTTTCCAAAAAGTAGAGTCTTGAGATTTTATTGCCTCTTCAAATGTAATAGGATCAGATTTCGTATTATAACAATAAGGTATCATATTGCATATACTTTCACCTTTTCCTTCTACAAGAAACATAATAAAATCTGGTCCAAAATCTTTGACCTTTTTAATCCTCTTACTTCTTCTTAATTCTTGACAAGATTTATCATTATTATCAATTTGTTCCAATGGAATCTCATTCTCATTTGAAGAATGAATTAATTGTTGGGTGTAATTGTCTTGATATAGAATTAAATCTATTTTCATAAAAATAACATCTATTGATTCAATAATGATTAATTGAAATTGAATCATTTGGTTCAATTACCAACCTATATGCCTTGCTATTATGTGCATATCCTATAAATATGCATTCAATTCTTCTTTAATCTAACTTTTTACGTTTAGGTGTTGGAACTTTGACAATAGTTCTACAATCCCAAACCTTCAAATAATTAATGTTTGGTTTCCTTTTCTTCCATTGTTCATAGGGGTTATTTTAGTTTCCTTATTAGGAATTCTATTCAATATATGACAAGTTGTTATAACAGTTTCTCCCCAAAAACCTTGTCCAAGACCTGAATATGATAACATTGAATTTACCATTTTAGTCAAGACTCTATTTTTGCTTTCAACTACACCATTTTGTTGTGGTCTGTAAGGTGTTGAAACTTGATGGACAATTCCAGTGGATTCAAAATAACTTGGATTATAGTATTCTCCACCTCTATCCGATCTTAAGCACTTGATAAATGATTCACACTGAAGTTCAACTTCAGATTTATAAAGTTTAAATTTATCAAGCGCTTCATCTTTTGAATGCAATAAATATACATAACAATATCTAGAACAATCATAATAAAAGTAAAAAATATTTCTTTCCACCTAATGTAGGAGTATTATGTATGTCACATAAATCACTATGTATCAAATCAAGCAATTTTGTTTTCCTTTTAACCTTAGGGAAAGGGTTTCTTGTAATTTTAGTCAACATACATGTATTGCATTTTTCAATATTATTATTAAAAACAGAATTAAATCTAACTTATACATGTCATTCAATTTTCTATAATTCAAATGACCTAATCTATAATGCCATAAACAAAAGATTCAACCATATAAGTAGAAATAATATTTTATTCTTATTAATAATATTGAGTTTGAACATACTCTTATACATATACCATTTCCCTACAAAAATTCTCTCCTTAGACAAAATAAACTTATTTGCCTCAAAAACAAGTTTGAAACCAAACTTATTTAATAGACTTCCAGACACTAAATTCTTCCTAACTTCTAGTACATAATATACATCATTTAAGGTTAAAACCTTTCCAGAAGTGAATTATAGTTCAACAGACCATTTGCCTTTGATTGCTGCGGTGGAATAATTTCCCATGTACAATACATTATCATTTTCACATTGTGTAAACGTTGTGAACATGCTTTTTTCTTTGCACACATGTTTGGTTGCTCCGGTATCAATCCACCATGTATTATCATCTTGTGCCATATTAATTTCAGATATCATTGCAACGAACTTTTCGTTATTATCAGCCTTAGAAGATGATTTCTTCTTTAAAAATTGACATTCATTCTTGAAATGTCCTGGCTTACCACAATGATAGCATGAGCTCTTTTGTTTCTTTTTGAACTTAGGTGATCTATAAGTCTGTTTGAACTTTCTCTTGAATGGTTTAGTAGTCTGTACTTCCTCCGTAACATGCACTTTGGCATTTTCAGAATTTAGGTTCTGATCTTGCTTTCGATATTCTTCTTTAATACAAAGATGATTTGCCAAAGCCTCAAGAGGTATTTCCTCTTTCTTATGTTTTAGACTTCTTTTAAAGTCTTTCCAAGATGGAGGAAGTTTGTCTATTATGGAGTATACAACAACCATTTCATCCATTTTTATATCATATTGCTTGAATTGATTCAACATATTTTCAATATCACGGAATTGTTCCATAACAGAATGACCACCAGCCATTTGATAATTATTGAAACGACTAACAAGAAATTTCTTACTTGTAACATCTTCAGTCATGTATCTTGTCTCCAATTTGTCCCATAATTCTTTAGCGGTGACCTCGTTTTGGTAGGTGTCGAGCAAACTATCAGATAAACCATTCAATATGTGGCCCATGCACATGTAATCAGCATTGTCCCATTTTTGTCTTTCTTGGGTTGCAATAACAGATTCATTGTCATTCTCTTCAGGTCTTGGAGTGCATCTTTTTCTTCCATCGTCGAAAATTACCATCATAAGCAATCTTCAAAGTTGATAATAAGAAGTGCATCTTTTTCTACCATCGTCGAAAATTACCACCATTAAACCGATCAAGTTTGACAAAGTTGGAAGCCAACTCCCTTAGTGTTCCACTTTCATGTGTTGTGGTAGTCATCATGGATTATAACCTTAAAATTGTTAGTACAAATCTCCAGTGAAGAAAATCTCAAACAAACGAATGGAACTTGAACAGAAAAAGAAGAAATAGGACAAGGCTCCAAGGCGTGTATCAAGTCACTATCTTTAAGGTTATATTCGCCCCCACCTATCTTCAGTGTGCAAATGAGTAAGCAAATTAACCTTGAGGATACAATAAAGCCAATGACTATTTACGTTTTGCACTGACGAGAATAACCCACTACACACTGAGCAATGTATGACAAGAAACTCAATTTCTCTAAAGGATTTCTGCAGTAATACTTTATAGAATAATCTAATAATATTAGAAAATGAAGGAAGGAAAGAAAGAATATTAGAATTTGTTGGTGTGATTTCCAAATGAAATCCCATTCCCATTTATAGAAATTTTCATGTCTCTTCATAAAGACATCTTTCAATAGGTGTCTTTCTGAATAATAATGCATTTAAAATAAACACATAATCATTCATTAAATATTATAACTATTCAAATAATATTATTTAAATAGTTATAATTATTTTCAAAAATTAAATAATATAAATTTTGATTAATTACACCCATTCATTTATAGTTATTGGAACACTATAAATATTTTAAAATGTTCCAACATTTGCAACTAGGAATAGGAAGTTCCAATAGTTTAACTTAGGTTTAGTTTTAGTTTAATTTAGTTTTATGGTCATTTTAATTTGGAATTTGCACTACTAATTAGTAACTCGATTATATTAGTAATTATTTTTAGGTAATTAATTTAGTAATAATTTTCTCTAGTATAACAATCCCTTGGGTACGATCCTCAAAATACTTTCCAAGTGTTTCATTGTAAACTAGCTATATTACAATTTGACTTGTATACTTGCAGATATCGCACTTCAATTCTTACATTTAATTGCAGATTTATTAGCCCGACACTTACACGCTAGGGAGAGGTTAAGTTGTTGGCATCGTTGCCTTGGATTGCGATGGTTTAAAATTGTTATTGAATTGGTTACTCTGTAAAATCATACTAACCGAAAGATGAATGAGCTAGATAGTGCTCTAATTTTTCTTACATAATTACTTTTATAATTTCATTATTTTTGTTATTTTTTTCAGTTGCCTTGTTGACTAATTAATTTCATCATGGATGATGATGAATCTAGGTAGTGTGATTAGCGTTACGTATATGAAGGAGGATCAGGTTGGTTAAACGAAGCCTTGACAAACGATGATGTGAAGACAAAGCTGATAAGCACGAGCACTCAGACAAACCCCTTTATGAACCAAATGAGTCTACATCTGAGATGGACAGAATTGACCAAGACTGCTAAGATTCATTTGAGCAAATCCAAAACCAATTGAAATAAATGATGAAATTGCTTCAACGTCAATCAGAGGTGTAGACTCCAAGGGAAGAGGTCGTGCATAATGTTCCAAACTCTAATAATGAGGACCACTATATTGTTGTCAACCATGTCGAGTTAGATGATGAGGTTCAACAAGAGTTTGGAATCAGAGACCATGACAACGTCACGACGAGGTAAGATTGGGCATTGTGACGAGCTACCTCGTTGTTGCGACTGCATCAATTGATGTTACAACCACCATTAAAGGGTCAGGTTTCTTTCAAAATTCTTTATTTTGACGTTCTTCTATCCATTGTCAACACCTCTTCTTTTATTTTTGTTTTGATTTTATTATGTTTGTTAGAGTTGTGTGACCCAAATCCTTGTTAACGAAATAATACAATGGTAAAACTAGGGGATCTATGTAGGGTTTAAACAGTTGCACAAGTAGAATCTGTATAGAACTACACTTATTCTATTTGACGTTGATTAGAATAAGATTTTTCAACTTTTAAATAGATGTAGTTGATACTCCTCTTGTAAAATTCGATTTTCAACATTAGTAAATTTTCTTCTCCTGTGCCCGTGGTTTTTTTCCTCGAAAGGGTTTCCTCGTAAAATTTGTATGTTTTATTTTTCTTTCTTAATTCTTATTGTTTTATGATCGTTCTATATTGCCATTATTGACGTTCAGTTTTATCGATGTTTCATGTTAGTTAGTTGTAGTGTTTTATTTTTTTAGGTACTTTTTCGTCTGCTTGGAGCACACAGGATCCCAATGACAGTTGATAGCAAGGATGAGACCTTTTTTAGGGAAGTTTCTTTGTTCACACTTCATATTTTTATATTGAGGACAATGTATGCTCTAAAGTGTGGGGGGGAGTACATAGGATTAATTTGATTTGTGTTTTCTAGTTTTTTGTTATTTATTTTATATACTCGAAAAAATATTTGTTTTTGTTTAAATTGCATGGTGCTTCGCTTGATTATTGGTTGAGAACAATTGGTTGAGAACAATGAAGTATGGCTTGATTATTGTCAAGCATGCAATTTTTGATTGATATAAGATGATTTGTTTTGTTTTAAGGTAGATTAATTAGGTTACTTAGTTATATTGTATAATACACCAAAAATGTTTGATTGTGTGCCATAGGATAAATAAGCATTATAAATATTTATAGATACATGATGGTTGAATTAATTATTATTCATATGTTTAATTAAAAGTATGAAAGAAATTGTGTTTTGTGGAATGCTTAGGGGTGGCCTAAGATATAGTTTGAATAGCTAATACATAAACAACCTACCTTTATGCTATGCATCCCTAGTTCCCTTAATTGAGCCTAATGACTTCTTCTCAGTGAACCATTAATATTGAAACCGTGAGCCCAAAATTGAATTAAAACTTGAACCTTTTTGTATCTTCGATCCCTTATTGCATTATGAAATAGATGTCAAGCCATAGTTATTGAAGATTTAGGTAGAGACATCTCAGGGATTTCAAAATAAAAGTGAGCGGAAAAGTAAGAAACGATCAATTCTTACATTTAATTGCAGATTTACAAGCCCTGACACACGCACACTGGGGTGTGGTCAGATAGTAAAAATGTAATTTCACCATTTAATAGCCTATATCTTTATAATTTTTAAAAGATTAAATCAATTATTTTTTATTTTTAAAAGACTAAAATGTAAAATTACTATATACTAATTTAAAATTTTATAAATTATAAATAAGCTAAAGATGAAAATTCTCATTCTTGGGGAACCAGGACCTACCAATCACGAGTCAACATCATGAGATAAACGTAAATTCTTCTTCTTTAGTTGGTGGCGACTTGGTCATTGGCATGTTTGCCTTCCTTTATTGAGAATACTAGCATTAAGGTTTTTTGTTTTGATTACTGTGAATTAAAAAAAAATTCAGAGAGTTTTATTTTTTAGGGTGGAAATTCAATTTTATTTTTAACTCAATTTCAAATTTAATTGGATTTAATTTGACTTCTAAAAATCGAGATGTTCATGAGCCAGATAAGCTGTTTTGAGCAAAGTTTGAATTTAAACTTTTAACTTTAGGCCAGTTCGTGTTATTATTTATAAATAATAAAAATCTTATATAATTTTTTTAAAACTGTAAGAAGAACATCATGACGTGAATTACACCAATTAAAGTGTCGATGTGGAAATTTTTAAAAGAATTGTTAATCAATCAGCTGATATCTCATTTTTTTATTGAATAAAGTTGTTTGATTAGCCGTAGTGTACGCATCAGCATTCATTTAAGCTATGATTTACTTATGATTTTTGTGTCGAGAATTTGATCACAAAATAATAATAATAATTGTAATAATTTACTTTTGTCACAATTGTTAATAATTTTAATGTCAATGTCACCATGACCATGTTTATCACTATTCGTTACACTTTTAGTGTCGAAAATTTGAATAATTGTGATGACTTTATAATTATTGTTACAAATACTTTAAATCTAATCACGATTAATAGTTTTGTTGAGTATTTTTTCTCCACTAAAATACTATTTCTTTTAAGCAAACTCAAAATTTTTTACAAATTCTCTATTAAGATGTCTGCTCATAAAATTCTTTTTAAGTCAATGGAGGGTCTTTTACCAAAAAGTTTGTTTGACGTGATAATATTCATTTGATGTTTAATGATTGATTATCGTGTCAGTAATTAAAATTTATTAGTTAAATCCTTATTTTAAAATATACATTTTACATATTTTATGTTCACCTAAATTATTTTTTCGAGTTGGTACCTTTATTAATATAATCGTTAATTAAACCGTTAAGTCTATTTTAAAAAACAAAAATATTATATATATTCTTTTATTTTTATTTTTTCTTTCTTCGAGCTAGACCAATGATCGAATTAGTCAGGCTAATAGTTCTCGGTTTGGCTAGTTTGTCCGATTAGATCAGATAAATTATTAAAAAATTCATAAAGAATAAAAATATTTTTAAAAAGAGAAAATTGGTTCAATTGTTTTTTTTAGCTTGGTCCAATTAGTTTGTATTACTCTCTGAGTTAATCGATTCAACTCTTATCTCTGAACCAGTGCCTCAATCAATTCCTGATCCAGTCGGCTCAATTCTAAAAATATTGGTTTTGATTAATGAAATAACTTTTTCGATCCCATAAAGTCTAACAAACAAGCGGTGGAGTTCGAAAACAAAAGAAATTGTCACGTCTCGACCTCATGAGAGCAAATTTTGATCATATGGTATTGCCAAATATTATAAAGGAAAAAGAAGAAGAAAAAGGAAATCATAGAAATAATAAAGAGGAAGAAATAATGTAGAAGGAAAAAAGGAAATGAAATAATTAATTTTTTTTACGTTTTATGACCTGACAGTTTATTATTGACTGTAATTCTTTTTAACGAATATAACATAAGAATAGTTTAGGTATCACTTGTGACAAAAATATTTTAGGTACCAACATAGTTATAGCCAATGTTGAATGCTTACATATTGAAAGATAATCTTCGAGTAACTGTAAGTATCAAATTATTATATAAATGGATTGTTTGTGTAGTTAATAAACTAGATTAAAATCTACTCATGACAACTGCACATGATGATATTCAAAAGCTTACGTATGATAAGTCTCGAACTTAAATATTCAAAACCCAGAACCTCCACATCTCCAACTTCTTCAATTAAACCAAGATCTCATCGACTTAAATTTTCAATGTTTAAAGCTATGAACGACACATAATACAAATCTCATTCAGTAATATAAGCAAACCTCATTTCATTGTGATATATTATTATCCTGTTTATGTAATATGAAAATATTTTAATGGTATATCTTGGAAGTGAAAGGCGTATATATTAATCCATAATATATATACATATATAAAAGTATGATTTTGGGAAAAAAATTAAATTGATTAATATAATTTTGTTATTCATTATATTATTAAATTTTTATTAAATTTTTTATAAGTTTTATCACTTTTATAAAATAAAAGAAATTTAATTTCACAAAATATTTGGTTAAATAAATTTATTTTATAAAGAATGATTATTTTTATAAACAAGAATTTTGATTCAATTAAAAGACTTTTATTAAATGATTTTATATACATATAAATAACTTAAATTTTATATTGAATTAATTTATATTTAAATTATTATATTTTTATTAAAAAGAAAAATATATTACTTTAGTTTTAAATAATAAATTTTAATTATTTATAAAATAGGTAACTCTATTGTGTCATATATAAAATCTTATAAATAATATATTTATATAACCTAACCTAATATATTATAATTATATTAATCATATTACGAACTATTATGACCAATTTATTCACTATTAAGAAAAGAAAAAATGAATAGTGAAGTAACTTTCAAACTCTTGGTTAACGTCTATGTAACCTTCTTAATCCGGCCTAGACGTTACACTTGAATTCGGGAGATTACATTAGTCACCGAAGTGGCCTGATAAGTTATTGAAGTTTTAAAAATAATTAATAAAAAAAACATTTGTTTATTTTAGAAGGAAGTTTAGTCTCTTTTTTTTCATAAAAATTCAAGAGTTACAACAAAAAAAATATTAAGTATAACATCTTCATTATAATGGTGTTTACTATTGAAAACTTAGTTGAAAATCCAATTACTTTCTTAACAAAACATATTTACAATTTAGCAATGAAAAAGTGATATTAACGTAATTTTAATAAGAACCATGTTTCATACATAATTAAATAAAATTCATATTCTAATAGCCTAAATGATTTAAATGTCATGTATGCTTAAGTAAAATCCGTAAACTAAGTCCCATGCCACAATAATAATATAGTTTCAAATAACCATAATTATAAAATAATCAGTCTAAAATACTTTTATATAGAAATCAATATTTCGAGCCGAGTTCGAGTACTAACATTGTGAGTTATTTGTAAAGAAGGAAAACAAGGGGGTGAGCTTTGAAAGCTCACTGTGAGTTCCATCACAAGGAAACCGAAACAAAATAGTGGACAAAACACTTTGGCAATTTCGAGAATAAACAAAATCACAAAGCACTTCAGATTAATAGTTTTTCACATAAAACATGTTACTATTATTTATCAGAACTCAAAATAATCATAATCGACTAATAATTCAAAATATCATTATTTCAGATTAACTCAACACAAGAATAATCGGTGTAATGATTAATCATACAGAAACACTATTCATCGAGCAATTATCTATAGTAATTTCACACATATCAATTTTTCAAATCACACAACAATGTACATATGTATATATATGTATTGTTATCAGAAATCACAGTTTTGTATGCACATGTTTTTATGAATGCCATACAATTTCGGTTTGTCAGAAAGATCCTACCTCATCGCTACACACCGTAATGGGAGTTCCCTAGAACTCCCTTCTCCAATCATGTAACAACCCAATTTTCTGTAGTTTCAGAACAATGATTTGAGATCACTAAATTCGATGAAAAATTTAGAAAATTTATTAATTAATAATTATAAGTTAAGTGTGATTTTAGAAATATATTTGAATTAGTGAATTTTGTGATTTAAAAGAAAGTATTAGGTAAATTGGGTCAAAACGAGGTATCGAGACCGGATATTATAGAATCGAGCCGTAAATATTTTTATAAATATTTACGAGTGTCATTAGGTAGTATTAAAGTTTCGTTAAGAAATTTTAATGTTCGATGGTTAATTGATTAAAAAGACTAAATTACAACAAGGGTAAAAGTTTAATTATAGATTAAAGAAAAGTTAAAAGGACTAAATAGGTAATATGCCAAGCCCCATAAATGAGGCGGCATATGCATGGTAAAAATCTGAGATTTTTTAAGTATATTATTATATTATTATATTGTAAATTATATTAATTATATTATATTATTATATTTTTAAATAAACAAAATTGTTGACAAATGCATGGTGTATAGGATGACATGTGGAAAAATGAGATACATATATATTAGTAATGATTACATATTTACTTATTATTTAAGTAATTAATTTTATATTATTATTTTATTGTTATTATATTAAACTAATTAAATAAAAGAAATAAAAGATGGAAAAGAGAAATAGAAACAGAATAGGCAAACGAAACAGAGAAGGAAAGAAGGAAAGGAAAGAAAAGAAAAAAAGGAAGGAAAGGAAGAAAATTTGGGATTTCAAGATTTCAAGCTTAATTGGTAAGTCAAATTAAGTCCTTTTCTTATAATTTTGAGTTTTGATATTCTAGAACAAAGTATTATTGGATTTATGTTAAAATTTGGGAAGTTATTATATTTCTAGGCATTGATTGTGTTGAATAAATAAAAGAATTAGGGTTAAATTGATTAAATTTCAAGTTAGAAGTTAGAAAAGGTTGATTTGTAAAATAAATTATAGGCTTTGAATTAATAGGGGCTAAATTGAGAGAATTTCGAAATTAGGGATTTATGGTGGAAATGAAGAGTTAAAGTGAGTTTATAGTAAGAATTAAGAGAGAATATGGAGTTAGATTGGGAAAATAAAATTAGTATTGATAAGGGATTAAATTAGAATTTAGGTAAAGTTTAGGTATAAATGGAAATATTTTAATGAAATTGTGTATTAATGATTTTTAATTGTTTAATTACGTAGCTAATGTCGTGCAAGAGTCATTGTCCGAGAAAGGAAATGAGAAGGTGGATAAGGAGTGACTCGAGAAAATTTACGGTTAGTATTACTATAATTCGAATTTAATTATTAATTGTTAAAATTTAAATTAATATACATGATAAGCAAATTGAAGTAAGTATCATGATTGAATTGAATGATAAATACGTATTGATATTGAATTTATTAATAGCAATTGTTAAATTTTGAATAATATGTTTAGTAAATAAAAATAAGGTGAATATTGATATTGAATTAAATGATATTGAATCGTATATGAATTGAATGAAATTAAATGAAGTATGAATATGTATGAGCATCTGATGGTATACTGATTGGAAGATGAAAAATGTATTGAATTAAATTGTGATTAAATTGGAATTGAAAGTATGAGAAAGTGATTGAATTGAAATGTGATTCGAATACCCTATTAACTTATCGGACTAGATTGGATACAAATGGCATGCCATAGGATTTGTGATGTGATGAGGAGATTTGTAGCTCGGCCGAGAAGATGATTATGTTATTATATGCTTCGGTTTATCCGAAGAGGCATTTAATGCCTTATTGGTGTGTTTGGGAGGATATGATATATTGGGTGTGTTATGGAGGATTTATATTTATTTCAAGTGTGTTTTGGTTGGATATTTTGGTGTGTTTGGGTGGAATCCAGCGATCCGCTGTGAGTCCGATTCAAGTTAATAGGGGTAAATGAATAATTTTGATAATATAAATTTTATTGAATGATCTTGAATATGAATCGAAAAGAAAGATTAAATTGAGATATAGAAAATGAAATTTATGAACCATGGGTTCAAGAAATAGATAATGATATAATTCATGAAATGGTTTTGGTAGTAAAAGATGATGTAAAAATCTAAATGAAGAAAAGCAATTTGAAATAGCTTTTGTTGAAAAATGAGAAGTGAAAATTAAATGATTTGAATAGTGAAATTATATGTGAATTTAATTGAATACAAGTTATTGAAATTTATTTATGGATTTAATGTATAAATTGAGTGTTAAAAGATTATATGTGTAAATTGATTTAAAAATGAACGAATCGAATTGAAAGATAATTATTATTATTATTGTTGTTGAAACAAGTTGATTTAATATATGAAATGTTTATTGAAAGATTAATGGTATAAATTGAAATAATAAAAAATAGTGTACGAGTTAATTTGAATAAAATTTTATAAAATTAGTTATTATTATTATTGAAACATGTTGGTTTAAACGCTTAATTTGATTATTAAAAGATTAAAAGTATAAAATGAATATAAATAGAAATGAAAATGAATGAGTTGATAAATTGATTGAATTTGTATAAATTGGAATGAGTTCCTAGAATGAGATGTTGAAAATCCAATAGAATTGAGATAGTGAAATAAGGTATGAATACAATTAAATACAAGAATTGAAATATTGCTTATTGTTATTCATTATCAAGTTGATTTTATTTACGAGATAATTAATGAATAATTATAGACATAAATTAAATGTATATAATTTATCGATTAATGTTATTAATTTGAATTATAGTAATACCACTGAGTATTCCTATACTCGTGTCAGACGGTTGTCTCCGTCATGCGAGTTAGTAGAAAGGCAAAGGACCGCCCAAAGATCCGAGCAATCTCGACCTCAGAGAAATTTTAGTGATGTACCTTTGTTTGATAATGTGGCATGTACCTAGGTAATGTATAGGTTAAGTATAAAAGTTTTGTTATTACGGTTGTAGAATGATGTTTAAATTGGTTATAAGTATGAAATGGAACCAATATGACATATTTGATACAAGTATGCTATATCTGTTATTTAATTGTGAACTAGTTATAAGTTATCTGATATATCCGGTAATACTCTGTAACCCTGTTCCAGCGATGGTTTAGGGTTAAGGGGTGTTACAAATCACACCGGGTTGTGGATATCTACCACCAATAATTTGTAGTTTTCACTACCAATGGCTGTGGACACATAGCAAACTGATGCAGTTGGAATATATTTTAGCTATGGGTACACAATGCATAATTAAATGTAGATAAAACCTGCCAATGGTCGTGGAAGCACAACATACTAGCAGATAAAAGTTGTCAGAGGGTTGTGGTTGCACAGTCAAACGAACGTAGATGGAACATGCTTTGGTTGTGAGTACACAACACCCAATTAAATGCAGATATATTGTTGTTTACTTCCTCCGATCATATTGTCCCATCTCATGCAATGCAATACAGTCAACTTAATGCACTCATATATTGTAACATTTAATGTTCTAACACATGGAAAATCAGTAACAAACTCAAGAATATTCATATATTTGATTCGGTAATAATTTAAGGCATGATGTTCATACGATCAAACAAATATATAGAGTAACACATATACGATTTATAGTTTATGCAAATATTCATAGATATAAATAAATATCGCATTAATTTAATCATTCATGGATTCTACCATGCCATATATAATTAGTGACCTAATTGCATAATTTAATTCTCCAAAAATAGTGTGAAACCTATTTAGGGACTAAACTGACCAAAACATAAAATCCAGTTCAAAATTGTAAAATTTAATAAATAGGGCACATGGCCGTGTGGCCAGGCTGTGTGGTCTGGGCTAGGTTTGATTTTGCCTCAATTTTCTCATAAAAAAACATACACTTGACTTTTTGGGTCTTGTACGATGATCCTTACGTCTAAATCTGATCCGTTTCGATAAACAAAAACACAAGAATTACTTATCGATGTTTAAGATTTATCAAATTTATCAAGAATTTCGGGGAAAGTTTGTAAAATTTTCGAAATCGATTGAAAGATTTGGCAAGAATGTTATTTATTTCAGAATGCTAGGGTTTTACAAAATTAAAAATAGGAATTCTTATCGATCTTGGCACGTTAGAAATGAATTTTGATGGTGTTACGCTAAAACAATACGAAGAATGGATTGAATGGGGTGAAATTCGGGTTCGGGATTTAAAAATAAATTTCCAGCAAAAGAATATGAAAATTTTATAAAAAAGAAAAGGGGGAGAATAAAAGAAAAAGATGTATTTAAAGAAGAGAGAAATGAGATTTTAAATAGGGTTGAAATAGATAATCAAAATTCTATTATGATTAGGAATGGACTAAATGGCTAGGTTAAGCAAGCTTTAGAAGGATGATTTGATAATTAAACCATTCTACCGAAATTAATAAAAATGAAAAAAAATTGGTGTGATTTGAACTTAAAACGCTAAGGAGGATGGATTTATGCTTAACCATTAAGCTATTACCCAACTATTACCCATTTCTTAATTATAGTCTATCACATTTCTTTTTTGTACTAGCTTAGCTTTCATTCTTAGTTGCTGAAAAAGAAAGAGGAAAAATGCAAAGAGTGGGGCTTGAATCTTAATTCTCTAGGAGTTTTACTAAGCTCTTAACCACTAATACTAGGGTTCAATTATTAAAGATTTTATACATTCTAACCCCCTAATTTTTGGGGTGTTACAGTCTACCCCTTATTAAGCCTATAGAAAGCAAAAGATTAGTCTCCAGGCTCCCTTAATGGATGCCTTAGGAAACCAAAAAATAAAAGAAAGAAAAAAACTGAATAGTGAAGAGTTTAATTTAAAATATATATTTTTCGTAGTTTGAACAAATTCTTTAATAATGATTAGATTTTTTTATTAGCACTATATTTAAATTATCAAAATAATTAATATATGCTATTTATGTTCATTATTTATTATTTTAAATAATGTTGCTTTGTATTAATTATATAAAAGCTAATTGTATACTGAATATGGAAAAATGTTTTAATTATGATTTGAAAGTTTTATTATTATAATATTTGAATTTTAAAATAAGTTAATATATTTTAATTATGCTCAACAATTTGAATAATGAATTTTACATTACACTATTATAGTAATTAAAAACATGTTATTTAAAAAGTAATTAAAACTAAACATGTAAAATCACATATAGCGTATGTGACTTTAGAAAATAGTATAAGCAAATGCTTAAGCTTTAGCAAAAAAAAGTGAAATTATGTGTTTGAAGTGGTGAAAGAGATGGAAATGGATGCAATAATACTTTTATTAGTCACTAGTTTATTAAAAGCAAACAAATGAAATGATACTTCTAGTATACATATAGAATAAATCAAACAAAAATAGCCTTAGCCTCTAAGAAATGAAAACTCGATGTTGGTGGGATCTATAAGGAGGACTTTATTATATTGAATGAGGTCTAAGTTGTTTCAAAACTGCCCGCGGCTGTGGTTGTAGCCAGAATATGTTGGAGCAAGCATTGGAAAATTGATTGCAATCTTCTTGCGTCGAGCAGTATGGAAGAGGTTAATAAGCTCTGAGAAACGAGAGTATAGTTCATGGAGCTCTCTCGAGTTATGTTTCTCAATAGGAGTTTCCCACCAATGATTAGTACTGTCTGTCCCACTCGTCCCCTGAGCCATAACAAGCACCTTTTGTTTCTCCTTGGATGCTTCCATTTGGTTATGGACCTCGTTGTAATGTTGGATTAGTTTATTAAGTCTTACCATATGGTTAGCCTCGATGGGAGTGCTAGTATTGCCATTTACAAGTACATTTTCGTTCAAAAATTGGTTTGCAACAGATTCAATAGAAGGGAAACAAAACGAAAAGGGATTACCTGCTGGAGAGAAAACAATAAAAAGGATTTTCGTACCACATAAAATGGAAAGTTCAGATATTTTTTTTATTGATTCCTGATCGTCGTTTTGAGAATGTGATCAACCGATCAACCTTATTTCCAATCATTTTTATCTCAATCTTTTGGCGTCCCCTGGTTTTCTTTCTTACGCTTGCCATTGATAAAATATTTGAGGACAAAAGGAACAAGCAAGAAGGTTAAAAATGAATAATTTAATAACGTTTTGAGATATAATTTGGAATGAAATTCTTATTAGATGGAATGCATATATATAGGACAAAAACTCAAGAAATGGGCTCAAACAAAGGAAATTAGGTCTTTTAATGGTAATAATCTGTCACTTACCAAAAGTGCGTATAATTAGATACGCTTACTCTACGAAACTTTGAAGAATTTGTTTCAACATATTGATTATCCATTTGATGTTCAATGATCAATTATCGTGTTAGTGATTAAGTCTAATCTTGGATTAAGAAGGTAAATGTGTTTCTTGAATGAGTTTTTATAAATCTTGTCTCATTGATCTATCGTATATAGAATTTGTCTCATCAACTGTATTTTTAAGGACTCGATCCTTGCTAGATATCTAATTAAATGTTTGAAAGATGACTTGTACAGAAATGAAGGAAAAAATAAGACCCAGAGTGCATAGAAGGAAATAACAACTATGTAATATATTACATTACAAATTATAGAACATTTTATAACAGATCAGGGTTGTGTAAGCGTGACCTGTTCTACCAAATCTATACTAAGTGTATAAAAGGAAGGGGCAGTGCAAGCATGACCTATTTTACCAATTCTATACTATTATGTATAAAAGGAATGCAATTTGTGACACCGTAATTACTAGAAAGCTTGCCTTAATAAACAATGTTTTATCATGAGGAAATAATTTTGTAAAACCCGATTTAATTACTTGTTCTCAGAAAACTTACTGTTGTTAACCGAGAGTCCTCTAAAACGTTTGTTATTTACTAACCAGTTGTTTTGAAAACCATGTGATTAACTTGCTTACTTTGATTTGCAGTGGTAAAAATTCATAATTTATCAATTATGAAACCAATTGTGCGTCTGGTTTAATTAACAAAGAAATCCTGCAGTTTAATTTAACTAACTTACCAAAACCCAACAAAAGTCCAAAACTAATAATAACGTCCCCAAAAATTATAAACAACCCAAAAAAAAATCCATGTTTTAACATCAAAATAAACCCAGTCTGTTTTCGAGACTCCGACCCAGAGTTTCCGAACGTTGCCCAATCCCAATTCTGAGGATTACTTGTGATGATAAAATAATAGGGCGAGTTAAAAGCCTAGTGTGTGTCATGGCCCAAAAACATAACATGTAGTCAAATACTGCACAGACAAAACATAACAAAGCAAAAAATCGGATACAAGGCATGCTTAGCATTGCAATTTCATACAAAATAATTCCTACCCCCAACCGCTAGACATTATCTTCATCCACCCAACACACCAATTAGGATTTTTAAATACCCATCCAACCACAGACCAAATTAGTGGACATGCACCACTAAAAAATCATGTAGTCGAGTTGCTAGATATAATGCATAAAACCGCTAGAAACATATATTGTAGTTTAACTGCCAAAAATAGTTTTGCAGGTAAACCACCACAACCACAGAACCCAATTTGCTGAAACTTTCTCCATATTATAATCATATCCCACCCCAATGCACATACAAACATAATAACACATATTCAGATATTCTCAGATTAATCATGCTCATTTAAGAACATAGCAAATCGGAAACATGCAAATAGTTCATATAAATTTATAAATCAGAGACATACATATAAACTTTGTCGGAGTGACTAAATAGATATATGCTCGTACACATCATACAATTAAGTATACAGTTTTACATAATTTAGCGTACTTTCAAAAAACTTACATACGACAACATACATAATAGATTTTGGTATATTACTAAACCCTCTCATTAGGCCCAACACGGCCCTAATAATTGTTCAATATGGGTCCACATGCCCGTGTGGTCCACATGCCTTACCTGACCAAACTGTGTGGCTCACACGCCTGTATGTCGTTGCCTGCCACTTTTGATTTTTCACGAATTTATGGGCTTTTGGGTTAGATACACACACCTGATTACTTTTGGGAGGTCAACACCACAACTATAGTGCAAGATCTGCACAAGACATTAACCTTAACCAATTATCAAGAATACACAAAATCGAACTTAGGACATTCGACCCTTGCTCATTCAGAGCATTTAGCCAAATGATTGGCCATTGCAAACCAGCCGCTAAACTAGGGCGTACGTGTTACACCCCAAAATAGGGCTTAGAAGTTTTGAGGATGAAATGAGAATTTTAGCTCTAACATACTCGAGAATTTCGTACCATGGTAAACCAGAAATATTTTCGTTTATGGATTTTTGAAAAATCAAATCAATTTTTGAAAATGATACTGAAAAGACTTTCAATTTTGAAATACAGACTGATTTGTAAAGGGGGATAAATAATGCCCTATTTTCCCCCTTCATCTTCACAAACTCACGATATTTATATTTCCCTCACCCCTTGTTGTCGTCCTTTGCTCTCCCAAACTCCAATCACTAAATTTTGAGTCCCAAACTTCATCCTTTTGATTTCTATCATCACCCAATCCAGAAATCTTCATAGAATTTTAAGAAAGATACCTAAGACACCATTGAATTTGTCAGCTCTCAAGCTTGTGGGATTTTTGAATTTTTGACTAAACCTTCATTTTTCTTCCATCAAAGGTAACAATTCATCTTTCTCTTAGTTTTAGATGTTATTTGGTGTTTTAGATTGAGTTTTTAGCTATTAAATCACATGTTTTCAATAAAAGCCGAAAAATTGGTCGTTAATGGTGGATTTCAGGATTTTGGAGAAAAACATGGTTTCAAAGTGTTTTTCAATTAGCTTTGATATGAATAGACGGTTTCTAAACTGATTGAAAGTTTCGTTAAAAATTTCTTGAGTTTTAATGAATTTTTGTGAAAATTTTCATAACATGTCGAAAAATTTTGATACCATAAATTGTGTAGTTTTGCATAGTATAAAGGTTGCGAATTAGTTGTAGGTGAATAACTAGTTGAATGAGATTAGTTTTAAGCAAAAAGATTAAGTATAGACTGAGATAATTGAGTTTCAAGTTTTTATGTCGAAGGTTTCGGTTTTAAGAGAATTTGGCTTAGGCTTGTGTTTTTGTTTGATTTTAGAGTCTTTGGTTGTATGTTAATTATGCTTTTTGTGTGATTTACTTGTTGAATATTTGGAATCGTTAGGACCATCTACGAGTTAAGAAAAACTAGTTTAAGCTTTCGATTAGTAGGCGAAAACGTGATTGGTAAGTGTTTAAAATCGCTGCCTGTAGACACGATTCATTATGTTAATTTGGGAATTTAGAAGTAGCCTAAACCCATACTCTAAAATCTGAGTGTAAGTTTTCTCATACCCATGTTTAATTTGTGAAATATGTGCTTGTGTGATTTTGAAAACGAGAACTAAAATGTGATGCTATGACATGTGTTATATGTTTGTGATGACTATTGTGAATGTGTGATTGTGGGCGTGATATACATGCCAAATGACAATGATAATGTTGTGTTAATGATGCAAATATGTAGTGATAATGAATGAAAAATCGATAAGTAAATGTGTTTTATAATGTGAATATTTTGGCCTTGTGACTTTATGAGACCGTTGGATAGAATTTGCATGCCATAAGATTGTGAGTACTCACCTTTGTGTTGAGTTTTTGGGACATTGAGGCCCGAGACAAATTTGGAAAGATAAGGGAATGTGAGCTAAGCTCTATTCACCGGGACATGTTTAGTGTGTTGGAGAGTGCTAGTTATATGCTACACTTCTAGGATATATTCGACTCTATGAGTCATTTGGTGTGTTAGAGATCTATGTATCCGATGTGTGGTAATAAAGGCCACTTTTATGTTTCATAGCTCAAGTGCCAAATTATCAATAAATGTGATTATGTATAATGTGATATATGCTTAAATGATTATGTGATTACTATGTAAACGAACCAATGAATAATGCATGAATAAGTATAATATGACACTAAAGTTGAAAATGTTGTAAATGTGCTAATGGTTACTTCGTTAATGCTTGATGATATGTTTGTATGGTAGTTATTCTGATTATTCACTAAGCTTGTTATGCTCACCCACTCCTTTTTAAACATTGCAGATTAGTTGTGTTCCGGTGTGAGCGGTGTGGTTCCAAGGGAGTGATCCAAGTAAGAATTTAACATTATTTCATAGGTACTTATTTATTTGTTTATGTTTTGGGAAAATAAAGACAATGTGGTAGACTTTTTACTGGTTTTTTCCATGATATTTAGGATGTCTTCATGACTTTATTTCTTTAGATTTTATGGACATCGGTCTTGATATTTTGATTTCTTGCTCGAGCATATTTATGATGTTGTGAACTGCTATTATGGATGTTTTGACGATGGTTTGATGAGGTATTAGTTATATGTTGATTAGTTTATGGTTAGAATGGATTGTATGGCTTATTATGTTATATTTTTGCTATCTGAAGTAGAGGTATCAATATTCGGGTTTTAAAAACAATACCTCCATGACTTTCGAAAGTACTGGAAGTTAGTAACGTAATTTGGTACCGATACCATATCACGAGTATCGATGCTCGGGGTAAAATAATCGATACTTTATGAAAGGTACTGATAATTTCTGAGATTTTAATTTTAAACGAGAAACAAAATGTTGTTTTGGTATCGATTTTCCAAGTAGTATCAATACCACTTGAGAGAAATATTGATTTAGCATCGAAACCTACGTGAATAATTTGAAATTTTTTTTAGTGGTCTAAAAGCATGTCTAACTCTCGTTTTAAGTTTGCTTGTTTAATGTTTAGCATTTTTTAATGATATTGAAAATTTGTATGACTTAAAAATTCTTACAAATGCTAAAATGGAAGGTGTTTGCTTAATAATGAGATCAATTTTAATGAGTATGATGTGTGACGGTGGTGTGGCATTCTAATATTCGGGCTCGACGATCAAGCCGGGTATAGGGTGTTATAATACAGTCCTTGCCCTTAGAGAAGAGGTTGTCAAAAGCCTCAGTTCACTTGAGGAGTAACCGCCACACGATCCTCACCAAAACATAATAGCATAAGAAAAACAATTAGCCACCAACTATTCAACCAACCATCAACCAAAAACCTCTCACATAAAACCAAAAACAACACACTTAAGCATCGAACAGATAACACTTATGAAAAATTATGATTACTATACCAGAACTTCCTAACCACATAAGACTAGTAATGAAACTAGAATATTATTAACAGCTCTGGGAAAAATCAAGGTTTGGGCGACAGCAAAGTAGAAGAAAGAAACGATAGAAAGAAATAAGAGAAGAAAACAAAAGGTTGACAACATGAAAATATGGAAAAATAAAAAAGACAAAAGAAGAGCAAAGTGAGAAGACAATAGAGAAGTTTCAACAACAAAAGAAAAACGAACGTGATAATCCCTCAATTTTTTTTAAAAAATAACAAATAAACAAACTAAAACCTATCTAATCCAATTATGATATTATCTCAATCAGGTTTTTTGAGTTTGACCAACTCACTGACTGCATGGGCGGCACAATAAAGGAGAAGCAAAAATTAATACAACTTGAGGTAAACGAGATTTGAACTCATGTTGCAAAAGGAAAGAAGAATGCTTAACCATTAAACCAACAAGCTTATTCTTGTTAATAAACATACAAAAATTAAAGATTAGCTAGACATGCCAAGCTAGATATTAGGGAAAAAATAATGAAAAATTTCTAAGGGAAGGAAATCAAACACAAAACTTCAAGCACACAACTAGATCACCTAACCATTGAACTAGATCAATTTACTTGACAAATTTTTAGCACTCAAAAATTAAAAACTTAGGGTGTTAGATTAAGTGTCTGATTAAAGCCTTCAAGAAATATTTCTCAACAGGGTCAATATGTCACACCTGGAAATGTTAAAGGATAAGTACAACAGTGATTCTAAGTACCAAAATGTAAAACTTCCTACTTATAAGGGTTCTAGTGTAATTACATGAATCTTGCTAATTGATTTAGCAATTGGTTAGATTTCCATTATTAGTCTCTTTACTTTAAAACTAAGTATTTTCTTTAGTGGGAAACATTATAATGAGGGACATTAATTTTGATACTGATGAATTGGTTTTGGTGTACAAGTGCAGGAAGGTTATAAATAAGATAGATGCCATTCTCTGAGGAACACTCTCTCATTTCTTGTATTCATTTTCTACCTTCTATCTTCTTCTCTAGTTTGTTTTGTAAGAGAGAAAAATTAAGGAGCGGTCTGCATGAAAGGAAGAAACTAACGTATTAGCTTTTGAGGTTGAGAATTTAGTAAACTGATAATTTTTCTAACTCTTTTGTATCTTTTGATTGAGGAAAAGGGAAGAAAAATTGAACATTTCAGTTTAATTCATCAAATTTGTATTATGATGGTTAAGGTCATAGTTAACCTCTAAAGTTCCTCTACATGCAAATGAATCATAGTTTTTTTACATATGTACGCCTTCGTTTTGATTCTGATATAGTTGTTATGCTTAGGTAACTAAGAAAGAGGAAGCTCAATAAATGAAGAAAATATTAAAAGATATCACCGAAATCAACTTTCAGGTATTTTGCTGGTGAGTTTCTAAACTTAAATCCTTAGTGCTTCTTTTATGTATGTCAGTGTTACTTGTTTATCCACTAGGGTTCATTGGGCAAAATAATTTATCTGAAATTGAAAAATTGAAAAAGGTTGAAATAAACTTTAACATCCAAATTGAAAATCATTGAATGAATTGATCATGAGAAATTGATTGAAATAATGTATTTGATATATAAGTAATTGTGCTCTTCCTTGATTGTATGTGATTATGAGACAAGTTACTTAAATGTGACATGGATTGGCATGTTAAATGATTGTAAGACTACATGATCTTGATTATGAGTTTATGCTCACTTTGTTGGTGTTTAGATTGCCATGTCTAGCCAAAGTTGTGCCAAGCTAAGATTTATTATAATGTTTAGATAAAAAAAAAGTAAGTCTTGTATTATACATATGAACTTACTAAGCATCATATATGCTTACCTTGTTTGTTTTCCTTTCTTTGAGAAACTTGTAAAGTTGGATCATCTCAAATATCAAACTATCACCGAATCGTTAGTTATATGATCATTTTGAGTCTAGGGTTGTGACATGTATATAAGTGTCTTGGTATGTACCTTAGCATGTGAAAGTATTTTCTACACGGCAAGTATGACATAGTTATTTTCTGTAATGTATTGCCTTTGTGATTGGGTACATATTTAGTTTTGGTTATGTTTTATGCTAAATTAAGAAATGATCTATAATTATATGTTTGGCATGTGGAATGGCATAGATTGAGGTACAAATGGTAGCTTGGTTAATGAATGAATAAGATGAATATGCATTTGGAAATTGGTATCTAGAAGTATACTTGTAATATGTAACTTATTCTTGATTATTGATGTTCATGCTTAAGGCCTATAAGCCATTGATAGGTAATATGTGCAAATTTGAATGTAGTGAAGTGGAATGACATGTTTTGGTAGATTTGGAATAGATGAAATTGGTATTTGAATGTATGAAATGTCATGTTTTGTTTTGAATAGATTGAGATCATGATAGAATTGGATTTAGTTGGAATTGTTTTGGTGACTTGTTAATATGAAATGGCATGAATTTATCTTGATGATGATAGTATAATATGGTTGGAGTCATTTGTGGGAGTACATGTCTTGAATTAGAACAAAATGGTTCATTTTTACCAAAAATAGGGGGCACATCTTGATGACCAACATCCCTCGTCGCAGCGATGAAAGGTATGAAGTCACAACATGAGATATTGGTTGGTGTCGTCACAACATGGAATTTGTTGAAGTCACGACGTCGATTTTGAATTTTTAAACCTTCACAATTTGGTCCTAATTCATGTACGGTTTAACAAAAGAGCTTTCGTAAGCTCGTGTGCAACTAATAAATTATTGTAATATATATTAGAATATGAATTATACTTGTTTGCATTTGTGATTAGTCAGATGTTGTCAAATTGTCTGAGGTTACTCCAGCAACGATTATAGCATCTTGCAACTCGTATCCGGCGATCAGGTCGGGTGAGGGGTGCTACAAGTCTACCTAACTACTCGCTAAAGGCTATATTATAACAATTCATAATGAAGGTTAAATTACACTAATTGGCTACTGACACTAAAAAGGACCAAATTGTAAAATAATCAAAATTAAGGAATTAAAAATTCAATAAAAAAGCGGTTGGTTGACTTCCATGTTGTTGATTAGTCTTTGGACTAGGAATTTAAAAAGCTTAAACTTCTAATTTGCTCAATTTTATCTCTCGGTCACAATTTTATCAAATTAGATGATTTAGTCTGGTTTATCTATCAGCCTTACCAAACTAACCTAGGACAATCAAATTGGTGCTCAATAGGATCTCCTCTCGATCTCACCTATCTAAATATTCACATAAAGGCGTCAATACTAAGTTGTGAAGTTTATTCGATTTAGTCCAATTTTTATGATTTAGTTCCTATACTAAAAAACTAACCAAGCAACAATTCCATCAACCAACCATCCAAGATTTAATTACTTAACATCATTTTCATATAAGCAACAATCCAACATACATTCAAAGCATTCATTTAAATAAGCAGAAAAAATAAGGTTAAAGAAAGCTTAGTGATTTAATGATGGTTGTTTGAAGAAGATGATTGTAGCAACAATGGAGATGGAAAATACCAACAAAGTTCAAATTTTTAACTATGAAAAGAAAATAGAGCTGAGCTATATTAAAAGCTATGGATTAAAATCAAAATACAAAGAGATTTTTAAGTACTAAATTGCAATTTAGACAAAGCTACAGTTAAAACTAACTACCAACTAAAACAATTAAAACTAGAAAAGCTAAAGACTAAACCTTAGAAAAATTAAAGAAGACTAACTGGAAAGCTTAAAGGATGAAAAAAAGTAAAGACAAAAGTTCTCTCCTAGTTCTTAACCAAAAGTGGCTTTCATCTGATTGCATTAAAAAAATGTTGACAATAATGCCCCTAGAAGTTGTGTTTTGATTGGGTATGGTGTTGGACAAAAGAATACCTTTGCAACTAATTTCTATCTACCGGGTAGCGGCGTCGTGACACCCAGGCTTTGGTGTCGCTACACCCTAGACAGTAATGAATGTGTAGATCTTGAGGGTCTCGGTGTCACAACACCCATTGGTCGATGTAGCGACATCACTAGAGTTGGTCAGCCTTAATTTATTCACTTTAACACCTTTAAGAATAGCATGACTTCAAAGGCTCGGTATTGCGACATTGGCTTGGTGTCACGACATCCATCCCTCGGTATCGTGACTCCCACGACAGTATGCTCCATGTTGATTTTGTGTTGAAGTTTTGCATCCTCAAGGTGAAAGGTCTAGGAATTGTGACGTCCATGGCTTCAGTGTCGCGACACCCACTCTGAATGATGTTTTCCTCGAGGTCGGACCATTATCGTCTCCCTACATCAACTCAATCACATCGTTAGGTTTCCCATGGCATCATTTGGCCAATTTGGGTCTTAAAATGGGCAAAACTAAGCAAAAACGTTTACTAATGCTTGAAGCTAAAAATCGACAAAAACATATAAAAGACACTTAAATTACTTGAGAATAAGCTCTTCAAGTGTATTAGAGAGTCTAATTTGACGAATCAAATTACGGCTGATCAAAAGTCCTTTATCACACTTGTCTATTGCATTTCTTTTATTTTTTATGACATGATAAAACAATGGTTAAATTCCAGTTTTGATCCCTATACAAAGATTGAAATGTTTGGTTTTAAAATTAAAAAAACCCCACAATTTTCTTTTAATTCTCTCCCAAAATTCACTCATTTTGGTTTTGTTTAATGCCTCTAAATCCTTGTAATGTCACAAATTTAACAAGCTACAATTCTTTGAATAACTTTTAAAAAGGCCAATTCCTTTGGGGTTAGTTTGCACAAGTTGAGACCTTGACCTTAGTAGAAATGGGTTCATTGATGACCTTGGCACAATTTAGGTTGTTTAATATATCATGGAGACAAATAAAGAGAGCAAAAATAAAAAGAAAAAGAAAAACATGAAAAAAATCACATGAAATGGAGGGGAAGGAAAACAAATAAAATATTAAAAACATATTGTTAAATTATTATTATATTAGCAATTAACAGTTTGATAATTATAATGTAAAAATTGATAATGTTAGTAATTATATAATTTTTTTAAATTCAATGATCTAAACATAATTTAAACCATAAATAACTAAGCTTGTAATTTACCTTTGAGTTAATTTCACCAAATGTCCCTAAACTATGCCTTCATTTTAAATTGGTTCCCAAACTTAAAAACATTCTAATTACATCTCAAACTATTGAGATTATAGCAATTAGGTCATTTTGTTATTAAAATTATCAATTTAATTGTTAAATGACAAGTGAAAATTCTAAACAAAAATAAAACATTGTTGCGTAACTTTTAAAAGTAAAAGTTAAAAATAAAGTAAAACCAAAAATGAGAAAGTGAAAGATCAAGCTTCGCAAAAGTTTTGAGAACCTCAAAACCAAGATTTTTACAACATCCATTTTATAATATTCATGTTTCTTAAAAATTTCATTTTAAATTGTGTCACATAAAATCTGACATGCCATTTAACGGCTAAATTAATGAGTTTAGTAATAAAAAGGACCTAATTGATATAAGTTCGGTAGTTTTGGATGTAATTAGAATTATTTGAAGTTTGGAGACCAATTTAGAATTAGGATCATAGTTTAGGGATGTACAGTGCAATTAATCCAAAATCCTGCTGAATTTGGGGGTGGGCCGTTATCCAAAAACCTAATTACAAACCTAGATAACATTTGGGCTCAGCATGGCTGAGAGGCTTACTCAAATAAATTTCCCTGTGATTAAAATTACTTCTATCTGGAAAATCCTGAATACTTATTTTTCTGGTTAGCATCGACAGTTTGGTTACTTAAAGCTTCTCGCATCTCCTCTCTCATGGCGGCCTCGCTGCTCTTATCTTTAACAGCGCCCAACCCAGAAGCGATGGTTCCCAATATCGGGGCCAATAAATCATCTTTCCTCTCCGGCACCAAGCTCTTCTTGTTGACGAAGCCCCATTATCGAAAGCCCACTGCTCAAAAATGCTTCAAACCTCCCTTTGCCAAGTCAATCGACCACATCCCCAAGCAATTCAGAGAACAAAATCTCAAAGATGGATGTTAGTTTTTTTTCCCTCACTTTTGTTTCAAGCTAAGAACATAATATTGTTTCGCTTTGCCTTAAAAAAATCCTTCCTTTTTGAAACCAATTGTAGAGTTTTTTGTTTTAACTTAGATGGCAAGGATTTTAGGGTTGGGTTTTTGAAGTGCCAATTCGTGTCTATCGGACTTCGGATTTGGGAACTAATAGTTTCTTAATTTATTTTTTTGTTTAAAGAATATAGGAGATGTTATTTGAAATTTATTTTAATATTGCTATAGTCATAAACATGAATGATTTAATTAATTTATGAATTTACCAGGTGCTATTTTAGTTCTAGTTGGAGCTTTCAGCTTTGATGGTTAATTCGTTATTTGAGTTATGAAATTATTACAAGCTGATTTGAAATGGGATTCATTTGAAGTGAAGATAAAAGCTTTTACTGTCTTGTTTGATTGTTTGTAGTGATGGAAAATTATAAAAATGTTCCTGGATATCTTTATGGTCTTAGTCCTTCACAAATGGACATGTTCATGACAGAAGATAATCCCGTCCGTCGACAATCCGAAAGTGTTACTGAGGTTTGGCCCTTTCTAATCTTTGTTGATATCTCAGCTCAGTGAAGAAATTAGTGTTAATGTAGAACCTAAAACTTACTTTTTCGACGTTTTCCAGGAAAGTATTTCATCTGCTAGAAACTATTTGGATAATGGAGGGATGTGGAGTATGTCGAGCATTAATGATAGAGGTCCTTCTAAATATAGTATGAGTGTAAGCATGTATCGAGGAGGGGGCAGAGGATATGGACGGCCTAGAACTGCTCCTCCGGATTTGCCTTCTTTGCTCTTAGATGCCCGAATATGTTATCTTGGCATGCCAGTGAGTCTCCATTCGTATCTCGCCTATAATCTTGCATGGTGACTAATATCTAATTTGTTGATTTTTTTTTTTTAATCTTGTTGCTGTAGATTGTACCAGCAGTGACTGAACTTATTGTTGCTCAATTAATGTGGTTAGATTATGATAACCCCTCAAAGCCTATTTACTTATACATCAATTCATCTGGGACACAGGTCAGAAGAATGTTTCTAATTCTTTTATCAGTCCCCTCAACTTTCATTGAAGCATTTATCCTTTTGTGGCATCTTGGAATCGTGTATTGGAAGTTTTCATACCTATTTGTGTTGATTGATTGCTTCTGATCTATATAGAATGAGAAGATGGAGACTGTTGGATCAGAAACCGAGGCATATGCTATAGCTGACACCATGGCTGTAAGTATCATGATAAACCATTATTACTGTTAATAAGTATGATTTTCCGGAAATAGTTCAGTTAAATAGTTATGTGAATATAAGTTCTTAGTGTTTTGGGTCATTATTCCTTATTTAGCAGTTGGATGTTCTGTAAATTTAACTCGTTCACTTTCCATGTCCTATCTGTTTACTCAAAGTACTGCAAATCAGAAATGTACACTGTGAATTGTGGCATGGCATATGGTCAAGCAGCAATGCTTTTATCTCAAGGAGCTAAGGGTTATCGTGCAGTACAGCCAAATTCATCTAGTATGATTCAATTCCTCTTTGTAACTTAGAAGATGAGCATAAATTATGTTGTTTCATTTTTTTACTCTACCTGCGGTTGGTGAACCCACCAATGAGTCTCGACTTGATTTTGACTACCTTGTTTAAAATCGTTTCTTCAGAATTTCGAATTTTACCTCCTTACTAATTGCTTTTCTTTAGGACTGCAAGATCAAAGATTTGAGCTTCCTATCATTTTCTTTTTCTTTTTTCATTTTACTCTGTACCAATAATGCAACTATTGTTTTCTTTTTAGAGTCATAATTTTTCTGAATTTCTGAGTTATAACTACAAAAGGGGAGGGCATGAATTTGCTGGTCAATTTAACTTTTAAGCCCCTTTTTTTCCTTGTTCTTTTGGTTTGATAATAATTGATGTTCATGTTCTCCTTTTCCATGTTTTAAAAACTTGCAGCTAAGTTATATCTGCCTAAAGTCAGCAGATCAAGTGGGGCTGTCATAGATATGTGGATAAAGGTGCTCTCACTCTCTACCCTTTATGCTTTGTTTATCAGCATGCTTGTTTTAGCTTCTTTTGTGATATGTATGCATATACATATACATATATTATTTTCAGGCCAAGGAACTTGATGCAAATACCGAGTCCTACATTGAGCTAGTAGCAAAAGGCACAGGGAAAACCAAGGAAGAAATTGCTAAAGATGTTCAGCGTCCTAAATATTTCCAAGCTCAAGAAGCCATAGACTATGGCCTTGCTGACAAGATAATTGATTCAAGAGATGCTGCGTTCGAGAAACGGGTAGTGTTTTTTGTTACTATTGACCCATGTTGTTTTGAAGTGCTATGTTCGACACTTGTATCTAACACATATCTGAACATAAGTGTAGAGATATGACCCTCCAAGACCTTCAAATGCATAGAGAAACTAAAAAAAAAAAAAAACTGAACATATTCATATTCGACATTTGTGTTGGATTTCATGCACATATAGTCACCCTCTTATCAAGGTTTTTATTTTTCTTTTGTTTCACGGTCAGAATTATGATGAGATGCTTGCTCAATCAAAAGCAATGAGGAGAGGAGCTGCAGGTGGTCCACAAGCGACTCCTTCCGGGTTCAGGTGATTTAGGTTGATACCATAACCATACAACATGAAGTCTATACTTTGTGCTGTCCACCCTTTGTTCAATACTTTCATGCCATACAAACAGATTTGGCAATAGGTGTATTTGTGTCGTGTTTATGTATTTTTATGTGCCGCAGTCATAGATAAGGTTTTATATAATCATATAAATTTTGCTACGTTAATAATTCATGGTATATATGATTCTGACATATTTGTGCATTAGTATTATCTTTTTACTCTTATTTTAGTTATTTCATGCAATTATTATACATGTTTAGATTTATATTCAACAATCAATCACATGAAACACGATATGCAATGAAAATTATTTCATAATTTGGGGAACCCTTGCTTTGTCAAGTTAAAATAATAAAAATACAGTAAGATTCTCTGTATTGAAATATGGAAACCCTAAACCCTTCAGTTTGAACCCCAAGCAATTTGGCTCGAATTTATTCAATTATAGCTCTGATTTCAAGATCCATGTATGCAATAAGTAACAAAGTGAGATTCAATCAAACAATAAAAAGTCACTTGTTAATATGCAGTCCAAAGATTGTCGAAAGGTATGTTACATAGAAGTGTGAGTCTGATATGGGTATGTTTAATTATCTTTTCTTTAATTTTCTAAAAATGTGTTAGATACGGGCATTTAAAGACTTAGTTGTTGCTCTGAAAGGGGAAAAGTGATTCATTCATTCAAGCCTCAATTGCTGTTAATAAAATGACAAAACCATTGCTGTTCTTTCAACATGCTTCAAAAGGATCTCATATATTTTGTTCCTCACCCTTCCATATGCTACGAATTCGGGACTTTCTGGTGTTGATTTGCCGTTACTTGCCTCCATCATATCTAAAAAGTCGTTCAATCTCTTGATCCGACACATAGATTCAGCTACCTGGCCATGAGGTACCTTTGAAAGGCGTTCGTTATCGAAACCATCTAGATAATTCTCGATATAACCTAAAAACCATGTTTTACATTCATCTTGCAATGAGTCTGCAAGATTTCTAGCTATATTCAAGGTACTTCCCTTCTCCCATTCTGGTATATTTTTCTTCTCAGCTGCAAAACCAGAGTGAAATTCACCATTGTTCCTTTGCTTCGTGGTCGAATAACTGCCTCTCAGCATGGTAATCTGACTTGGTTTTTTCGTGGCTTTTGCTTCGTTCTTTCCCTCTGGAGAAAGTGGGATAAGATCAGATGCCACGGCAGCTTTAATCCATGAGGTTGCATTTCTCCATCGATCAACAGCTAGTTTTAATGCTTCCCTGGTGTAGCCAGGACTATTCAAATCACTATCAGCCATTCTCTGAGAACTAGTATGTGTTAATGACTGAACAATTCCTCTACACTGAGTCAAGTAATCTTGCAGCTTGAAGAACTTGTTAATTGAAGGCTGTTGATCATCTTCTTTTGCCAACCGAAGCTCTGAAAATTTGCTGAAAGAAAAATGAAAGGAATTAGTGAAGTTCTTGCCATGGCAGACAAAGTAATGAAGGTGCATACAATAGATAAACATCATATATCTCTCAAAATATATTAATTTGATGCTAAATCCAAACTTGTATTCAACTTTCATCATCTTCTATAATCCTTTTTCTACAAATTTAGTATTGAAACCTTGAACAAGTATCACAATTTGCAGTCCATATATATATATATATATATTTATGGTTTTTAAAATGTCAGATTCAATAGCTAGAAGTATATTACTTGGACTCGTGTATAAGTGCTCCCGAAACCATTTGCAGATATTCATCAGATATGGATACTTAAAGAAAAATGAAGACTCAGAATAAAGCAAAGACTGTTTACAAGTGTACTTTTCCTTACCTTAGGCACTTGAGCAATCTCTCAATGGCAGCAGCTTCTTGCAAAGCATCAACAGCAGCAAGCAAAGAGACATCTCTGTGCCTTAGTACTTCCTGCACAAATATATACATATGTATATATATATGTACGTATATGTATTTTAAGAGCAGGGAAAGTCAAATAAGGGCAAACAAAACTCAATTCGAGCAAAATGGGAATACCTTCCCATGTTTGACCAAGGAAGAAGGAAGGGTATCCCATAACATCTCAGTTTCTGCCCATGTTTTGTTTTTGGATGAAGCTCTTTTCCTTGAGTCAGTCAAAGGCTCCTTACTAGTTCTTGCTGATGAAGAGTTCCAACTTTTGCTTGTATTTTTGACTGGTTTTGAAAATTGACCAACATCTTTTGTTCTTAATCTGGTATTTGAATTATCATCATGGAAGCTGAGAAATCCAGCAGACCTAAATGGTGAATCCTGTAAAGTCAGAAAAAAGAGGTATATGTTGGCCTATTTATATGGATTAAAGAGGGGATAGGGGAATGTTATTCGAACCTTAAATCTGTTAGATGCAAACTATTAAGAATTATAAGGAAAAACATGGGAAAATTTAAGCATGCTCATATCTGGAACACCCATATCCGACACTCACTCGCCCTAGAGTCCAGGCATCATAGCTTATGGGATAAAACGATGTTGTAGATCATGTTTGCTTATGAAAGAACTGGAAGCAAATAGCTAGCTTCTCTTCAATGTTGATATTTATCCTAGATCACACTACTAGCCAATAAAAATGTGACACATGACATGTTTTTTATTAAATTTTGTACACTTTTTGAATAAAATGAGATGAATTTGATAGTTTATATACCACTTTTGATCTAAAAACACCTTTAAATATCAAAGTAGGAAAACAGTATAGTTAGGGCTAATTTTGTAGTTAAGCCTAGAAATTATATAAATTATAATAACATTCACTGAAGTTTTGATTTGAGTCTTATGGATGGAGAAAACAATTTTGAAAAAGCTTTAAACTTGACTCAACTCAGAATTTAATCGGGATACGATGTGTCAACTTAGAATTTAATCAGGATCCAATGTGACTACTTAATACGGTAGGGTCTATTAATGAATGACTCAATGATCTTACATTTACAGTTGATAGCCAAGTTTGCCCTGACTACAATGTTGATGGAGAGAAAAAGGACTAAAAAGAAGACTTACATGAGAATTAGGAGTATGGCTAACATGGATAATCTCATGCTTCACAACTGTGGAGCCTTTTGCTGTCTCGCACCAGCTTCTTCTACTGCATCCTGAACCGTTTAAATCCTGTTTCTTCCTTGAATAACCCATGTCAAAACCTTGAATATTAAGGCCATTGGTCCTGGTCCTACAGTTTTGACGCCCTGTACTAGCCCTTCGGTCCCTTAAGGGTGCCGTACAAGGACTTATAGATCGAGCCCTTTCAGTTCTTCGTTGGATCAACAATGGCGATGATGTTTGAGAAAACGCTTCCATTATGTTATTGCCAACAAGATGTTTGGGATCCCTATCAAATGGTTGTCTCCCTGGTATTAACTTTAACCCTTTCAGTAATGGAACTGGATAGGCAGACTCTAATTTCTCCACATATATGAACTGCCCAATCTGCAACTCGTTGTTTAGAATCATTTCATCTTGTTCTTGAGGCAAAGAAACAAACAGTTCGTGGGTTGAATCCGAAACTTTAATGAAGAAGCCTTGTTTAGGCCAAAGATCATCACTTTCTGACAACACTGGGATTATGCTTACAATCTGTAACAATGCAGCAGGTTCCTTACAATCAGCATCATTGTCATCGATAACTGTTTTTTCTTGAACACCCATGTCTGAAAGAAGATTCAAAATAACCCCAGATTGCAGGTTTTCCATGATTCTTTAAATCTAATAGAAAAAAGAAGGTGACAACTTGAAGCATTGGCTATTGTTTGTTGTATCATTGAAGACGATGGGTTGTTTTTAAAAGCTTTGAAACAATCAAGATTCCAAAAAGAAATGGAATCTGATGATTATAATTTCGGGTTTCTTTTTCCAGGGATTTAGAACCTGTAATTTGTGTTCTTGCATGTTTCGATTCAAAGTTGGTTTTACCGCCATGAACAAGAGCCTTAACTGTCAATGGACAAAGCAAACATTATATTGGGTCCAATGCATCAATGGAGATCAAAAGCTGGGCTGCTCAAATTCCAGACTTAAAATTGTCCAATTCAAACCCAATGGAATCACGACCGTGCTGCTTTTGTAGATGTATTGGAACCGAATCGGTAGTAAAATCAAATAAATTATCAAAAATATATATATTAAAAATTATAAAATCAGGTTGAATCAATTTAATAGAATTTTAAACTGGTTCAATCTACCTATATCAATTCCCTGTACTGATTCATAACTCAATTGATTTTTTGTCATTTTTTAGACCGATATCCTAACCTGTTCCTAGTCCAATCGACCGATTTATTTCAGTACAGAAACGGCATTCATGGACTATGTCAAATTGAAGTGCGGTATCAAAAAGAAATTTAGATCCAAGCCCAAGCCTTGTACACCCAAACTTGCTTAAATGACTTATTTTACCATTAAAAATAATAAAAAAAACTATTTAAATCTAATTATAAAGATGTTAATATAAAATTTTTATTTTATTATTATTTCTAAACGATAAAATAGATTAAACGAGCTAATTTGGGATTGAAAATATAAATCCAAGTCTGGCACAAAATTTTTCACCCACATTTGAGTGTCACATTCTTTACAGAGTTCAATATATTGAGTTTAATGATACTAGCTCTATAAATAATCGATAAAAATATTAAAAATATTACAAAAATTTTAAAATTATGAATGTTAAGTTATGTCACTCTCATTATGTGGATCAATTTTTTAGATAATATGTAATTAGTGAGAAAGTAATATTTAAAAGCTATTTGGTCGATTGAATTAATGTCATTTATCTTATAATATCAAATCTAAAAAATTATAACATCAAATAAATTATCAAGTTTTGAATGTTTTTCAAGATCACCGTATACTTACATCAACTATATTATTTTCTTTAGACACCTAATTCTATTACAGGCTTGAATTTTAGCCAAGTAAACCATGTGATCTTATGTGATGAATTCGCTTCAATTACCTAAATTAACTTAAACCCTCGAAGTTAAAGATTCTAAAGAATTCTCTAATAACTCAAATTTTTTTGAGTAAATACTCTTAATTTGATTACCAAATGATGAATGATACAACTGAGACAAGGAAGAGCTCTATTAATAGTCGTACTTAACTTACATCCAACAGACAAATTAAATTACGTCAATAGCTTACATTCAAATTTATTTATAATATAGAGTTTCAAAGAAGTTAAACTCTCAATAATCTTATTCTTAGGATTACAAAATTATCGTGGCAAAATACAAGTTAATGAAGTGTTTATAGTTTCACTAAGCTTCAAACAAACGGGCTTAAAATCTTCCAAGTACTGGGCTAATCCTAATTGATCAAAGTAAGTCCAAATCATTAATATGTACCTTAATCACGGGCTTTAATGCATGGCCTGTAGCACATGTCCTTCAAAATTTGACACTCAACATACATCTCGTATAAAAAAATGTATCTGAAATTCGATCATTAAAAAGATATATATTTGTTGCATAATATTTTCTCGTATGTTATTGATAGGAGTGTTTAAGTATTTATACATGTTATTACAGATGCTATTACAGCTCATGATAGGACCCCCACTATTTTGTCTTAACTCTGTTGCCTCTAATACTGACATTCTCTGTCCCTAGTACTGACATTCTCTGCGAACTCCAAATCTATTGGGTACGTGTTTACGAAGCACACCGTTTTTTCTGTTCCTGAGACTGACATTCTGGGCGGGCTCCGTGCCTTCTGGACACGTGTTTATATGGTCTGCGGAGCATGCGATCCTCTCTGCGAGCTCCTTGGGTGTATGTGAGCTAAGACCGAGGCCTTCCCTAGGTTCCTGCGAGCTAGATCTATGGCCTTGCCTTGAGAACTGGGTCCTTGGCTTTGTCTCGCGAGCTAGGTCCACGAGCTCGCTTTGTTGTCCTCTCATGGTTCACTTCGCACTCAATCTTCTGGTGAGACCTATCCGGGTCACAGGTCGAAGACCCGGATCCTTTCTAGGACTCAGATTCCTATATATCCACTCATGTGGTACTTTATTGTACAATATATATAACAATTATACGAATCCATCTGTATAGATATCATCATCTACGTCCAGAAAGTCGTATGCTTTGGAAGAAGCTTGTACAGTTTGGGAAGGGGTTTTGATCGATCGATCAAAAAGAAGAATCTACTTCAACCGATATGCCCTTAGGCACCGTCATACATAACATAGAAATCACACTTGGAAGGGGTGGACAATTAGCTAGAGCAGTGGGTGTTGTTTAAACCGATTGCAAAGGAGGAAAATCACCACATTAAAATTACCTTACGGGAGGTCCGTTTGATATCCAAAACTACTCAAAGAACAATGGACGGTGGGGAATGTTGGGGTGAACAGAAAATTTTGGGTATAGTGAATCTAAATGATGGCTAAGTAAGCGTCCTGTAGTAAGAGGAGTAGTTATGAACCACAGAGACCATCCCCATGGGGTGGTGAAGGAGGCTCAATTGGTAGAAAAAACCCGCAACCCCTTAGGGTTATCACGCACTTGGAAGAAGAAATAGAAAAGGAATAAATATAGTGATAATTTGATTCTTTGTCGACGGAGTAAATAGGAGAGATTATTTCTTTCTTCGTCTTTACAAAAATAAATATATATATTTTTGAAGTAAAAAAAAATGGCGCGTTCACTAAAAAAAATCCTTATGTAGCAAATCATTTATTAAAATAAATTGAAAGGCTTAATACAAAAGCGGAAAAAGAAATAATAATAACTTGGTCAAGAGCATCTACCATTATACCCACAATGATCGCTATACTATCGCTATCCGTAATGGAAAAGAAGATCTGCCCATTTATATAACGGATCGTATGGTAGGACATAAATTGGGAGAATTTGCACTTACTATAAATTTTCGCGGACACGCAAAAAATGATAATAAATCTCGTCGTTAGTATTATTATAATAAATTATAATAAAAAATAGAGATTAATTAATGAATTCATTAGTGAGAGATGCATAACAATATTGTTTTCGAAAAATAGTTTCCATCCAAATCTAGTCATTCAAAATAATAGTCTCTTTTTCTATTTTTCTTTTGAGATTTTTTCGACATTCAATATCTTAATTAAATTTAAAATCGAGACAAATTAAATTCTTTCAATATTATTTTATCTGTTAACAAAATTTAAACTTAGTAAAGAAAAATGAAGTAAAATACACGGCAGAAATCAGTTTGAAGCATATAAATTCCAGTCGGATGCATGTATTGGTGGGCTCAACAAGGCAAAGCGTGCCCCATTTTCTCTTCAAAGGCACCCTTCATTGAGTGCACACTTCTATTTAGCTTTATTCGACTTGTCCCTTTCATGACGAAATAATTAACCTTTCAAAAAGCAAAAATGTGAACCCTAACTTACTAAACATTCGTATTTAACAATTACAACATTATTGCATGCTCTAATTTTTCTACGTAAATATAGTATTTTAGTGCTACATTTAATAGGAGGATTGTATTTTTAAGGTTAAGCGTTCGATCGAATCGAGTTGACGAGTTCTATTTTGTCATCCTAGTTGAATGAAATGAAACTCGAGTCGAATTGAATCGAATGAAATTGTTCGAGTTAAATTAAAAAATTAAACACGTCAAATTAAAATATTGTTTCAGTATAACTAATTCTATGTTAGATCATATAAATTTGAAACCATATATATTTGAAAAAAAATAAGATACTTTAGTGTGATAAATTTGAATCATTAATTAACTTATTGAGGTCCCCAAAATTATTATTTTAGAAGTTTTTTAAAAAATTTAACTTTATTCATATATTCTTTAGAATTTTTCATTTTTATAATTTTTTAAAATATAAATTTTGAAATTTTATAAATATTTTAAAATTTTAAAATTACTTTAATTTTTTATAATTATTGTTGGGTGAGTGATCAATTTGCTCATTTTCAAAATTGACAGGTTCCAAAGGAGTATTTACACCAATTATTCAAATTACTTCAATTATTTGAGTTATTTGAATTGTAAAATTCAACTCAACTCGAACTCGAAATTTGAATTACTTATTCGAGTTGATTTGAAAAATTCGAATAACTCAATTAGATTAACTTGAAATTCAATTGTTTCCAATTATTTCGAATCAAATCAAGTTTTACTCACCCCTAATTTTTCACGTTACTTGTTTTTGGAAAGGGAATGATTTTTTTTTGTTTATTTTGAAGAGATCTTATTTTTTACTAGAACTTTTATTTATCCTTTTAATTTCAAGTTTAAATTTGTACTAACTATTTTTATTTTATGTTTAGCTATTGAAATACATATGTATTAAATAAACATTTTCATTTATATTATTACTATAACAGCCCGTTTTCAGTGAAATCGGAACAGTGGTTTTGGGACCACAAATCCGAGTCCGGAAGAAAAATTATTTTAATATTATTCCATGGTTTGCATTATGATAGAAATGTCGTATGAAAATTTCGTAAATAAATTTTATTAATTTCACTTCTAATCGATAAAAGGACCAAATTGCATAAAATGCAAATGTTGAGTTCTAGTAGCTATAGGTATCAAATAACTATGGAATTCAAAATTTGAGGTCCTTATATGAAAAATAGACCATTAAGAGGAGTTAGTAGATAAGAATGATTAATCATCATTGGAAATTTGTAAATTATTAAGGTTAATTTTGGAAAGTAAAAGATAAAAGATGATAAATAATAAAAATAAAACAAAATATCATCATTTTATCATCTTTCCTAAAATTAAAGACATGAAAACCCTAGTTATAGTGTTGAGTTCAAGCAAGCTATTTTGGCTTAATTAGGTATGAATTCTTGTCCCTTTTTAATGATTTTTATATTTTCGAGATCGTAATAGCTTAATCTAGCTATATCGGGGATTAATTTGTAAAACTATCAAAGTAATAGGGTTTTGCCATGGATGATTATGCATGAATTATGAAGTTTTATGGTAGAAAATGAAATGTTGATAGATAAACAACTTTTGTAAAGAGAATTTTGGTGAAATTATGATTTAGGGACTAAATTGTAAAGATAGAAAATTCATGGAAAAATTTTGAATTTTATGAAATACATGGGATGCTATTTTGATGCATGAAAATTGACTAGGCTTGGAATAAGGATTAAATTGTGTGCATTTTATTTTCCGAGCCTAGGGATGAAATAGTAATTAATCAAAAGTATAGCGGCAAAATAGTAATTCTAAAGACGTGTATTGGACTTAATTGAATATTAATTGTATTAAATTAACGTTAAATCCATTCGTATAGATCCAGATAGATCAAATACGGGGTTAAATTGAGAAAAAGAGAAAGTAACGGGTTAGTAGCTTACAAATCAACGTACAATCGTCGAGGTAAGTTCGTGTAACTAAAATGAGAATTTATATGTATTAATTGAATTGTATGTATGTGATTGTATTATTGCCATGTATATGAAATTAATCACATATCCGATGATGACCGACAAGTATTAAGTCTCGTTTGAACAAATGAAATTGATGGATATAGGGTTCTTGAATTGGTTGTGGTCCTGCATGTGTTGTGTCCCGTTATTAGTTCTCATGGGCTTCCCATTTATGGCTCGTATGAGCTTCCTGATAATTGGCTCTCTGGAGCTTCCTGATTAAAGGCTCTTTCATGAGCTTCTTGATTAATGGCTCTCTAGAGCTACCCGATATATGGCTCTCTTGAGCTTCCCGATTAATGGCTCTCTAAAGCTTCCCTGGATATTGGCTCGCATGAGTTTCCTAATTACGGCTCTCATGAGCTTTTCGTTACATGGCTCACATGTGCTTCCTGTTATATGGCTCGAAAGAGCTACCCGTTTATATGCTCACATGAGCAATCTTGAATATGAATTGACGGATTATAGTTTTGTACACTCAGTGTGTACTACCTGTGTATCCATCGATATTTTTAATGTTACAATGGGCAAAGTTTTGATATGAGATAATCTGGATTCGAGACGAATTATTACGAAAATATACTTGAAATACATGGATATTATTGTACTTGTTACAAAGATACATGATGTGGAAAGTATATGTATATGAAATTTTGATTATTGTTGAGCTCATACATGTTTCTTGATATTCATATGAAACTCATACTAACATGGTTGATGAGAATATGTGTTAGGGCTTTTGGTTAATTTGGTTTGATTATGCCTTGAATGATTATCTTTAGTGTGATTAAATGGTAAGTTAAATTTCATGTTATACTAACTTACTAAGCATTAAATGCTTACTCCATTTTATTTTCCCTGTTTTATAGTAACTCGGAAGCTCGCTAAGGTTGGAAGCTGGTTGGAGCCACGTCACACTATCCATCGTCCCATTTCGGTAGATATAGAAAATTAATTTTGGTTATAATGGCATGTATAGGTTAATTAATCAATGTTGGCATATAAATGTTTTAGTTGTAACTAGCCATTGGAATGGCTTGTGATGGACATGTTTTGATGTGTATGTATGTAGCCTTATCATGCTTGATATGAGTTTGAAATGGTTGAATGATGGTTAAATAATAAGTATATTGAGGCATGGTTTGAGTTAGAGTAATTGGCAAAATGTGCATATTTGTGCATATGATTAATTTGGTAAAGTATAAATGCTTGGATATATGTGTGGTGATATGCCATGTATAAAATTTGGTGTTGGCTTGATTTGAATGTCTTATTATAATCTATTGGTGTTCAAAAATGTTTGATTAAGTTGATGCCAAATTTGGGTGAGAAATATGGCTTGGAAATGGCCTATTTCGTCCACACGGGCAGAGACACGGGCGTGTGTCTCAGCCGTGTGTCACATGGGTGTGTATCCCCTACATCTTTAAAATTGCAAAACAGAATACCCATAATTATTCACACGGCCTAGCACACAGGCGTGTGGCTTGGCCGTGTGACCCCTGCACCTTATTAATGCAAGTCAGTATGCTCACACGGCCTAGCACACAGGCGTGTGACTTGGCTGTGTGACCCAAGTTAGAGAGCTCCCTATTTTGGACACGGCCTGAGACACGGGCGTGTCTCTTGACTGTGTGAGCCACACGGCCTGGCCACACGGGCGTGTGTCCCTTGCACCTTTGAAAATTTTTAATATTTTCTGAAAAAAATTTTAAGTATCCGGTTCAGTCCCGATTTGTTTCTAATGTGTATTTTGGGCCTCGAGGGATCATATAAGGGAAAATATGATTGATTTTGATTGATTTCTGATATGAATTCTAAATGATATAAAATGTCTGTTATATGATTTGTAAATTCCGGTAATGCTCCGTAACTCTATTCCAACGACAGATACAGATTAGGGGTGTTACAATTACACTAATAACTAAACCAAACAAATGTATTAAAAAATAAACAATATTTTAACTAATATATATTCTACCTTTACTTACAGATATGGGAGATAAATAGTTTTTTTTTGATGAATTATAAGAGGAAGACAAATCCTTAATAGTAATGCGACTAGCGCGACTCAAATTCTGACTATCAAGCCATACATAATTAATTTTTACTTAATATATAAGTTCAATTTTTATTTTTAGCATATATAATGTTTTCTTTTTTTATATTTCTTAATGTTTGGTTCTTTTAGGAGACTAAAAGGGGAGGGGGATACAGACTGGTTGAGGAAAAATACAGCTACACGACTTGGATTAAATCATTTTTTTAATAGTAAGTTACTTTCTTCTTCTTTTTTTAAATTTCTTGTAGATGTGGAAATACTTAGCTTTGAATTTTATTTTATTTTTACAATGGCTTGTAGATGTTAAAGGGTAAGAGTTCTTTTTGGATGTGACTCCACTTCGATGCGTAGTTGGAATAGGCGGAGGATACTTAAGTTGAAGCCTTTGATTGTTGTTATTTCTCAACAGTTGCTAATGTTAAAGTGAGTACTTCTCAATTGTGGGAGGTAATTAGAACTCTTGGTATGAAGGTGGAGTGACACCATTTGTTATGGTTCCCTTTGCATATTCTCAAGCATTCTCTTATTGCTTGGATGGTTATTCTCAATAGGTTCCCTACTTTGGACCGTTTGCTTGCTTTTAGAATTTATGTTGATACTTATTGCTTTTTTTTGTATGGATGCTACAGAAATACATGATCACATTTTCTTTGAGTGTAGTTTTTCAAGGAAGGTGTGGCTGTCGATTTTGCAACTTTGCTCCATTCATAGGGCTTTGGGAACTTGGAGGTAAAAGTTAGTTTGGGCGATATTGAAATTTAAAGGAAAGTCTTTACTTGTTGCTATACTCAAACTTGTTTGGAATGCATATTTGTATGTGATATGGAGACAAATGAACAAGAGGTATTTTGGTGCATCTTCTTGATTAAAAATATTGTCTTGGTGCAGATTAAAAAGGTTGTAAGCTTCTTTGGGGTATCATTGATTAATTTATTGTATAGCTTAAAGTATAGTTATTTGCAAAAAAAAAAAAGAAGAAGAAGAAAGATAATTAATAAAATTTTAACATATTACAAAGGGATATTTGTTTTCCTTAATTCAATAGAATTTAATTGAAATTATAAAATATATTAATCCAAACAAATATAAATTTAGTGTTTAATTGATTTCAAAATCGAATGCCAAGATTAGGGTACACATTATTAATTGACATAATGGCATAAAAGTATTAATGAGTAGGGTTAAGTTGGGTTTAGGTTTGATTTTTATTTTTTTTAAAATTAAGTTTGGGCTCGAGTCTAACCTGCCCTAAAAGCATATATTATTATGAAAATAATAACATATAAAAATATAAAATATATTTCTATATTTAAATTTAAATTTAAACATTTAAAATTTATTTAATTTAAATTCAAGTCAAACTAAAAAATACGTGGACGATACTTGTTTCAGTGTCTTAATCAAAATTTCTTGGTTGGACAAATTTAATGACAAAACTAAAGAATACTACAAAATTTATACGAACCTCATTATGTGCTTAATTACCTTTTTCTTGCTTAAGAGAAAAGTGTTAAACTTTTCTCATAGAAATAATGATTAATTTAAGGATATTATAGTTTAAATAAAGAGGAAAAAAACCTGCTTCCCAATGTCTAAAATTATTTATAATTCCTTCTTTACCTATAAAATAAAAGAAAAATCGTTTTAATATACTTAAACTCACATCCTCTTATATTAACAATAATACTCATACCAACTAGGTCCAGCCCTGGGGGTTGTCAGGAGGTACGGTTGCTCAGGGCTCAAGGTTGAAAAGGGTCTAAAATATTATTTTTTAGTTTTTAATGGGCCCAAAAAAAATTTTAAATTTTAAAAATAAAAAAAATTTACCAACTTTTAAGGGACTCAAAAAAATTTTTTAGCTTTTAAGGGCCTAAAATTTTTTTACCAACTTTAAGGGGATTTTAAAAAAAAATTCTCCAACTTTTAAGGTACCTAAAATAATGTTTAGAGCCCAAAATATCAAGAACCAACTGAGTTAAAAACTTAATCAGCAGCAAAACATTATATTCTTATATTGTATTTGAGAATGAATTGGACATAAATACTTGGTATAAATTTTGTATGTAAATTTATAGTATAGTTTTTTAGTAAGAAAAAGATGATATAAAATATTTAGATTGGAATGTTAATTAATAAGTATAATTTTGGGACTTTACATTCAAAAGATTTAGTGGACCATGTGCAGGTTTAAAAGACGCTTTTGTTTTCTCTAAGCATCAAAATATCATTAGTTTCATTAGTCATTACTTCCTAAACAGGGAACCTTTTGTTTTATTCCTCACATTGCACGCAACCCATGTTTTTTCTACATATACAAAAGGCAAATAAGCCAAAATCCCCAAACTATGACTCAGATTTTAAATTAGTCCTTAAATTTTAAAACATATTAGTTGAGTTATCAAATTATTAATATTGTATCGGTCGAATTCTTCTATTAGTTTAGTCGTCGATTTAGGCGTTAGATGTTAGCTTGTATCTAACATAGAGTATATTTAAAATGAGTGGACAATTTGGATCTAATTTGTTTAAACTTCGAATGGTATGATTTAGGGGTGAGCATTCGATCGAGTCGAGTCGAATCGAGTTAACAAATCCTATTATTTATACTCAATATTGTGTTTACATGGACTAATTATTTAATTAGTAGACGAAGTACACGATTATTTAACTACATAAGTAAGGTTGATGGGTAAACATTTATCAAAATAACGTAGTTTTGCCTTTTAACTTTAGAAAACGTAAACATTTATCAAAACGAAGTAGTTTTGCCTTTTTTTTATTCTTATTTTCGGATAACTTGAATTGTGTAATTCATATTTAAGTTAAACCAAAAATTTTGATTATTTTATTTGAGTTAATCTGAATAACTCGATTAACTCGAATAATTTGAACTTTTTAATTCAAAATTTGAATTTTTTATCGAACTTTTCGAATCGAATCGGATTTTGCTCGCCCTAGTGTGATTGCAGTCTCTTAATTAGAGAGTTTATTTTAATCTTCTTTAGCCTTATTAAATAGAAAATTTACAATTTTGGCCCCTTTAGAAGTTAAAATTTTAATTTAAGTCATTTTAATACAATTTTTTTTAGTTTTACTTCACATAGTTGTTGGCTTCCCCCCTAAAGTTGATGTCAGACTGATGGAAGGAATCATTTAGAATGTTTTGAAATTTAGAGACCAATTTAAAATTAAAGTCATAATCTAAGGGACTTTTAGTGGAATTAACCCCAAGAAAAAAGACCAGACCAACCTTTAGAGACTTCAACTACTACTATAAAAGAGCTGCATGGTAGCAATATTCCACCATGAAACTGACCTAAAACCAGCAAAATTAAGCCATGAAATTAAAAACCCAGTTTTCTTTTGCTTTATGCCTCTCATTTTTCCTTGTTCTCGTCCCATATAACACTCAAGCTCAGCCATTTGCATGCGACAAAAATGATCCTAATACGAGCAAGTTCCCCTTTTGTGACACAACCTTATCTTACCAGGACCGAACCAAGGACCTTGTTTCACGCCTCACACTCCAAGAAAAGGTTCAACAGTTGGTGAACACAGCCTCCGGCATTCCCCGGCTCGGGGTGCCAGCTTACCAGTGGTGGTCGGAGGCCCTCCACGGCGTGTCGGACCTCGGTCCAGGCACTCGGTTTAACGCCACGGTGCCCGGTGCGACTAGTTTCCCCGCTGTGATTTTATCCGCCGCGAGTTTCAACGAGATGTTGTGGCTCGAGATGGGGCGAGTTGTCTCGACCGAGGCTCGAGCCATGTACAATGTCGGTCTAGCCGGGCTGACATATTGGAGCCCTAATGTTAATGTGTTCCGCGACCCAAGATGGGGTCGTGGACAAGAAACGCCGGGGGAGGACCCTACGGTGGTCTCGAAATATGCTGTGAATTACGTGCGGGGATTGCAAGAAGTTGGCTCCGTGGGGGACAAGCTTAAGGTTTCAAGTTGTTGTAAGCATTACACTGCTTATGATGTGGACAACTGGAAAGGCGTGGACCGGTTCCATTTTGATGCAAAGGTATATACATAAACATGAAATTTGTGTTATAACATGTATGTCCTATATGGATATCAATATTTCGTGTCTTAATGCATGTCGGGTACGATTATTTTAAGCGAAATGAAGAGTACAAGTAACGTAAATTACTGGGGGTTTTTTTTCAGGTTACGAAGCAGGACTTGGAAGATACGTATCAGCCACCATTTAAGAGCTGTGTAGTGGAAGGACATGTGAGCAGTGTAATGTGCTCATACAATAGGGTGAATGGCATCCCTACTTGTGCTGATCCAGACCTTCTCAAAGGCATAGTTAGAGGCCAATGGGGACTTGATGGGTATATTTCTATTTTCAACGGACTAAAGAAAACCCGAAAAAATCAAATATCATTGAATGGAGGTTGACTCTTTCGAAGCAGTATTCAAAGCATAGTTTGCTTAGAGGGTCAGTATTGTCCTTAGGTCGAGTTAGAATTTTGTCTCTTGACTTTGCAAAAAGTAAGAATGTTTTGAGAGCCTACTTGAAAAAATGATAAATTCACACAACATCTAGTGGTACCCTCCCCTAAAGATTACCTATATGCTTTTAGGTTAGGAGTTTGACTAGTATAGGCAGCTTTTCAAGGCACTCATGCTCTTCGTAGAGTCAGAAACAAAATCATAATTTGTTCTAGGGGCAATACAGACTTATTGAGGAGATTCGTCTCCTCTAAATAGTCGACACTTTGAAGATTTCTTTAAAAGAAGTCGGCCTCTCTTTAACAAAAATAAATTCAAAACAAATAGTGTTGGATTTTGATTTCACAATTTGTTTTCCCAAAAATGAGCCTAAGTGTTAATGGTAACATTTTTTTTCAATGTTTTTGGCAGATACATTGTTTCAGACTGTGACTCAATTGAGGTTTATTATAATGCCATCCATTACACTGCAACACCTGAAGATGCAGTGGCCCTTGCTTTGAAAGCAGGTTTAAACATGAATTGTGGGGATTATTTGGGGAAATACACGGTGAATGCAGTCAATTTGAAGAAAGTAGAAGAATCTGTTGTTGATCAGGCTTTAATATATAACTATATAGTTCTAATGAGGCTCGGTTTCTTCGATGGAAACCCAAAACAGCTTCTGTTCGGTAACCTCGGTCCATCCGATGTATGCACAGATGATCACCAGAAGCTGGCCCTCGATGCTGCCAAGCAAGGAATAGTTTTACTCGACAACGACGGAGTCCTTCCTCTGTCTCGAACCATCATAAAGAGTTTAGCCGTTATCGGACCGAACGCTAATGCCACGAAGGTTATGATAAGTAACTACGCCGGTGTACCTTGCCAGTATACTACCCCTTTACAAGGGCTGCAAAAGTATGTCTCAATGGTTACACATGAGGCAGGGTGTAGGGATGTGAAATGCAATAATGATACATTTATCGATCTCGCGGTTCAGGCAGCGGCGAACACCGATGCTGTGGTGCTCGTTGTGGGGCTAGATCAATCGATCGAGGCCGAAGGGCTCGATAGAGTGAACTTGACATTGCCAGGATATCAAGAGAAGTTAGTGACTGATGTTGCTAATGCAGCAAATGGAAAAGTGGTCCTTGTAGTTATGGCTGCTGGTCCTATTGATATAACATTTGCAAGGAACATGCGAAAAATCGGAGCCATTTTATGGGTAGGGTATCCGGGTCAAGCAGGAGGAGACGCCATTGCTCAGGTCATATTTGGAGACCATAATCCAGGTTGGCTTTTCTATTCTTTTTTTAATTACATTTTGCCTCAAATACATCAATACATCAATACATCAGTACGCTAATGAATATTCCTTGGTGTATGATCAGCTGGGAGGTCACCATTCACATGGTACCCCCAAGAGTATGCCAATAAAGTCCCGATGACCGACATGAACATGCGAGCCAACGCCACCACAAACTTCCCTGGACGAACCTATCGATTCTACACCGGCAAAACCCTTTACGAATTCGGACACGGGCTAAGTTACACATCATTCTCCAAATTCATAATATCAGCTCCTTCCACAGTACTAATCAACTCAACACCAAACAACATCCTCCTCGAACCATACTCCAACAACGGCGAAGCAATCGACGCATCAAGCGTTTCAAACTGCGACGACCTGCAATTCAACCTCATGATCGGAGTTAAAAACAATGGACCAATGGACGGAGATCACGTGGTTCTCCTCTTTTGGAAGCCACCGAGCACGAAAGGGGTCACCGGTGCACCGAACATGCAGTTGATCGGGTTCGAGAGGGTTGGAGTTAAGAAAGGGAAGACCAAGAATGTGACAGTGAGCTTAAATGTGTGCAAAGACCTGAGCTTAGTGGATGTTGAAGGGAAGAGGAAACTGGTGATAGGACAACATACCATTTTTGTAGGCACAACCAGTGAGCACCAAGTGAGGCACCATTTTGTTGTGAGGCAAGCAGGGGATGAAAGTGGGGAACCTTTAGTCTCTATTACTTAATGGCAGGCAAAGCTTATAATAGCCTGCATTTTAGTACTGTATTAGAATAAATTATGGTGCGTTGGGGAGTAAAAGAATACTAAGGGACCAGTAACTGAGCTAATATCATCAGGGATATTGATATTAGCTTTGTTTTTAGTAGATATAAGAGTTGGTGTCCTCGTGTTATGTTTATCATAATTAAAATATTTTATATTTATATATATTTATATATATATAAAACATACTATATAAAAGTATAAGATGCCTTTTAATAATTATATATTTTATTTTAAAATTAAATAGATTAAACTATTTCAAAAAAATCAAAATAGATGAGGGGTAAAATTAGAATATTTAAGATTTTCAAATGCGAGTTCAACATTTAATATTTGTGTTAATTTTATATATTTTTCCTTAACCCGTAATCTGAGTGTTCATAATTTAATATATATACTATTATTGAAGTCCTTGATTTAGTTTATGTTACGAGTCATGGGCATCAACTCAATTAAGAAATGGCCAAAAATATTTTTATCATTTCAATTAAAATTTTATTAATTTTAATATAAAATTTTAATAAATACATTTTTACATTATTTTTTCACACAGGTGTATCATAAATCATAATCTAGTTGTATTTTTATTCTTTTGGTAAACTACATCACTCAATTTTCAAAAATTTCATTTTAAGCACTCACATTATATAATTCGATTATTTTGGTCACTCCTGTTTAAAAATTTTGATTTCTCGCATAATTTAAGCAAAATAAAAAATTATTATTCTAGTCCTCTATCTTTTAATATAAATGTGGTTTATCTATTTCCTTCAATAAAATTTATTGTAAGTAATTATGGTCTTTGATTACTAATTAAAGTCAAATTAATAACAAAACAATTCAACTAGATTAGATTAAATAGAATTTTAAGCATAAACTACAACAGTTGTCCCTAAACTTTATTTAAAATTACATTTTAATCACTCAACTAAAAGTTATATAATTTAACTTTGTCAAATTGTTACATTTTATCACTTTCATTGTTAACTTCCATTAAAAAAATAACATTACGCCTTAATTCAAACGGAATTAATAGTTAATTTGGTCCTTAAGCTATAGATAAAATATATTTAAAATAAATAAATAAAATTCATGTAAAAAAACAACCCAACATGGAAAAATCGAGGACTTTACAGCTAATTTTTTCACATCCAATTTTATTAAAATGTGTTTGAACTTTCACAAAAAGAAAAAAATTATTTTAAAATATTAAAATTTAAAAGTCTAAAACAATTTTAAAAAATTAGCGTGAAGTATCGTGAATTGTCATTTGGGCTATCATATTTAAAAAATTAACATTTTAGTTAGTATTTTGTTTTAAAAACAACAATTTAACTCTTTTGGAAAAAAATTTATGATCAAATTAGACTCTTTTCAAAAATTGGGGTCAAGTTTAACTTAAATAAAGAGTAAGGGCCAAATTGAAAAAAAATTGAAACTTTAAGACTTAAATTTCTCATTATGCTAAATTTAAATATATGAAAAATACTGGTTGAAAAAAAATACAAAGATGGGGAGCAGTAAAATGAAAAAAAAAACTCCCATAAACTGAAGAATTTCAGAAGGTTGATGGCCCAAAAAAGTGAAAAGAAGGTAAAAACGCAGCCCAGAAAACGTGAAACGCAAAAACCCAAAAAATAGAAAGAATGTAAAAACGCTAGAGGGAGGGGTCGAACCTCCGACCTTATGGTTAACAGCCATACGCTCTAACCGACTGAGCTACTCCAGCTGGTTGTTTACTGGCTAATTATTTATTTTAATATAATATAAGGCTATGTAATTTTGCTGATTATTCAAAAATCAAAGTAATACTGATAAATAGAATATACATATATTTTTTTTATAATTTATATATCAGATTAATATTTTTCTAATTAATATATTGTGTAAATTAGTACTTTTCCTCATCAATTTTATTTTTCCTTTTTTAACAAGTTCATAAATTGATCATAATGTTTTTTAATAAAATAAAAGTACCATAATAATTAATAAATAATATATAATTACTATAAATATATTATTTTATATTATATTTGATTACAATAAATTTATAAATAATTAAAATTCAACAGAACCAAAGGTTACAAGTGTGGTAAATATTCATTTAATATTTAAGACTAAACTCTAAAGTAATATAATTTTTTAAATTTTTCTTGTTAATGAAAAATAACAGCAATTCAACATAAAATTATCCCTCTTAATGAAATAAAAATCATTCAATGGAATCAAAATTTATTTAACATAATAAAATTTCTTATTTATAAATTCTTATAAATAACTTAAAATAACAATCAATAATAAAATCAACCATATATTGATTGATTCAAAAATTAATTTACATTTTATACTATTAATTAAATAATTAAATAAATCTGGTGTCATGAATTAAGTCACATCAACTCAATTATTCAATTAAAAAAATATACTTATAATTTAAAATTTTATATATATATGAGTAATTAATCTTATTTTTACTTATTATTTTATAAAAAATTATCTATTTCTTATAAAAAATTTGAGATTTTTTTTTAACAATCTCATTATAGGTATGCTTAAAACTACCCATAACCCCTCCTCAACCCGTAAATAGAAGGACAATAAAACGCACTCGAACTTACGTTTTCTTACATTGACAATAATACTCATGCCAATTGAGCTAAGGGCCAGTTCTTCATTGCTTAAAAAAAGCACTTCTGACTCCAAAAGCACTTTTGGAAGAAAAGCTGTGAATAACAAGCTGTTTTAGTCTGAAATTTTTAGCTTTTCAGACGTGCTTTTCAAAAGCACTTTTGAAAAGGAGAAGCTAAAAATTTCAGCTTTTCATCTCCCAAAAGCACTTTTGGTGCTTAATTACTTTTTCACCCCTCCAATAACATAGTATTTTCCTTTTTTTTCTTGGTGCAAAAGTACAAATGTGTTAAAATCATTAATTAAAAATAAAAAAATATTTTTTAAAATACTAATTACAAATATTTAATGATTATATTTAAATATTTAAAATATAGTTTATATATTCTAATTAAATTTTATAAATAATTAATATTTATTGCTTAAAAATATTTAAAATTTATACTTCATATATTAAAATATTAACAACAAGTTATAATAATTTATTTATATTCTTACTAAAATATAATAATATTAACTAATTTAAATATTATTTAAATGCATATTTGTTACTTGATAAAAACATGTTTAAAATAGATATTTTATTTATCAAAAGTACTTTTTGACAGTAATGCTAAACACTCAAATTTTAAATCAAACTTTTCAAAAGCACTTTTCCACAGCACTTTTCAAAAGCACTTTTCAAAAGTAATGAAGAACTGACCCTAAGACTCAATAGGCAAATTTGAGACTTTTTTAAATTGTAATTTAAGTTGTTTAATTTTAAATAAAGTTATAAAATATTAGAAGATATTAATATCTTGGTAATAAATTTTTATTATTTTTAAAAATTTTAAGTTTTTAGTATTTTTCTAACTAAGTTGATATTTAATTGATTCGTGACATTAACTCAATCCAAGTCTCGATATAGATTAAATTATGACATATCCACAATGTAAATAAAAATCATTATATAAAAATATATTTATAAAAAAATTAATACAAATAATAAAGGAAAGTTTTTGGTGAAAAGATAAGATTTTAGACATTGTGGGTATTTTCCTAAATTTATTTTGAAATTTGATTCTTATAGATTTCATATAAAATTATAAAAAAACATAATAATACTCCCATAGTAATATTTATTACTTTACAAAAGATATAATGATAAATTTAGTCACTAACATTTATCCATTTTGTCACTTTAGTCCTTTTTTTAAATTATATTAACACTCAATTTTCAAAATTTATTCAAATTGGTTTATTTTGAAAGAAAAAGATTAAACTGTTAAAATTTTAACAACCCTAACATGACAACTCGTGTTAAATCTAAGTGTACTTTATTGCTAATATAAAGAATTTTAAGTATATATAAACTAACATGTGAGTTGTCACATCAGCACCATAAATTTTCATAGTCTAACCAACTTTATAATATAATTCAATGTTTTAAATTAACTCGTACATAAAATATTTTTTTTTCAAAAGAATAGATAAGACGTTAATGAAAGTGTTGGACTCCATTTTGACTGTGATGATGAAAATTCTAATTTTATTATAAATTATGTTTGTGGACTTCATTCTGACCCTACTCTTCACCCATTAGAAAAAGAAAAGTCGTTTCCTTGCTCCGCCGATTCCGGTGAGAACCCATTGAAATTAACCGCCAATACCGCACTTCTCCACTTAAGCTGTATACTGTTAACTAATTCGTGCTCATTATTTTCTCAACTGTAAGTAACAGTTTATCGCCTGATACTTTACATAATTTCTCTCTCTGACCTTGTTTGAGCCTAGGGTTAGGTTAAACTTTATAGTTGATATGTTATGATAGGAAACACCTAATTCGGATAAAAAAAAATTCCAGATTAAAATGTCCCCATTTGTGCAGGCATTCGAAATAATTTTCTTATTTATTGATCCATGTTGGGTACTTATTTGTGAGGAATGTTGTCAGAAAACAGAGCTGGATTTCATCATGTTCTACATTAGTATAGAAGTTGACTTGAGATTGTACTGATAATCAATTATTTCAAGTTGTAAAATTTAGCTAAGGGAAAAAAATGGAAAACAAAAATAAATCTTATTTTAGGGGCATTCCGAGAATCGAACTCGGGACCTCTCGCACCCAAAGCGAGAATCATACCACTAGACCAAATGCCCAACTTTTGATGCTTCCTCTGACTTGGTTCTTGTTATTAGCTGTTTATTTTTCAAGATCCTGCTAAAATTTGATGACTAGATGGTCACTTATCAGCAAGTTGTTCTGAAGTTTGGATGCTAACTTGGTACTTGAGCTAATGGTTGAAGATGAGTTGATTGGTCAATTAGGCTGTTGTCAAATGATCAGAGCCAACATTTCCAAATGACATTTTAGTTCTGGGACTTTGCATGCCAAATGCCTGAATATGTTATTGATGTTTAGTCTTTAGCTGCTAAAGCTATTTGGTAATTATGCTATTAAATTCTGTGCTGATCCAAAACTGGACTTGGCTTTTCTCATTCACTAGTTTTCCTGCTTGCTTCCTCTTCCCTAATTACAAAAAAAGAGAAGGAGAATGAAATGGGGCATTCCGAGAATTGAACTCAGGACCTCTCGCACCCGAAGCGAGAATCATACCACTAGACCAAATGCCCAATCACCAAGATTTGGTCTAGATTCTTTTTTTCTAATGCTTTAAAATGTTAATTATACAAAAAAAAAAAAAGAACCCAGATTCCTCTTGCCTAAGCGAGAATAGAACTTTGGTCTTTCCTCTTGCAAAATAACAAATCAGGGGCATTCCGAGAATCGAACTCGGGACCTCTCGCACCCGAAGCGAGAATCATACCACTAGACCAAATGCCCTGATTTTGATTCCTGTGATGTATGATTTTAATTTATTTATTTGTTAATTCAGAATATAAATATGCAATAGAAGGCAAACCATCTATAGATTATGAATTTCTCAAATTTGATCATTTCTTTTAACCAAAATACGTATCTGACTTCTAAATAGGCAGTTTTCAAGTTGATTGTGCTCTTAGAAGTTAGACTATTTTCTTTCAAATTTGTTTAAAAGCAAAATTGCATAACAATTAGGCAGCTATATTACTTGAATTCGGGTATAAATATCGAGCACAGGTATGTATTTAACCTGAATTCTTTGTGTTTATTTGATCCTCCCTTCATTAGGCAGGCTTAACATTTAAGACAGATTTTAATGAGTTTGTTAAAAAAAAAAAAGAGGGACAGATTTTAATTTATTTTTTGGCCAAGAATAAATTTCTGAAAGGACAGAATTTATATATTATTTTACTCACTGGCACTGCAGAGGAATCTTGACAGAGAATAAATGGATCTGAAGAAAAAAAAAAAAGAAAAATGGGGCATTCCGAGAATTGAACTCGGGACCTCTCGCACCCTAAGCGAGAATCATACCACTAGACCAAATGCCCTATATATGGTTAGCTGTATATAACAAGCCTTGTAGGTTGTATTGTTTTCATGTTGAGAATTTCCGACATGATAATCAAGCGTCTGTTTGTGATCTGTTTAGCCTCGGACTGGAATCCCAGAAATATCGTCGTCGATGACAGCGTGAATTTTCTCAGACCTTGTTTGGGATGAGGTCTTGTGCATTAGGTACTCTACATCCTTTTTCTTAATCAAGACATATAAACTGCAGGCAATGCATGTATGAATGAGAATATATGCATATGTATATGGGAATATATATTTTTTTAAAATTTTGAAAAATTACTATTCCTAATACTTGTATGGTTAGGTACAACTAATACATTTTATATTTATTTATTTTAACGAAATTTTACATAAATTCACATTGACATTTTGCGTAGAGTTGAAGGGATTTTATTATTATTATTTTTCTAGTGATCAGACCAGACCTTTGAATCCTATACTAAATTTATAAATAAATAAATAAATAAATAAAAATCTTTGCTGGATGATAATGAAATGATGTGATAGTGGACCAATTGATGAACATCTTGAAGTGCTATTAATCATGATATATTATCTTAAATTAAATTAAAATAATCAGTAAGTTAAAAGAAAAGGAAAAGCGAAAGCAACAAGGAATCTCCAGGTGGGAAGGCCTTTTCATGATTAATTTCTTATTCTAAAAAAACCTAAGGTCCATCACCTCCTTTGAACCTAAAGCAAATGCTTTAATAATTTATTAAAATCACAATAAAATCTTAGCTGAAACATTATCATCAAACATTAGTTTCCAACTCTCTTTTTCCACTTTAGTTTAACCAAATTTCATTACTTAAACATGCAACTTCACTGGCATTTATGATTAGTGTTGGGATAAATATTTGTAAGCAACAACGAATAAGAAAAATAGTGAAGAAATTGAAAAGATCAAACACACAAATTTTACATGGAAAAATTTTATTGAAGAAGATAAAAAAATCACGGACAAATATAATTTCACTAAATCGGCAAAAACGAAGAGTGTAAAGATAAAGATAAAAACTAGACATCGAAACTTGAAAATAAGAATACTAAAAAGCTTAAACACAAAATCCCCTAGAAACTTGTAAAAGCTAATACTTAAATGTGTTATGGATTAATCTTTCTAGGGTAGAAAATGGTCTATTTATAGGCTAAATTCATAGGTCAAGTAATCTGCATTAATCAGAGTTCGACTGGGACTAATCAGGATTTGACTGGAAGAAGAAAACCGTGAAAATTCCATGCCACATCGCCGCATCCCCTATCGTGTCGTCTCGATGTCACATGGCTCCTTGTCGCGATATCGCTCTCTGTTTGTGTCTTAATTTGACCAGAATACGAGGCATACTCCACAATTATTGATTGAAAATAAAAACAAACTTAACTTAATCATCCAATCAAATTCGAGCTCAAGATATAAAATAGATAAAATTTGAGCATTTGAATATTTGATAATTTTTAATTTTAATTAAATTTATATATATATAATTTTTTATTTTGATTTGAACTTGAGTTAATCAATTTTATCTAATTTATTAGTTTTATTTTGAATCCGAGTTCAATCATCAAGTGAGTTACCAATCTTGATATAAATTAGGGGCACATCGAGGAACTAGTAGTGACTCTTTTAAAATGAAAAATTGTACTTTGATATTAAAATGGATAGATTTATGATTTAATTTTTAAAATTAAAAATATAAATTATTAAAATAATAAAATTTTAACTTATATAAAAATATATAATTTAATTTCGCCTTAAAAGAATTCTTTGCTCCTCATATAAACTTTTCTTCCTTGGGGAAAAATAGTTTTGATATTTTTGTTTGAATTATTTTATCTTAACTTTTTATACATAAAAGTGTTTGTAATTAGAAATAAAACCCTTTTGACAAGAAATTATTTTCTGGATCATTCTCACTACATCATCCATGATCCTTTTCCAATTATTTTATGACATTTTAACAATTTTTTCCATGTCATTGACACATAATTTTGGTAATTTTTTTACCTTAAACCATGAACCCGGATCCCAAAATCTTGAATCCTAGACCCAAAACCCCGAACCTTAGACCTTAAACCTCAAACCCCAAGTTTAGGGTTCGGAGTTCTGGGTTTAAGGTTCATGATAAAAAAAACTACCAAAATTATGTGTTAATGATATAAAAAAATACTGAAATGTCATTAAATAATTGAAAATGAACCATGAATAATTTAGTGGAAAGGGTCTATAAAATAATTTGTCCCATTTAACTAATCTAGAATCAAATTGCTACAATTCTCTAAAATATTATCTATACAGTGAAGATAAATTGTGAACAAAATTTTAGTTAGTTAATGAACTGTCAATTATAACTAATTTCATCAATGTTAAATTCTTATCCTCAAACCATCATTTTACAACTCAATTTCAGTTATAGCCAAATTCCTTGTCATGGAATCAATTTTCTTGGGAAAAGTCCAATGTTACATAAGGTCCTTGTAGTTTGTGTTTTAGTTAATTTAGTATATTTATTATAATTTGATCATTTCTAGTCTATATTTTTCGAGGTACGTGTTCTTAGTCTTCAGAGTTGAGATGAACTTATTTTATTAATTCTATAAAATATTTTGACATTATTCTTTTTAAAGATTAGTGGTGACATGACATATACACTCGTGTTCTCGTACAAATTAGATATTTTTTATGTATTTAGAAAATAAAAGGAAAAAATATAATATTTATCAAATGGTACAAAACGAGAGAAATTTCAAAATTATATATGAATTTTAATTTAATGTGTAATTTGATACATAAACTTTGATTATGTGCAATTTATATATGAAACTTTGATTGTGATTCTATTATATACATTACATTTTGATTTTAATTTAATTACACATTTAAAGAAATAAATATATTAATTCTATTTTTATATTAGATAAATATAATTATTTATTTAGGAAATATGTATACATAAATTTATGTTAGATCGATAATGGTGTTAATTATTTTGGAAATTGAATCAAATCAATTCCATACATGAAATTGCACAAAATCAAAGATCATGTATAATATTGCATATTGATTCAAAATTCATGTGTAGTTTTGAGATTTATTCCTAAAAAAACAAAAATACGTAAAATTATTTAAGGAATTAATGGTAAAAAAATTGAACTTAAGATTGAAAATACATTTTCGAAAAAGTAAAGAGATTAGAAATAATCAAATTATAAGAGAGGATTAAATCCATCGAAAACACATAATACAATACATTTGATAAACTTTGACCAAAAGAAAAAGGTTTAATACATTTGATACCCTTTACTTTTAGGGTAAACTATTAAAATAGTCATTTTTGCTTACCTCGGGTTGTATTTTAATCATTTATGTTTGAAATGTTACGTTTTAGCCACCCACGTTATCGCATTGTAACATTTTAATTACTGAGCTATTAATTGCCATTAACGGTGTAATGGTAAGCTTATCTGGCATGTTAAATCATCATTTCAAACAAAAATTTTAGGTTAATTTATACAATCGGTCCCTACATTTTTTCATTTTGAACAATTTAATTTTTTTCTTTTATTTTTTTTAACTTTCCTTTTTTGCTTTATTCCTTTCTCTTCTACTTCTTCCTTTGTTTTCCTCCATTCTCCATTTCTTTTAACGTAATTTTTCTATATTGTTTAAATTGGACCAGACCAACCTCTGATTAGATCGAGAATTGGTTGAAATATCTACTTGGAGAGAAAGGGTAAACCGGTTAATCTATCAATTACTCTATTTTTAATTTTTTTAATAATTTATTTAATTAAACCGGCCAAACTTATTGAATTGAAAATCAAAGGTATGTCCAGTTCGACCACTGATCTATTTTGAAATTTTTGATTAGTTCTTAAATCGGATAAGTAAATGAATTAAATTCCTAAAATTAAAAGCAACGAGAATAGCCAACAATATAATAAGGGAGCAATGATTAAGGATCATGTTTGGCACCCGATCCTCATGTCGTCACTCGTCATTCCCTCCCCCCAATTTCGAAAGCAGAAGGCCTAAATTTTAAAAGTTTGAAAAGTACAAGGACGGGAAACAAAATTAGACCAAAAGAAAATAACAGATTGAAATGTAAAAAATAATGGAAAACAAAGTTGGAAGGTAGAGAGTAATTCCTTTAAAACCGGACAACAATGATAGCTAAAGTAGAAAAAGTGAGATCATTTTTCCTTAAAATATCAAAATCATCTGTAAATTCCTATAACTTTTGCCCTCAATTCACTGCCATCCACAATATTTTTGGTCACCCCTGCTTTTTTCACAGCCATTAATAAACAGGATTTAAAGCTTGGAAGCAGAGGAGCAAATCGTTGAAATCAGATCGGAAAGGCAAAGGAAGAAAAAGAGTGAAAGATTTGGGTTTTGAGAAAATCAATTCAAAACGACTGGTTTCACTCTTTTTTTCCTGCCTTGCTGATCTTTTTGGGGTTCTTCCACAAAAAGAAACAAAAAAATTTGGGTGATCTGTGTTGAAAAAGAAATAAAATATGGCGACATTCCAAGGAACTCAACAAAAATGCAATGCATGCAACAAGACTGTTTATCTGGTGGATAAGTTGACGGCTGATAATAGGGTTTTTCATAAGGCTTGCTTCCGTTGCCACCATTGCAAGGGTACCCTCAAGGTATTTCTTTCTTTTTCTAATCACTAGAATTGATATATGATATAATTGTATTTTGGTCCCTCAAAAATGAAATTTTCATTAACTGTTTTCAAAAATGTTTGATCATAAATTGGTAAACATACCATGAAGGCCCCTATACTAAGACTCAAATTACATTTTGTCTTCTCTACTCAAAAAGTAGGTAAAGTAGTCCCTGTACGTTAAGTCAAATATCAAATTGGTTCTTTCTATTAAAATTTTCATCCATTTGTATTGTTAAACACTAGAAATGGGTGAAATTTTGACAGTTTACTTTTTATCTTAATGTATATGAACTAATTTACCTATTTTTTAAATTATTTCTTTTTTAATTCTTTGTTAAATGGAATATATATATATATAGACACATTTTACCATATGAAAAATTAATAATTCAATTTTAGGTTTTTTTTAGTTTACAAAATTAACTTTGTACACAAGAGTTAAGTAGAGGCCCAGGGGCAATGACACCCAAAAGTTTAAATTTTTCAATTTAATCCTTTATAAATATACTATGACCTCCCAAAAATATAAGTAGGTTCTCTCAATGTTTAAGATTTTTTAATTTCTCCTTTGTATATATAAGATTTTTAACTTTCCCCTATTAACATCTTACTCCGCCACTGTTTGTATATATATATATACTGAGTACATTAATATGGTAAATCTTCAAGAAATCATTTTATTTATCATTTTAATTTTATTTTTAAAATTGTGCAGCTTAGCAACTACAACTCATTTGAAGGGGTGCTATACTGCAGGCCACACTATGATCAACTCTTCAAGAGAACTGGCAGTCTTGACAAGAGTTTTGAAGGTCTTTTATTTCTCTATTTATTTAATAATGTTTCACTCTATCAAACAATCTGCTATATATATATAATATATTTCTTTTCAATATTCTTTCAGGAACACCAAAGGTTGTCAGACCTGAAAGACAAATCGATAGTGAGGTAATTCTTCAAAACTAACTGTATGTATGTATGAATGTATGTTTTATTTTTCACCATGATATAAGATTTATTTTTTGTTTTTCTATTGATTTTGTATTGAATTTGATCCAACAGAGTGCACTGAAAGTGATGAACTCGTTTGGTGGCACCAGAGAAAAATGTGCGGCCTGTTCTAAGACTGCTTATCCAATTGAGAGGGTAAGTATTAGCCTATTTTACTCCAATACTTATTTGTTTTTTTAGTACTCGTGTTTGACACATACTCAATCACTCGCGTCTGATACTGGTGGTCACATGTTATTCAAGTTCGATTTGGTAATTATCGAGCTGAACTTGAGCTACCAATCAAGTCGAATTTGAGCATTGTAATACTCGATTTGAACAACTTGCGAGCCTAATTGAACTTTACCTTTTAGTATACTTTTTTATTATAAAATTATATTTTTACCCTTATTATATAAAGAGATTACTTACAAATGAACTCAATTGACTTTTGATATGAAAATTGATAAACGAACTTAATCAAAGCTTGAACTTGAGTTCGATGATTGTTTTGAGTTAAGCTCTAGCTTAGAAATTAATATATGAGTAGAGTTCAAGCTTGCCACTATGATTACACCCATAGTAGACGGGCCTTGGTTAAATAGTAAATTTTCAATTTTAGTCCCTCTTAAATATTTATAATTCAATTCAATCCTTTCTGGCTTCTCTGTTAAATAGAAAAAACTACATTTTTGCCCCTCTCAAGAGTTAAAAATTTAATTTAAATTATTTTAATACAATTTTTTTTAGCATTGGCCCTTCAAAGCTTTTCAATTTTATCTTGGCCTCCAGTGATTCTCGGGTTATTCGAGTATGATTCATTATTGTCTTTGTTTGAAGGTTACTGTGAATGGGACAATATACCACAAGAGCTGCTTCAAGTGTACCCATGGAGGGTGTACCATTAGCCCATCAAACTATATAGCACATGAAGGTAAACTCTACTGCAAACATCACCATATCCAACTCTTCAAGGAGAAAGGAAACTACAGCCAACTCGAGACCGAACGAGAGAAACAAGCCGCCACCGCCGCCAATAAGGTTCCTGCCCCTGCTGCAACATCAACCACAACCACAACCACGGAGATTGCAGCTGAGTCGTAATGATCTCAGTGTGCATCACTGCTGCTTCAATGAAAAAACTTTGTAAAACGATCCAATGTCATTGCTGTGTTGATTTTCTGCAATGGGGTTCTTTTTATTTTTTTTCTTTGATCCAGATATTATTCTTGGTTCATAATATGTTACATAAATTTCCCACTTTCAAAGATGGGATTGAGGTGATATGTTCCAAGTGGATTCAGCTTTTGAAAAATAAAGATTCTTTCATTAATTCTACTATCACTATTACTTTCAATCTCACCAAAGTCAATATCATTGAACCTTAAATCTGTAATTTTGCTTTATAGAGTATTGATAACTTTTTTATTCTAAAAGAAATTTCTATAAACCAAAACCAAATATTTATTTTAGCATAAATGAACAAAGAGAATATTATTAGTTTATAATTTAATTATGCTCTTATACTTTAATTTTTAAATTTAACGAAAATTTATATATAATATTATCAGTTTAACTTTAATTTTGATTATACAAGAATATAAACTAAATTCTAAAAGCACACCCAACATTGAACTCATTGGTTAAAGGTATTCATTCTATCTCCAGGACGTGGGGATTGATCTATAGGTTTAACATGTATGATAATTTAGTTGTGCGTATAGCAATTATACTTAAATGATATAAAAAAAGAAAATTCTAAAAGCAGAGAGACTTGTTATATCTCCACCAACTTAAACCTATCATCTATCATAACCTAACGAAGTACTCTATACCTCTACAGCCACCCTTTGTGGTAGGACATTATTCAATGGAAACCTATGTCAAGCTCTCCTCCTTTTTCCCATTACTAAAAAGGCTTACCCTAGTTAAAGGTCCTATCTATCCCATCTTAATTATTACTAAAATGGCTTAAAAGACTCTTCTGATATCAGTATCCTACCCAAATCTCAACTCACCCAATCTTCATAAACATTATTACAAAAATGGCTTAAAAGACTTCTTATATCAGTATCCTACCCAAATCTCAACTCACCTGATCTTCATAAACATTGCTAGTGGCTTTTAACATCACTATAGTGTGAATCACAAGCAACCTTCATCACCAAATTTTGGACCAACAATTGATATTGTGTATGAGAACCAAAAAAAGAAGTTATTTCTCTACCAAACAAAAATATTCTTAACATTCAAAACCATGAAATTCTAGAAGATAGTAAAGTAAAATATAAAGACTTGCGCAGGATTAACTAAAAAGAAAAAGAACTAGCCAAAAGAGTTCGCCAAAATAAGGGACCTGTCGGAAGACTTAATTAAAAAGTGGTTAACTAAAAAAAAAAACCTAGTTAAAATGAGAGTTAACTAGAACAGTTAGCTAAAAGGGGATAGCTAGAAGAGTTAGCAAAAATAGAGAACTAGGCAAAGGAGCTATTTTATCCAAATGACCCCAAAATATTTATTTACGTAAATGATTATGGTTCAATAACAGTCAATTAAATAACTTGAAATGAATAGTAAATTGGGCTATGTGGACTAGATGGCCGGCACTACTATTTTTTTGTTAAAAAAATTAAGGTTCTGGACACTAGATGGTCGGCACTCATGTATTTTTTTTCAAACCATATCATACTGGTATATATTTATACTAATATTTTTTAAAAAAAATTGGGTGCTGGCACACTAATGGTCGGCACCCCTTTATCAGATAAAAAATAATTTTTTTTATATTGGCATACTAATGACCGACATCCCTTTATCTAATTAAAAAAAATGATATTTTGGGCATGTTTGGTGCCAACCAACAAAGGCTCACGTCCAACAAAAGGGGATGAGAATATTGCAACATTAACCCCTCCTCATTTTCCTATCTTTTTTATTTCTCAAATTTGATTACAAATTTTATATTTTAAAATGATATTAGACTACTTATCATGTTACTAATTATTATTGCATCATTCACATTATTATTAAATTTAAAAAATAATTTAAATTTAATATGCACAATTAAATTAAATTTTTCCGAAAATTAAATCGCTTTAATAATTTTCATCTTTTATAATAATTCAAATAAACATTACTGTTATAAAATAGTAATAATAATGTAAAGAACACAAGAATAATAGATGAGAATAAGAGGGTTTTATTTCATTTCTCTTCATGTCTATCATCATTACAAGTAGTATACTCCTATATATATAAAGAGAGAGGAGATTAGACTCCTCATTTTCTAATACATAAATAGGAAAGGGATTACAAAAGATGAAAAGTTGAATATCCACTTAATGGCATTCATAAACATTGTTAAATTATTGTTTCTTTTATTTTAAAAATAATGTGTAATATATTTATAAATTTAGAAACAATTAAATGATATTTATAAATTACACGTTTCTTTTATAAATATATTATACGTTGTTTCTAAATTTAAAATTTTAAGTCTATTTAAAATTAATTTTAAATACTATTTAATTGTTTCTAAATTTATAAATATATTACACATTATTTTTAAAATAAAAGAAACAATAATTTAGCAATGTTTATTTGTATTATTATAAAAGATAAAATCATTAAAATATGTTCTAATTTTATGGAAAAAATCTAATTTAATTGTGCATATTAAAATTTAAATTAATTTTTAAATTTAATAATAATATGAATGATGCGATAATAATTAACAACATGATAAATAGTCTAATATTATTTTAAAATATAAAATTTGTAATCAAACTTGAGAAATGAAAAAAATGAGAAAATGAGGAGGGGTTAATGTTGCAATATTGTCATCTCCTTTTGTTGGGTCAGCATGGGCCTTTGTTGGCCGACATTTGACATGCCCAAAATTTTTTTTTTTATTAGATAAAGGGATGTTAGCCATCAGTGTGCTAGCATCCCAAATTTTTTTTTAAATACTAGTATAAATATATACCAATATGATATGATTTGAAAAAAATATATGGGTGTCGGCCATTTAATGTCTAATACTCCAAAAATTATTTTTTTAACAGAAAAATAGTGGTGCCGGCCATCTAGTCCCCATAACCCAATTTTATTGTTTATTTCAGGTCATTTAAATGATTATTTTTGAACCAAAATTATTTATGTAAATAATTATTTTTTGGGTTCATTTGGCTAAATAAAAAAGAGACTAACTAGAAAAAGTTCGCTAAAAAGGAGCCTCCCCTTCTCATTAAGGGGTTACTCTCGTGCCGCTAAAAAGGACCCTCCCCCTCCTATTAAGGGGTCACCCTCGTGCCACAAAAAGGGGTCGCCTTGCTACTAAAGAGCTGCCAACAAAGTCACGCTCTGCACATCAAGTGCTTACTACTAAGAGCAACCCTTGCACACTAGGGACACACAACAACCATGTGTTCAAACTCAAGTTATTATTTATTGTATTAATGCTTATCCACTATTAAGCATATGGGTCAAGAGAAAAGGTTGTTAATATCCTTATTGTATGCTAGAGAAGCTACATTTGATAAAATGATAAGTCTTAAAAGCTATCGAGATTCACTTGAAAAAATAAAAAAATTGATGAAAACCACACCAAAACAACCTATAGATAACAAAAATTAAGTATTATGATTCTAAGGTATTCCACTGTCATTCATAAAAGATATTAACTATTCTTTATCATTAGTCGTGGTCCTTGAGGCTCTTCTAAAGAGACTTATTTTGATATTCTTACCCTACATCACTTATGCATAATCTTGAAGGTAGGGAAAAAGCTAGAATATTATTTAAGGGGACCGAAATTGAATAATAAATTTTTGAAAGAACCCAGATATAATTTTATCATTATATTTATTTGTATTTTATAAATTTTAAAAAGGCTAAGGGACAAATTTATCATGTTGGGGATGGGGGGCAAGGGCATTACCTAAAAAAGAAACAATGAGGTACAGTCCCCTTAATGCCCTAAAAAAGATGTGATAAAAAATCTTAATGCCAATGAGAGAGATACAACCCCTCTTGATGCCCCTCTTGATGCCCTAAAAGGGATAACAGGAAAAGAATCCCAATGTTAAGGAGAAATGAATTGTCCCTCTTGATGCCTTTAAAAAGGATGTCGAAAAAAAATCTTGAAGTCTAGTAGTGTACAATTCCCCCTTGGATACAAACCAATTCTCCCAAATCACAAAGGATTCTATCGAGCTTCAAATTTACAGTATGACCAAACATTTTGCCTCTTCAAGTCTGCTTTGCTAAACTCATCATCAACACGTCTTATTTTGCATCTTCAAGCACATATCACCAAATTCACCTCTTAGGCGTCTTATTTTGTCTCTTCAAGCTCGCTTCGCAAGTTCGCCTCTAAGGCATCTCATTTTGCCTCTTTATAAGTCTGCTTCACCAGATTCATCTCTAAATTGCTTATTTTACCTCTTTAGGCTCGCTTTGCCAAATTTGCATACAAGCATCTCATTTTGTCTCTTCAAGTCTGCTTCACTAGAATCACCTCTACATGCATCTACTATTACTTCTACTGGTTTGGCAAGATTCTTTTGACAGGCTCAAAAGGTTTTTTTTTCTTTTCTTTTCAAATAGTCAAGGCTACAACAATAGAATATCCATATCACCATAAACAAAAGATAGAAACATCATCTTGACAAAAATCATTTTATAATATTCCTCCCAACTAGGAACTATTGTTATAACTCCATGTTCAGACTATTTACCACCTTACTCTGAGGTCTCATCTATAGCATCCTAATGATGCCCTCCATACTTCCCTCTCTATATAAGATCCTCCCATCACCAAAAAGGCTTCAAGACTCTCTTCCTATATCAACTCCACCCAATCTAAGCTCTCCATGAACACTATTAGTAGCTCTCAGCACCACCATAGAATGAACTTGCCATAATTTTCATCAACACATCTTGTATCAACCGATAGATTTATTTTCCCTATATCCTTTGCTTAAACTGAACAAATAAAAGTTTATAATTTGTATAAACCAATACAATGATTCATTTAATTATTAAAATATAAAATATTAAAAGTAGGTAAACTACAAAAATAGTCATTTTTGTTTGCCTCATATTACATTTTAGTCGCTTATGTTTGAAATGTTACGTTTTAGTCACTTACGCTATCATTTTGTTACAAAGTAGTCACTCTACCGTTAAAATTCGGTACCTCCATAACGGCAGTCCTACGTGGCAGCCCAAATGGGTTTTAAAAGCAAACTTAGATGTCCAGTTGTTGGGATGAAAATAGGTTTTTAATTAAATAAATTTAATTTGAGCTACCACGTAGGACATCCAAGTTGGCATTTAAAACTTATTTGGACTGCCACATAGGACCGTCATTAGGGAGGTAACGGAGCTTAACGGTAGAGTGACCACTTCATAACAAAACAATAACATAAGTTATTAAAAGGTAACATTTCAAACATAAGTGACTAAGATGTAATCTGAGACAAATAAAAATAACTACTTCTATAGTTTACCCAAAAAAATTGCTTAATAATAATAGATATTAGAATGGAACAAAAGTTACAAAATTTGTACACTCAGAAAGAAAAATGCATACCAAAAATTTCTAATATATCAATACTAATATTTCTAATGCTCTGATAACATTTATTTTTTGAGCACACGGTAGAATTTTCCAACCAAAACTATCTTTACATGTGGTTCACGGGATGTCATGTTTGTGGACCCACAGATTTTGGGTTGTAAAAGTAAAACCTGCGTTAAGAGTGTTAATTCAACAATGTAGCTGGTAGTCAGTGTAGGCATCTCATGTACCACAAAATATTAAATATGTTTAAAACTTAAACATGAAATAATTGTATTTAAATATGCTTACTTATTACATTATTTTTGCAATTATTAAATGTCTCATATTGTCTGATACAGTTTTGAAACAGATGAAACATTATTGAGTCCCTATACTATTAGTTAAACCATCATATAGGTGCATGTGCATATTTAGCTTCAAGACAAGGCAAAGGCTAAGGTCTTAACACAACAAACATCACTGTATATTAGGAAAAGAAAAAGGTTAATTACAAAAGATATATGGTAGATGGGGAGATACTGCTCAAACACCCCCCCCCCTTTTTTTTTTATATGTTGACAACACCTTTTTTACATTGTAATGTAGTAATTACAATAAAAAAGATAACTGTTGACATAGCCATGTAATTCCTCCCATCATTATCCCCCATTTTGCACAAATTTTGCTTTTCTTACCTGCCTGCAGGCTGCGGTGAGGAAACCGAGAACTTTGTTTTCTTCAACAATTCCTAATTGTTCAATACAAACAGTTTGGACCGCATGTATGTATGTCGAAGTTGAAATGGAGAGTGAGCAGGTACCAGAATAATATCAGGGTGTGGTTAAAGAGCAGGTTTGGTTTTTTCCCTTTAATACCTGAGCAGCAAGTATTAGCAGATCCAGCATCTCAAACCCTGCTGCAGTAACTGAATCTATTTTCTGACCACCAGAATCCTCAAACATATCGCCTGTCTCAGTGTCTATGCTTTCTCCAATAGATTCACCATCTCCCTCAGCTGACCAACTAATGGGCAGGGAGCTGCCTAGTGCTGTCTTCACAAGTTTTGCCTCAGTAATGATCTCATCAAGTTCTGATGCATTAGTATCAGTATCTTTAGAATTTATCGACTCTGTTACCTAGAAAACCGAATATACCTTTGTTATTTGTCATATGATTCAAAAAATAAGAAAGATATAACAGCTGAATACAAATTAGCTTCAAATCATCCATCTAAAATATATGGAACATAACATTCCACCCAAGTCCGTAGCAAAGAAACAGCAAGCCTTTAACATTCTTGATACTATGTTTGTATGCGTGAAGAAACGCTGAAAGATTACCTTCAGAAGTGAAAGACGCAATCTATGAAGTGTAGAAGTCAGGTGGTCCAAACTTTCCATGCTCTCCTTGAGTGTAGCATTTTCAATTCTCATTCTAGAAGAAGAATAGTAATAACATAATCCATGTCAAGTATCCATTATACAAGTAGAAGAAATCACTTTACAATTTGCATGCATAAGAACAACCTATCTTAGAATCAGATGTTGCATGCCATGCAATTCAAATATCCATGATATTTACTGATACCTAACGAAATCCATGCTATTTGGCGAAGCTTCAGCTTCATTTCCCCCAGTATCTGGTGCACCAACCCAACGTCTCAAATATGTTTTCTTTAGCAGACTCTTTAGCTTTCCATCTCTTTCATAAGTAGCAATTCTTCTGTCAGCAACTTCAGCCAAAACATTCCCTTGCTTCACCTCATTATTGATTTTCCTGCACAAAGCGTCACCTTCTAAGAAATATATTGCTCAAAGATAAGATGCTAGAACTTTAAGAAACCAAGAAAAAAGGGGGACAAAGTAAAGATCTCCAGATAGGTGAATAAAGAAAGGACAACTAGAAGAGGATTTTGCCTGTCCTGAATTGTTGAGAAATGATCATTTGTCAGAAAAAAAGCTTGACAAATCCATTCCTTATCTAAATCATTCATTTATTCATGATAAGGGCAGCCTGATATAATTACTATCCAACTTGGAGCTACTCACGAGAACATAAATGTATAATAAGATAATAATAACAACATAACAGTATTATGAAACAAAGAAGACAATCTTACTCTTGCAATAACTGATATTTCCGCTTAAATTGTGCCAACTCCAAGAGAGCCTTCACCTTTTCATTGGTAACCTGAGTTCAACAAATTTCTTAAAAGTTCATTTTGAAGCAAAGGGTACAATGCAACTAAAGATAGAAGCCATTTAACAACCAAGTAGGGACAAAGTGTATGCTGTAAATAACAGTAATTCAAACTAAAGATCAATGCTGAAGACCAAATGAGGAGACTTGTTGTTCCCATACAAGAAGGAAATGTAACAAAATCCTCCAAGTCTTCAACAGATAGTATTTCTTGAAACTCGTCATTTTTTTTTTCTAAAAGGTCCCATGGACTTGAACCAAATAGACCTCATAAATCTAGTCCGTAGTATTAAGGCCTCTAAGCAAAGTCACACACTAAATGTTAGGTCAGGAAAAATATGATCATTCATTTATGTGCAGTAACAAATGACTACAGAAAATAAAATGTGAATCAATCAGAAGTTGAACTGAGAAAGTTACTTGAAGCAAATTTCTCTGAAGCTCATCTACTTTTTTCTGAAGAGCTGCATTAATATTTTTCTCCAGTAAATGTCTTTCTTCCTGCTGTGATAAAAGTAACAGTGTTGCCACCTGACAGAAGATTTAAAGGATGAGAAAACAAAATGTATAAATTACCAGAAACCAGACTATAGACAGAAGAATCGTCTGAAACCTTTTCCTGCAATGCCTGTGCAAGGGCTTCTGAGGCATCACCTTTACTCTCAGCAATATTATCCAGCACATCCCTCTACAAAATATGATGGATATAAATAGAAATGTACAAATTACCAGAAACCAGACTATAGACAGAAGATACGTCTAAAACCTTTTCTTGCAATGCCTGTGCAAGGGCTTCTGCGGCATGAGCTTTAGTCTCAGCAATATTTAAATTCAGCATATCCCCCTACAAATATGACAGATGTAAATAGAAATCACAACTTGAAACTACATGGTACAATGACAGTGAAATAATAACCACAGCCAGCATCCTTACATCTAGACGCGCCCTTAGTAAATGCTATAAATATGAATGGTTTTTAGTTGGTCAAAATTTGTCAAAGTTAAAATATGGGTTTTAACATAACAGGTTCATGTAACTTTCTTCAAAAAACGTTAGTGAGAAAAGTTCTTTTTTCTGTCAGTCTGCAGTTGCTATTCCTGAAAAATTAGAACTTCCAAAAGCAAATGCTTTAGCTTCAAAAGACAACAAAGTCAATACTCAAAATAAAACACCAAAAGAAAACATAAAATGAAACAAAAATACTCAAACCAAAAATAAATATCAATCAATTTATCTTTCTATAACTCATAGCTAGGACTGGAGGATTTAAGCAACTCAGGATGTTTCTTTCAAAAAAAACTGCATCATTCAAAGCCCTGAGAAAAAGATAGCACTAGGTTTTGACATAAATGCAACAATAAGAGAGAGAACAAACAAGCAATTAATCTCTAAGTAACAAACCTTAGATACCAACTCGGCTTCAGCATCAGTACTTAGATGTACATCTACATGCTCATATTCATCTGGTTTGAGGACACAGTGCACATTTTGCCCTCTTGCATCAAATTGCCTAATTTTTTCTTCAACTAGCTCAACAAATCTTTTGATATGTGATTTTTCCATATCAAGTAAATTCATAATTTGAACTTTGTGCTCAGAATGATAATGGCGTAGTTCTGTGACCCTGTCCAAAATCATTCTGTCTGAAGTGATCTGCATAAAATTCATAAGGTCAAGGATTTAACCATAGAAAAGAAATTAAAAAGGAAAACATCAAGGCTGTAACGACTCACTTTCTTTCTTTCCAGTCCACGAACTTTTTTCTTCAAATGATTTTCAATCTCCAAGCCCTATATATCAATAATCAATTTTTATCAATATGAAACATGTAAAGCAAGCCTTTGAACCTCAAACAAATTCATACCACTCGCAACTTGTTTCGAAGATCATCGACAGAGCTCCTTACTCTTTCCAGCTCTTCTTCCAATGAACTCTGTCTGAGGAAAAGTTATTCAAGTTGCAGGTTGAAATAAAATTCAATCTAAAGAAAGTTTAAATTTTTATTTAAATCTGAAAATTTTTCGAAGCCTCTCACCATATTAGTCTTGGCAGCCAAGGACAAGTTTAATTAACATTATATGGAAACGTGATGTAGAACATGCGCATTGGATCTAGTATCCAATTGATCTATTTTAACAACACAAGCAGGAAAAAACAAAACAAAGCCAATATACTGGATTCTAACGTTTAATTTTGGAGTTCAAAAAATCATAGACATCTAGGCACCTTTGTCCATAGCATTAATAGTCCAAAGTAACAAGGAAATACTAGATATTAAATAATGGGGGAGGGGGGAACTAAGAAAAGACATTATATAATGTTAATTTAAATTATTTACAATAAGGTCACTGCAAAACCTAATAGAGAAACATTTAGAATTTAATGGAACTCACAATGTATTTAGCGGTGGAAGAATCATTGAAACTCCACATTTCTCCAGGATCATGTAAAAGACAAGCACATTTATCATCCAAACTAGCATCCTCTACTTCCCCAATAGTTCCTTGCCTGATCTCATAAAACTTGTTGATAACCTGTCCCAAATTTACAAAAGGTAAGAAAATGCGTAAGCCCTTTTAAAGTAATAAAGTTAAAGGAACAAAGAAAAACAGCAAATAAAGATCATGTAAAAGACAGTGCGACCCTGAAATAAAGCCATTCAGTTTTCATTTGAAGAAAAAGGCTAAATGGTAAATAGACTAACTAGTAAAGCAATAATAATGCTAGTGGTAGGAACTATCAAGGTAATATGTGAAGCAGGCTGTGATCCGTAACAAAAAATGACAAGGTGCATGTGGCACTATTCCGGGAGGCATTGCTTCTTATTAGTATCCTTCTTTTATTTTCTTGTCTCTTCCCCCCCCCCCCAACCTTGTATTAGGAGAAAACTTTTAAAAAGATAATTTTCAATCCATAAAGAGAATACAAGCAATTATTGTAGTTCCAAGCAAACAAATCAATTCTCAAGAACCAAAATAGAGTAAAATGATCTATAATCTAATCTATTCAACCTAAATCACATCTTCTGGATAGCATGGAGACAGGATCAAAGTAGGTTATCAACCATCTTTGGTATCAATACCAACAAAATCACTATGTAACGTATACAATAATATTAATTCAAGAAGGCACAACTCTTAGTTAAGAAATCAGCTCAAGATAACAACATAAAGAATTCTAACTGTTACCTTCGTTAAAGTTTCATTTTCCTCTTTCTGTTTTGCAAGATCAATTTGCAGTGCATCATTACATCTGCTCTGTTCAAGACAATTTGATGCAAGCTCTTCTATCCTGTATTACAAATGTTCAAAGATTATCCAAATGAAAGAGTTCAATCAATTTGGATCAAATCTGAAATTTAAATTTTAAATAAAATAATTTCTAGAGTTCATATATATGTTCTTAACACTCCAAATTTTTCCTTCCAAAAGCCCACCACCATACATGAAACAGAAAGCAACAATAGTGGCAGCAATCTCCCCAAACCCAAAAGTGAGTGATTCCTAGAAAGATATAAGAATACCTTGACTGAAACTCGTTAAACTTCTGAGCCATAAGCTCCTCCTTTTCCTTAGCCTTCTCAGCCTGTTACCATCCATGTAGAATCTTGAAACTCAGGGAACATTTATAAAATAGTATACAATAACAAGAGGCCAATCACAAACGCACTAAGCTTAAACTAATTATGGGAAGAACCTCCAATATTGAATGATCCCGTTCAGCAAAAGCAGCTGCCACACAACCTTGGAAAAACTTAACCTGCTTCTCAGCTTCCACATTCTGGATAAAGAAACAGAAACAAATTAGTGAGACAAATGAAAAACCCAAGCTGGAATTCCATTCATTCACTAAAACACACATGAAGCAACATAATAGCACAAAAACGAAAACTGCACACAATGAGAGAAACAAGGGAAATACCTTAGCAGCCTCCTCACGATGTAGATCAGCCAGCTGAGTCTGTAAACAAGAAAGCAATCACATCAACTCGTACAAGAGGTTAAGGCAAAATAACATAACTGAGAACGAAAAAGAAAAACATACTTTAATTCGATAAGCTTCACAAAGCTCCTCTTGAAGATTTTGGTTATTCCGGACACAAGCAGCTAATTCCTTTCTCAAATTCTCAATCTCCTGCTCTAATCCAGCTGTCCTAATAGGGCATTAATTTTTCGATAAACAAACCCAGAAAAAAAAAGGAAAAAGAAACAAAAAAAATGAATCTATCAATCAAATATCGAGATAAAAATAAAAATTAAACCTCTGAAAATGCATTCTAGTGGCCACACCAAGGTAGCTTGGCCCAGCTTGTTGCATACACAATTGCTCTATATCTTTACGCAATTCGTCACGCTCTACAAACCACAAATTCAAAAATAAATAAATAAATAAATGGGGCAAAACAACAACAATAGCATAAATTAAAAGAATGTTGTACCATGTTCTAACTGTTTGATGCGAGCAAGTGATGATTCGTTGTCGTTTAAGCTCGTCCCCATCTTTCCTCAAGGAAATCGAGGAGGAAAGCTGAAAATTAGGGTTTTTTCTTAGGGATTGAATAGAAATCGAGTGATAACGTGATAAGAAGGGGAAATTCAAGAATAAACTATATTTCGTAAGAAGCCATATCTTTTGCGAATCTCTCTGTAGTTTTTGTCTTCCTTCTGTTGTTTTTTTTTTTTTTTACGCTAAGGAATACCCGATTTGTAATTATTAACAAATTCATCCCTACCTGTCAAATAACATTGTTTTTTATATTTTCTTGTTGAATTACGGTTAAAGCCCTAAAATCAACATGACTTACGTCATTTAAAACTAAACCACACTTGAGGCAGTGAATATCCTGACTATCAAACTAAAATACGGAATTCAATTACATTATATTTATATGTTATCTTAACCGTGCATAGAATTATTTTCAGGATCTAACTTTGCTCTCAATCCCTCTGTTCTTCTGTTTTTAATTTAAAAAAAGTCAAAATTTGCTATTAATCATTGTATTATGCATAAGTTGTAGATTTAGTCTTGTATTCAAATTTGGTTAATTTTAATCCTTATATTTTTCAAATCGGTCAAATTTAATATTTTTACTTTTTGAATTTTGAAATTTTCGTATTGAATAAAACTATAATAGTTGAATTTGCTAGGTCAAAATCTACTACTAGCCCTTAAAGTTGTAAATTTAGTCCATCTTCTTCAATTTGATCCTTTTCAGTCCCTATGCATTTCGAATTTTGAAATTTAAATCCTGACTGAGATAATAACCATTAAATACATCAACTAAACAAAAATAACACGGGCTTTATGTGACTATTGTGTAGAAATAGCAAGTTGATATAGCATTACACGTGTGATAATATGATTGATACATAAGATTTTGAAAATAGTATAACTCAACAAATTTAACACTATTATTAAGTCATGATTGAAATTTTAAAATTTGAAAAAGTTATTGTTAAGACATAATTGAAATTTTAAAATTTTGAAAAGTATGAGAAATAAAATGATCAAATTAAAGTATAAAATAAAACTCGCAGCTTACGCATAATATATAGAGACTAATAACAAAATTTAACCTTTAAAAAATACTCTACTTTTTCTTTCTATTTGTGTGTTGGGTAAGAAAGATGGAAAATTAGGAAGAATTTTTTTTTTCATTCATAGCAAGTCACCCAACTATGCTTAAGGGCTTGTTTAGTAGTGCTTAAAAAAAATACTTCTGGCTCCAAAAGCACTTTTGAAAGAAAAATTGTGCTAAACAAGCTGTTTTTGGCTGAAATTTTTCAAAAGCACTTTGAAAAGGAGAAACTAAATTTTTTTATTTTTCCTCTCCCAAAAGCACTTTTGGTGCTTAATTACTTTTTGACTCCTCCAATAAGATAGTACTTTCCCTTTTTTCTTGGTGCTTAATTACAAATGTGTTAAAATCATTAATTAAAAATAAAAAAAATATTTTTTAAAATACTAATTACAAAAATTTAATGGTTATATCTAAATATTAAAATATATTTTTTATATTCTAATTAAATTTTATAAATAATTAATATTTATTACTTAAAATATTTAAAATTTATATTTCATATATTAAAATATTAACAACAAGTTATAATAAATTTTATATTCTTACTAAAATATAATAATATTAACTAATTTAAATATTATTTAAATGCATATTTGTTACTTGACAAGAACACGTCTAAAATGGACATTTTATTTCTCAAAAATATTTTTTATTTTTGATAGTAATGCTAAACACTTAAATTTTAAACCAAACTTTTCAAAATACTTTTCCACATCACTTTTCAAAAGCACTCTTAAAAAATATTGCTAAACTAGCCTTAAATTTCTTTTGATCATTTAAATATAAAAAGTTATAAAATAATCATCTATCTAATCGCCTTTGTTGTTTTTTTATCCAATTTCATTAAAATTGATTAACTTTGTGATGGGGAGATGATGTGGTAGTTCAAATTTTAGTATAATAATAAATTTAACCCTCAATATTTACACATTATGTTAATTTGGTATAATAATAAATTTAATCCTCCATCTCTCACTTTGCCACTACCTCCATTACCTCCACTCTCACCTCATCCTCCTCAATTCCCACCACCGTTACATCAAAAGCGGGGCAGATTGGGTTGAAAGAGCAGTGAAGAGACTAAGCAAAACCAATTTTGATTTCATCATTTTTTTTTATATGATCAAGATACATTTCATGTTTGTTTTACGATCCATGATTATTAATCTTTTCAATGTTTGTAATTACCTCACAATGATGCTGGAACATGACTTATCTCCCAAGTAAAGCTATATGCCTTATTATTGCATTCAACACTTCTTGATATTTCATCATTATTTATCGAGTAAATTACACTCAATATTACTAAACTATAAGTAAGTTCATATTTTGGTCATTCAACTTCAAAAAGTTACAAGATAGTCATTGAATAATTTAGAAGTTTTCATTTAAGTCATTAGAATGTTAAAATCGCTATTGTTTGACCTTTTCTCTTCCCACCGCCTGCATCAATAAAAAGTTCTCATTCCCCTTCTCTTCTATAATTCAATTTTTTTCATAAAATAACTTTGAACGTCACGAATCCGCGAATAAAATCCAAACAACTTTCTTCTTCGATCTCCGACACTAATTGTCAAATCAACTTGGATCTAAGGTATGTGAAACTCATCAATGGGTACTGATCCACCGCACCGATTGTCAAATTTTCGTTTGGAGCTCGGTAGTTGGATTTAAAAAAAAAAAACTTAACAACCTAGTGACTTAAATAAAAACTTTTAAATAATTCAGTAACTTAAATGAAAACTTTCGAATAGTTAAGTAATCATTTTGTAACTTTTTGAAATTGAGTGATTTAAAAATAAACTTACTAATAGTTTAATAACTTTGGTTGTCTTTTTACAAGTTGAAGAATATTGCAATTTTTCGAAATCTCGGATGAGAATATTCGAGAATGGTAAACATTTCTTCACAGAGTTCGCCAATGTAGGGGCGACTGCTGCTACGACGCCAGCTACAATGAGGTTCACAACAGGGGAAGGGCCAAAGTTATTAGAGACGACGACGGCTTTGTGCTAGGCGCGACCACCGCAATTACAATTACCAAAATAGCAAGTCCAAAAATGGCCGAGGCATAGGCCGCTGTTATCGCCATTGAAACATCGTTGACATCGAAAACAAGAAGGGAAGGCAACCAAGCAGCCTATGGACTAGTTATATTTTAGCTTCAACATTGATCACAATATGTATTAGATAGAAGATTATCCACCTTGTATCCCACCAAACTGATATTGTCAACATTTGAATGATATTTTCCATGTTTATATTATATTTATACTTAATTAATACGTAGAAAACATGTTTTTTAAGCAACACAAATAATATATCCAGTTGCAATCAACCAGGTTAACATGTAGTAAATTATCGGAAGAGGTGTTCATGGGTCGTGTTGGGTTCTAACCAAATTTTAGGCTCGATTGATAGGCTTGGGCCCATTTAAAAAAATGAGTTTACATTTTTGTCCAAGCCCGACAAAAATAACAATACTAAAACTCGAATCCAAACCGGCCTGGCTATATTAAAATTTTTATTTTATTTTTTATATTAAAAAATTAAAATATAATACATTAAATGCACTACAAATATTAAAATAAATATTTTCTAACAAATTGAAAATACATTAAAAATTATTTTTACTTAAATAATACTAATATAGATGCAACTTAGTAAGTAAATGCATCTAAAAAGTAACAAAATTAACAATAAAACAATATTAATACAATATCTAAATAATAACAACAAAATAATAGTAATATAATAAAGGAATGATAGCAAAATAGTGACAAAACAACATGATTTCTTCTTTTTTGCAATTTCAAGTCGAGCTGGACCAGAAAACCTTACCCGAGGCTCAGTCCAAACCCTCTCACTTTTTAAGTGGATCTTCGAGCCGGACCAGCTAGCCCAACTCCTGGACACCTTTGATTGTCCGCTTGTTTCTTTTCTTTTCATCGAACTTTACATGTCAAACAATGGTGAAAGCTCAAATGCATGCACTTTCAGATTAAAAAGAGTAAATAAAATGGAAAATACTACTACGTTTTATTAAAAAAAAAAAAGTTGAAATACACGCAAAGGTTCAATTATTGATGCTTAACGAGAGGGTTTTTTTCTTTCTTTCTTTTTTTTGCTTTTTTTGCAACATAACAACGAGGATTTGAAGTATTTGAGTTTATGCCATTTGTTCACGTTGGTTCCTCAAAAACAAGCATCCAATAAGCAGCAACAACAAAGAGCTGCCAAACTGCAAATGCAAAAAAAAAAAAAAAAAAAGAGTTAGAATTCAAAGGGTTTAAATTATAATTATTTATGTTTTTTGATGATCAAATATGGGTTTAACGATTGATGGCAGTTTGTTTGAAAGCCGAAAGCTGTAAGTGGACTTGTAAGAGGAGGAGGAAACTCCCTCTTTCTCATGATTTTCTTGTGCCGAGAGATTGAGGAAGTCCCCAATCATAAAGGGTGGTTTATACAGCCGTGTGGGCGCATGAAGTTATGTATAGGTCATGTATTGATTATGCATTCGTAGTCATGTAACACTTTGATAAGGTTATCTCTTAGGTTGACAGATTGTATCGAGAGAATAAGAGAGTCTTTCTAAGATTATACACGGTGGTTTATACAACTCTCATATCCCATGAGACAATTGTGGGTTACATAAAGTCATATGTAGGTCATGTATGGCCTATCTGACCATAGTCATACAATACTTTGATTAAGTTATCTTCGAGGTTGACAAAATGAGGTCTTTATATGTGATGGTCGACCTAGTGAGGTCTTTCAAGTGTGGGGAAAATATATAAAAATGTTGATAGTGAAAAATGTATTTGTTTTATTAAAAAGTAGATGCTTAATTGAATTGTTAAGTATTCCTAATATAACCATATATATATATACACACACGTGTGTATAGAATGAGGAGCTTACCACCCCTGTAAGCAACCAAAATGCTTTTGCTCTTGAGGAGCATAAGGAGGAGGGTATCCCTGAGCAGGGTATCCTTGAGGAGGATAACCTTGAGGAGGATAACCTTGAGGAGGATATCCTGGCGGTGGATACGCTGCTGGTGGATAAGTTTGTTGCGGCGGATATCCCGGTGGTGGATAACCTATAATTCAATCCACAAAAAAAATTAAAAATAAATGACAAGCAATTACATTCAATCACAATGATCAAGATATTATAAGAAAAAGAAAACGAAAGCTAACATTGAGGAGGAACACCAACGGGAGGTGGTTTCTGATCGTAATAACTCATTATTATTTTTTATATTATTTACTAATACTTTACGTAAAAAACAAAAAAAGAGAGAGATATTTTCCTTTTCTTTCTTTTTTCTGATACTTTCCTTTTCTTTCTTTTCTTTGAATAGAAAGTTTTTTTGTTTCTTTTTTCCTAGGAAAATGTAGGAGAGAAAGTTGAAAAGAAAATGTTATGAGCCAAAAAGGAAGGAAAATAGGAGAGTATTAATAGTAGGGTTTTAAAAAGGGAAAAATGATGTGTAGATTAAATTAGCAGATTATGGGTGTCAATTGCGCCTAATAATAACCAACAGCACAAACTTACCTCTTATAATTGGAAATAATCTTAAAATTAGAAACCTACTATTATTATTTTATTATTTTCTGGATTTAACAGTAATAAGTTTTGGAGTTAGTGAATACTTATCATTAATTATTAATTATTATGGTTGTAACCTTTCTTCTTCTTTCTTTTAAGAAATCATCGACGAGCGGTGCAAACAGAGAATGTCATACAGCAACAATTTTAACAACTCGGTGATTGAAATGGAAACTTTCGAGTAGATCAATAATTATTTTATAATCTTTTTGAAGTTAAAAAACCAAACCATAAACTTACTAATAATTTTATGACCTTAGATGGAATTTACCGTTATAATTATTGATAAACAATCATATTGTAAAGATGCAACTTTTGTATGTAAAGTTGTCGTATAAAAACATAATTTTATATAAAATTGTTTTGAAAAGTAATATAACATTATGAAAAGGTATATCATTAAAAATATATTATATATATTTAGTAGCCTATATAAATAATTTTATATTATAGTTTTAACAAAAGTGTTTTACGTGTCTCAAAGCCATCATATTTTTCTAACAATTTTTTAGTTTTCCTTGTTCAATATATTTATTTATTTTTCAAACAGCTCTAAAATTTTCAGATTGTAAATAATGTCTTTTACACTTCTATAATGATACCGTTGATTGTCACATTCACTAAAAAACCACTTAACTCATGTTAAACACGGTTTTCATAACCAAATCGATAATTAAATCAATCAGATCGATTTATTCAATTCAATTGGATAAATTATTAAAAAAATTTGAATTAACCAGTTGAAAATGACCTAAAAGCAACCTTTCAACTTGTGAGGAGAAAAGACGGCAGCAAGAGCACCTAAGAAACAAGGCACTAGTTGCTGACTGATGGGAAAAAACAACACTCTATACAAAATAATTTATTGAATTATTAAAATATTTTTTATGGTTAATATACTAAAAAAAAAACCCTTTGAACTACAACACCATATTTTAGACGTTTTTTTTTTTCTGTATATATGAAATAGTAAAATTAATTAATGAAACTAAATGGGATACAGAATTATTTAGTAAAAATATGATTGAAATTGTTAATATAATTATAACTCCAAAAAGAAAATTAATTCACTTTAATATTTTTATTTTATTACAATAATTAATATGTTTCGATTAAAAAATAAACTATGAAAGATTTAAAATCAAGAAGCAAAGCTCCCCATTTAAACCAAATACCACCACCAACATTATCATACTCTCCCCTGTCCCACTCCATGGCCGTCCTAACCATCCCTCAATTTGAACCTCGTATCCGCATCACTGGCATCAAAATGCCCCCTCTCTCTCTCACCACCACCTTGTCTCAGGGCTAAGAAGCTGCTCAAGTCATAACTTGGGAGCACGTCCGTCATGCATGGTTACCGATGATCGGCAGGGGATGTATAGAAACAAGCGTGGCGATACAGTGACATTTACACCTTCTCCCATGCTTTCTTTGTGTACACACCCTGGCCAAGATTATAAATAAATAGTATTACTTTCAAGTTAGTATTTTATTTATATTTAAATAATATACTTATTACATAAAGTTAAATTACGTGCGTGCATGCATGCATCTCGCCTTCATTTTTGGGTATCAAATATATATAGAACACTGATTTCAATATATATTTATGAAAAAAAATAACATTTTAAGATTTTAACCAATTCCCAACATAGATTATTGCAAATCATCACTTGGAACAAGAAAATTAATATTATGAATAATAATTTTCAAAAGAAAAGCTCTAAGAGATTAGCAAAAACAGGAGCAATTTATCCAAACATGAAATTACCATCTGATAATTTAGAACTTGTAATCAATAAACCAGCTATTTGATTATCATACTAATACAACATTGCCACTGTCAAAATCAAGAAACTGCTAAAAACATGTTACCTTCCATTGTTGAAAATTGAAATACATTAAAAAATGATCATGAAAAAGGAGCTAGAAATTTGTAGGATGATAATACCTACTGACTTTCCCTTTCACCAAATTCTCCGTCTTCAAGTTCCTCGGGGTCAAGATTTCTACGTGAACCGTTCCGATGGTCTCGCTTGTGTCTCTTATGCCTGCTTTCGTTATCAGATTCAGGTGTCGATGCGTGCTGCAGCAGTAACAGTCATTAGTGAGGTGCTCTAAGATCACAGTTACAGCCGATTCAAAGATATAAAATAGAAGTGAATATCAATACCTTTTTTGATTTTCTGCGATCACTGCTATGCCTGTGGGTCTTAGTCCGATCTTTTTCAGTTTCGTTTGAATTGTCCACTGAACTTTGATGTCGTTTACGATGTTTCTTGCTGTCTTCTTTTCCTGACCGTTTATTTTCATTTTCATCATGAACTTCACTTATATCACCATGTGCTTCTGAAGGTTCCTCCCTCAAGTGTTCCTCCTTTTCTCTCTCGTATCCTCTCTCTTTGTCCCTTCCATGCTTCTCCTTCCTCCTCTCCCTCTCATCTCTCTCCTTTTCCTTCTTTGCCTGCAGGACAAAACATGAAAAATAATACTAATCATCATCATTTCCTCATTTCTGCACGCTTCTAAACAGCAATTGGAGACTGGATAGTCAAAAGTACCTGTGTCCAAAACCCATATCTAACATATGGTCGGACATGGGTAAGGAGATATTAAATGATTTATGCAGTTTTACAATCATTTTGTGTTAACAAACATTAATAAGGAGGATCATGGGCTCATTTTTTGTACATATAGTTACTTTGGAGAGTATCACGACCCTTGAGCACACGGAGAATAGAATAATGACATATTTATGGCTAAAACAAAATCCAAAAGAAAATCAAAAGCATAGACTTCCCTCTGTTTCACAATAAGAAAACAAAAGCTCGTATTTTAAGTGGGGAAATGATATGCAAATATGTAATACAAATTGAATTAATACCTTGTCTTCTTTCCGTCTTCGTTCCTTCTCTTTTGCATCTCCTTTCAACTGTTTTACGTATTCATCAAATATCCCCTTGCAGATGTCTTCATCCCCAATGGAACTACATACAAGCATTCAACAAATAATCTTCGAGTAAGCAATTATCTGATGGAACAGAAAATGATTCAAGAAAATTTAGGAAGTTTGATGCAAAACATCAGGGAAAGAAGCGTAATTATTATTTCTTCAAGTTCATAAATTTTCACAGAAATGACTTCATAACAACAAATAAAAGAAGCATGGAGGAACAACTAATAAAAGTTCCCAACTCAGAAGGTCCATGTCAAGATCTGGGACACCGATAGAGAACGACACAAGCATTTCCAAATTTAATAAACCTTTGTGAACCTTAAGAAAAGGACTCTTGTCGAAAATACTCAGAAGAAAAGATTCCACGTGATGAACAGTTATTATTTAAAACTATCACAATCCAATCTAACCAGCAAGTACCTGAATTCCTGACTACTTTCAAGAAGATGTTTGCAATCCTCCCATGCTGAAGATGATGTAATCTCCTGCAAAAGGTTAAACAATCATATAGATTGAATAAAAAGAAATTAAACTATTAGATCAAATTTTAAGGAAAGCCTGCCTTACCTTCATAGAATGCAATAAATCAAAGAAGTCATCAGCAAGACGTTTACGCTTCTTAGCTTCTTTCTCCTCCTTCTCCTTGACCCTTTCAAGTAATTCCTCAAAAATCAGCTGCAATTGAAGATAGCAATTCAATTAAATAGCCAGATGGTTTTCCCTCACCTCAACATCAATTGAAGTCACCTAATAATGCCATAGTTTGAATAATGAATCCGTGAAACCCATGCCCTCTTTTCAGACCCTTTACCCGATGTGTCTAAGTCCAATGGAAATGTAGACATTTTGACGCATATCCACGTCGATATGGTATGCAAATATAAGCAACATAAATGTTCATGAAGAAGGAAAAAAAATTTAGAGCAGCCCTAAATTCCAACAGCATGCCCTGGAAAACCACTTTGGTATATAAACAAATGAGAACTATCAAAAACATGTATATACCTTCAAGTTAACATCCGATATAGGTGGAGAGCTAATATCCTCCAAAATGGCAGCCTTCAAGTCTTCTAGAGTCCAAGTTGATGCCAAACAAATCTGAAAACATACCAGAATATTAGACAAAAAATTCATTAGGGCACTTTACCAAGACAAAATAACACAGCTGAATGCCACTGCCACACCTTTCTCAACTTCACTGCATCCTTTACTCGAGCTTTATCATCATCGTACTGTAAATTTAACATACGCAGGTAAGTTATAACAAGTATTACTTGTTTGCTCAATGAAAGTAACCATGATTACCAAGACAGTCACAAGAACAATTTCATAGGCACTAGTAAAGGCTCTTTCATGAAAACCCCACCAGCATATGTCTCACAGTAAAAGAAAGCCAATGATTCGGACAAAACTAGAGAAATAATACATCTCATAAAAGACATGAACATTTGGACCGCTCTTCAGTCCAGAAAAGGCGAAAGAAAGCCAATGGTTTACTAGATACTGTAGTAACTTCAGGGTAAAATACAGAAAACGAACCAGAGTACAAAGGATCGAGGATCACCTGTTTCTGAAGCTCCTCAGCTACATCTTCAAACAAATCTTTTGGAGTTGGACCTGAGGTGTTGGATGCAACTGCTAGGAAGGGAGGCGAATCTTTAACCTGAAAACAAAAGACATGAAAGACACATCAGAAAGCAAGATAATAGCTACCTGTGCACTTTTCCCCCAAAACCGTATCAAACTAGCTTGCTAACCATCATGCAATAATCACGCCAATGGGTTTTGGCGGTAAGTGTTCCTGCAGCAACATGTCCTTCCACCAACTTGCGGAACTCATCACGATTTTTACGCTCTGTCTTCCTCAGTTCTTCCTATTTTGATAAAAGACAAATCAGATCATAGTCCCCAAAATGCAAACATCATGTATGATTACTAAAGTATATAACTGAGGTCACCTTTTGTATCCTCCTCTGCTCCTCTTCTTCCTTCTCTAAGTCACGTATATATTCCTGTAAAACCTTCCTTAAATTAGAATTGAAAAGTACACAGAAAATGCAAGTACAATTAGAAAATAAAAATTATTGACAGTCAAATGAAGTATATTACCTGAAATATTTCCAAGCGGTCAATTTTGTCAAGACGTGAACATCTTTCGTCAGTCTCTAAGCGGTCCTGAACTTTTCGCCACTGGCTATTTGCCTACAGTGCAATAGTAGTACCTCATACAGAGCCCAATGTAAACCGTAAATGCAAAACTTGAAACTAGCTTAAAGGTACCTTAATGAAGTCACAAGATTCCAAAAATCTTCTGTACTCCATAACATTCTGCTTACGCTGCTCCTGTGCCTTCACCCGTTCCTGGGCAATAAACAAATTCAAGAAAAAGAAATCATGACAAATTTTTAAACATAGTCCCAAAATTGGTAAAAGCCTAAAAGATCTATTTTCCAACACACACAAAGAGGACATTTATCAAATAAGCAAACGATAATGCACTTGCAAAGGATGGCATAACCTTTGGCCTATTAAATCAATCGGCAATAAACCTAAATAGTGAATTGTAATGAAGGGTAAGGATATAAATATAAGGTTTAATTCATGATCTGACCCCTGAAGTATACCCATTTTCCCACTTTGGTATTTAAATTTTTTGTGTCCCAATTTGGCACCTAAAGTATCAATCACTTCCCAATTCGACACTAAAGTATGCCTCCATTATATTTTTTAGTCCATTTTCTTTACAGACGCTAAAGAAACTGATAGCCAATCACAAAACACCATGTAGAGGCTTTATGATAAAAAAATATTTTCTTCTATCAAATGTATATACACATTAAAAAATATGAAAAATGGAAATAAATATATAAAAAATTCAGAAAAATATATATAAAATCTAGGAAATAAATAAATAAATAAATTATAAAAATAAAATTTACAAAAAATATGACAATTGAAAAGAAATTAGTTGAAATTGATAATATTATTACAAAAATGTAAAAAATTTAAAATTGTAAAAAAGTTTAAAAATAATTTTTTATAAAATTCTAAAAGGTATTTAAATTTCAAGGTTTTTTGCAATTACTTGAAATTTAAATACTTTTTAATTTTATAACAAATTTCAATTTTATATATTATTTTGATTTTTAAAATATATAATTTTATATTTTATAATTTTATAAAATAATTAAATTTTTATAATTTTTTATATACTATATATGTTTTTTACATTTTAATCAATATAATATATATAATATTAAAAAATAAAAAAGGACACATGGTGTATTCTAATAGCACCATGAAGCAAGTCGAAAGTTGGTCAATGGTCGGTCAACACAGGTCTACAGTTAGTCAATGCCAATAATGGTCAGTCAAAGTCAACAGTTTTTTTTAGTATTTAAATATTTAATATTATAATTTTCTATTTTTTAATTTAAATTTAATATTTTTATTTTAAATAAATCTAATTGCCTACATGGCACTTTTCCAATAGCCAAAAAGCCACGTGGCACTTTTCCATTGGCCAAAGTGGCCTAACAGATCTTTTTTAACCGCGTTACAAAGTGGACCAAAATAGGGGAAATTGATACTTGAGGTACCAAAGTGGGAAAATGAGTATACTTTAGGGTCTAAATCATGAATTAAGCCTAAATATAAACACACAACTTAGCTTATGTCGACTAAACTCATCCAAGATAAATGATTACATGATTACTAAGGTGTTTAGAAGTTCAAGTATTTTCAATTTTCCTAGGTTTTCTCCTTTAAAAAAGAGGGCCAACAGCATAGTTTTATGGAATCACAGGGTAAAACAATGAGCAGGAATATAGGGCTTGAGTACAGAAAATCTCAAACCGATGTTTGGCTTACAGTTGGAAGGAGACAAACAACGTGTGATGCATGCACATGCATCCATGTAAACACAAATAATCAAGCATACTGGTATGTACCAAAAGCACTAGTTTTGGCAGATAAATTAGAGGGTAATATACATTTTAGAGACACACTAGCTGAAATAAATGAGAGTTAAAGGGACAAAAAAGACCTTTTGCCTGAGTTCATCGATGTAATTCTCAAAAAAATCCTTCCTATCCTTCTCCCGTTCAACAGCTTTATACCTCTCATCATTTTCGAACATAGTAACTGCTTTGCTGAAATATGATAGTGTAACAACCCCATTAGCAAAGACCACTTGCCATGTAATACCCATGCTATACCAAACCTTGGTATAAGACCCAAACCAGAACGTTATCAATGTTAAAGTAGGGAATAAAAACAAACAAACCTCCATCTTGTGGATGACGTCAACTCCAAGCACTCCTGTACAACATCAATGATTATCACAAGAGTAAGAAAAAAATTAAATCTAGTAAAAAGAGACTATACAATCTCTAGTGCGGCAAATAACTTACTTCTAACATTTTTTTATATTCTTCCCGGGCTTTTTTCTGTTTAATCCGCCTTTCCTCAGCATCCTGTTTTTTCTTTTGACCCAAAAACTGAAAAATGGGAAAATTTTATGATAATTATAAATAACACTTGATGAAAATATAATGAACAACATAAATTGTCACTTAATTTGAAACCAATCAAGCTACATGCACTGAATAAGAGTGACTAAAACTGAAAACAGTACAAGGATCTACCTCATTAAAAGCTTGCTTTCTCTCCCCAAGTGTTCTCAAAGCACCATATCTTTTGTCGTTTATTATTACTCTCATGGCCTATCATAATCAATTAGAATATCAGATGCTCACAGAAATGCAAGAAATACATTTAACGGTGTTGACATACTTCAAACCACCTATTGATTTACCTGATCCCATGTCCAGTCAGAACCAACATTTGCAGACTCCAAAAGAGCTTTGAATGCATCTTTAGCCTCCTAGAAGTGAAAATTACTTTGTAAGTAATAAGGGTCAGGAACTGTAAAAGGAACATTAGCTGAAGGGTATGGAAAATTCTGCTACATACTTGCTTGCTGGCATAAGTCAAAGATTCTTGATCAATTGCTTTCTCTTCCAATGCATTGTTAATTTTCTCACTCACTACCACATCTTTTACAGTTTCCTGAAAAAACAGAAATCACTTCTGATCTTGCCGATTAAGCATATAGAGAAATTATTGCTAGAAGAAAATATGAATAAATCCGTCACATACATCTGCATTTTGTGTTGAAACTCCTTCAGAACTAACCATATCCAAAGAAGAAACTTTGCTGATATTATTCCTAAAATTTAAGGAACAGAAAATCATTCAAAGATGAAAAATGTAAAGTTAAAAGAAGATCACTCAAAACCAGTTAAGATAACAATACATCAGTGTCGTAGCAGCATCAGCCACTGAGAGAGAAACTTCAGAACTTTCTGAAACAGCAACAGATGGTGTGATAGTATCCTCAACTATCTGAACCACATCTACATTGGTCACTGTTGAAGAAGTTGCAACAGGTAAATCTGACCCAGAAACCACCACAGATTCAATTTTACTACTAGAAGGAACTGGTGCCACTGGAACCGGACTTGAGGAAGCTCCTTGAATTATTGTAGACGGTGTATCAGCACCAGATTGTGCTTTACTTGCAGGAGGTACAGGAGCTGGAATATGAGAAGAAACATCTGACAGTGGTCCTTTGGCAGACGCCATTTCTACTTGTTCACGAGCCAACTTGAATATTATAACACCAATTCAAAAAGAGAAGGTAAGGGGCCATGGCCATGATAAGAATCACAGGAATAATAAGTTAAAAGGTTGTTGTAAGAGGAGACCTTCAGCTCTTCAGGGAGTGACCATGTTGATAGATTGGTAACCTTGTTGTAGTAATACCTGCAATGTTCAAAAAAGAATCTGATAAAAAATGACAAAAATTTATAGAAGCCTAAAAGAAATCATTCTAGTTACGCACTTTCTTCCATCAGGACTAGTATATTCTTTCCAGTTAGTCGATGCATCCGCCCTCTGTCATGAAGATAAGAGGTAAGTAGACACTCGACTTTCTTGGGGGGAAAAACCACCAAAATCAATTGAAAGGAGGAAAAAGAAAAAAGTTCAAAAAGGGAAGAAAAATCTCAGAGGGTTTCCATTCCAGGCCAAAACTCCATCAAATAGCAAACAAAATTATTTGACAATCATATAAGTTTAACTTCAACAGTAAAGACGATATTAGAAACTTTACAAAGGTCAAATAAGAAAAAAGATTAGTGTATCACCACCCTTCACAACTTTTATGCATAATGGAATGCCCATTGACAGAACTTAGTAAACAAACAAATAAGAAAAGTTTCAACAATAACTAAAAGCTCACATCAAAATTTATAAGCACTATGAATCTACCGTGACAAAAAATGGAAGACACAATAAACCACGAAGAAGACCACTATTTTACATTCCCCTTCCCATTTCCTGGGCCACCTTTTCAATTCTTTAGGGATTTAGCAGCAAATTCTCTATAATGTATCCGTATACACTACAATTGCAGAAGGAAGCAACTAAAACGCAAATGTCAAAAAGATGGGAAGAATACTTTAAAAGATAGGAGCATTAAATATCGTTAAAGACTCTAACCAGCCCAAATTACTAAATGAAGCAGCAAAAAAAAAGTTGCATAAAACTAGCATTGCAAATTGCACCCAACTAAACCGGCTGACAATCTTTCCAAGTTCAATATCCTCATCTTAGCCAAATGGAGTGAAATAGGAAGTTGTCAGTTCAAAATTTAGGCAAACCTACACTGCTTTCATTTAATCCAAATAACAAGGAAGAACAAGCAAAATGCCATATATAAATTTCTGAATGGAAAAAGACCTCTCCTTTCAGCATATCTCATTCTTAGGTCAAGAAAAAGGAATGGCTACCTAAATAACCCACTATCACCATCACTTTCATAAATCCATCCATTACATCATTGGTTATTAAATTTCATGACCTTCAAGATTGAATGAATCTTCCAGGTGAAGCAAAGATGATTTACCATAACATATTCTTCAAAAGCCATCCCAACAAAAAGGAAATCTTCCATTAGAAGAAAAGTGAGAAACTAAGATGACAACCTTAAAGCCATTTTCTCTACCTTCCACTAAATTATTTTTCTTCAATGGGATTTTTTTTAAAAAACAAATGAAGTAGAAGCAAAAGACGGCCTTCACCTTCAAAAGCAAAATCATAGGCATGATAACTAATGGCGACATTTCTAATCTATTAAATTTTAGTTTTTTTAGGGAATCAGATAAAAATGTTACTTTATCAGGCCATGCAAAGATGGCACCAAACTTAGGAGTGAAGTGCACTGCAGCTTTTACAGATGAAAAATGGTAAACAACACCTACCAAAAGATTAACACACAATCCTTCTATAGAATGAAAGAATCTAGAAAAGAATATGAATGACAGAATTACTAACATTCATGATAAAAAGTAGGTAGAGCAAGCAGCAAAGACCCACACCATATCCTACCTCTCAATAGAGTAGCACAGCATGTACCTGTAAGCACCTTTAAAGCTACGGAAGTCATACAAGAAATTTAAAGATATAACAATAGATGAGCTTTAAAGAACGTACCATTTGACTAATACAACTTAACATGCACGGATACCAGCAAAGTATAAATAACAAAATACCTTTTTAAGTACTCACCCAGAAAAGAATGCCTTTGAAGTAGAAAGTTGCACAAAGAAAATTATACGAGAATACACAAGCATCATGGTGAATTACTACCACATAATTCAAAACCATTCTCCAGGAAATCTCTAGCAAGTTAAGCAAATGCTAAAGAGCCTCATCAGGATGTATTGGTCAAAATTACTAGAGCATTGCCCATGAATTCTTATTTCTTGTGACAAAGAGCAGAATAGCTAATTATTATGCATAATTAAAGAAAGATAGGAAACAACGAGAAAGCTAATGACAAGCAAGAAAGTGAGACTTTCAACAAATTACAAATTAAAAAAAAAAAACGCTCAAGTTCTAAAGGTTCAGTCATAAAAATCAAGTAAAACTAGATGAAGGACAAAATGCTCTGTACAAGATTTATTTTCCTCCATCAAAGCTAGACATAGACAAAAGCTTCTCCAAATAACCCCAAACAACACAACATTTAGGCAGCCCATTCTACTAGTTCTGTAAAAACAGCGAGAACTAAGGACTGAGGAACTAAAAATCATTAGTGCCCACTTGGTAATCTTGATTCCAATCTTTACAAGCAAGCTAACGAAATACATTTCCACATTGGACCTAGATTAATTTTCTCATCATGCAAAGTACTTGCCACGAAGGCTGGAACAGATAAAATACAAGGGACAATGGATCTAACACAGGTTAATAGTATAAGCAAGAAACCAGAGACTGAAAATTATAGAAAAAGCTGTATCTTTAGCATTACTAACCTCAATCGGTGTCATCAATTCCAATGGCTTCTCCCAACTAGATTGCCGTGTCTTCTTATTGTAATAATACCTGCATATGGTAAAATGGATCCATGGTTAAATAAATACAAGAATAAAGCGTGCAAGCGATGGATACGAAGTAGAAAAATGCATAGGCAAAATCCTATGCTAAACACTGCAATGTCTTAACAAATACATCTAGTAATTTTTTATGTAGTATTAATTGAACCAAGATATAAGAAGCAGCCTGTTTTGGATGGACATTGGACATTCTCTAAACATCATTACAAACAAGGGAAAATGAGTATTTCAGCAGTCATGTCAATTATGGTGGTAGGATACCTTATTCCCACCACATTCTCACAAAGCAATCACCTCAAATATACAATATAACTTTTTTACACTACTGAAACCAAAATCCCAGCCTTAAACACTCATCTATTAGCAGCCCAAACCTAGAGTATTATGTACCTTCGTCCATTTGCAGAAGTGTGTTCAATCCAGTCTGTTAAAGCCTCTTCAGTGGGCTTCGGCTGAAGGATAGGAGCCAGAAAGTTCACAACTTTGTCAGCTTAATGTGGTACTCGCACAAATAGCAGCAGAAGAAATATAACACGTAAAAGTGTTTGGTTTAGATGTGTAGAAAATGGTGGAGGCAAATGAATGTCCTTACCGGAATAGTAGCTGTGGAAGCAGAAGGTTGTTCACCAATTTGCTGTGCGGATGTGACAGAAGTACTCTGACTCACATGGATACCCACCTGGCCTCCAACAGGAACATTAGGTGCCTGCAATTGTGCCATGGGTTGATATTGAGCCATGGCATTATGAGACACCGTTACCTGGCCATAAGAAGACGGTGCAAACTGCAACAACATGAATGTAGAAAATCAAGGTAAAAATTCTACAAAACAATTGTAGCATTAAATACGGTAAATTCTCAATCACTTACGGTATATGATGAAGAGAGGTGTGATGCTGGGACCCCAGGAAAATAGTTGTTTGGCGCTTGAATATTAGGTTGAGGCACCGATGCCCCTGGATTAACATGTAGATTAGGCTGAGCAGCTGGCAATGAAACTGAGGGTGGTGGAGGTAGAATATGGCCTGGCTGGCCTGGTCTAGCAGGTAATTGCTGCATTACTTGAGGAATTTGGGGTTGTGGGGTCTGAGAAGGAAATCCAGCATTCATCACAGTAACTCCTCTGCCAACGGGTTGAAACTGCTGAGGAGGCACTGAAACAAATTGTTGTGGCTGCTGAGATGGAACAACAGGTCGGAACTGCATAATATATACACACCCACACATAAATTCAAAAAGAGTTTAAATAGATAGCACTGAATAATATGGCATCAACATTAGGAATAACTGAAAGAAAAGTTATTACCTGACCAGACATAGGTGGGGGAAAATTTTGAGAAGGGTCCATTGAGCCAACGCTAGGAGACGGGTGAGGCTAATTCAAGAAAAGTGAAGCAATTAGCATCTATTTGTAGCATGGCCACTTCTAGCTGAGGAAAGTAAAACTAGTCACAGTGCTCGTGGGAAGATTGTTATGAATGTTACATAAGCCCAGTGAAGAAAAAATCTTATTTCATAACCACATTCACACCAACCTCTATCAGAAAAACATTATTTCAATCACATGCTACCAGTAGACCTGAGGGTTATTGGCCATCCCAGCAATCTGGTTAGCCTAAATCAGTACAAAACAAACAACCATCATGATCATCTTAGAAGCCTCCATATGAAAACAGAGCGACCCTTTTTTCCCATTTAAGCAGCATGTAGAGAGGGAAGAGAGTTTGCAAAATAACAGCAACTAGGGCCAAAAACCATGTGTTTTCAGAAAGATTAATGAAAGAATGAAACTGAGAAACTTCATGAAAATAGTCAAATATAATTGAGTGACTCCTACAAATTGCACAAGGTCCAATAGAAACATGAACGAAAGTAAAAATCAATCATGAATTAATGATCTTACCAACTAAAAGCTCAAAACAACAAGATGATTGCTCCACCATGCACTTTAGATACAAATGCTTCTTGCTTCCCTTTTGCCAGCTGTTGAATAAGATAATATTTTCATCATAAGTCTAATCAAAATGAAAATTGGAAAGCCTAAAAGAGTTAGATAGTCTACTCCTAGTGTTTGGCGAGTTTTTGACACTTCTACAAACATATATTTCTCATTTTTTTTCACCATGTAAGAGATCATACAGATTTTATCTTAAGTGTCTATGACTGAAAGCCCTGATGAACACTGTTACTAAATAACACTTCTGATAATAACAAAAGGCAATGCTGAGAAAAAATATAAAAACCCTTAAAACGCAGTTCAAGGTTCAATCTTATAAAGGTAATTAAGCATTAAAACTTTTCACTTGCAATTGAGGCAATAAAGGGTTGCATCAAATTCAGTAGAAAGGCATAATTAAAAACCAAGTATATATATACTCGTCCACCTTGAACATGCACGTCTAAGAAACTCTAAGTTTCCATTTCGTTTCTTCTCTTGACTGATAACAAAGTTGATCAAAAGTCTAATTAGATTAACAAAAACAACAAAGCATTGCAAAAATACCAACAACCAGAGACGTCTAATTAAACCCGTAGAAAACCTAAAACGGCAAAATACATACATATATATAATCCCTATTGGGCATCCATTGATTCTATAAATAAAAACTAAAACCAAATGTACAAAGAGTCATACATGCATCATGCATATGCCTCAATTAGTTTCATATACCCAAAATACAAAGAAACAATGGAAAGATCGAATTTTGAGTCATTGGAGAGAGCATTTAAACAGTAACCAGAATGTTGATAAATGCAAACAATTTGTTTAGGTTTTGACTGATTCCATCAAAACAAAACCCCAGATTCCTCAATTACCCCAAAAATCAAAATCATTGCATGCCAAACCCCAAACAAAGAACTAAAAAAGACAACAACAAAAACATTCGTAGCCCTAATGACCAAACTAATTCAAAAATCAAATCTATCAAATTGCAGCCTGCAATTTGAAATGGGCAGCTGATTAAAAAGAAGATTTGAAATAAAAAACGTACTTTGTAGCGTAGGCTAGTGAAGGAGATAAAGCATAACTATATAATAGAAAATGAAATAGACGAGTGAGGTGAATCGAAGAAAGTGACTACACTGAAAAATAGTTTAAAAGGATGAAGGAACTGCAGAATACTTTTATAGCCGCGCGCCTCCTTTGTGTTCTTTTTCCTTTTTCATTCCTGGGATGAATCAGAAACGATGGTTAAATTGCTAATAAGCTCCTATACTTTGACAATTTTACTTATTTGATGGTTTATATTTTCTTGGTTAAACTACACTCAAGGTCACTAAATTATTAATAAATTTACGTTTTGGTTAATTAACTTCAAAAGTTACAAAATGGTCACTAAACTATTTGAAAGTTTTTGTTTAAGTCACTGAATTGTTCAATTTGTTGTTATATGGCTTTTTCTGTTCGCACCGCCTGCACCAACTGAAAGCTCTCCTTCCATTCTCTTCTATAGTTCAGGTTTTTTTTCTCATAAAACAGCTTTGAACGTCATGAATCTGCAAACTAAAATTCAAACAGCTTTCTTATTCGATCTTCAACACTAACCATTAGATTGGCTCGAATATAAGATATGTTATTCTACTCATCAATGGGTACCGATCATCGAATCGTCATTTAGAGCTCGCTAATCAGACTTTAAAAAAATATTAACAGTCTAATGACTTAAATAAAAATTCTCAAATAATTTAATAATATTTTATAAAGTTACTAATAATTTAATAACCTGTAATTTACCTTATTTTATTATAGTTGGGACTTTTTAGTATGTAATAACCATGTTGAGTTTTCTGTAATTTGAGGCAAATATCTTTTAGTACTATTTTTTTAATCCATAACCATAAAACTCAAACTTCATATTTTATTTAAAAGATATGGAACTTCTTTCATCTTCGCTCATATTATTATTTTATTTATACCAAATAATCTCTTACATCAAATAAAATATAATATGTATAAAAGGTAAGCAGAATTGAGATTTTACATGTCGTTTTTAATAAAATAAAATAAAATATAACATAATTATATATGATAAAATTAAAATAAGTTAATATAAATATACCAAATAATTATTTTTATACCAATAAGTGGTTAGGTGTAATGATAAGACATATTGCACTCTCAAGAAGAGGACTCAAGTTCAAACCTTGAAAATGACATTATTAAAAGAGATAGCCACAAATTCCGAACATAATTCTAAAACAGACATAAACTATATAAAAAAAATTTTATGCTAGATATATACATATATCATATGTTTTATTAAATATATATTAAAAACTATTTATTAAATTGAAAATAAAAACTTAAATATTAATTTAACAGCTACTCTTTCCATAAAATAAATTAAAACCTATCTGCTTGTGATCAATATATATATAAGGAAGGTCATTTACTTATTTACCCAATGTAATGTATTTTTTATGTAGATTATATTTTAATCTTTAAATTTAATTTCATTGCATTTGACCAATATATAATTTTAACTTTCAAATTTTACTTTATAATTTAGTAAAAAAAGTAATTAACTTAACACGAAGCGTAATAGAAATCATAATAATTTTGATTAAAAATAAAATTAATACCTTTTCTAAAATAATAAAAATATAAAATTTTATTTAAAATGAAATTATAAAAGATAATGTCATTTGGTTGAATTATTTACATTGTAATATCCATCTTAAGAATGAGTTAAAAGGTGTTTTTGTGAACCTTGACTTAAAATGCTAAAAATTATGCCAATTTTGTTTTTAAGTAGAAAAGAACAACATAAAACGATTATGAAAAACCACACATCTTAGGAACTATAAAACCTTTTTTTTTATTAGCTAATAGAAGTCCTTGGACCGAAGTTGGAGGTTCTTCAAAAATGACTAGACTTAGAGGACCAGGTACCGCAAGCATTGCTATGTGATCAACAACCGCGTTTTGGGATCTAGGAACATGACGAATGCGCACCTTCCATTCACGATTAAGGATATCATGAATCAAACGTAGCTCCACCATTTTGCTATTGACAGATTCACCAACCAACAATTATTTTAAAAATGTTGCCAAAAATTTAAAAAGTTTATTTCAGACATGATGTATAAAAAATAAAATGTAAATTAATTAGTTGGCTACTCGATTTTAAGATGATCTCATTTTGGTCACCCAAAAATAATTTATTTCAATTTCGTCACCACCATTAGAATTTTTTTCATTCTAGTCACTCAACCGTAAATTCCATAATGGTGATAGACTTAGCATGCCATATATTCAATTTTTTCAATTATTGAATCACTACTATTCATCTTCTTCTTCACCATAATCTTCTTCCTTAATATCAAAATTCGAAAATTTATAAAAAGCAGTCAAGAAATCAACAGAAGAAACTTTTATTCGGCAACTAAAAATCAAATTACTTAAAATCACATTTACATTGATTCATGCTGAAATTAAACCTCACCAACCCTAAAATAATTCACTAAAAGAATAAATGAATGAAAAAAGAGAACTTCTAAACACTACAAAATAAAACCATCACCACACAACATGATTATCCCAAGAAACAAATGTCTCCAAGGCTGCCTTCTAAATCCAACCATTGCCTTTCATCAAACTTCACCATGCCTTCAACCACCTTAACCTCTAACAAAACAGACAACTTTGCAATCTCCACCACTTCCACAATCGACACCATCCTCATTTTCTCCAATCTCAAAATCCCTCTCTTTCCTTTCTTCATTTTATACTTCAATCTCTCCCTAACCTCTTTAACCTTCCCCATCACCTCATCCAACTCTATTGAAGTGATATGCCTCTTTTCCTTCCTATTAACATCATTCCTTCATTCAAAAAGACCTAACAATCCATCACCGTATACACATATATTATGTTAAAAGCATTAACTCCACTACAAACTAAGTCACGTTTTAACTTCTTCCCATATAACAAACTTCATTGATGCTTGTTTGATGATGCATATACAGCTAAAGCTTTCTTAAGCCATGAAGTTTCCATTAAATTCACTAAACTCATTCTCGTGTTAGCATTTGGACTTAAACCCTATCATGTTAGAGCTTTTGTTTGCTTTGATATCCAAGATGGAAACTTAAACTCCCTACAATAAATCTTTTTATGCATACCCACCAAGTTACCATCATCAAAGGGAGAAATAAAATAGTAAAAAAAATGATAATGTGGCATGTTAAGTCAGGTGTTATTATGAAATTTATTGCTACCTACAGTTGATGTTTACTGAATAAGGCAACAATTAATGGAAGTGTTTGATTGCAATAGCCACTATACCTTAGCATTGCAAAATTTGTGCAAACAAATACAAAGAACACCAAAGTTTGTTTACACAATTCGGTTTTCCTACGTCTACGAAGTCTAACTCTGTGAGTTATTTCACTATCTTTAATCCATAATACAACAAGTGAATCACACTCTATCACTCCCCAGGTATAGAGATCTCACATTTGTACTTAAAGACTAGAACAATCATGTAACACCCCTTACCCGTGTTCCTTGCCGAAACAGAGTATGAGGTATTACTAGAACTCAAACACTTATAAATTTTTTTTTTATAAAAATTTCGGCAGCATTTCTGCTTGTTTTTACATAAAATCCCCTGCAACTTTCCCAAAACAATTTCAAACAACTTCAATATTTCCAACCAATTACAGATATATGTTCAGACATAATTTTTCCATTAATAATCACCAACATATTAAACCGAACAACACTATATATATATTTATACCACATCACATAAAGTCATCTATACATGCCATATTTCAAAATATTAATTACAAAATACTCAAAAATTTGATGATAGTGTGGATGATTTCCTGGCTTCGTCCAAATTTCGAGCTGGCTGATGTCACTATAATCAAGGGAAAATAAAAACTAGTAAGCATATAGCTTAGTAAGTAAACATATGACAAATAAATAAATTTCCCACATGATTTCATAGCAACATAATTTTAGTCACACATAAATTTCAAGGTTCGTTTAATTTCCAGCAAACTGTCTTTCTGCGTCACAGACACTAATTTATTTTTATCTGAAGCTACAGGACTCCAAATTAAGTTTCATAAATTTTACCCGAAACTAGACTCATATACCTTTCCACCATAAAATTTTTAGAATTTTTTATTTAGCCAATTAGTACAGTTTATTCTTTAAAGATTCCCCTGTTTCACTGCCAGACGGTTCTGACCTCCCTTTACTAAAATTTACTTAACTCTCTGTACAAAACTTAAACAATGGTCTTGTTTGTTTCTATTAAAAATAGACTCAATAAGGAATCCAGGCATATAAATTTCAGGCCATAATTATTTTTGTACAATTTTTTGTGATTTTCCAAAATTGGAACAGGGGATTTCGAAATCAATCCAGCCCTGTCTCAAATAAATTCAAATATCCTCAAATACACAACTCTTTTGCTTGCTTTGTTTCTTTCATATGAAAATAGACTCACTCAGCTTTAATTTCATATATTATTCAACCTCCAATTCATTTTCCACCATTTATGGTGATTTTTCAAAGTTGCCCAACTGCCGTTGTTCAAAACAGTTTTATATTTAATTTGCTCTTTTGTAGTTTTTGATACTTCCTCTTACCTTATGCATGGGTTGACTATGTATCAAACCCAATATTCCTCCCATAAATTTGTCCACCATGCATAAATATTCACCTTCCCAATTTCCTCGTTGAACACTCGGAATGTTAACCGTTATCGGTGGATTCAGCACTTAGCAACCACCAGTGATTCGGTGAATCAGCACTTAGCAACCCCTTTCACATTCAAAGATATGGTGGGATCAGCACTTAGCAACCACCAATCATTCGGGGAATCAGCACTTAGCAACCCCTTGGGGGAATCAGCACTTAGCAACCCCCTTCACATTTAAAGATACGGTGGAATCAGCACTTAGCAACCACCAATGAATCGGGGAATCAGCACTTAGTAATCCCTTGGGGGAATCAGCACTTAGCAACCCCCTTTATATTTAAAGATACGGTGGAATCAGCACTTAGCAACCACCATTGAGTCGAGGAATCAGCACTTAGCAACCCCTTCATATTCCATGTACTCCGGCTTATTCCGAGTGTTCAACCGAAACCCATATTTTCAACACTTTACCACCTTACCCAACTTAACCACATTTTTAGGATCTTGCCAAATATTAATTTTATGTTCTATTAAATACTAACATATATTGAATAATATCAAAATAATGCATTAAATCACATGTTTACTTACCTCGGTGCAAAATATCAAAAATTTGCAATTTACTCCACTACCTTCTCTTTTCCCCGTTTGAGGTAGTCTTCTCGTCTTTCTTGATCTATAATGGCAAATTTAACTCATTTAATGTCCACATTTATTAAAATAATCCACCACCCAACTTTTTGAAAAATTACAATATTACCCCAAACTTTTGCATAATTACACTTTTGTCCCCAAGCTCGGAAATTAAACTTCATCACTTATTCTTATGTTTTATGACATGCTGAACATTTTTCCCTTCTATGGAAACATCAAATTCTCACTCTAACACATACTTTTGAACATTAACTATTTTTACCGATTTTGTCAATTTACCCGTTTTCGTTTAAAATCGCTTAGCAAAAGTTGTTTAACCTAATTTCTAGCTTCATATTCCACCATAAAACAGCAAAATAAACACTTTTCAGCTATGGGTATTTTTCCAAATATAAACCCTAACACGAATTAACAGTAAAATAAGCTAAACCGAGCTACGAGGATTCCAAAAATGCAAAGAACATTAAAAACAGGGCTTGGATGCACTTACTATGAGCTTGGGAAAGCAAAGAAATCCTAGCTATGGTGTCTTCCAAATTTTGGCAGCAACTTAATGAAGATGGACACCATTTCTCCATCTTTTTCCCATTTTAATTCTATTTATTTGCTAATGACCAAAATGCCCCCATTTAAAAAAAATCTATTTCACCCATTTCTTATGTCTATTTTTGTCCATCAATTAACTAATGGTCTAATTGCCACATAAGGACCCCCAATTTAGAATTTCATAACAAATTGACACTTCTAACATGTAGAACTCAACTTTTGTACTTTTTACAATTTAGTCCTTTTGACTAAATTGAATGCCCAAACGTCGAAATTTTTGAACGAAATTTTTACGAAATTTTTCCGTAAAATTGTAGACCATAAAAATATAATAATAGTCATATTTTCCCTTGTCAGATTTGTGGTCCCGAAACTACTATTCCGACTAGGCCCAGAATCGGGCTGTTACAATTCACCTCTAAATTCTTCCCTAAGAATTTGGGCAATAAATACCTAATGTTTACAAATTAGTTTGCACATTCACACAAATAGTTCCTCAATGAATAAATACAAGTGCTCTCCATATGCTCTCATACATCACCTAGACAAACCTCATATCATATATCAATTTTGGCTCGCTAACATAGAATCTAAATGAATACAAAACAATTCGTTGAAAATAGCAATTATAATACAACCAACAAAAACATAATCCTACGAATATATGACCTTCCAAAATCAGCATTACATTCCTAACCAATTCTCCACAAAACAATGGTTGTCTTGATTTATTCGAATCTAATCCAATCTTTACTAGTCACGAATTGGTTTCTATAGATGGATTATAGTATATTCAAAACATCAACACAATAACTAGTCCAAATATTTCTTTTTTTGTATAAAATTGTCAACTCAAATATGGCAAGTATCTTTACTACCTTAGTGGCAGGTTGCAATGAGCACTGTTGAGTGCCATTTAGCATAAAATCACACAACTTGCCTTAACAAAGTTAACGATTGAATGGCTAAAATGAAAATTTTATCTAACCAAAGTGACAAAATTGAAATGGTTTATATTTTGGGTGACCAAAATGAATGTACCCTAAAAATTGAGAAGGATGAAAGGTCGAATCATAAAAAATCCTAGTAGGATGCAATTGAATGCTACATTATGGGACCTAACATGAAGTTTGGGGGAGTCAATCACTACTAAAGCCTCTGGGAAGTGATGGGAGAGAACATGAGATAATATTGAATAAATTTCCTTTGGAATTTGTAGTGACCATGGGATCTTTAGGTCGGACGAAGTTCTTTTAGGGCAAGCCTTCTCTTGGCTCGTTGTTTTGATTTGTTTTTTCTGAAGTGAGTTGCTTATGGGCATTTGTTCTTTTTGGTGATATATAACTTGAATGTAATGGTGAATGAAAGATTTTTTTGTCAAATTTTGTGATTGTCGTTACTAATAATATTATTTTTAAATTTGAGATGTGCCTTATCGTTGCATTTACAACATATTTGGTTGGGGAAATCGAATAGCTATTCCACTCTTACCCAATAATGAATGGTGTGATTTATTAGTTTGGTTGGAAGAATAACTCAATAGGGTGACTATTTCTTCTCTATTTCTTTTTTTCTTCTAATAGCAATTATTTGGTGATACTTATTCCGTGCAAGATTGAATAACATATAAAAAAAATTCATGTTTGCCTTTAAAAGTATTTATATGAATAAATAAATAATATATCATATAATATTAAGTAAAAATTAAAATATATTATATTAAATATAATTTCATAATTTCAATAAAAAATTATCACTTAAATATAGAGATTAAGTCGAGTTATAAATCAATTTAAAAAACAAAATCAAAACTAGGCTTGTTTTCAGGTTGACCCAACTAGAGGTGTCCATCGGCTGGGATAGGTCAGGTTCAAGATCGACCCTAACAAAATTTTAGGCCCGCTTGATAGGATCGTACCCAGTCCAAAAAATGAGCCTAAAATTTTATCCAAACCTGGCCCAGCTAAAAATGCTAAAACCCGACCCACTAGTATTAAATTTTTTTATAAAAAATTAAATACATAATACATAAAAAAACACTAAAAACATTAAAATAAATGTTTCCCGACAAATTGAAACAAAATAAAAAAAGTCTTTATACTTAAATAACACTAAGATATGTGCAACTTAACAAGTAAATGTCTCTAAAATAATAGTAAAATTAACAATAAAACAAGAGTTATTAATATCCAGACAATGATAACAAAATAGTAGCAACATAATAGTAAAATGACAGCAAAATAGTGCGAAAACAACAACAATTTTTTCCTTTTTTCCAAATTCGGGTCGAGCTGACCCGAGCCAAAAAACTTTACACGAGGCCTGACCCGTTTTCTAAATGGTCCTTATTTTTTTGCCCAAGCCCATTTTTCGTGCCTATATTTTTGCCCAAACCCTCCCACTTATTGAGCGGGACTTTGAGTAGGATCGGATTGTCTGACCCATGGACAGGTTTATACCCAACCCAACCTATTAGAACATTTCACTGTTCAAATATTAATAATTTTTTATATTATTTTTATATATTTATAATTAAACTTGAATTTTAATCTATTTTTTTAATATTTATTGATTTCGGATCAAGCTGAGCCATCTTGAGAAACGAAAATCTTCTTTCAAGCTCAATACAAGTCGAGTTGAGCCTACTATAGCATATGGACAACCCATTCATGGACAAGTTTACTTATATATATAAATATATTATAATAATTTTTTTTGTTTCTACAATATTATTACTTTTAATATCTATTATTAAAATTAAATATTTTATTATATTTAATAAAAATATAAATTATGAATATATAATAATTCAATTTTAAATAATTATTATTTTGATAACCTTTCATATTATTTTAATATAATTATACAAAATTGTAATAAATTAGGTTAAAAAATTTTAAAATGATTTATGATAATAAGTTAATGAAGGTGTTTGGTAAACAGAGTTTTGAATCTTTTCTAGATGATTTGGGCACAAATGGAGGATTGATAATCAAACCCTTTAATTGTAGTGTTGACACCATTTTTTTTGTGAAAACGGGGTCGACTTGGATTTTGAAAACAAAAACGAATATGGGAGTCGCCACCAATCTTTTTTAATGAGGTGTAATTGGGTCACCTCGAAAAGTGGTTATTTATCAAAACAACAATTTTGGTCGACAAGATTTAGAAAAACGGGTTCGGGAGTTGGTTACGTACGAGGAAGGATTAGCACCCTCGTAATGCCCAAAATTGGTACCTAGTTGATTAATTAGTTTCTTAGTGTCGAGAATTGGAAACTTTGAAGAGATTCGAAATACGATCCTTGTGTTAAAAAAACTTGTATAAATCAAATTACATGCTAAGACCTTCTCATTTTGGAGAGAGAAAATGTCACACCCAATGAGTTAGGGCATGATATTTCACATCCTCAAAAATGAGCTTGTCCTTAAAAAACTCATGCAATAAAATTCAAAAGGATATTCAATTGTTTAAGTCAGATGAAGAAATCGTAGTCCAATACGTTAGGGCACAATTTCTCAAAATTCCAAACATTGAATATTGCCTTTATTATTGTTTTAGAAAAATCCTCATCTCGAGAAAACAATTTGTCATATCCAATGCATTAGAACACAGCTATCGAATTCCCGATATGTGAATAAATGCCAAAAAATTATTTATTTAAAAAGATATTCAACTATCTCGGGTTTAGAAAATGGATCATGTCCCGTAAGTTAGAACACGATCTTTTGTTGATTTCCGAGATCGTTTAAAAACTTAAGTTTGAAAAGATTCGTGTATTTAGATTTATCGCGAAAATCGAAACCCTGTAAGTTAGGGTACGACCTTCTCAAATCTAAACCCGAAATTTTGCTTATTCAAAAATCATAATTTATGCATCAAATAAAATTAATCTAACACGAAATAATAGAAATAAAACATGGTGTTAATATGCGCAACAAAACAATAATAAATACGATGATGTAAGCATAAATAATACACATAACAACGACAAAAATAAGATAAATAAAATGACAAATCAATTATACATGAAATAATAAGTATATAAGCAAATAAAAGTAAAACATTCTTTTAAAATAATAATGAGAACGTAAATAAATAAGTAAATAAAGAAAATGAATAAAATTATAAAATGTAAAAAGATATATGTATGTACATATATATATAAATTATAAGATATAATAAGAAATATATATAAGTAGGTATATATATTTATGAAAATTAAAAATATGTATATAGATATATATAGATATGTATATAAATTATAAAATATAAAAAAATATATAAGTATGTATATATATAAATTATAAAAATATGTACGTATATTATAAAAATGTATGCATGTATATATATAATAAAATTTAAAATTTAAAAGGCATAAATAAGTAGATAATAATAAAAGATTAATGATATAATATAATAATGATAATAATATTAAAATAATTAATTAAATAATAAAATAGCTAAAATAATAAGAAAATGGACTAAATTGAACTAAAAATGAAATATTTGAGGGGGATTCGAAATAAATAAAAGGAAAAAGACTAATTTGAATGCGCGAATAATAGGGAAGGACTGAAAGAGTAATAATCCCCACCCTCCAAAATGCGCAGGTTCAATAGGGACTAAATTGGAAACCAAGACGAATTAATGGGGCCAAATTAAAAAAATGTAAAAACTTGATTGTAAAACAAAGAAAAAAGCGGAAGGGATAAAAGTGCAATTAGCCCTTCCGACAAAAACACGCGAATCCTCTTTACGAGTCGGGTCAACACGCAGATCCTAAGGCCAAAACGACGCCGTTTTGTCTATTGGTGACCAAGCCCAAAACGACGCCGTTTCATAGGCCTATTTAAGTCAATTTTTAAAAAAAAACTTCATTTTTTTCATTTTCAAAAGAAAAATTAAGGGTTTTCTCTCAACCCTTCCTTCCCTCCAGTCTTGGCTCCGGCCAATGACTGCCATACCGACCACCGGCCGCTGGCGACGGCGTCGCCGCGCACGGTGGCTGAAAAATTCAAAAAAGCCCTTTTCACTTCTTTTTTCGAGCAAAGCCCCGATTTAGGGTTAAAGCAGTCCAAAAGGCTCTCAAAAGCAAAAAATGAAAAGAAAAAAAGAAATCAAAACCCTTTGATTTCCCCTCGTCGTCGGTTGGGTTTTTCGGCGAGCCCGCTGGCTCAACCACCCTCAAGACCAGAGAAACCTCCATCCTCGGCACTTAAGGTAAAAGATTTCTTTTATTTTCTTATTATTTCCTTTATTTCGAAATAAAAAATATATAAAAAATAAAAAAATAAAGCACATTTGTTTCTTTGAATCTGTTTCGAACTTCTTTTTTTGTATTCTAAAAAATAGTGTGTAACCCTTACAAGGATCAGATCTTGGCTTTTTATAGCCGATTCAAACATTTTATTATTAAAAATTGTCATTTCTCTTTGCTCTTGCTTTTTGTGTGTCTTGTCTTAAAAACAAGGTGGCGGTGGGCTATGGCGGTGGCAGAGCAAGTGGATGACCCTAGGTGTGGCGCACCTAGGGTTAGGTTTTTGTTTTTTTGCTGAAAATGTTTGGGCTTAGGGCTAGGTAAATTGTTTTTCATTTGGGCTATTAATGGTTTGGGTTTGTTTTATTGATTTGGTTGCTGAGCCGGGCAAAAATTGGGTTGTATATGTAGTGTTTGATGAATGGAGGTTTGCAAGAACTTGTTGAGCTAAAACCTCCAAAACAAAAAATGTTTGGATTCGACAGCTGATTGGGAACTAGATATATGGAATGATATATCTGACCAGGCTTACTCAAAAATTACTCCCTTTGCCTCATGCTCTCAAACCTAATAGGGGTGCCAATATATTCGTAGTCTCCATTCTCTCATTTTCTCTTTCACCTCTAAAGTCTAAAGTCAATCTCAAAAAAAAAAAAAAACTCCACAATGAATCTACAAAAATCAACATTGCCTCGATAAATTGTCGATTGAGCCTATTCATCCTTGAATATTTATGTAGTATTAATTTATTTTCAATTTTCTTGTGTAAAATGATTTGTTATGCAACTTTATATTAATTGAAATATGCTACTTGACAAATTTATTCAAAGTGTGACACAATTATCACTAATTACATACTAAGAACATGGCATAATTATCAATAAGAATATAGTTTACGTAAACTATATTGATACACTATTAATATTTATCAATTTCCACAAGTTAATATTTGCAAATAAGGAACTTAATTTATTTATTTAAAATTTTAAAATATTCACTAATTAATTTCCATAGTGGATGTTCTAATTCATTGGTAATAGTGTTTTATTTCAACAATTTCACCCAATAAAAACTAAAGTATTATAAACAAATAAATACTTAAAAATAAAAGGTGTCATGCCGTTATTTGTCATTTTACACATATCAGCTTTTAGCTATCACTGCAATCAACAATCAATTTTCAGCCAATTGTCAAACAAGGCCAATATTTTTAATGAATATAATTTATTTAATTTTCATAAGATTTTTATCCTTTGTCTAGGAATGGGTCGGCGTTGACACACCTTTTCTTTGCGAATGATTTGTTCCTTTTTGGGGAGGCTGATAGGGGGCAAGCTTGCTTAATCAACAATATCCTGAATATTTTTGCCATTTCTTGGGGCAAAAATTCGATAGAAGTAAGTTCCATATTTTCTTCTTTCCTAATGTTCATGTTGATATTGTGTATGATATTTGCAATATAGTCAGTTTTGAACATGTGGATAGTTTGGGTACGTATTTGGGTATGCCATTGTTTCGTGGGAGAGTTGGACAACAGAACTTTGAGTTTGTAGTGGATAAAGTTCGAAGGAAGCTCAATGGATGGGATGCAAATAAGCTTTCTCTTACGGGTGGAATTACTTTAGCTAAATCTAATTTGTTAGCTATACTCAATTATTTTATAGGCGCCGTTCACTTGCTTGTTTCCATATGTCAAGAAATTGAGAAGCATGCTCGAAACTTTATTTGGGGATCTTATTCATTAGAACATAAATCGACGTTTTTAGCTTGGGAAGATAGTTGTCGGCCTATTGAGAGAAGGGGCCTTGGATTACGGAATTTAGTTTATTAGAATAAAGTTTTTCTCCTCAAACTCGGCTACCGGCGTCTGTTACACAGGCCAGTTGCTCTTTTTTTTAGAGGTTCTTGTCGAAGGTTTGGCTTGAGGTTCTAAATAATGTCATATGGACTATTGGTGACGGTAGAACAGTTAATTTTGGAATGACATTTGGCTAAGATTACATAGACCACTTAGAGATTTCTATATTGGTAGAGGACAACTAGTCGATACGTTACGTGTTTGTGATGTTGTGGCCGATGCAGGAGATTGGGATTGGGTGCAGTTGAGGAGATGGCTCATTCGTTCAATTCTGACTTATATTGTAGCGATGATTCCTCCGTCATCATCAAGTGTTCCAGATCAATTGATTTGGAAGTGGAGGGCAAGTGATAAGTTTTCATTCAAAGAAACATTTAATAATTTGTACCAAGTTGATTCTACTAACTCGTCTATTCAATGGAATCTAGTTTGAAAGGCCAAGACGCCCCAACGAGTAAGGGTTTTTCTGTGGCTCATTTGGCATAATAGGATCCTAACTAATGGAGAAAGATTGAGAAGACATATGGCTACTGATAGCCATTGTATGCGATGTGGATGTGGGGTTGAGACGAGTCTCCATGCAGTGAGGGATTACTCATTTCTACGTGCAATTTGGATGACGTTAGTACCACGTTAGAGCTAGGTACATTTCTTTTCTCTTTCTCATGAGGATTAGCTGAAATGGAATTTAGAAAATGTTATTACTTTCTCTTGGAATTCTCTCTTCTCTATTATTTGTTGACTAATTTGGAAGAATTAGAATTTGTTTGTTTTCTCGGATGGTCACAGTTGTGTGCAAGAACTTGTGGATAAAAGCACAAGTTGGACGCGGAGTGTTTTACCTTGAAGACTTGGGCTGTCTTTTTCTCATCCAAGGGCAATAGCTTCACATTGGTCGCGTATTGAGGAGGGTTCACATTGGTTGCGTATTGAGGAGGGTTACATTAAACTTAATACTGATGGTGTTGTATTCTCACTAAGGAATTGTGCCTCTATTGGAGGTGTTATTAGATACACTAATGGGGACTGACGACGTGGTTTTACAATGACAATGTGGTTTTACAATGACAATGGGAGAGGGTACTATATTTCAAGTGGAAGCAAGGGCGATGCTTGAAGGGCTTTGCTTGGCATGGGATAAATGGTTCCAAAAGTTGGAGTTAGAGTGTGATAATGGCTTGTTGGTTGAGACCATTCTTGCTGGAGGTGACATGGATAGCAAGATGATAGAACTAAGGTTGTTACATAGTATGCTTATTCGTCCTTAGGAAGTTCGTGTAAGACATATTCCTCGGGCCCAGAATACAGTGGCAAATCGGTTTACAAAATTTGTAAGTCTGGAGTTGATGAGATTTAATTTGATGGAGGATCCCCTATTGGCGATTAGGGAACTGCTTATGGTGGAGTCCAATCTGTCTGGTTTGAATTAGAGTGTACTTTTGTTTCACTATTGTTGTTTTTTATTTACTAAAAACAATATTAAGTAGAATATTAAATTTGTTGATGCTGAAAGCATCAGTTTGTTAAAAACTTAAAAGAATTAAAAAATTAAAAAATTCTGTTTCAATTAATTCAATTGATTCCCAATCTAATCGGTTCAAAAATACCTTTCGGATCGATACCCTCAACTATTTTTCAACCCAACCAATTGACCCAATTCAAATAACATTGGTTAAATCCACCCATCCCGATTCACCTTGCTAGTTGCAATAAACCCAATTATACAGCCGGGAGGCAAATTTTAAAAATATTCAAAAATTAGAAAAGCCAACTAACCGTAGTTAAAACGATAGTTAAACAGACCAATAACGTTATCCCACGTCATCATTTAGGGCTGTCTTGACCTAATCTTAATCACAACAGTTACAACATCACCCTCAAATACCTGTATTTGTCCCCCCATTATCCGCCTATAAATATCCCCCTTCACCACTCTCCAGATATTCAAATTTGAATTTATCTTAGAAGGTGTCTTAATAAACGCCTTCTTTCTTCTTCTTCTCCCTTTCTTTGCTTTTTCGAATTTTCTTAAGCGAGAATGAGAGAGTGCATTTCGATTCACATTGGTCAGGCCGGTATCCAGGTCGGAAACGCCTGCTGGGAGCTTTACTGCCTCGAGCATGGAATCCAGGTATTTTTCCCGTTTTCTTTATGATTTTACGTTTGTTAATGTTACCTTTCGTTTTGATTCAGATCTGTGTTTTATGCTTCTTCGTTTCAGCGTTTGTAGCTTTGTTATGTTTATATCTGTGTTTTATTCAGGTCTCTGTTGTTCATGCTTAATCAGATCTGGTTAATTGTTGTTTGAATCTTTAAGGTGTCAGTTTTTCTTGCTCTGGATCTGGTTAATCTTTGTTTGTGTTTTTAAATTTGTCGGTTTTTCCCGTCAGGTTTGATTGGTATTCTGTTTTTTAGCTTTAAATCCATGAGGGATGTATCTGTTTATTGCTGTTAGGCTTTGAAAGCTGAGTTTCTTATGAGCGGTTTTGTTTCTGTTAACAGCCTGATGGTCAGATGCCAAGTGACAAAACTGTCGGAGGAGGTGATGATGCTTTTAACACCTTTTTCAGTGAAACTGGTGCTGGGAAGCACGTCCCTCGTGCCGTCTTTGTGGATCTTGAACCCACTGTTATTGATGAAGTGAGAACTGGTGCTTACCGCCAGCTCTTCCACCCAGAACAACTCATCAGCGGCAAGGAAGACGCAGCTAACAACTTTGCCCGTGGTCACTACACTATTGGCAAGGAGATTGTTGACCTCTGTTTGGACCGCATCAGGAAACTTGCTGATAACTGCACTGGTCTTCAAGGGTTCCTTGTTTTCAACGCTGTTGGTGGAGGTACCGGGTCCGGTCTTGGTTCTCTCCTTTTGGAGCGTTTGTCTGTCGATTATGGCAAGAAATCCAAGTTGGGTTTCACTGTCTACCCATCTCCTCAGGTCTCCACTTCTGTTGTTGAGCCTTACAACAGTGTTCTCTCAACTCACTCCCTTTTGGAGCACACTGATGTGGCTGTTCTCCTTGACAATGAAGCTATCTACGACATTTGCAGGCGTTCTCTTGACATTGAGCGGCCCACCTACACCAATCTTAACCGTCTTGTCTCCCAGGTCATTTCCTCCTTGACTGCCTCACTGAGGTTTGATGGTGCCTTGAATGTCGATGTGACTGAATTCCAAACCAACTTGGTTCCCTACCCAAGAATCCACTTCATGCTTTCCTCGTATGCTCCAGTCATCTCTGCTGAGAAGGCTTACCACGAGCAGCTCTCAGTTGCTGAAATCACCAATAGTGCCTTTGAGCCCTCATCTATGATGGCTAAGTGCGATCCACGCCATGGAAAGTACATGGCTTGCTGTTTGATGTACCGTGGTGATGTTGTTCCCAAGGACGTCAATGCTGCAGTCGCCTCCATTAAGACCAAGCGCACCATTCAGTTTGTCGATTGGTGTCCTACTGGATTCAAGTGCGGTATCAACTACCAACCACCCACTGTTGTCCCTGGTGGTGATCTCGCCAAGGTCCAGAGAGCTGTTTGCATGATTTCTAACTCCACCAGTGTTGCTGAAGTCTTCTCTCGCATTGACCATAAGTTTGATCTTATGTATGCCAAACGTGCCTTCATTCACTGGTATGTTGGTGAGGGTATGGAAGAAGGAGAATTCTCAGAGGCTCGTGAGGATCTTGCTGCATTGGAGAAGGATTATGAAGAAGTTGGTGCTGAGTCGGCTGAGGGTGATGAGGGTGAAGATGATGAGTACTAAAGAAGTACCTGTGATTGAGTGTGCGTATGATGTCTTTTATTACCTGTTGCTTCCGTGTTATGCAAGCTTCTATTCTTTGAAGCTTGTTAAAGACTTGAAATGGTTTACTGTATGTTATGCTTTTTCATGTTTTATTTGTGTTTGGGTTGAAACTTGATATTTTTGTTGTCTTTATTGGAAGTAAATTGTTAAGGGAACTTGTAAATGCCCAACAGGTATAATGGATTCATGTGGTTATTTGACCCTAGGTGTGGACCAATCAATTGGGCAATTTCAACGGTTAATTCTTCTACCAATTTGCCCGGGTTTTGAGATGAAAAATTGATTAGCCAGTTTGTAACTTTGTACAATTGGTAGATAAAAAAGAAATTTATCAATATTTTTGAAACTTTTTAAAAAGAAAAAGAAAAACATAATTAAGATAACAGGCCACTTACTAATAAATAAATAAAATTTATTTTGAATTAAATTATTTGGATCAAGTTGAAGAAATTGTTTGGGTAGTGTTTGAAAATTTGGATTTAAATTTCAGAAAGTAAAAATAGTAAAATATATAAAATGTATCATTCATGCTTACTTCTCACATTGTTTGTTTGCCTATTTGGCAGAAGTTATTAAAATATTTTTAAATTTAATAATTTTATAATTTTATACTTTTTCAAATCCTAAACTCGCAACTAATTTTACCAAAATCTCCGTTTAAAAAGTAATTACTTATCATCCTTTTCGAGTTTCTTGAAAATAGTTAGAATATTTTTTAAAGTTCAATCACCAATAGTACATACTTAAAATTAGATGGACTCACACATTATGATTTTTACATTCTAATTTAAACCTTATTCACATCAAATTATGCTAGAGTACCTTTATCTATGTTATTATTAAACTTTGACTCAGTTGAAGAAATTACAAAATGTATTTTCATATTTAAAATAAGTTATATTATTTGAGAATACTTTAGTCTTTTTATTTAAAAAAATATAAAATATGCATATGGAAGAATTTAGATACATGTAAATTGCATTAGTAAAACCTTAAATTTATCACTCAGTCAAAATTAACTCGATATTGACTTAATATTGATGACAATACCATAATAAATAATTGTATACATTTAAAATTCTTAACTTGAAGTATTTATGTGTTTAAATTTAATTGTACTCCCAATTTAATTTAATTTTTTATTTTCAGATTTTACATTAATTAATTCTAAATCATATGTGAATATTAAACCCACCTTAATATTCTAAATTCAAAGTTTTACATGCATACACACAGGATTTCTAGTATAAATAAATCACAAACAAATTCCATTTTTTATTGTGAAAATTTTATTGCAGAAATGAAGTCTAAATGGTTCAAACCTAAAAGATACATAGAGCATCAAAAAATTTCCATTTTTTGGGACAACCTCAATCCAGGATCTAACACAACTATAAAAGTACCCTTTAGATGAAACCTGCATTACAACAATGAACACAGTCATTAGCTCAAAATGCAGAAACTACATTTAGCTGTAACTTGTTTCCATTACAATAGTAACATTACTCAGACAAGGTCCGAATCGATGAAGTTTACAATTGAAAGGTTGAACAGCCAGTCAGACTCGAAATTCTCAGCGACCGTTCCAGATAACTTAAATCTTATCACATCGATGTAAACATTGCAGAGATAGAATGGCATTCAAGGTACATGTTTGCCTTGTTTCGACTTCATTAGCATGGTTCCGGCAGGGACGCTGAAAGTAGAAGAGTGATAGTTACCTGAGCTAACTGTTTAACTCCTCTATATTGGTTCGAAAAATATAATCTTCACCCTCTAACTCTTCATGATATAGAGAAATTGATGGCATCTGGATCTTTTCAATGGAGTCCTCATCATCTAAACACCGGAGTCCCTGAAAATGCAAAAAGGTGTTAATTTTACACCAGAAAATCACGGATACAATGCTTACAAGGTTCATAATTTAACTTCGAAAGATGATTCATCACAGAAACTTGTTGATGTATCATTTATTACGCAATTCAGATGATACTACATGAAGTGCTTACAGCAGACTTTTCGAATCCTGTAAGTAAACAATTTCCATGTTCGAAACAAAAGTTGTTAAATATATTAATGCCAAGCAACAACCATGAAGTCTGGACTAACCTTCCTCAATATATAGAAAAAATAGTGAAATCCATCTCCAAAAGTACTCCATTCGATCGACCACGTAAACTTGGCATTATGAAAGAAAGGTTTCCTGAAATGTGGCTATATGAACGAAAGTTCCAAGTAAGAACAATGTGCTTCACATTTTAAACGGACAATCTGAATGAAATTTTTTTATTGTACCTGGCCGAAAGTAATAGATATGAAAATGCCGTTGGGTTTCAAAACTTTATGAACACCTTCAAGCATTGCCATGACCTTGGATATTGTTGCCGGCTGTGGATTCCATGGGTCACCACTGTCCACAAACAGTACATCCTTCAAAAAAAGATAAAACGATGGGGGAAGAAAGGTATCGGCATAATGGGACTCAATAAGAGAAAGCAATTAAAAAGTAAATCGGCGGCAAAGAAATGTTAATTATATGATATGTGTAAAAGAAAATTCATCTCGGGTTTTTGGTTTACCATGGTTCCTTTCTCAATAACCACATCAAAACACTCATTGCTAAAGGGAAGGTCTAGCATGTCTGCTTCCAGGACTTTTATTTCTGATAAAGAGGTGACAAGAAAGCAAAAAGAATTGATGAATGAAACTAATTTTCACCATTATCAAGATAATAAGAAAAACAATCATATATTTTTATAACAGTTAAGAGAAAATGGATATCTTTTGGACATTTGACCAACGAATTTGCCAATGAAAGTTGACACTGGTATTTAGTTTTGGTTTTCGGTTAAGCCCTAAAACCTTACCTAGTTTCGGTTTCATATGGCCAAATAGTGAAGATTTTAATGTTAAAGTCCAACACTGGCATTGTTGCTGTTGCAATAACCTGGAGGATATGAGGTCGAACACACTTAAGCACATAATATCCTCAGCACTCAACATGATTGTTTTATGCTCAAGTTTTCTAGAGCCTGGCTTACTACTTTCCGAATGGAAAGACTAAAAAAAGCTATCTACTTATCTACGATAGAATCATTTCAGTTTGAACATTGAATTGATAGACTAACCATAAGATATCATATAAACATATTATAGGGCACGAGTTTCTTTCTGTGTTGTGCGCAATAGTTCAATCACATGCCACATAAGCAAATTAAACTCATAGGACAAAGGCAATAAAATTGAATCACAAAGTCAGTTCACAGTTCATATTGCATACTCATCATAGACTCAAATCAAGCTTCAAATTCTAATAGGCCAAACCAAAAAAAAAAAGAAAGAAAGAAAGAAAAGAAAACACATAGCAACTTCAGAAAATATCCACAAAACACACCTTCGTATCCCTTAGACAACAGCCTTTCCTTCATCCTCTCTACTGCAACAGATGACAAATCAATGCAAGTTATGTCTGTGATACCATCCTTGTAGAGCTCTTCACACAACTGCGAGTTCCCACAACCGAGTTCCAGCACCTTCATCATGCAAAATTTTTCATCATTATCGTGTTAAAGTAAACCGAATCCCATTCTAACCAGAACTGAGCAAAACCGTAATGAAAATCGAACTAGCAATCCATAATTATGAATGCAGCAAATAACTTATAACCCCAACTCAAAAACCAACAAATTTAACTGCTGTTTTGCTACAATTTTTAACTAAAATATCAAGAATTTAATACAGTATCCCAAATCAAGCTCAGAAACCAAAAACAATCGACTACCCATTTTCTCTTAAGCCTTGAAGCATAGATTTTTAGCTGAATAACTAGAATTTTCCTTCAAAATAAGTACAACAAATATGAAGCAAAATGGATTTAAAACAATGAGACAGAGAGAGAATGTACTGAGGAATTGGGTTTGATATGGGATTGCATGAGATGGCGAAAATGAGAATAATCTTTGAACCATTCATAGTGTTCTTCATTAGAGAACCGCTGGTTCCTGAAATACAAACAAAGAATAACACATCAAAACACACATAGAATTTTTTTTTAAAAAAGTTCTCTTTTTGGGATAAATAAAAAAATTCAAAAGAAAAATGGAGAGACATGAATGGAGAACATAAAAATGGTTTACCAGTAGTTAGGATCAAGATAGGCCGAAGCCGACGAAGGAGGGTCGGTTTTTTTATGATCTGAGTCTGGGTTTTGAGCCGTATCCATTTTTTTTTTCTTTTTGGTTATTAAGTTCTTCCCCTTGTGCTGCTTTATTCACCTCTGGGTTTCCTGGCCCTTAAACCCTAATCAAATCCTCAGTGTTAAAGAAAAAAAAAACGAAGATTTAGTCCCAAACTTACAATTTTTCACGTTTTGATTTCTAATTTTCGGTCAAAAACTTGATATTATTTTCAATTTGATCCCTAAACTTAAATTCCCGAGCTCAAGAATTAAATTTTTCTAAATCTTTTTCATCCATTGAAATTTGGTGTAGGGGCATATAATTCTCCAATCAATTGAATTTATTTATAATATTAATTTAATATATACGATAATAAAATTCTTATTACTGTAAAATAATTATAGAAAACAATTAATAATTTAAAATATAAAAAATTAAAATTATGAGTCATGACATATCAATCCAGTGAAGTATAGTGTTTTGAATCAAATAATTTAATATTTAATTTTGAATTAAACCATTATGTTGGATATCGGTATAAATTTATAATTTTTGTACTCATATTAATTTTCTTTCAAAATTGAGTCATAACATATCAATCCAGCTGGAATCTTTATTAATAAAATCGATTAAATCGATCTCACCGAATTAAATAAATAAAATTTTTGATCTTTGGATTAATTTAGTTTGGTTTTGGGATCTAAACTGAAATAACCGAATAAACTGAATTTGATGGTTTTAAATTAAAAAATAAATATAAACTCAACATAAATATAAATTTATAAAACTAAAACCCAATTTAATAATTAATTTAATATGTATTACGTAAATAATAATTTAAAAAAACTAAAAGTAAAAAGCCTAACTGAGTCGACGAAGGCATTTCTCCCAATTCCCAAAAGCTAGACCATTACACTGTCGAGTGGCGAGTGCCGATCTCCGACACAGCTACCACAGGCCAGACAGCCACACCAATCACCATCATGGTCGTCGAATCTCAAATTCTTGCAAGAAGGATTTGTTACCTACCCATGCAAGAAGCATAGTCCATAAACAAGTGGCTTATGTGGCACCATAGCTTCATACGTGCCTTATCTACTTGCTCCTTTATCTACTTCCAATAAACGCAGCCTAACCAAACACAAATCCTCAATGCAGCTTCCTTGTCTCCACATCCCGCCACCCAAAACCCCTCCGCCGCCGCTCTACCTCAAATTCCGCACATCTCACCGCGAAAACCTCCGCTACCTTAAAGCCATAGGCATTATCCATCCCAACACCAACCCTCGCAATCTCCCATCCCCTCAAACCGCCGACTACCTCATCTCCACCGTCAACTTCCTCAAATCCAAAGGCATCCACGATAACGATTTCCCTCGCCTTACCTTCCTTTGCCCCCAACTCTTCTCCTCCAACTTCTCCACCTCCGAAATCGAGCCGGTTTTCGATTTCTTAACCACCGATCTAAACGCCACCGCACAAGAATCCCGCGGATTGATCGTTCACTGCCCCTACATCTTATTCTCAGACGTGGAATACTGTTTGAAGCCCACGGTCGAGTACCTCAAAGGACTGGGCGTCGAGAAACTGAACGAGCCGAGCAAACAGAAGGCGTTTCTACTGAACACGAGGGTGGATAAATTAAAGGCTAAGATCAAGTTCTTGAGGAGCATAGGGTTGAGATACGAAGAAGCAGCGATGGTTTGTGCGAGGATGCCAGCGATATTTGGGTACAATGTGGAGTATAATTTGAGGCCTAAATATGAGTTCTTAGTGGGGGAAATGGAGAGGAGCTTGGAGGAATTAAAGGAGTTTCCGCAGTATTTTGGGTTTAGTTTGCATAAGAGGATTGAGCCAAGGCATTGGCATTTGAAACACAGGAATGTTAGGATTAAACTGAATAGGATGTTGTTAGGAGGTGATGATAGGTTTTATTCTAAATGGAAATGAGATTTGGAGGGTCTTAATTACAATTATACAATAATTTAACTTTCAAAAAAGAACAAAGAATTTTTGGTGTCAAATAATATCTTGAAAAAACTATTATTCATTTAGATTAATTACATTTTTACATTTTTTTTTACCCACAATCTTAATTTTTTTATACAAACACATACAGATGAATGTACTTCAAAGGTATTGTATCTCAAATTTTAGCATAGTCGAGGGACTAAAACTATAATTGGAATACGCTGGAATATGAAGGCATTTTTGCATGATACGATCCAGGTGCAGAAGTATTCAATTATGTATGTGAGCATTCATGTCGCCAGTTATTGGCAAGTGACCATAAACTACGCATCATTAAATCAAATGAAAACCAGCAATTTGATCCATTTTTGCATCATTTTGCTTTGCCTGTTTTCTGTGAACAAATGAAGCCTAAAGATCAACCACCCAAGCTGTCTTACCATCCGTAAACAGTAATATAAAGCAAGCAAAATATGCTGCAAACGGTTGGGTTTTATGAGATGAAGCCCCAAGTTCCCCGGAATATATGATTGGTTAAAATGAATTTTTCCGACCCACTTTTCTCTGCAATCTCCAATTTGATCCCTACACAGAAGATCTGTCCAAACTCTCGACCATTCTCTCTCATCCTGCAAACAATGTAAAGTTTGACATATTTATTAAGAAGTCCATAGAACAAGGTTTTTTTGTTGCAGTGCACAAACTGGAATAAAGCCCCAAACTTCCCCACTCTAGGAAAAATTAAAGGTATTAAGCTTTTCCAGCAAATGCCTCGGATAATACAAAAGAATCCGTGTGACTTGAAGGTTGGAACTTCATACGAGTTTGGTAAGAAAAGGAAAATAAAATGCCAACTTACTAGGAACCACCAGCTTTCAACTCTGTTTTGTTAACAGTTCAATGTCAGCTCCAATTTCTGCAATCTTGGCTTCCTTAGAAGCCTTTGCTGCTTTGGCAATGTTCCCAACATCAAAGTCCATTGCTAGTTTTTTCACCAGACCCTCAAGCATCTGTAGTTATCAAAACCAAAATTATTTTTAGGGGAAAAAAAGTTAATTAAGTAAAACTCCAACAAGTAAATCTGCAAAATAAAGAGGAATAAGCCTAATGGTACCACTTAACACTGCTTAGAATTCTAGAGAATAAGCCTTTTAAAAATAATTTCAAAAATCTTATTGCATTTTCTTCGAAGAAAGCTGGTTATAGATGTTTATGAGCTCAAAGATACAAACATCAATTGTTCCATCAACTTTGATGCAGGGTTTAAATATTTTCTTTTCCTTAAAGAAGAAACGGTGGAACATGTATATATTATAGCATTTGAAAACCAAACAAACCAAGAAACAAAAGGTAGATTGTGAAATGGGCTAGCGGATATTTTATTTACTATTAGCCTAATCAAGTGGAAAGGAAAAAGTGTTTGTTATGCTTGCAGTCATGTCGTGAACAAATCCAAATGAAAACAGGGTCAATCATAACTACCATGCTGAAGGTAAGAATAAATGAGTTAAGAGGACAATACCAGTGATCCAATGGCAACTAAAGCTCGGAACCTTGAATCAATCTCTAGAGTTTCCTGTTCAGCAATCTGTGTCAAAAGGGAAAACAATGAAAGAAGTTCATGATTTTTGTAGCTGAAGATCGTTACTAAACAAAATATCAGTGCATTCCATTGCTACATGCACAAGGTTGAGTTCTTAGAGAAGAGAAATCAAATCAGGAATATATAGAATTCAATTCCTAAGTTAGGGAATAATTGAGTAACGCAAACCTCTAAAGCTGCTGAAAGAACATGGGATTGACCTTCTTCATCCTGCTTTTCAATTAGCAGCACCGCATAACTGCAAAGCACACTCATGAGAAGTGCATCGCAGAGTGTAACTAAAAACATGTATAAAGCAATTGAGAAAATAAAAGCAAATTTATAAAGGAGATATAAGCAATTCCATCCTCTTCTCTTCAACATCAAAACCCATGGTAAAAAAGTTTACAAAACTTAAGGAAAAGGTCAACTAGGAACTTTTAGGACAAACAACATCCAAAAGAAGGGGCAATAATTAAACTGTCCCAAATGGTTTCACTAAAGTAAACCCATGTGAGCATATTTACATAAACAGAATGCTTACTTTAGTATCAGGGTTGAATAAGCCAACTGTAAATTCTTGTTTGGTGATGCAAGACAACTTGAAAATGCATCAAGAATCTGCAAGAATAGAAGAGAAAAAAATCATTACAATTGATTACTATTAATTTTCTTTTGTTTGATGAAAAAGGCAAAACCCTAAACTGAAGAGGAAAACAAAAATAGTCTACACCTAGCAGACCGGAAGCATCCGAAAGCAATATCAAAAACCTTGATTTACCAAAATAACATTTCAATGTTAATAGAGGAGGCAAACTTACATCACTACGATGCTTTTGCAGCCAGCTGTAGTAGCTCGAATTCTTGAAAAAGTTAGTTACAGCACGGATGCTGGTTAAAAGATTTGCAGGAAGTGCAGGATCAGTCGTGGCTTTCATAATCATTTCCATTACCACATCTAGTTCAGCACATAAATTCAAAGTTAAAACTTACAACAGAACATAACAAAGAGGAATAGTTGCATATAAAATTATCTAGTGGTTTCATCAATAAAATAGGAGCTAACCTGTTCATTGGAAGTTTGTCAAATAATATTAGGATAGATTCATATACACGACGTAACTAAAATATACATTTTTTAGACATTTCCGGTTGCGACAATTACTTTTCAAAGAGAAAGGTAGACTAAATAGCAGAGAAAGTTTTTAAGTTAGGTACCATTGACTTCAACATGCCTGAGAAGTACAGTTGCCCCATCAGGGTGCAGAACGGTCATCCTCAGCATGTCAATAACTGCACAAATAGAAGCAAGCCACTGGGAAGGTGAACAATGGATTTGAAACATGTAAGGAGGACTATAGTTGACATAAACAAGCATAGAGCCCTCTAAAATCATAAAGTAAAAGAAAGGATAATTAACGAAATCAGCTTTTCACATAGAGTGGTGCTTCAATTTGAATAAAATAGAGTTGAACTGCCAACAAAACTCCGTCAAAGCAGAATTTAAATAACACCCCAATACCAAAGAAACAACCCAAAGAAGAGACTGCAAACTAAAACCTTAAAATCTTCTCCACACTAACCAGGAAATATCATGGCAACTGGCCATGATTTCAGCAATTTCAGCAACAACGCAATGTCAACATCAGCAAACCTGCTCGTATGGTAATGTGATGTGTCCTTCAGAATTTTAACAATAGCACCCAGTCTAGAGATCTCCGGTTCTGTCAAAGAGAAGTCCTTTTTTTCCTTCACAAGAATGTCAATGGATCCGTTATATGAGAAACTCAATCCAAGAGAACCACAAAGATGTAACAGAATAACAATGGTATAGCAGGTAGCAGCGAAAGTAAACCAGGCAGGAAATCCCAACAAATAAGTTAATGCATACAGAATATTAGGCAGCTAGTCAAAACTTGTCCCTATGAAACCAATGGATAAAACTAAAACCAGGAATGGATACTATTAAGGGAACTGTTATGACACACAAAGCAATCACAAATAGAAAAGTTATAGCTTCTCAAGTTGAGGTCTGATATACAAGAATGAGCTATCAGCACAACAAAGTCTTCTGTAAGATGATTCAAAAGTTAAAGAGTAAGCTAAGAAAATATTATGAAGAATACTGGTGCAACGTAAGGCTATCATAGACAAAAATTAAGAATAAATGTAAACATATAAATAAGAATTATTGATTGTAGAATCTACCGAGTCAGCCAGTAGTGTGTTGTTGAACTCTGAAATTTTTTTGAGGATGCCATCAAATTGAGCCGCATCAAAAACCAGCATTCCTCTCTGGAATAAAAAGGAACAAAGAATAAACTAAAACAAATTTTCTTATTAAAAAATGACAAGAAGAAAGTTAAAAAACAGCTCAGAGATGCAATAATGCTAGTTTACACATAGGTTTGGAGTGGGAGAATATTTAGCATAGTTAACTAAATGCAAAGCTTTGACCACAATTATTTGTGGTACTTTAAGCAATCAATTCCATCTAGAAGCATACTCCTCTGGTAGAGAAGGCAAGAGTTAGATTTTAAGAACATCTATTTTGTAGTTATGTGCTTAAAGGTAGAGAGTAGTGACAAACCTTTGGGATATGTTTAAAGGTAGGTTTAGCCGCAATACCTGCATACAAAATTGATGTGAATATATATCAAGGTTCAAAAGATATCCTGATGTTGGCAGAGTAGTAGGAGAGCTGGTAGAAGGAAACAGAAAAGAATCTATCTCTATATATTAACCAAGTACAAACCAGAAGCATATGATGGCTGTCCAGGTACATAAGCACTAGCTGCAATGAAAAACAACAAGACATTAGTCATTGCAAACAAGTAGCCAATACGAGTAGGAATTCATAAAGGGCTTCCAACAGCGAATGTCAGGACTGAAAACATATTATACTCACAGCCAGTATATGGATCACGAAATGTTGGATCAATATTGAAATCCTTTTGCCCAGTATTTTGAAGTATAAACTCCACGATTTGTTGACGGTAAGAAAGAGGAAGGTTCTCCTTCAGAAGCCACTTATCAGCAGTGTCATACGGATTATCTGGAAAGATAGCAGGCCATGTTATCACTTTTAGGTTATGTTGCATGCCCAATTTATCTGCTTTATGCCACTTGCAAGTCATTCAAATTATAATGTAAATTTTAAAAATCATGTTCCCTATCATGATTTTGATCATAAGAAATAATGAGGTAGTCCTTAAAATGTTTTTTTCCTCATTAAAAACATGTTTATATATGGTAATATTGCATGCCTGAACCATAGTTAAATTTTCACAAAGAATAACAAGCTGGGAGAACACATGCTTCCTATTGTTCATTAGAGGGTAAAAGATGTAGTCATTTTTTTAGCTTTACAAAGTACCTAGGCTGGGGAAAGAGAGAAGGGCAAAAAGATAAGGAGACCCAAAAGATCTGAAGAAAAATTACATTAATTTGGAAACAACAGAAAACACAAGGCTAAGAATAGAGAAATACCTGATCGATTATAAGGTAACTTACGTATAGGCTCCCCATCGCCAATATCAACATCAAATACTGAGCCAGAAAAAATAAAATTAAGAATGCATTTACATTTAATTCATTAACCTTAAATGACTAAGAAGCAAAGCTGCTGACCATAATCATATTGAACTCCATCAAGAACCGAACGCTTCATGCTGTCATCTGGACCATCAACTACTTCACCAATCTGAATCAGACATCAACATGGAAAATATAATAATTTGTAGATGGATGGTTAAGCCAAAGTTAACAACAAGGCAGACCACATCACCAATTAATGGTCCACCAGAAATTTTACCTGTATATGGGAACAGATTTGTCTTGAAATTTAAAAAAAAATCAAAGACATTTCTTTTATTTTAACCACTAACAATTTGATAAAAACAACTTATGAAACAAAAGAGCAGAATAAATAGGAACAAAAACATCAAGGCTTTCATGTTCCTCACAGAATATTAAGTGTCAAAATGAACAGTGCACTCAAGATGAGTGAGAACGAAACTTTTAAATGATAAGGAAAAAAACTGCAAAGTATTAGAATGAAGTTACCTTATCCCATTTCTGTTCTCTCATATTCCATGAATAAGCTACTCCATTGTCGCCTTCTCTAACAATTTTTGTCTGGCCATCACTAGTTCCTGGCCAAATACACCAATCATTAAACAATATTCAACTGCTACTACCAAAGATATCATCAGAAAGAAATGCGATGAGAAGGGAAATTAAGTATTTCTACATCTCTAGATTAAACAGAATAAGCATGACTCAAGCACAGCATAAGAAAACTAACTATGTACAGGCAATTGGGAACACACCTGGAATCTGCAAAGCCTCAAGCCCAGGTAAATCTACCAATTTCAAACCACCAACACTCTTCCTAATACAAACAGAAAGGTAAGAGATGGATATCAGGCAAAGCTGAAAAGTTAAAAACCTTAGAACTCTTGAGTGATCTGGAAGTCAATAAACCACATACAAATCATAAAATTACACAATGAACTACTGGGGAGAAGAATATTTTTTATTGAAATTCAAGAAGAATGAGAATTGGAAAAGGCATAAATAGTTACCAAACAGTCCCCATGTTTGTACTAAGAAAAGGTGAACAAAGCAGAAGATGATCATATTATAACAATAAGGTAAGCATAAGTTATTGGAAAGTGTTATATGATCATACCTACTCAATTTGTATTCGGAGAGTTCTGAAGCATATGCCTCAAGTTCCACAGGATCTGCAATGTTCTCCTGATCTACTGTCCAAATTCTTACAACTCCATCTGAACATGCAGTCACAATATCTCCATTTTCCAAAAATTTAGCATCCCAAACACAACCAGGGTGCTCTAAGCTTTGCACACAGACCCCATCTGCAATAAGAAGATTTATCCTTGTGATAATAATAATTCCAGTCATGCAAAATCCATGTTTAGCTATAAGTATAAGAAAGATAAAAGCCTATAACCAGTTATGTTAGTTACAGAGTATTTGGGGTAAGTAAAACACGAGTAAAACTTACCACCGAGAGCCAAAAAAAGAAGATAATATGTTCCCTTATGCGATGAAATATACCCAAGTTAAGGAACAGGTTATGCTTTCGGGTATGCTTGATAAATAATACCAAATAAGATTCCCTGAAAACTTCACTAAGCTATCTAATGATGAGGAACTGATGGTACTCCGAAGTCAACTAAAAAATTACTCTATCTTATGACACCGTGAGATACAATTCAGCCCTTAGTTACTAATTCATGAGTGTGGTTATTTTAAACAGAGATAAAGATGGCAGAAATAATCACCTTTCCATATCTTTGTAAAACGATCTTCGCTACCACTGACAATAAGTCCAGAAACATGAGCATCAACTGAGTAGACAATGGAAGTATGACCAACCATCACCATTAATACTTCGCCACTTTGAGCCCATAACATGATGGAACTAATGTACCAAAACAAAACAGGTAGGAGTTAATGCAACTATACATTCAAGCAATAAAAACATGATAAATAACTAAAAGAGAGATAAAGGAGGGAAAATGAAGATGAATTTAGAACTGAAAGAGAAGCCTCCTTGTAGTCTTAACTTGTAGTGATAGAATGATGAAAGAAAGGGTAAAGGATACTAACCCATCATGTGACGCAGAAAGAATCCCCAATCCATGCATAACTCCCAAACCCCGAACAGTATCTGCACAATCCACAAATGTGAGAGTGCTTATGCAAACTAATTTCATCATTTTATAACAAGAAATGCTCTTCCTGAGTAATTGCATTCCATTAAACACAGAATGCGTTTATACCTAACTACCTATCCAGTAAGAATAAAGCATGGTAAATTTGGGGAGCAGGATACTTACCAGTATGCCCAGAAAAAGTGTGCAAACAAGTCTTGCCTCTCCAAAGTTTCAAGGTTGTGTCAGTCGAACCTGGAGTAAATTTAAAAATTTTAAACCATACACTCTTTTCCCCAACTTTTTGTGTTCATTCACAGTTCAGATAAAACTGTTATGACCAAATAATTTTTGTCAACTTCCATAACAAAGACTGAATGCCAGCAAGATTATACTGCATGGACAGACCAGAAGGTAACATTTATACCAACAAAGTAAATGGATTAGAATCAATGAAAAAATGTGTCATCAAATTTTGCAATGTCATAGAGAATAGATGTACCTGATACTAGCTCTCCTGAAGGAAAATGTGTCATCAAATTTTGCAATGTCATAGAGAATAGATGTACCTGAAACTAGCTCTCCTGAAGGAAGCTTTATTACAGCTTGAATGGCCGACTTGTGTGCCTCCCAGGATTCAACAGGTTGACCCTTCCTCCATCGTCTTAAAGTGCTGCGAAACAGATGGTTAACTATTTTGAAGATTAAATGAAAAACCAAACATAACTATTTCACACAAAATGCAAAACACTTCCCATCCAACAGTTTAATTAACTCACCAATCAACCGATGAGGAAATGATATCCCCACCGTCCAATACAACACCGGTAACCTGCAGTTGGTGACCCTTCAATGACTGCACTTTCTCTCCAGTCCTCAAGTCCCAAACAAAAACCATGGTATCCATCCCACCGGAAACAATTCCACCTTCAGGAAACTCCTCATCCGGTGCAATCCAAGCCAATGGACCGACGAAACTCGAATGCCCTAATAGCATCTTAGACGAAACATACTTACGCTTATCTGACGAATCAAGAGACCAGAACCTAACCGTTCTGTCTCTCGAAGAAGTGGCTATACCTTCACTTCCACAAACACATATTCCACGAACCTAAAAAATCAAAATTCCAGCAACCTTTTTTTTTCAAAACCTAAGTGATTCGAAATTAAAAAAGGAAAATGGCGAATGGAATTGAGAGGAAACGAAGGAAATAGAGATCTTACATCGTCTTCGTGGCCTCGTAATTGGCAGCGGAGTTGATATTGTTTGAAATCGATTTCCATGGAACTCATCGTGGGGTTTTAGGGAGTGACAAAAACCGGTGAAAAATCTCTTTAAAATTGGAGTTATATTAGAAAGAAAAAACAATTGTCAAGAGCTTCGCTTGTTTGCCAAGTTTTTATCAATTCTCTCTTCGTTTTTTAATTTAACGGGATTTCTGTTCTTTTCCGGTCTTTTCTTCTCTTTATTCACTGTCAAAGTAAAACAGTATGTTCTTTTTGGTGTAATTTTAATTTCATCTTCTACTTTATAAAAATTCAGATATTAGCTTCTTTTTTAATTGATCACAATTTAATCCTTAAATGAAAACCGAGAAGTTAGTATAGCACTATAAAAATCATTGCTCAGATTCTGTAAAATACAAAAGTACAATTAAATATAATTTATTAAAATATAATTTTATTTTTGTTTGATAAATTGCAAATGTTTGTAAGTGCTAATTTTATGATTTTAATTTTATTTATATAACATTTTCGTAATGTTCTGAATAGTTTGTCAAAACAGAATAAATAAACATTCATCTTTTAACTTAATTTATGATATTAATTTAAGGGTAAAATATAAAAATAATCACTTTTGTTTACTTCAAATTACATTTTAGCTACTTATGTTTGAAATATTATATTTTAGTCACTTACGTTATCATTTTGTTACTGAAATGATCACTCTACCATTAAGCTCCATTACCTCTCTAACATCAGTCCTAAAAATATCATACGTGACAATCTAAATTAAATTTATTTAATTAAAATATATTTTCATCCCAACAACTAAACCTCCAAATTGACATTTCAAACATAAGTGACTAAAATATAATTCAAGGCCAACAAAAATTTATAATTTATCCTTAATTTAATTCAAATAAAAATAATAATACTTAAGATATCCTCCTGACTCTATCTACTTACCACCTGCAAACTTCAGAACTTGTCTATTATACTTATCAGAAATTATCAAATAAATTGAGGAATTACATCATTGAAAGTTTCCACAAATATGCCAATAATAAAAATATATGACTAATAGTTATTTTAACTAAGATTTAATAATTAATAATTAAAATGGACTAAGTCACAATTTTATTGAAAAAATTTAATAGTTAATCACATTTGTGTTGGATACTTTTTGTTATCTCATTTTTCCCATTTATTTATTGTTATTATCAAGTTATTTTGTAAAAGGAAAGTTTTCCAAAAAAAAAAAAAATAAAGTCAAAATGAAAAATAATAATAACAGCGTAACAGAGAAAGAAGGGGAAACTTAACGGATATCTCTACGGGCATTTTTTTTTTCTTTAACCGATAAATATCATAACGCATAAAATTCAAAACTCTAAACATTTCAATTGCATCATTGTACTCAAAAATTTCGACTCCAACGGTCCATGGCCTGCATGCTAGAGATGCTACAGCTTTACTTGCCGTGGAGGTGGACAAAGGAGAAGATGAAGAATCCTGCCATCTACAAAAATAAAAGGCCATATTAGAAGTTAATATTTCACCCTAGTGATTTCTCTGAGAAACAAAGCTCATAATTATGGTGATCATGTCTGTCTGAGTCGGGTCTAAAATTTCTAGTTCATTTCGGTTTGGATCATTCAGGATTTAAAGCTCTTTTATGGGTTCCTTACTTTGAGTTTGGGTCATTTGAGTTTGCAGTCAAGTCATTTCACGTTTTGCCATTCAGAATTGACACTCATGTTCAAGTCATTTCGAATTACCTGTTCAGGTCATTTTGGGCTCGACCATTCCTAGTTTCGGTCATTGTCAGATTCGGTTTGTTCAGAGTTGGGTTGTTGGCTTTTTAAAGTCAAATTGGGTTGGGTTGGAATTCGGATTAATCAGGTTGGGTTTTCAATTTCGAATCAAATTGACAGGTCTACCTATAAGCTCTATGAAGTTAACAATGGTTGAGAGAGTAAAAAGGTGGTACCATAGAAAATGCAGCTCCATAATAAGGGTAAGCAGCAGGTATGAATCTTTCATATTCATTGTCTCTATATGGCCTGACAGGAAAATGCAATCCAATTCCATATGTTAGCAAATTACGTAACAAATTCGAAAAATATATACTACGAAAGACCCAAAGCAATAGCTCCCTCCATAAAGGCAATCATATATGACAATACTTGGATAGGGGAAAATGAAACAAATTTGCTAATAAGAAAAGAGAAAAAGAAAAATATTTCTCGAATTTTAACTTCTATTGTTACAAGCTTCCATTCTTCAAATAAAATGAGATAACTAGTAAGAGACTTAGGTCTCAAGATAGAAATTTGTATCCAGGATCATAAAAAACACAAATAGTTACCTGCTTTGAAAGGGATAAACTTGTATACCCTAGCTTTTGGTACTCAACCTTGAATTGGAAAACACCATAAACATCGGGAACCTTAAATGAAGTGGAATATAGACCCCGCAAGACAAAAAAAACTAAAAAGCTTCTTTAATATGGACTTCTTTAAAAGATGAAGCTTTAATATGGACTTTGTATGATGAGGGTGGCAACCTCAAAATATTCTTTATTTGTTTCCTTTTATTTATTCAGAATAGGTTAGTGCTAATTTGGATGATTTTACTCACTTTCTTACATTGAAAAGGTAGCTTAGTTAAAAATTCACTCAATTTTGCTCCCACCTTTCTGCACACCAGATCTGAAAAATCTGAAAATATTTTAAAGTTCATCAAGAAACATGACATGTTATTAAATTCAAAATAAAAGAAAACATAAAAAGAAAAAAAAATCATCAATGGAGGAATCAGTTAAACAGTTATTATACCACATACCTATTACTGAACATACTGCCAGTAATCAGAAGCCAAGCATTGTTCCTTGCCTAAAAAAGAAAAAAGAAAAAAAGTTCACAAACTTATTTGAACATCATGGTTATTTGAGTCACAACACACTAAGTTTCTTCCTTTCATCTTTAGTGAAACTATCTTAAAGTATGAGGAAAGGACAAAACTTTCATGTTCTAGACACGCAGAAGATATATAAACAGGGTTTGCAGGTAAATATCATAAAAAAGACGACGAGAATTATAACTAGATAGGTTATTTATATCTTCTCTATAAAGTTACTATCTTATAAATTACTCGCTTCAGATGCTTCTAGATTTCATTTTTTTCATTGAAGAAGTAAAACAGAATGTCAAGATAAATGATACCTCAAGTTCTATTTTTGATCACCAAAAATCTCGACAAGAGCATAACCCTTCACTGAAATGATGAAACCTCTTGGCATCTCGCATTATGATCTCTCTGCCAACAATCTTTGACATGATCTTAAATGCAGCATGACAATCACCACAAACACGAAGGTTCTTGATAATACGAATCTGTCCCCGAGCTGGACTAGTGAGGAGACCATTAGCAAGAGCAAGTCTCTCACTATGAGCAAGAAGAGCTTCTTCCTTACTTTCCTGATCTATATCGTGCAAAACAAATCTTGTCTCTGGAACATAACCAGCTTCTTTCATATGTTCTTTCAAATGCCTTAGCAGTGCATAGATTCTATCATTCGCAGGATGTGATGTATCTCCTGCACGATACTCGTTGACCCTGCTTCTGACTTCAAGAGGACTTTGACTTGCCAATTTCTTCTTCTCATTCTTTTTAAGGTCTGAATCTTTCAAAGGTATGAGACCTGCCTTTGATTGTTCATTCAAGCGAGAGGGATCTAGCTGCTTCACAAGCTCAGCACAACGATCCCCAAGTTCCAAGTGCCCATGAGTTCTGCAGAGATTCATTAAAGTTTCCCAGACATCAGCACTGGCTTCAAATGGCATCTTTTCAATGAATTCCAATGCTTCATCCAAATTCCCTGTACTCCCCAGCATGTCAACAACACCCACATAATGCTCCATGGAAGGGACAATACCATAATCACTGCTCATCAACGAAAAGTGAAGCATTCCTTCATTAATATCACCAACGACACCACAAGAATAAAACACTCCAAGGAACATTTTGGCATCTGGTTTCAAGCCTGCCTGCTTAAATTGAGAGAACAGATCAAGGGCATCCTCCCCTAGCCCATTCCTAGCAAGCCCTGTTATCATAGTATCCCAAGATGTCAGATTGCGCCTTGGCATCTTTTCAAACACATCAAATGCATCATCTGTAGAACCACATTTTAAGTATGTCTCTAAAATCCTGTTATAGATGCTTATTTTGAGAGGTGAAAATGATCCTACGAGGTGTTCATGAACAGTTTTCGCTTCTTGTAAAGCTTTCACTTCCCCACATGCCTTCATTAACTGCAAAATTTGGGCCAAATCCACATGAACACCCTGCTGTTTCATCAACACCAAAACTTCTACAGCTTCTTTAACATTCCCTTTTTTGCAAAATTCCTCTAGCATCTCAACCGTAGCACTATTTGAGATAGTTTCAGGAACCTCAGTTAACTCTTCCTTGAGATTAGAAGTAGCAGATACTTGACCATAAAAATTAATGTTATTTGTTACTTGACCAAAAGAACTAAAATTATAAACATCTTGCGGCTTCTGCCGGTACTGGCTGAAATTTGGGCCTTGCGAATTCAGATGGCTTCCTTGAGATTCTGTAAACCTTGGTAAATTAAGGTCATATTGATTCTGTCTGATTTCTTTAGGCCCTTGCCAATATGACCATACTTGATTCTGCATATTGGAAGTACTTTGAGCATCAGCCTCGTATCCTCTAAAGTTTCCATTTCCATAAACTGAGTTATCCTGCAGTTCATTTCTTTTGTTTCCCCAGTGCATTCCATCATGATTCTGATGAAACCCTGGCTCAGCACCCTTCCAAGAACCATTTGCATAAATTCCGTTTGGACTTATCTCTAAGTTCCCATTAGTTTCCCCATGGCTATGATGATGCCAACCAGTTTGACCCATGGCACCCATCTGATTTCTTGTTGGCTGTAAACCACTATTGTAGCTATTACGGTTGTCCCCAGCCGGACTTCCCGCATAATCATCCATAGGACATACCACGAAACCCTGGTTTGGGTTTAAGGCCTGCCCATTTTGTTTCTGCTCATAACCTAGTGAACTTGGGGTATCATAAGGAGAATCCTCAAACTGAGAGGTGCTACTAGGGCTATGAAAATCCCACCTTTCAGGGGCAGTGCTGAGGAACTTACTGAAAATTGTGACTGAATGAGGGAAACGCCGTGACGAACGTACCATAGATAAAGCGGTGAGATAGTTGAAGGTCAGAACCGAAGCCCTCTTGCTGGACATTGACGCGTTGCTTTGATACCTTGAAGCTTCACCTATTGTAGAAACAACCAATAAATGAAGTAATGAGAACGGAAATTTGTTAAAACAAGTAGGGGTGAGCAATCGGTCAGGTCGGTTAGTTCGGTGCAGAAAAACCGAAAACCGACAACGATTTGACTATGGGAGAAAACCAAAAAAACCGACCCGAGTCATTTTCGGTCGGTTAACCAACCGAGTTTAGTATGCTCTCTCTGTCTGTGTTTGTGCAGCAGCCATACATGCATGCTTCAAACAATTAACCATCAACCACAGACACATATATAATACAAAAAACAAGCCACTATTTTTAATCTTAATGTTCAAATCATTTATCAAACCTGCAAACCAATATTGAAGTTGCAAAATGCAAATATGAAGTAATGGGAATCACAGCAGAAATCATTTCATTCAAATATCAATAAACCCCAAAACGCAGCAAACGAAAATGATAATTAGATAGAAAAATGAAGAAAGACTGAGAGAGGCGTTAGTTTTTAGGTGAACTGACCAGCGGCAGCGCGAAAACGAAAGAGACCCCTTACTCCGACGCCGACGGACAGATATGAGGAGCAGAGGCCGATGGCCGACAGACGGCGATGACGATGAAAAGAAGAGAGGAGAGGCCGACGGACAGAGGTGAAGCACGGGGATCGGAGGCGACGGGGGAACGACTGCAGCAGGGAGGCAGGGAAGGTGTTTTTTTTGGTATTCAGGTTTTAGGGTAGGTAAAATTAATGAAAGCTTAATGCTAAATTTCGCCCTCAAACTATTCATGTTTTTTCATTTTGATATATATATTTTTTAATCTCATATTGATACTTAAATTATCATTCGTTAAAAATCAGTCATCACCAGAGGCAAATCCAAGGGCTGGCAAGGGATCAGGTCCCTCTAAAATAAAAAATTATTATTTTGGCTCTTTCTAAAATTATAAAAATTTTATTTAATTTTTTAAAATTTATAAAGATATAAAACATTAAAAATTAAAATTTCATTTCGGTCTCCGCTAAAAAAATTTTCTAGCTTCGCCCCTGGTCGTCACATTGTGTCAATCAAAATGTGCCACGTACCACATTCAACCAATCACAATATGTCACATGGTAATTAATTTTATTTAAAATTTAAATGTTAAATTTAAATTAAAAAACATATTTGACTTTGATTCAAACTAAACTAATTGGCCTTTATCATTGTTGAGTATCCACATGTCGCTATTAGAACGCATCATGTGTCTTTTTTCTATTTTCTTACATATTATATATTATATATTATTTTGATTAAAATGTAAAAGAAATTATATATAATATAATTTTAAATGTCAAAATAATATTTAAAAATTTTAAAAAATTATATATATCCTAGAAAAACTTAAATTGTTTTGAATTTAAATATATTATTTTAAATTCTAGAATTTAAAAAAATTTAAAAAATAAAATTTATTATATATATTTTTAACATTTTTAATATATATATATAGCATATATAATATTAAAATCTAAAAAAGGACACGTGATGCATTCTAATAGATCACGTGCATGGTCAACATCGATCAACGACTTGTTAACAATGGCCAATACTGATCAATGACTGGTCAATAGCGATCAACGCCGAGCAATGACTGGTCAACACCGTTTAATGATGAGTCAAAATCAAAGATGTTTTTAATTTAAATTTAATGTTTTTATTTTAAATAAACTTAACTATCATGTGGAACATTGTGATTGATTAGATATGCCATGCGACATATTGCGATTAGCATCACATGATGACCAATTTTTTTATCATCGGTACAAAAAAAGGTTGAACCAGATAATAAAATGATAGTTTAAGTATCAATTTGGGACAAAATTTAAATACCAAAGTGAAAAAAGAAGCATAATTTAGGCGCCAAATTGAGCATTAAACAAAAAAAAAATGTGAAAAGTTTTGCTTGTTTGCCAAGTTTTAATAAATTCTCTGTAGAATAGTTCATAGGTGTAGCTAATCCCCAAGCTTGGCTTGATTTGAAATATCAACTTAAAATTTTTTTTTAAATTCATCTATATTTGTAAAAGATTAATCCAAATTCATTTTAGGTATGTCCATATATTATTTTAATTTAATTTTTTTATATTATTTTAATTTAAAAATTAATAATTTATATATTTTATTTATTGAAATTTTGTATAATTATCTTAACATTATTTTAATGTTTACATTATTATATATTTAATATATGTTTATTTTTAATGTATTATAAATTACATAATATATAAAAATAACATAATATAAAATAACTTAAAAGCGAGTCAACCGAACTCAAGTTTTAAATGTTCAAGCTTAAGTCCAATCCATATGTTAAACAAACTTAATTTTTTGCCTAAATTTATTTATCAAACCTAACATTTTATCCAAACTCCAAGTAATTTAACTCATGAACAAGCCTAATTATTTGTTGGAGTCTTAAAACAAATTTTGATGATCTTTTTTATTGAAAAGAAATTCATTGTTAGATATTTTTGTTGTCTCATTTCTTTTCCATTTATCTATTGATATTATCAAGTTATTTGTAAAAGGAAAGTTTTCCAGAAAGAGCAAAGAAAGTCAAAAATGAAAAATAATAATAGTATTTCTGAAATATTATAACAGCGTAAAAGAGAAAGTAGGGGAAACTGAACGGATAACTCTACGGCATTTTTTTTTCCTCTAACCGGTAAATAACATAACGCATAAATTTCAAAACCCTAAACATTTCTATTGCATCATTTGTGCCACTCAAAAATTTCGAATCCAACGGTCCACGGCCTGCAAGCTAGAGATGCTACAGTTTTACTTGCTGTAGAGATGAACGAACGAGAAGATGAAGAATCCAGCCATCTACAAAAATAAAAGGCCATATCAAAAGTTAACATGTCACCCTAGTGATTTTTCTGAGAAACAATAGCTCATAGTTATGGTGATGATGATGATATCTACAAAAATATCCAGGTGATGTCAGCTCGGATCATTTCAGGTTCCTCATTTTGGGTTAGGGACATTCAGGTTTGCCAGTCAAGTCATTGATCTGTCATTTGAGTTTGACACATGTCAAGTCATTTCGGATTAATTCAGGTCATAACAAGTTTGGATCATTCCTGGTTCAAATTCTTGGCTGTTGGCTTTTTATAGTCATATCAGGTTGAATCGGTTTCAGATTAATCATGTTGCTTTTTCAAGTTCGGATCAGTGCTGACAGGTCTACTTATTAGCTATAACGTAAACAATGGTTGAGAGAGTAAAAAAGTGGTACCATAGAAAATGCAGCTCCATAATAGGGGTAAGCAGCAGGTATGAATCTTTCATATTCATTGTGTCTATATGGCCTGACAGGAATCTGCAATCCAATTCCATATATTAGCAACTTACGCTCAAATTCGGAAAATATATACCACGAATTGTGAAAGACCCAAAGGAATAGCTCCACAAACGCAATCATAGATTACAATATTTGGATAGGGGAAATTGAGACAATTTTTCTAATAAGAAAAGAGAAAAAGAACAAGGTTTCTCGAATTTTAACTTCTACTGTTACAAGCTTCCATTCTTCGAATAAAATGAGATAACTAGTAAGAGACTTCGGTCTCAAGATAGAAATTTGTATCCAGGATCATGAGAGAACAAAATTAGTTACCTGCTTTGAAAGGGATAAACTAGTATACCCAAGCTTTTGGTGCTCGACCTTGAATTGGAAAACACCATAAACATCGGGAACCTTAAATGATGCGGAATATAGACCCTGCAAAACAAAATATGGACCAATATTTTTTTTAACCATTTATGGATGACTTCATATCGAGGGAAGACTGATATCACAAACCATATGAGCTCAAGAGACAGATGACACACCTTTTTGTCAGATGATAAAGTTTTCAAAACATAGGGGCTCATCATGTAAAACTGCACTTGGACATCATTAGCAACATATGGCTCCCAGCTTGTTCCAGACCACTCATAGATCTCAACTGAGTATTCCTGATTGAAATATACCGATTTCTTTTCAGTTAATTTCTACAAAATGAAGCTCAGCATTACGTCAAAATAGACAAGGTAGAAGAAGTACCAACTCATCATTAATCCTGTATAATGCAGGTTCATCTGTTTCCCCAACTCTGTGGTGTTTCACATTTACAGCCTAAGGATAAAAAACATGAATATAAAATATACATAAAAAAGACCAAGAACATGCCCCAAAATGATGCCGTAATAAAAGAATCATATATTTATGAATAAATTGATCGACATGCCTACCTTAAGATGACCTCTTTCATGGAAAATCCATTTGCTAATTTCAGTCAAAAATTGTTCATTGCCTGATTTCTCATGTCTGCCATCAGAAAGAACATTCTCAAATATATCGTGTTTTAAGTACATCAGTTAAACAAGAAACCCAGTATGCACTTAGGTGCAACTGCAAAGACATATAAAACGTTAATCTCAAGTTGGGAAATGCACCCAGATAAGAAGATCCATATAAAAGCAGAAGCTTTAATATGAACTTTGTATGATGAGGGTGGCAACTGGCAACCAAAAAACTTCTTTATTTGTTTCCTTTTATTTATTCAGAATAGGTTACTGCTAATTTTGGATAATATTACTCAAGTTCTTATATTGAAAAGGTAGCTTAGAAAGTTAAAAATTCACTCACTTAGTTTGGCTCCCAGCTTTCTGCACACCAGATCTGAAAAACCTGAAAATATTTAAAAAGTTCATTAAGAAACATGACATGTTATTAAATTCAAAATAAAAGCAAACATAAAAAGAAAAAAAAAATCATCAATGGAGGATTCAGTTAACAGTTATTATACCTATTACTGAACATGCTTAGTGAGCCAGTAATCAGAAGCCGTGCATTGTTCCTTGCCTAAAAAGGAAAAAAGAAAAAAGTATCACAAACTTATTTGAACAGCATGGTTATTTGAGTCACAACAAACTTTCTTCCATTCATCTTTAGTGGAACTATCTTGAAGTACGATCGAAAGGACAAAACTTTCATGTTCTAGACATGCAGATATATGAACAGTTTACATAGATGTACCTGGACAATTGAAACTAAAGAGATAGCAGAACCAGTCAATGATGGAGGAGTTGACAGCTTCGACTTAGGATTAGCAGAATAGGCAGATGGAGAAGCTGAGAGAACTTTCAACACCTAAAAATAGTGCATGTGTTAAGGGGGAAAAAAGGACCATTGTGGTCATTGATAAATTGTACATGATTAAATTCCCTCAAATCAGATGGAAGCAGCATACCAAGCTATTGGCAGGACTCACTGAATGGCCGATGCCTCGGAAAAGTATAGGAGCCTGCAGCAAGTTTAATCAAAACTAATCAGAAATATCAATGTAATCTAAGAAGTCCATAATATGCAATGAGCTTCAAAAAATATATGAGAATTCCTGTTGGCTCATAAAATATACAGCTATAGTAAAAATAATCAAAGGTCATCATGCCCTTAAATTTTGAAATAATATTGAAATTATTATAGAAATTTTAAAATTTAATAAAAGTAGTATTTTAGCCCCACAAATCGAAAATTTTAAAACTTTTAATGAAAATAATACTTTCTCCACTAATATTTATCAAAATTTAGCATTTGGAGCATATGAATATTCCTGTGTTAACAGTCAACAATATATATATCAATTGTGTTCCCTTAAATTGAAAACAAAATCTCTAACAACTATCATAAGTGATTAAAAGTTTCATTTCTTTTAACCTTCATTTATGAGTAGAATCAGGTACTTCATTTCTTCTTTACAACTTAAACTAAATCTAAGCAAATGATTCAAGAATTTTGATTGTACAAATTTATATAAACTTATTCAGAGTTCTTCCGATAAATTTACCCCATTGATTCACATCCTGCATCCATCCTAGAAGATTATAAGCAAGTGGCTCCGGAACCCCAGTTCAGTATAACAAACTAGAAAACATATTAAGAAAGGTGCACTATCATATAACATTTTATCATTATCATAATCGGAACAACCCCAAACTTACTTGGTCATAAAAGTATCCAGAACCTAATAAGAGGATAAGAGTAACAATGCTGGCTGACATTTATACTTACTTCAATTCTTTTGCCTCCTAAGATCACATCAGACTTAATAAAATCATCACTAGCAATCAATGTATGATCTCCCTCAGTTCCCGAAACAGCATAGCCAATGTGATCAATAACCATAGCCGAAGGATCCTACACGGCAAACAACCAAGCTTTAATGAACAATCAAGCGAAGCGATAACAGAGACTGAAGCATAAAATTGTACAAAAATATTTGCGTATCAGACCTCATCAAAATCAACTCCACATTCAGTACCAACTTCCCGAATCAAATCCGAAGCATTAACATCCGCCGCAACAATTAAATCATGACCGGAATCAACAAAATTGACAATGGCGGCAACATCAATAGATCCTCCAAATCCTAAAAAAACAAAATACATTTCTAGTTAATTCGAAAACATTAAAAGAAAGAAAGAAAAAAGGTAATGTGAAATGACTGACGTTCGACGGAGGGGCAGAAGAGGATCAAGGCATCGTAAAGATACTGGCCGTAGCGTTGCAAGGCGATCTTTGGATCATCGGCGAGTTTGAATTCCAGGTCGAAGCCACGTGATTTGAGGGCATTGAAGTAGAGGGAGTGTGACGACTTGATGGCGAAGTCGTCGAGGAGAACAAGGACTCGGCGATCCGTTGGCGATTCGGGAGAGAAAGCATTGCAGAGAAATGGGAGAAGGATTGAGATCGAAGCAATGCAAATTAGCCACAATTTCCCCATTTTTTGATTAGGGATTTTTTTCGTGTGAACTGAACTGTGAAGTGTGAGGATTTTGGGAGGTTCTGGGATATATACTACCACTATTTCACCGGGTTGACTTAGCTTTTGATTCAGGGACTTCTGGTTTCCATGAACTTTATGGAAAAATTACAAATATTGCCTGCGATTTTAACAAAATTACAATTAACTACTTTAATTTTTAACTTTATCCGACAAATTTAAATAGCTAAAAAAATGTCAAATAGTGGATTTAAATAAAAATATTAGACTCGGGAAATTAATTTTGACAAAAAAGAAGAAGCTTAAGTCATGATTGGACCCTTAAATCATGGTTGTTTGAATTGGATTGGATTGATTAGATCGAGAACCGACTGAGATACCGGTCAGGAGAAAAGAATTAGATTGATTGACCCAAGAATTGGTACAAAGCGATTAAACCAGACAAAAACAGTTGAATTGGAATTTTTATTTTTAAATTTTTAACAATTTATTTAATTGAACCAAATGAATTGGTCGAATTGATGACCTGAACAATTCGACTATTGATCCGATTTTGAAAACCTCGCCTTGAACTTTCTTTTTATTATCATTTTGGCACTTAAACTTTTGTTGTCCCACTTTGATACCTAAATTATCAAATTCGTCCCATTTTATTCTCAAAATTACTCATGTTCAATAAGAATATGTCACATTTTATGTTCTTATAGGCAACTTTTATTTTTTTAGTAATTGAGACGAAATGATAGTTGAACTTAAGTACTAAAGTGGTAAAAAAATGTTTAGATACTAAAGTGAGAAAATATATATAATTCAACACTCAAATTGTGACACAAGCCAAATATTAAGCTTGTTTAAAAATAGGGCAGACTAATATTGAGAGCTTGAGGGTTAACTTGCTTTCAAGTTTATAATTTAATATTTTCTTTCAAAAATTACATTAACTTGAAATAGTATAATGAAAATAATTTATTAAAACTTAAAAATTATTGAGGAGATTAGATATTGTTGATGGGAGAACACCCTTAAAAGGAAAAGAAAAGAAATAAAAGAATGATATTTGAGAATCACTATTTCTTTATTTTTTCATCTACTTAACACTGTTTTCGAAACCAAACAAATCAGGGTATTGATCTGGAATAAGGGGTTAAACCAGTTGATCCATGAACCGATGCAAGCCAATTGAATCACTTTTTTCAAATATATTTTTAATAATTTAGTTAATTGAACCAAACAAAATTGATCGGACTGATCGAATCTAAAATTGCTAGTTGAATCGATTTCAACTTCAATTCGATTTTGAAAAGCTTGTTACAACTGCATTGTGTCATAGCCAAAATTTAACACTATGATATTCGGTTACGAAACTTGTTGATTCTTGAAAAATTACAGATACAACAAAATGCCTAGAGATAGGAAAGACTGGGGTGGCTATGCTTTAATGCATTCTTGCCTACGGATCTCTCATCTTTGTAACAAATTGTTGCAATGTTGTCCCACTATTTATTGGCTGTTACGTAACGAATTTTGACCGCAATAGTCGTGATGCGATTCGGAGAAGTTCGTTTCTGTTACAATGCGACCATTGCATTGCATTGCAGCTACAATTTCTTACTATACATCCTCCTCAGGCACTCTCATTGTTTTACCAATACATCCACTGGCTTTGCTCATTTTGATACTAATTGAATCCCATAAGTGAGTTCTATTTGATCATTAACCATTAGCCGATTAATTCAAAACCGAATATACCAAAAGACTTGTCTAATAAAATGTGTAGTTCGCTCATTCATATACACAAAGGTCTTCATTTTCTTATTTGAAATGACATTAACACATCCACTACGATCATGCCACTTGTTTATACGCCCATTTTTCGGAACCCTTCAATAAGAAAAAGGGTAATATTTTTACTCTAAATGGAAGAAGTGTAGATGTCCTAAAAAGGTTTTCAATATGTTCAAAAGTTCAAGCATAAACCCTAGTTAAGCCTTCTTCACATGAATAGACATATCAAAAAGTGAAAGAGTCGAGGAGTTCGTATCGATTGGTACGAACTTTGAACTGCTATTAAAGGAAAAATTCAAAGCAGTCAAAGAACAAATCTTAATAGCAAAGATAGAATAAAGTAAAACTATGTACCTTTGGGTAGTTGCTTTTACTTTCTGCACAAGTAGGGAATAAAGAGAATGAACCACCTTTCTTTTGTGTATGTGTGTACTCGTATCTGTGTAATGAATATGCTTCGGTTTGAGCCATTTACAGGATGAGTCTTTCGCACCAGTTGCTGACTTGTGAAGTTGTGATGAGTAAAGCACAGTTTACCATTCCCATTCTGAACCATCGGGAAAAGGTTTCAATGCATCGCGGTTGCCATCAACGTAGAATTCCATGACAGCTTTCATTCGTTGGAGCTTATTAGGATGGTAATTTACGTGAACAATGACCGGCTTAAGCTTACTCAGTCTATCATCTTTCCTCACAGTCTTGAAAAGGACTTTGCTGTTCATAAAGAGATAGAAATCCATAGTTCTCCGAGCAGCATGAAGCCCTTCATACCCGAGATGTGAAGGGAAAAAAAGTTCCTCATTGAAAACTGCCTGGTCCCATGACTTTGGTTCCTTAGCAAGGCGACCAGCCACACGATCTAAGAGCTCGATTGAAGGGATTGTAGGTCTGATATAGAAGAAACCAGAGTTAAAAACCCATATACGCATTGTGTGTGCATATCGAGCCCATCCCATTGCAGGTTCATCAAAGACATCATCGAATCCATAAGCTGTCATGTTATCATGGCCATCGGTCATGGATTCCACATCTGAATCTCTATAAAGATAATCGAAAGGGTTTTGCAAATACACAATATCGATATCCGAAAGGAGAACACTATACCCCAGCTGCAAAAACTCTCTCAAGATATGAAATTTCAATCCCGAAACAGCATGGTTATTCCCTGTCCTCCCAATGGAAGCAATCCCATCATTTGCATCTCTCGTAAACACTGGAACATTATTTGACTTGCAAAATTCAGTGATCTTATCATCCAAAGCAACAACCAAATAATTAGTTATGCCAACTCTCTTAATGTTTGTGAACCAAATCTCTAATGACTCCTTCACTTTCCAGTTTGCAAGTGCCACTATAAGCTCTCTTCCGACAGCAACAGCTTCCAGAATTACCGCCAATCTCGGATTAACGGATTCATCTGGAATCACCGTGGGGTTTGTTCTTAAACCTTTAACGGTTCCGGAAGGCCCCGCTTTACGCCATTTACCCAATGCCTCGATTTGTTTCTGTGCATGATCTTTCTTTTGTTCAGCCAACCTAACCTTTTCAGTAAGCTCCTTAACTTGTTGTCTCAACTCTTCGTTTTTCTCCAATTCGGCCGCATACTCTGCTTTCAACTCGTTCAACCTATGAGACGACTCACATTTGGAAGATAGAACCTAACAGTAAAAATTGCAGTCATTTTGTTTACTAATTACCACATCGGTGCTGAATAAAATTCCCACTTAACAAACACTAGATTAGATGATCAAATCTAACATCAACAAACTCTGTAAAAACCCAAATAAACCATTACCAGATTTAGAAACATTTTACAACATAAATATATCAATTCTGAATACCAAATTAACTAAATAACGTGGTTCAAAATTCCAATAAACCAAGAAAAAAAATGAAGAGCAGAAGTCAGTCATAACATTGCAGTAAAAAGACCCCTCTGGTCACTTTTAAATTCTATCTTGAGCAAATTGATCCCTCTAAAAAAAATTAGAGCAATTTGTCCCATCAATTTCAAAAGTGAGCAACTAAGGACAACATAGTTTTTATTGGTTAATAACAAATTTAGCCTGCAACATTTACACAAATCCAAGGCTAAATTTGTTATTATAACAATCAAAATTATGTACAATTGACAGACAACGTTAACCCCATGATTAACTATCCTTAGTTGCTCACTTTCAAAATTGAGAGGGATTAAATTGTTCTAATCTTTTGAGAGGGATCAATTTGACCAATATCGAGATTGAGAAGGACATAGAGGAGTTTTACTTAACATTGCTAAAAGCTCGATACAGAATTCTCCAGTTTCAGTCCAAAGCAAAAATATAAATAAATAACAAATTTAGCATCCCAATTAACAAAGGAATGAAAATTGAAGTAAAGGGTATATAATTAAGGCATAAAGTAAATCAAGATTTGATCTAAAGAGCAAGTGAATTGAATTCCTGAAAATGCAGAAAATGAAAGGAACCTGGGAGTGGAAAGCAGGGGAATAGAAAGAGAGGAAACCGTGAGGATAAAGAAAAGCGAAGAGGCAACCAATGGAAATCCCAATGGCAACAGCTATTAATATTCTTGATTTCACCACTGACTGCGATGCCTTTCTCATCAACCCACCTTCCCTTCGTCCGCCTATCATTTTTTTTGGTAGGGCGGGGGCGGGGGGTTGCAGTGTTTTTAACTGTAAATTTGGAAATATTGAAAGGCGAGAGAGCAAAGTGGGGGTGTTGTGTTCTTCAAGTTTAAACTAAACAACACTATTTCAAACAACAATATTATAATTAAGGGTGAATTACAACAACCATAGCTAAACTTTGATTTAAATTACATTTCAGCTACCCAACTTTCAAAATTTTATAAAATTATCACTAACATTAATCATCCAATTGTTAAGTGTCATTAACACTATTTATCTTAGGTGACATGTTAAACTATTCCACATATTTTTTTAAAAAATATTTCCTTTTCCTATTTCTGAATTGTTTTCTTTGATTAAAAAATTATTTCCGAAACTATTGATCAATTTATTTCTTTTCTTTCCTCCTCTGCAACAATGGACGATCTAACCCTTTCCCTTTTTCTTGAATCTCAACTGTTCCTTCTCCGGCGAAAATAGGCATCAAAATGCTTCTCTCAATGGCTTCTTCACAAATCCCCACTCAATTTTCTTCAAAACTCGATTTTTAGAAATTAAATCAACTTTGAAACCACTTAACTCCAGCTCTCTATTGCTAACCGTTAGACCAACCTCGTTTTTTAATATGGTGCTTCTTCTCGCCTTCTCACCATCTAATGTTAGAGCTCATGGAAATGAGTTAAAGTTTCCGTGTAACACGAGCAAGATTTTCGATGGCTATGTTTGCTGCACGGATCAACAAAATCGTGTGTAGTTTGAGGTAAGCCAAATACTATGCATGGATGATATAAGTGCTGTAAAAACAATCTCAAGGCTCTGTATTTTCTGCCTAGAAAAACAAAAGCCGCCCAAGGGTTTGTCATGCATTTCAAGAAAAATTAGCAAGCCGAGCATGAGTAGCAAACCACTCAAAAACTTCACAAGATCTTGATTGTTTTTAACATGTAATATGATATTGTTATATAATTAGATGTTTCTGATATGTAATGTGATGTAAATTAATCGCTTCTCTTCAATCTTTGATATAGCATATTGAAATTTCAATCATCAAAATATAACTCTCCACAATCTTAAATGCATGCATATATATATATTATATATGATTCTCGAGGCACACAATCTATCAATAGAGGATGAAATACATTCACCAAATTAAACAAATATAAATCATGTAAAAGATTATGAATATTTTAGTTTTACATTGACATTGAAGAAAGGTTGACTATAACAATTTCTATACCTTGTACAAATTTTCCCTCAGCAAAAGCTGCAAAGGCAAAAATTATAGATAAAAACCTCCTATTTACAAATATATATACACACACACAAACATGATAGTAGGATGGATCCAAGAAATCATATTTCCAACAGAAACTCTGTATGTATATACTGAACCTTTTTTAAAGCTTATCCGAAACTCGAGAAATATTGGCACAAACAAATATTTAACCAAAAGTGGTAGAATAAGGAGGTTACCAATAGAGGCAATGTCTGCAAATTAAGGCTTATTATGACCGCATCAGTCTTCACTGTTTGATTGTGTATCTGAAGAATCTACTTGTCTCGGGCCTTCAATGGAACGATTTTGTGGTGTTTGCATAGGGTGAATAAGATACCAAACAATCTGGTTCACTGGTAATAAGAAGAAAACGAGAGATTCAATTCCACTGAAGCTTTTACACTTATTTTGATTTTTTAAATTTCTTTTATATTGCATCAAACTTAACCATAAGAACAAATTAGAGCCTTAAAACCTAGCAATGTGTTTAGAAAAATGCTTAGTGAAGTGGTAGGTTTAAGAAAAAAATAGGTGAATGTACTTAAGAGGTCCCTCTATTATAGGGACCTCATCAATATAGCCTCTCTACTATTATATGGATCAATTAAGTCTCTATACTATTAAAAAGAATCAAACAAGGCCAAATTGAAATAGAGTTAACATTTACTGTTAAAAAAATCATTTACTGTTTAAGAGAGTTGATATTTTTAAGTTTTTATGGTTCTATAAACAAAATCTTTTGTCTTCTGTTTGGAATTGAACAGCAATTGAAAAAATAAGTTTCAAGACATTTTTTACACTGTAAATGTTAACTTTGTTATTACAATTTAGACTTTTTTGAATTTTTTTAATAGTATAGGGAGTAAATTGATCCATTTAATGATAGAGAGACAAATTTGATCCAATCCCTATAATACAAGGATCTCCCAGGTACTTTAATAAAAAAAAATGTAAATACAGAAACTTTAAATATAGCTTTGCAGGTGAGTGTGGTACTTCCAACATAGAATAAAATTAATAATGGTCCAATGATGTACCTGATGCCATGAGCTTCACGATAAGTGTCCTTGAAAACTTGATTTCTGCTTGGCGTGCGCTAACTATTTTGCTCTACAGTTTCATTAAATCAATCAGGCCTCTAACATTTTACAATTACTGTTAAATGTTTAAATTCCTAGTCTAAAATAGAAACCAGGGAATCACCCTCCAGTTTAGTGACAAAATCATGTTTGTGGAAATAAGAATGAAGATGGAACCAGTGGTTGATGAGTGGAAATTATCGGCATGAACCACAACAAACACTTGTAATATAACAAAGGAACAAATTCTTACCATTTCACTGTTAATGAACTCCAATATTTTATCAAACGTAGCTTGGTGCCTAAGTAGAAATGGACGGAGATGGCTCTTATACAAATGCTTGGCCCCCTGTTAGAGACCAATCAGTTATGAAGTGTATATTGTTCATCTAGTTGCATATATAAACAATAACAAAAAAGGAATATTCAAATACAGTTTGCAAAAAATACGGAATAACAGTATCTATTTTTTCGGTTTGACTTAAGAGTGCAATTATACCCTAATAAACATGGATACCCTTTTAAAATTGGTGCGTGCAGGATCAAAGTAATAAGCTATCCTATCTGTGAAACAGAAGCAAAAACTGAGCTTACATTGGAAGATGGAAGTTGAAGCCAAACTAGAAAAGCAAATTTTGCATGATTGTAGAGAGGGAACCTGAGGAAACAAACAAAATGAACTTCCTTATAACACTTGAAAGAGAATGCTTTAAACCTAGAAATAAGCAAGAACCAGCACCAAAAGAAATAATCAGTAAATCCAAACATTGATCAACCATATATGTAATAAATTAGTTGTATAAAAAGTGTAGCAAGAACAATTCATTATGGAACTTTAATTCTGATAGTTCACTTGTAAATATGAAGCAAAAAACCGAACAACATAAAAAAAAGAAAGGTAAAATGATCTCTCTAGTTCCTCTCAATTTCGAAAGTGAGCAATTAAGGACAACTAATCATTATGTTTACATCGTCTATCAATTGTACATAATTTTGATTGGTATAATAACAAATTTAGCTCTTGATGTTTACACATTCTGTCAATTTGTTAATGATTAAACAAATTTAGCCTGCAACATTTGTTGAATCTTTCAGAATCTAGACCAAATTGACAAAACATGTAAACATCGAGAGCTAAATTTGTTATTATACCAATCAAAATTATGTACAATTGACTGAAGACATTAATGATGTGATTGATTGTCCTTAATTGCTCACTTTCGAAATTGATAGGGATTAAATTGCTCTGATTTTTTTAGAAGGACCAATTTGCGCAATTTCAAATTTGAGAAGGACTGGAGAGGTCTTTTTACCAAAAAAATCCATTCCTGCAACAATTAAGTTTAAGAAAAGGTACCAGGAGAGGATTTTGTCAGCAAACACTTCAGCAACACTAAAAGATCCATAAACTGCAAACAAAAAATAAGAACTTCTGTGAAACGTAAAAACAGAGTTGAATAATGCATTCAAGCAACTTAATCAGTATGAACTTCATTAGCCCCAGCTTCAAGTAGACCAAATACTTTTGGATATGACATGATTACGGAAAACAAAGACAATACACACAAAAAGAAACATGAACACGACACAAAAATTTGAATGCGTCTAAATCTATATAACACATTATTAACTTCTCAAAATGTATCTTAATATATAATATCTAAAACACATTAATAGCACAAGAAAACAAGGCAAGCAGGGCATGAAAAAATGGATAATCTAACTCCATAGTCCATCAGTAGTACATAAAAATAAAATTTGCATAGGGTATATGCATCGGTGAAATGGCGATTTCATTGTGTGCTTTATCGTGCGTGTTTGTTCCCAACTATAACTTGTCCATCGGAAACAAAATCCAATAAAGAAGCCATCTTTTAGACAATAATATAATTGAACAAATTCATGATGCATGTAAAACAGAGATAAGTTGAAAAATTGGAATAGCAGGGTAACCAGTCCAATAAAGAAGCCATTTTTGCTGCTCGTTTTGATCTTTGTTTTCAATCGCTTTAAAAGTCGAGTAAACTGGTATTACAGTCCCAACTGTACAACTATGAAATAAAATTAAAAAAAAAATTAGCAACAGAATCATAATCAATGGAGAAAAGATTTGACAAGTTTTTGACTAAGAGCTTACCATGCCGTTCGAACAACAATATTGGAACTAATTGGAGAGAAAAGCAGTTTTAATCCAACCTAGACAAATTCAATAACCAATTATTACTAACTCGACATAAATTAAACCCTAATTGTTCTTAACAATGATTTTCTTTTCTTTTTAAGTTAAACTAAGCAGACAGTACTAATTCTTAATTGAATGCAGAAAATGTATAAACTAAACCCTAAATTAGCTGATAAATAACCATTTCAAACTTGTTAACATAGTTAAATATTAAAAATAAATTGCAAAACAAAAAAGAAATGAGAGACCTCGCTCGGTAGATCCATAAAATTTTCTGGAAATTGGAGAGAGAGATTGGGTTTTGAAGGGAGATTGTTGAATTTGCAGAGTACAGTTGAAAGTTTGATGACTTCGATTGCGGTGCTTTAAAGAATTCCCTAATTCGAATTGGAAACTGGAGGACACACAATCAGAAGCAGGATTCAATAAGAAAATTCGTCTTTTTACTATGCCCCAGTCCTATAAATCTTCAAACTTTTGCAATTTAATCTCTTTGCTTTTATTTCCAGAAAGGGATAAAACAACTTTTAGCCTCTGTAGTTACAAACTTTTTCCAATTTGGTAGAACGCATAAAATCTCAAGTAATAATAAACGGGTTAATTTATCATTTGGTACCTGAATTTGACTCTAATGTTTAGTTTGGTGCTTGAGTTTTTGGTATTGCTACCAAAATGACCCGTAATTTTTATCATGAAAACACTTGATTTTAAAATTAAAGTAAAAATATTTTGAATGAACATAAAATGTAAATCAAATGCTTTTATGGGTAAAAATCAAAGGATAAAGACTTATTTAATTATAAAATAGTTTAAAGACTTATTTAAACAAAGTGGAGTAGTTTAAGGGCTTTTTAGTATATTAGCCAACTATCTTTTATGTTTAAGGGCTTTTTATAAGGAAGTCCCTATAGCTTAGTGGTAGAGCATCGGCCTTTGTAAATTGAAGGTCTTTAAAATTTTTATATTTATATAATATTTTGTTATTTTTCTGTTATATATTTAAAGTATTATATTTATATAATATTTTAGATTTTAATATTAAAGTAATTTTTTGACAAGTCACAAGTGTTCTTAGAGTAATTAAAAATAAATATTAAAAAAGATATATGACAGTTTATTAAGGTTATATGTAAAAAACAAAAACAAAAAAAACACACAATTAATTATATCCTTGGAATCAATGATTATAAAATTTGGAATAAAATTTGTAAAGATAAAGGGTTAATCAAATACACATCAATTTATATTCACATAATCTCTGCCTCTACCTTTGTCTTGCTCTGCATATTTTGGCCTAGTTTAGCATTGTTGTTGCAGTTGTAAAATGTCATTTCTATCTTTATGAAGAAACAAGATAAATGAATGGATTACCAGATTGGACACCATGGACCCAAATTCAATGATAATTGATTGTTTATATCATTAAGCTCCCAAAGTCTTGGCCCTGTAAAATTTTTAAGGGTTAGTTCCTTTAAAAATAATGAAATTATAAGTTAATACAATGCATAAAACTAGGACACTTAAAAAGAATCTCTGGCTTCGCCTCTTCTCCAAAGAACGAATAGAGGATACCTATTTCAGAAAGAAAACAATGAAACCAGTAAATTCAAATTTGATTTCATAGGCCAAAGTTAATAAAATACTATCAATGCAACATTCCATGTGATCCCACAAACCTGAATCCGAGTAACATTCAACAACCTTGAGTCGGAAAAGCAAGCAAAAGAAGATGAGAAACAAAAAACGATGGTAAAAGTACCATGGAGGCCCTCTACTAGAAGTCAAATTGCATTTTGCTCCTTTTACTACAAGCTGGTCATTTGCTATTTGATCTAATGTACAGGGACTAATTTGCTCATTTTCTAGTAAGAGTAAAATGCAATCCAACTCCTAGTACAAAGGGAAAGTATGATAATTGTGCCAATAATTTAGCTAAAAAGCATTACAAACAGACATGATTTTCATCCCTAAAGGATTAAGTTGTACAAACTTTGTATTAAGAGGACATCAAAGATGCAAAAATGCTGTTATAGTATTGCATTTAACAATCTAAAAATAAAAACATAATAAATAAAGAGATGAAGAATGGTTATTCTACAATGAATATGTATAAGAATAACCTGTTCACCATCATGAAACTGTTAACATACCTCCTGAATATACATGGCACTGAATGGGCATCAAAAACCAGATGACACCATGGAATGACATGTTCGAGTTCTTTCAAAGGAATGCCTCAACAGGTTCTCGTAGTTCTTTGCTTAAGCAGTCTAATGTTGCATAAATAGTCTCAGCTTTCGAGTGGGATCTGTCACTAGAGATAAAAGTATTAACTCCATTTTCCACAAAAACCCAACTGCAACCAGCAAACTTCTTGACTTTCCCTCTCATCTCCTTCCTTATCCTCCCCATCTCAGCCCAGTTACCTTCTGCAGCATAAATATTAGCCAACTGAACATAACGAGCCCCGTTATCTCCTTCAATTCTTAGTAGTATCTCTTCTGCTTCTTGGGCTAATTCCACATTTTTATTTACCCTACAAGCATTCAGAAATGCCCCCATAATAGCAGCATCATGCTCTATCGGAATGGCTTTCATAAATGCCACAGCTTTGTCTAATCGGTTAGCCCTCCCATACAGATCAATCATACAAGCATTGTGGTCGTTCTCAGGCAATATCTTATAAACTTCTTTCATGGAATTAAAGTATTGTTCCCCGAGTTCTACTAAACCGCAGTGACGGCAAGCTGATAGAAGTGCAACAAAGGTAACAACATCGGGTTTGATTGCTTGATGCAGCATTTCCTCAAACAGCTGGAAAGCTTTACTTTCATGCCCATGGTGAGCATAGCCAGTCATCATAACATTATAAATGACTGAATCCTTAACCTTAACCATTCGAAACATCTTTTCTGCATATGCAATATTCCCGCATTTCGAGTACATATCGATCATAGCACTAAATAGCTTCTCATCCATTTCGATTCCCACTCTCAGCATAAAACCATGAGTCTGCTTTCCTGGATCCAGAGCAGCTTGTATGGCACAAGCACCAAGGACACTCATAAGTATCAAACCATCAGGAACAGTTGCTTCTTTGTCCCAATATTCACTCAAGAGTTGAAACACTGCATCACAATTCCGTGATTTGAGATAACCGGAAAATAATGCTGTCCACACCACAGAATTCTTCTCAGCCAATGAATCGAAAAGCCGCCGTGCTTCTACCATATTACCTTGAGATGAATAACCCACAATCATTGAAGTGACTGAAAACGAGTTGTTTCTCCCACTACACAAATGCATTAACTCTGCATACTTCATTTTACCACACTTGCAATAAAGATCAACGATGCCACTAATTACAAACAGATTCGAAATCAAACCATTCTTCAAAACCCACCCATGAACTTCCTTTCCAGCTTTCAAATTCTTCAATGTAGCGCAAGCACTTAGAACAGTTGTAAAAGTATGTTCATTCCATCTAAACCCATTCTCTCTCATCATAACAAACAACTTCAATGACTCTTCTAAATAACCATGTTGTTGATAACCTGAAATCAAAGTATTCCAAGATACAGCATCATTCAACTCAGGGTCTTTCCAAAAAAGTTCCAAAGCCATTTCCATCTCATTTTCTCTACAAAAAGCTGCCACCATTGCATTCTTGGAAACCAAATCAACCAACCCACACCCGCCTTTATAAACTTGAAAGGCTTCTTTAAAACACCCACATTTAGAATACATGTCAATGAGAGAACTCACAGCAAACCCAGTTTTGTCATTCCTTGTTTTCACCATAAAACAATGTAACTGAGCACCATAGCTCAATTTACCCAACTTCGCACTCAAGTTCAGTATTGTAGTTACTGTAAATTCGTCGATTTTTATCTTATCCTCACAAGCCGTTTGCATGTCGTAAAATAATTCAAGCGCGGGAGTTTCATACCCATCGGTGCTTACATAACCAGATAACATGGAATTATAAGTGACCAAGTCTTTCCGTGGTGCAGCATCGAATAAAGCACGCGCTTGAGTTAGGTTTTGGAATTTTATATAGGCGGATATGATTGTGTTCCAAGAGAAAACGTTTCGTTCTGGCATTTCATCGAACAGTTTTCGAGCTTCATGAATACGGCCATGTTTGGAATACAGATGAATGAGTTGATTGGATGTGAGAATGGGCAATGAAAAGCCAGCTTTGATTGATTGAACGTGGAATATTAAACCATCTCTCAACGACCTCATTCATGCAAAAACTGGAATGGGAAATCGGTATTCAAGTCTTCAACCAGAAACAGTGTCGAGAGAAAGGATATTGGCAACTAAACAAGGACCAAAACTTTACATTCAGGCTAGCGCAACAGGGCGGGAGTGGATCATGACACACGGACTTCCACCCTTGGGAACCAAGACCAGGTGGAGGGTCTATCTCTCTTTCCTTTTCCTTCAATGGCAAAAGTAACCCTGCTAGCAGTTGCACTAATATATATATGCTTTCCTTCAAACTTTTTTTAACAGGAAAATACTTCGCCATGATTCCCACTTTGTTTTAAGTTTTTTTATATATAAATTAATCTTGAACTTTCTTCTTACATTGGGATAGGGGTGTGCATAATTCGGGTAAAACCGAAAAAATTCGGTTAACCGACCGAATTCGGTTAATCGGTCGGTTAACCGAATTTTTCGATCGGGGTCGGTTAATTTTTTATGATTTTTGGTTAACGGTTAATTCGGTTCGAAACCGGTCGGTTAACCGAAAATTTTCGATTAACCGAAAAAATTAATAAATAAAATTATCCAACCCAACCCAAATTCAATTACCCAACCCAATAAAACTAAAACTAAAGTTTACCCAATTACCCAATCCAATAAAACTAAACTAAAAGACAACCCAATTTACTAAAGTCTAAAACTCAATTTACTTTAATAATTTATAAATTTTTTAAATTTTAAAAATAAAAAATAAAAAAATTCGGGTAATTCGGGTAATTCGGGTATTTTTCGGTAATTCGGTTAATTCGGGTAATTCGGTTAATTCGGGTAATTCGGGTAATTCGGGTAATTTTTAACCAAAAATAAAAAATACATAATTTTCGGTTAATTAGGTTAACCGACCTTATTAACCGAAAAAATTTCGGTTCGGTTAAATTTTTTTAAAAAAAAATCGGTTCGGTTAAAATTTTTGGAAGGTCGGTTAATTCGGTTATAGTAATTTCGGGTCGGTTAACCGGTCGGTTAACCGAATGAACACCCCTACATTGGGACGTGGATTTTTCCTGTCTATTTTTTTTGCAAAAAAAAACTATTAGGCATTAATTTTGGGAAAAAAGAATTTAATAAAAAATTCGAGTTCAAACCCCAAATCATGCATTAACTCAACATTTAATTATGAGAAGAGGAAATTAAAATAATCTTATACATTTTATAACTTTTATATGATTAATATTTTAATAATTTTACATTGAATTAAATTTATAACTATGTACATGAAGTTTCGAATTAATCTAATATTTTATCATATTGATTAAGAATATTAATTTTTATATATGAAAATAATTAGATATTTTTAATTTACTCTTGAATCATGTAAAAGATTAGAAGATGGAATATAACAATAAAATATTTACAATATTAATCTTACAGAAAATGTATAAAAGTATGTATAGCTAAATGCGGCTGAAAATGGTGCGAATTATACGCGCACCACAAGAAATTGAAGCACTAGCGTCAACCATGGAGATATATTCTCGGGGCATTTTCCATATAAGTAACAAACGCAAAATCTTGTTAACCTTTCATGATTACCTTCAAAATATTAACGTAGCTAAGGACATTAATAGATGTAAAAATTCAAAGGTTATAAGCATTGAAGAAGATCCAAGTGATGAAATTCAAACATTGATTTTGTTAGATGTCACCTTTCAAAAATAAATATGTAAATCTGGTAAGGGGTCAGGCCCTCAACCCATCCAGCATTGTGTTCTGTCCCCCATTCTTGAACAAGGTAGGCGCCTTTGTCGATAGCTCACACGGTGGTGTTGAATGCCCAGACAGTTAACACAACCGTGCCAAGAAACTGACGAGTTGGCGCAAGGTGGGGTTCGAACCCATGCGTCTAACATATAAAGGACATATTTGCGACATGGGTGGCTCTTAGCTTGGTCTTGTGAACCCCTTAGCTCTTGGCATCATCATGTGAACCACAAACAAAGGTGCACCAGAGCCCTCTTCTGGGTGGGAGGCTAAAATCTTGGAGCTAAAACAGAGCATAGACTCCGCAAGAACACAATACCAGTGTTAAGGGTCCAACCCCAAACAAACTATCTTCAGTACAATCAAGAACCCGTATCCATCATGTTGGAATCCCTATAATTAAGGATAGAAATCTGATGGTATTGGAATCCCTATAATTAAGGATAGAAATCATTGTGATCTCTTGTAAATAGAAACTAATCTCGATTCTTGATTCTTAGGAAATTACGATATCAATTCTCGATTCTTAGGGATTAGGATTTATTTCCTTTAAAATGATTATTTTCTCTTTATAAAGTCGTAAACTAAAGCGGTAGCAATATAATGAATTTTTCCTCCGAGTGTTTTTACATGGCATCGGGCTATAGGATTCACTCGATCCTATTTTTTCTCTAAATTCCCTTACTAAAATTTCGTGGTTTAGTCCATCAATGGGTGATATCAATGAGAATTTCTCTGAAACTGAAACATCACAAATAACTCAGAATATCAATCAGGGAATCACTCAAGGTGAAATTAATTCCTCCCTTATAATCACCAATCATCGGCTAAATGGGAAGAACTTCTTACAATGGTCTCAATCGGTTCTTATGGTGATTCGTGGTCGTGGCAAATTAGGGTACATCAATGGAGAAATCCCACGACCAACCATGGTTGATCCTACTTATGCCACTTGGGAACTCAACAATTCAATTGTAATGGCTTGGCTAATCAATTCGATGGAAGGCCATATAAGCCGCACCTATCTTTTTTTCAAAACTGCAAAAGACATGTGGGATGCAGTCAAAGAAAACTACTCAGATCTTGGAAACGCCTCCCAAGTATTTGAAATCAAGCTTAAGTTAAAGGACATCCGACAAGGAACACTCGAGGTAACTCACTACTATAACAATTTGAAAATTTTGTGGCAAGAACTGGATATGTATTATGAGGCAGATTGGGGTGAAGGCTTAGAACACAACAGGTTTATGGTCCATCTCAACAATGAACGTCTTTATGAGTTTTTAGCAGGACTGAACCGTGAGTTAGATGAGGTCCGTGGCCGAATTCTGGGTAGATCACCTCTTCCAACGATCGGTGAAGCATTTGCAGAAGTTAGAAGAGAAGAAAAGCGTCGTCTTGTCATGATGGGAGATTCAAAGGAACCTAAACCTATGACTCCAATTTCTAATCGTCCTACTGAAACCTCTGCTCTCATCTCCAAAGGTCCACAGCCACAAAAACGTGCTGGAAATGATTCTGGATCAACAAGACCATGGTGTAGTCACTGCAATCGTGTTGGTCATACAAAAGAAAAATGCTTCAAACTCCATGGCTATCCTGAAAAAAAACAGAAGGATAATAAGACTGCCATGTTATCCTCCACTACTGCTGATGATGTTCTTGATGTTCGCTTAACCAAAACACAGCTTGAGACTCTCCATAAGATACTTGGTACTCCCACTACTCATGGATCTCTAGCAACTCAAGGTACGCCTCAACATTGCTTTTGAATCTAATAATCAATCTCCTTGGATACTCGATTGAGGCGCCTCGATCACATGACGGTGACTCCACGTTGTTTCACACCTACACTCCTTGTCATAACAAATCCGAATCCGCATAGATAGTCGACGTTCTTACTCACCGTGGTGGAATAGGAGAAGTACAAATGATGGAGAATTTTCTCTCGATAAAGTCCTACATGTTCCAAACTTGTCCCGTAATTTACTTTCAATTAGTAAACTTACTAAGGATGAAAAAGTTCTTCTTGAATTTTACGCAATTGGTTGTGTGATCAGAAGTAAATCGGGAGGATGATTGGCATTGCTAAAGTTGATGATGGACTATATATTTGGAATAAAAACAAGACACAAGGGGATTGGCTCTATCCATCGCAAAAGAGGACACTATTATGTTATGGCATAGTAGGTTAGGACATCAAACTTTGTGTATTTGAAAAACATCTTCATTGTTATTTGAAATAAAAGTATTAATTTCTTAAAGTGTGAAATTTGCCAATTATCTAAACATACCCGTGTGCCATACCCATTAAAACCACATATTCGGTCCCAACCTTTTTCGTTAATCCATAGTGACCTATGGGGAGCCAGTAGAGTGAAAAATATTACGGGGCTAGATGGTTTATAACATTCATTGATGATCATACTAGGTCATTGGGTCTATCTACTCAAAGAAAATCAAACACCCAAAGTATTCCAAAATTTTCACTCAATGGTTCGAACCCAATTCAACTCTACCATACATACCCTCCAGATCGACAATGGGAGAGAATACTTCAACTCTGTCTTAAGTCCATACCTTTCTAACCAAGGCATTATACACCAAAGCTCTTGTCCGACACTCCTCAACAAAGCGGGATCTCGAGAGGAAAATCGTCATCTTCTTGATGTGGCTCGAGCCATAATGTTCACTATGAATGTTCCAAAATACTTGTGGGGAGAAGTCGTCCTCATCGCTCGCTATCTCATAAACCGAATGCCATCAAAGATCCTCAATTTCCAAACACCTCTAAATACTCTTTTAAAGGCCTTCCTCTATTTCATGTCCCTAATCTTCCGGCCAAAATATTCTAACGTAAAGCTTTTGTCCATAACCATCAACCAAATCAATCCAAACTTGATCCTCGAGCCCACACCGTATCTTCATTGGATATTCCCTACACAAAAGGCTATAAGTGTTACTCACCAACATTGCGTAGAATGTTTGTCTCTCGAGATGTTACCTTCTTTGAAAATGAACCATACTTTGCAACATCTCATCTTGGGGAGATTTTAATGAAGATGAGACCTTAATACTCTCCTCATTATACCTGCTTTGATCCTACTACTATTATCCCAGATTTAGTTGTTTCCCTATACTGAGAAGAATTTAACACCGTCCTTCCCAATGACAATACCTCCACCAAGTACAATGACCACTTGATCAAGGAAAACAAGAAATCTGAGTTTACTCCGTGAATCGTTCTCCTGAACCGTCTGACAGTGCAATTACATCTCCAACCGAGGATCATTTCAAGCGAAGTCCCACCTCCGTCACCATCCATCTATCTTCCAATTGCATTCGAAAGGGTACAAGGAGTCGCACTCAACATCCTATTTCTCGGTTTGTATCCTATGGAAATTTATCTAAGTCTTACAAAGCTTTTGTGACTAATGTTGATTCGTAAAAATTCCAAAAATATAGAAGAGGCTCTTGAATCACCGAGTGGAGACAAGCCGTGATGGAAGAAATGAAGGCCCTCAAAACAATGAAACATGGGAAGTCTCGGATCGCCTAAAGGGAAAAAACCGTAGGTCGCAAATGGATTTTCACTACGAAATTTAAACCCGATGGTCAGTATTAACCGATACAAAGCTCGACTTGTGACTAAGGATTCACCCAAACTTATGGTCTCGACTACAAAGAGACGTTTGCACCGGTTGCCAAGCTAAACACCATTCGGTCCTGCTATCTCTTCACGCCAACCTTGATTGGCACTTGACTCAATTGGATGTAACAAATGCTTTTCTCAGCGGGAATTAAATGAGGAGGTGTATATGGATTTCCACCGTGGTTTGAAGAAAACAAGGACCAAGTGTGTAAGTTGAAGAAGTCCTTGTATGGTGAAACAATCTCCACGAGCGTGGTTCACCGATTTGCAAAAGCTATGTCTAGCGAAATTACATTCAAGGACAAAGAGACCACACCATGTTCTACAAGCACTCGGAAGAGGGTAAATCTTGCATCCTTATCGTTTATGTTGACGATATAATAATAACAGAAATGACTCGGCGAAATTTTGAGATTGAAAAATTTCTTGGTACAGAGTTTGAACTTAAAGACTTGGGAGTCTTAAATATTTTCTTGGTATGGAGGTAGCAAGGTCGAAAAAGGTATCTTCATTTCCCAAAGGAAATATGTTCTTGATCTCTTGTCGGAAGTTGGTTTCATGGGCAACAAACAAATTAAACTCCTATGGAGTTTAACCTCAAATTGGGAACTAATGAGGATGGAGAAGAAATCGACGGGGAGATATCAACGTCTAGTAGGAAGGCTCATCTACCTATCTCACACCCGTCCGGACATAGCCTTGATGTGAGTGTTATTAGCCAAGATATGCATGCCCAGGGAGAAGCATCTGGAAGTCGCATATAGAATACTAAGATACCTAAAAGGAACTCTGGTAAAGGCACTGTACTTCAAGAAGACTATCAACCGAAGCGTGGAAGTCTACATCGATGCGCATGGCGGAGTTACATTAATGATAGACGCCTACAAGCGGCTATTGTAGTTATGTTTGGGGTAATCTCGTGACGTGGAGGAGCAAAAACAATCTGTGGTAGCACGCAGCAGTGCAGAGGCGAGTATCGAGCACTATCTCATGGTATATGCGAAGGAGTTTGGATACAAAGACTTATGGGAGAACTAAAAGTGCCTTTTACCGGACCTATGAAGATGTCTTGTGACAACCAGTGTCTTTGTCAAAGATAGCACATAATCCATGCATCATGATCGGACCAAACATGTGGAAATAGATCGTCACTTTATAAAAGAAAAAGTACACTCGGAGAAGTATGCATCATCTACCTACCTACTAGACAACAAGTTGCGACATGTTAACCAAAAGTTTGAGCGAAACATGTTTGAAGAACTTAGTGGCAAGTCGGGTTTGATTAACATCTACACTCCAACTTGAGGGGAGTGTTGGAATCCTATAATTAAGGATAGAAATCGATGGTATTGGAATCCCTATAATTAAGGATAGAAATCATTGTGATCTCTTGTAAATAGAAACTAATCTCGATTCTCGATTCTTAGGAAATTACGATATCAATTCTTGATTCTTAGGGATTAGGATTTATTTCCTTTAAAATGATTATTTTCTCTTTATAAAGTCGTAAACTAAAGCAGTAGCAATATAACAGAATTTTTCCTCTGAGTGTTTTTACACATCATAATCAAAGTTGAGAACTGAAGCTAAGCTAACCAACCATCTCCTACCGAGATAATAAGCCTTGGAACTCAGGCTCAGTTCATAAACATTAAGAATTCAATAGAATTTTTGTTTCAAACAGAAACTATCCCCCACGTTCATTCAAACTATTACTTTCCCAAACAATTTTTTTAGGGCGTATCGTTTACAAACCTAACTAACAAGGATGTCCACCACTGGGTTACAAAGAACTCAACTCATTTTCTCTCTTATCAAATCAATTGCTTGTGCCACATATTTTATACTTCCGAGCCTTGCTTAGGTGGGATTTCCTCGAGAAAACTGTAACTATGGGGGTAAAAGAATATTTATAAATTACAAACGATAATGTACACTCAAAGATAATTACCCGTGACTTCACTTCTCAATGCCTTGCTGCAGATACTGTATTAGGTCATAGCCAGCAGTTGTCCACTTGTTGTAAGCATCAGTGCAGACATTTTTCATGAAATTGGCGGCCTCACGCTCGCTCATCTCAGGATGAAATCTCTTGCGAAGATTTCCAATGGGATCACCCCTGCTGAAACAAGGCAATCCACTGTCAAGCATAAGCAACACAGTGTTGATGATCCCATTCATATGACGGCGAGCGGCAAGGTATCCCTTCACACACAAGCTGCAAGCATTTGACAAAGAAAAAACTCACATGACTTGGACAATAAAGATAAAATGAAGGGTATGCAGATAAGATAGAAGTATAAAATCGAGCAAAGAAGAAATCACCTTACAAAGTTGTCCCAGGTTTCACTTTTCATAACTCCCGATGGGTCTAGTAATTGAGTCATCTCATGGCTCAACTTGAAATGTGCACTCTCGAACCGCATATTTCCACCAGGTGATGTTTCCAAGATGAAACCAAAATCAATATGAACAAGCCTCCCGACACTGCATTGACATGCATATCACAGTGGTTGAGTTATATTAAAAATAAATAAATGTATAAAGTTTACCAAAAAATAAATGGCCACATAAAATTAACAATTTAAATGTATATGATTATATAAATAATAGATCTAGAAGAATATGTTAATTGTTCTCTTAAGATAATCTAAAAATTAGTATGATTTAAAAGAATAAAAGCCAAATTAGAATTATGAAAAATATAATTAAAAAATCATGTGCATCAAACCGAATTTAAAATCTAATCCATTCATATATGGCTATGTGTTCCAGTCACTAGTTCAATACTTGCGTCTTTTTTAACTATTCCTAAGTGATTACCTCTTCGAAGGTTCAGGTTTTCTAAAAGCAAATCAACTGACAACATAGGGTTTGGTACTATGGCTGGTTTGTTCCTAATTCACTCCAATATGATTATGTGTTTATGACATCAGTGCAATAATTGTTCACAGTTGTTATTAACATAAGTACAATGATTCGTAAAAGATTAAGACCTAGCCGGTTTTTACAATCATCTGTAATCATGTTTTGGAGTATAAATGATTTAATTTAACTATTCTACCGATCACTGGTCAAGGAACTAGCAGAGTCATACTCGTCAAAAAGAAGGTTGCCATTGTGTCGATCCTTCGGTTGAAGTAGAAGGCTTGCTACAGCATACCCTGCACTGCTAATTATAAAGTTTCTGCGTGCAGCTTCGAAATTAGGAGAGCCAACAGGCCCATAATCCTGTTGAAAAATCTCGTACAAACCACCATCAGTTGTTTCACCCATCTGGCTTCTGCTTCGTGTATTAGGCACAACCTGCATCAAGGGAAAAGAAAAAGAGGGAACTTATTAAGTAAAATATTCATTACAGTACCCTAGGAACGATTATCCTGTAACAAGACACATGCACAAGTAACTTCACTAGTAAATCAAACCACGTCGTCATATTCGATTGTATAGTACACATTGGGGGAGCAAGGTGAAAATAGCAGTGGTATTCCCTGAATTCACTTAACAAAACCTTCTTAGAACGTCATTCTCTGTTGTGATGGTGAAAGACCTAAGAGTTAGGACAGACAATTGCAAGAATGACAACAATAAGACAAACCAAAACCAAAAACAACTCAGCAGTGGGAGATTTATATTCCCTCAAAGGTCTTTTTCCTTGTAAATTTAGCTGTTATAGATTAGTTATGTCAAAAAGAATTACACAACAAAGGTTCCTTCACTAGTGTAACAGAATTAATGCAGATGCAAAACAAGAACTTAACAGATTAGAAGATATGCTCACCTCAATAATACCTCTCTCTGGACCAGTTGGGAGAACACCATAGGGAAATAAATAGAGATTAAGTCCAACAGCTGTAAATATGTCTCTTAGAAGAGCTATCACTTGAAGAGCAAGAACATCTTGTCGACAATCATCTCCAACCTTGAATAAAAGTCAATTATAAAAAGATGGCAGCATGGCTTTACGTAAGAAATCAAGATGATGCATTTTATCCAGCAAAACAAGAAAGCTAAACAAGTTCAATTATGCAACCTGGAACTGTATAGTAGGAACATAAAATTGAATAACTAGAAACTGTAGTACATAAATGCAACTCTAATCTCAAAAGGTGAGTTAGGGTGCTTTTATTCCAGCGGAAAGATCAATTTCTAAAATCCAAAACTCCCATAACATACTAAAAAGGAAACCCCCTTTCAGAGCTGGTTGGTGCTCACAGTATCCCTTGTCTTTTGTAGGAGAAAAAAAGGGAGATGGCCCCATAATTGGTGCATAAATGTGCCAACATGGGCAGCCAAGCAAATAAAGGGGGTTTCGAATTTTCCCAAAATTATTGGTACAAGATAGAATTTTGTGCTTATGTGTAAGCAGTTCAATGCATAATGTGTCCTGTCCAATTCAAACACGAGTTTACCTTGAAAATGCAAGCCTGTGGCTTTATATCATTCTGATCACCATCCCGATCAACCACATTAAATGTGATCATAATAGGAACTTTTGCCGCCGATTGTAAGGGTATTCCACTATCGACCTGAATGCCCCTAACAAGCTTATTAGGAGCAGTTGGCAAATAAAGGTCATCTCCCTGCACTTGAATTTTCTCCAACTCCCTAAACCAATAGCATGCCACTCAACCAATTTAATTGCCAGAAAGAAATCAGACATGACATAAGTGAAATCATTAAGAAAGGGAAATACCTCCTGATGCCAGCCCGGCGTTCCTCCTTTGGAAGAGGAAATAGGACACCAGAAATGGATGTAACTTTGTCAAAGAAATCAAATTCTCTTCGAAATACATCAAGGGCCTTGGGCGTGAAACCATCAATAATATGTTGTCGAACAATTGGTAACAGTTCTAGAAATGAACTATTCTGAAATGAGAGAATGTAGACAAGTCACTGATCAGAGAATGGAAGACTACAGCTGTATGCTTTACAGCTTCAAAAGTTCAACAAATTAATGGCAACAGAACAATCATGTTATGTTTAGCATTCAACATAAAATCCCATCAGAACATTCCCAGTCTGAGATGATCACTTAATAACAAGGAATTCTGTTGACATGATTGAGCAATGCTAATCCATGCCACACCCTTAATTCTTATTGGACCATTAATCAAATTCCAACCTAGCCCAATTATAAGTTTTCCACTACCCATCACCAATCAAAACCTTGTCTTCACTCAGGTAAATTTGGATATGAAAGAAAAGAAAATTGGAGAATTAATAAATTACAAAACTATTTTTAAGAACAAAATGCATGATTTAACTTTTTATAAAGAACAGTTATGTAGAATCTAAAACTCAATCGTATAATTTTTAATTTTTGGCAAACAATAGAAGTGAAAGTACGGAATTGATGCTAAGTAGAGTCAATATCCCTTCACCAACAGTAAGCAAAAGGTACTTGACAAGGATAACCATTGACATTGCCAACAAACATGTGATCTATTGGTAGAGTGCTAGACTCTTAATTCCAGTTACTAGAGTTCAATCTGAAGCAGCCTCAAATATGAACAAAAAAATAATTTGTGAGAACCACTGACATTATTCTTGTCCAAAGGAATGCAAGGTTTCCTTTTAGTCTAAAGATAGATTGCAATTTTACCATTCTGTACACGTGTCATCAACATTTCCATAACCTACTTTTTTCTCGTTGAGACAAATGCCCTCTTTTATAGTCAATTACCAGTATGTATACAGAGAAGAGTTTTAGTTACCTCCTCATACTTCTGTAATTTTTAATTCCTATTTTCCTTCTTAGTTATATAAAACAGGTAGCTTATGACATTAGATTGTGTCACCATTCAACCCCATTAGATATGCAGTCAGTCCCCTAGCCCAAAATCAGGTCACTTTTAGGAACCAATGTACAGTCCTGCTTTCCAAATCAATAAGGCAAGTTTCCAATAAAAAGAGAACACTGAATACACAAACCTTTCCACTTGCATCTTTCCCAAGATCACATGTCTCACCCTGCCATCACAAAGTAAGCACTCAGAACTTACATATAATAAAAAACTGATGTAATGAAAAGTGAAGATGATCATCTATTCCCCACAAAACCACTTCAAAAGGCATACTATCTAATCAAGGAAAAATATATTTTTTTCACACCTGCAGATGCCATATTAAAATATGTGAGAATAAGTCACTTCTTTGAGCTGCTCTAAGCAAATACCCTTCCACTAACCTCTGCAAAAAGGAAAAGTCGTCAATGAAAAAATTAACATGTGCAAAAAACAATAGAAGGCTGTGTGAGCAACAAGATAATTTAGGTTTGCAATTCTGGCAATAAGGACAAGGAAAGATTATCCAACCTTTAACCCCGATGATCAAACACTTGATGCATCTAACCGACTCAAGTTCCCAATCATTTGAAAACATAAATGGAAACCATACAGTGATAAAAATATTAAGGTCTTTTTGGTGGTTTTTAGGGTGTTGTTTGGGAAGGAGGATGGAAAAATCAGATTAGTACCAAATAAATTTATACAAAATGCAGCAGCAATAGAGGCAATGTTGATTGATAACTTGGTATGAATGATGTATCATGCCCAAATTAGTTTGAATAGCTCAGCACCTTGTGTCAAAATTTTGAGATAGAGCTTGAAAGCTCTCAGCCTAACCTAATAAACATCAAGCCTACAAACTACCCTATGTGAGGTTAACTTTCTAGTATTGCACCTCAATGACAACAGAAAATATAAATAAATATCCATAATTCCAGTGATAACTCACCCCTTTATCATATCGTAGAGCTTGCACAAGTTGTGGCATGAAGAAAGTTACACGTTCAGGAGGATAGGACTCCAAAACCCTTAGAACATAAGCCATTACACGTGGATGACCCTTGTATACTGGGGTAAGGAATTCAAGAGCTTGTGTAATTGAACAAGCAGCCCAATGAGGCAATTGTTGTAAAAGTACTGAATTTTCATCAACTGCCTTTGGTGTGACAAAATATGGCAATGCCTCAGGTATACAGCGGATATCCAGTATGTGTGACTGCATGAGAAATGCCAGAAAATCAAGAAGCAATCAACTAATATCATGCCATAATGGCACAATAAGACTATAACAATAGAAGTAGAAGATCAGAGAACAAATCAATGGATGTTTCTGAAATGCTCAGCCTTATAACCACAATGACAGTGGCAACCATCACCTTACCAGCTAAACAATTAATAGCCACACAGTAATTTACAAGTTTCATTTCTTTGCCATTACAATGCAGCTACTCTATAAGGCATACCTGGACTAGCTGAGCTATTTCAGCCTTCAGATGAGTGTTTGTTGGAAATCTTGAGGCTAACGAAAAGGCAATTCGAGGATCCACAGAGAAAGCAGTCCTGGCATATTCGATCCATTTGTCTGGGCTAATTTTGGGCCGCGAAGATGTGCCTTCCCTGAATATAAAGATAAATTACAAATAACAGAAAATTAGTAAAGAAATTAATGCAACAAAAGGATCCAAAGAAATATTGTGAAACTAAAATATCAACAGATATATTCCACTGAAAAATGAAAATACTTTGAAAGAGGTTGTGCCCAAACTTCAAGCCGATCAACCTCATGCTGGCACAGCATTAGAAGCAGCTGCTTTCGTTTTTCTCTTCCGACAATGTAGTTGTCCATCTGGCCCCATACAGGGTGATCATTCTGCAAATTTTTTACTAGCTTTAATATTTAAATGGCAACAGAACATACATACAATTCAGACAGGGTGATGTTGATCATTCTGCAAATATTAATATAATTTTAGGATTTGTATGACAACAGAACATCAGTCCAGATAAATGTTGTAAGGTAGAAACAATTTAAAAACTGAAAGATGACCATCTTACCGCCCCAACCAAAGAGTTCCCATTCTCAGTTGCACGCCCCTTGGAATCAGACTGCAGAGAATCTAGCCTCCCACTGGAGAGATAGTGAACAAAAAGAGAGACGGATTGAGCCTCACTCTGTGCAAAATTTATATTGTTTGTGTCATACCACTCAGGCTCATAAGAAAACCACCCCAAAGAGGCCCTGCATGCACCAAAAACAGCTGAGAATACAATTGCAAAGGTATGCTGCAAAAGATAGAAGTTAATAACACACACGCAATTACACACACATATGATGAAGCCTGAGGCCAAAAGGCAGTTTTAAACCTTAAGAACTTACCTCTCCTTACAAGGGGTATGAGCAACAGACAAGCACTGATTGTTGAATGCAACTTAATTTAATAAAATCAATCTCATCCCTTAATACCAAAAGCCAAAGTCCTTGATGGGTTTGAAAACTCCATCATCAATTATATTTCCTTCTATCTTGACATGCACCATTAGCAATTAATGTCCCAGAAATGGAACTCAAAAGCATGTGTAAATGGTCAGAAACTGAAGCTGAGTAAATCGATATGAGTGACTTGCTCTGATGGCAAAACATATGCAACCACGGACCATGATTAACGAGTTTGAACTTTATCATTTAGCATATAGATATTTTAAATGGAAAAGGCAAAATAAAATGGAAATATATGTGATCTTATAAAATGCCAAACTTACTGCAATATCCCAATTAGGAATCATGACAGTCATCTAGTATACAGACATTATATTCCCATTTTGGCAATCAAAACTTCCATAGGCTATATATAGTAATCATCCTTTGAGTCTAATATCAAGTTCAGTAGCACATTCTTCAAATAAGACAAAGGGTAAATGGTATATATAATTATATGTACATATACATGTACATGTATATGTGTGTTTATTTGCATGTGCATTTGTGTACTGGTGTCTAGGGACAAAGACTGAAACAATGATTCTTAAGTTTTTTACTACAAAGGGGAAAAACATTTTTAGAATAATATGAAGAATGAGATTGCAGGGTCCTAGGAAACGAGGAAATAAAAGTCAATGACTTGTCCAAAAAGAAAACCAGAGCAAAAATAATCGAAAAGGCATAGCTTGAAAGTGAAAGAGAGTTGAGAAAGCAGGAGCCAAAAGTCAATTACTTGTCCAAAAAGAAATTTCAACAAAAGAATTAACAAGCTGTATATTGAAAGCAACAACAAAAAAAAAAAAGAGAGTAAATTGCAGTTACCGGTATATTCTATCTTCCAACAACTGAAGCCCAGCTCTGAAATTCTGCAAATTCCCTTGGGATTGGCAAGAGCAGAACTTAAGACCAAGAAGCATGAAAGTGAAGAAGGTGCCAGTGGCTGCCGGATGATGTGAAAAGTTCCAGAGACGTTTGGTTGTTCCTTGCAACATCCGACCAAGTAGCAAAAGTTGCTCAACACTATTGTGACGAACTACCTATTAACCAAACAATATAAAGCAATTACCATCAGAAAATGAGAATTCCATGTTGGAATGTAACTAAATATAGTCAGACCTCAGAACACAAGATAATAAATTAAGTGCAAAAACATTTGGAGGTGAAAAAGAAAACCACACATGCATATACGCAGACAAACACACAAATATTACTCCATTTATCTTCCAATGCAGTTCGGTGATAAACAAGAAGCATAAACATAATGACATGAAACAGAATTGCGTGAGAGAGCAAATACAAATTATCTGTTACCTCAAAGCGGTCAATGAAAAATCCCAACCACAATCTATGAGCAATTATTTGGTCAACAGGATTAGTATCAGGCAGTGCCTCTGGTTCCCCAGGGGCCAAGTGGGGCCTTAATTTTGCAGCAGGTCCTGAACATTTCACATCAGATGCAAAGAGACCTCGTTTTGTATCAATTGTCCATAACCATGCATCGACAAGTTCAGCAAGGACAAGAGACCCCCATTGCGGAGCAGCAGAAACCAGCCAACTCCAGATGAAAACACCAGTCTCCATAGCATCAGGGGTAGAAATATAAGCTGGACACCAGCAGAGAAGACGCAGAAGTTTTGCAAAGCCCTCCAAATTTGCTTTCCGGTCAGAATCCTGGCAAAGAATTGGAATGTTTTTAAAGGGTAAGAGTGGAATGGCACTAAAAATTACTTTTCAACACGAAGTCTAAATATAATATATATGTATATACATATATAAAATAGTGACAGATTTACCAGATTTGACAGAAGTAGAGCAGTAGCTTGAGAACAAGTTTCACGGAATTGTGACTTGTCCACTTCTCCACCTTTCTCTGCAATATTGACAAATTGTTGAAGGAGATGCACGAACTTCGAAACCAACATCTCATTAAATGAATCATTCTCAGTTTCTGCTGGTTGATAGAATGCTCCTGAGATCAACCTCTGGAGGCCACCGCCAAGACCTGTTTGTGGAGAATCAGATTGAAACCCACCAATGCTATTATACAACCTTCTCATGCCAGCAATTTCTCCAGCATAGTTACATTTTACTGTTGCACTAACAATACCAGTACTGAGGACCTCTAAGATGAAGGCTTCTGACAATTTTAAATTTGCTCCTGATGCTGCAGCAGCTGCAGCTATGACTGCAGGAATATTTGCAGTTCGTGTTCCAGCCCAACAATCACTTTTTCCAGTACCAATCCTTATCTCAGACAATAGAGATACCACATCAGTTTTATGCCGTGCCTGCTGCCATGTATTTGCTTTGCAGAGCTTTTCCTGTGGTATATATTTGGAACCAAAAACAACTTACTAAAAGATATATGAAAAAAGGAACAACTCTAGGTCATCTTGAGAATTGTTTTGATGGAGAGAGAAAAAAAAAGAACAGCCTTAATGTTTAAACAACTAAGAAACAACCGAAAGGATCATAACTGAAATTTGTTACGCTAAATAACGAGTATGTGTGTCTCTCTATATATATATATACATATAATTTAAGGGAAGTCAAATTTCTTTTGAAAAAGGGGGGGGGGGGGGACAAGGCATCCTAGTACTAAATATCATTAGTCGAAAAATAAAGTAGTAATTGTCAGAGATGTTTAAAACTCAATGCCCGATGGATATATTACATAATAATCATGTAGGATTCACATATTCAAAGAGGAGGGAGAATAATAAGCAAAAAAGCAAAGAACATATACAGTCATCCAGTGAGCAACCTGGAGTAGACCCTGAGTAGTACATGGAGCATAAGACAGTGATATGACAATCCATTCCCGAACAACTTTTTGGTACAAAGAGCGAACAGCGGCTTCCCAAGCAGGATCATTGACAACAGTAGGTGTGTCATTTTGAACAGAAAAAAGCAGAGAATCAAGACAAGATGAATTCCATAAAACCTGCACATATTTAGTCCATTTGTCTCAAGCATGTTAATCAAATTACAGATACTTGGAAAGCAAAATGTAGAATAACTGCAAGGCGAGGAGAACATCACTAATATAACTTTACCTGAGGAAATCTATCTCTAAGCTGAACCAAAAGGTTCGCAGCAATATCACGAATGCGCTCTTCCCTCTGTGACATACTATTTATTAGAAAACAAGCATGCGCAAAAAGGGTAGATTCTCTAATGACAGCTTCATTGCCTGTTTCAGTTATTCGGTCTTCCTGAAAGCATATGAAGAAATTGTGAGGTTCATATATTATGATTACGTGTGCATGCACAAATCAGAAAAACAGAGAAAGAAAGCGTATAAAATAACAGGACAAGAAACCAATATTGTACTAGTAACAAAAGACATGATGCACTTGTACTGTTTGGTAATGTCATGCAAGAGAATGTAACTTAATTGGAAGAAGAGATTATAAGTTAATGACAAAAATATTTACCATAGTTGTTAAGAATGTTGCACTTATTTTAAAATTTACAGGAGAAAGAAAAGTAACAGAGTACTTGTGCATAAACTAATCAGATGACTGAGCACAAAAACAAATAGTTTCCCAGAGAGCACTATAAAGGACGTCAAGGGATGACATATTTTTCAACAATCTATTTTTGGAGCACAAGAAACTTAAGTACCCAAGAAAAATCATCTCATCTTCAGCACTTAAGAAAAAGGGAGCTTATTAGTAAAATAAACAACAATAACAAAAGTATAACAATTAAAAAAAAAAAGGTAAAATGGTTGTAGAAAACCAAATCCTGGAGACAGGTGTCTCATACTACAGCCACAGTTTATGGTACACGCTGATCTTCTCAATATACTTCTCCTAAAAAATATCATGTGCAGACCAATCATTATATATTTGGGACCTTTAAATATATCAGAGCATTCGAAGTGATTATTTAATTTATTTAAGGCTGACAAGAAATTAAATAAAAAGTGGAAAAGAAACAAGGAACTTATATATGATAGATGCATAACTGATTCTCTTATGCTTTTGGGCCCTGGTGCTATCTTGTATATAACTCTTCACTAACTGTCTTTTTCATATGTCTAACTGAAAAGGTAAAGTAAGCCAGTGTAATGAAGTGTAAAATATTTTTAGAATGAGACAGTTCACTAGATTGAACATCCAACTTGATAAGAAACTAGTGCTCAATAAAGAAGAAGTCAGTTGATTAAATGATTATTAATTATAATTCTAACAACAAAGGTGCATAGATGCGTGCCTCATAAAATCTCCTAATATGAAGATCGTATTCAAACTGACAAGTACAACAAAAAAGAAGAAAATAATTCTCCAAAAACTTCAAAGTTAATTGAAGACATACAAGCCATGACACTGCTGTTTCAAATGCCCTGTGCACAATTGCTGTCAAACATTGCAAGACAGCAGGCATAAGATTTGGAGTTTTCAAGTACTCGAAGACGCAACTGAAGGCACTTCTTGAAGCGGTCAAACTTGTGCTACCATTAAGGATACCACCATTACTGCTGAACCGTATTATCTCCAGGAAAGCCACAGCAAGAAGGTATGTTGCCTTTACACCTGAAAATTAAAAAAGCAAAAAGAGACATTGATCAAAGGAGCCTCCTAGGAGCCGACATTTGAGTGAAGCAGTGGTTATAGCTCCCATTAGTCACCTAGATGTCATGGGTTCAAGCCCTGTAATCCCCCATTCCCCATCCCCAATATTGTTTTTTATCAACAAAAGAAAGAGCCTCCTAGGAAAGAAAACCCAAAGAAATAAATAAATAATGGTATAGATAGCAGCAGATGATGAGTACCACTAAATAACAAGCCATTATAACACAAGGAATTATTGAACATGGAGAACAGAGTTATATCCACCATAAAAGTGCACTAACTTCACCAGACCTGAAATTGTGCTCATTGCTCCAACATCAACTCGCCCACCTAAAGCAGCAGAGAGAGCTGTTCTGTGGCTTACAGCAGCTTTCTCATTGCCACTCCCTTGACGACTTCCAGGGTTGTGAAGGGCATTTAGTTCCAACTCATCTTCAAGCCACTTCACTGAGCTAACAACCTGCAAAGAAACACAAACTTAGATATAAATTGTGCGTGTGCATACACAGTTCTATTTTCAGAAGCACAAATAACTCAAACTGAGTTTATACAAGAACAATCCAAAGAAAAATCAGCATTGCTCCAAAAACGTAGAAGGTTGAAAAAGCCTTTAAGAGACATTGCACTATGAGTCAGACCAACATAAAAAGTTTCTAATGTTCAACATATTATTAATCAACTCAACTACTAAGAGTCGGCACCTGATTAAGACCATTTCAACTAGACAATTAGAACTTTATTAATGTGTTAATGTCAAACTTATTTGTGTATAATCAAGTACATCAAAAACATAAGAAAAAGTGTCAAATAAAACTATTAAATATAAATCAGCCTGATACTAGCAAGACAGCAGACTAAAAAAAAGCTAATGATTTGTCAAATAAGCTACTCATTTGTCAGAGGAAATAATGTCAGCGCTCACGGAAGAATTCTTGAAGATGTACTTACAAGGGGAGGAGTCCCTTGAGCAATACGCTGGACAGCAGCAGACCAAAGTTCATTCCACATATATGGTCCACCCACTGCTTGAAGGGCAATGGTACCCATGCTTCCCACACTGTTCAATGTAGAGGAAACTGGTTTTGCAGGTGTTTGAGTCTTCTGTATAGGAGGTGCCAGTCCAAAAAGAGCAATATAGAACCACAAGTTGCGAAATAACTTCAGCAGTGAAGGTTCCACATTTAGCGTAGGATCAAAATCAGAACATATTTCAGCAACAGCAGGAAGTAGGGGCCCCAGAAAATCAGCTCCACTCCTGCAAAATTTGAAATACCGAGCATAAAATATCTAAAACATGCACAACAAGGTGGATAAAAAAGGTTGTAGAAAGTAAGCCATACGACACAGAACCAGCAGATTACAACATTTGAAATATATTAAACATAAAAATATATTGCTAGTCAGAAAATATCTACCTTCCACTTTTTGACTCAGCAGCCAAACCTACATCAGAACACAAAGATAACAGGCGAAGGCGATAGTCTGAACGCAATTTAGCACTCTTTAGACCAGAAGCAATCAAAAGAAATCCTGCAGGAAGAGTCTAGAATGTGATTGAATCAGTGAGTATCTAATCAAGAAGAAAAACTCCCAGACAACTAAATAGTAACTTATATCTCAAATAATGCATACCTCAACACGTTCTGTAGTGGCCTCTGGGGCCAATGTTTTGCTTTCAGCAGACCCTACACTAGATAGTTTACTCAAGTAACTCCTTGTCATTAGAACAACCGTCTCCCGATATGACTTCTCAAAACCTAAACTTGCCATGCGAGAAACAGCATCAAGAAGCTGCAGTAAATTGAGAGTACAGGTCAAAGCCAAGAAAACATGCCAACAATATTCAAAGAAGCATGATTATTATGTCAACTCTTCAAGTTACTCGCATATGTAGATAATGGGGAAAAAGTTTTCAAATCTATAATTAGAAAATACATACTCGAAGCCGTAGTAAACTAGGAGTCATAGCATCACCCTCTTCTAAGCTTTCAATAAAAAGCGGAAGTATCATGTCCACCACTTCAGGCTTGCTGATAGCAACATTTAAATCAGCCAACAGACGTATTACATTAAGCTGTACGGCTGGAACTACTTGTTTCTCTTTATCAACCTGCAATTCAAATGGCCCATGTAAACATTGCAAGATATCAAAACTAAATGGGGTTTATAGTTATCACTTATTGGTTAATACAAGCATAGATAGAGGCAACATAACCACCACCTAGAGAGAGAGAGAGAGAGAGAGAGAGAGAGAGAGAGAGAGAGCAACCTCTATCCATGAAAATACAGAATATCCAAGCTAAAGGAAATGACAGAAAAAGAAAAAAAGAAAAGAATTTTAATCTAAATTGATAAGAGAGATTGTATAACAACACAACCGGCGAAGATATGTTAATATAAAGCTAATATTATACACAGACCTGCTCCTCATAATCATTTCTCTCACGAATGCTGGTTGCTAATCCCATGATAAATGTATCCATTGGAGCACGGTCTTTCGCCCAGCCAGATTCTATAATCTCACAACATGTCTTAAGAACACTCTCAAACATGGCTCCTTGGCTGTTTCCCCAAGTATCAGCCTGTTGTAATCTTGTTGTAAGAAACATAAAAGAAGAAAGGAAAATACATATATAAACCTATAAGACCATTTTAGAGATTCTGAATCCAAATCCCAACTATAAAACAAACCTGCATACATGCAGCCAGTACAAGGGGTTTAAGGCGAATGAGCAAAATGCGCAGAGGCTGCCCTCCCCTAGGGACAGCAATTTGTACAATCCCAGAAAGCAAGGTACTGAAAAGCTCCTCACAAACTCTCAACTTTCGCCATACAGAGATTATACATGCTTCAGCAGCATCTATCAACAATGCAAGAGTCTCAAGAACCAATTTCTTAGAGGTCTTAGCATCTGCCTCAAGAGATAGAAGACTTCTAATTTGCATCCTAACAGCAGCTTGGTTTACTGAAAGTTTTGCATTTACTCTGGATTTTAAAAGTGGCCCCTGTTCAGTCCAATCACGCTTCCTTATCTGCAAACCAAGTCAAAATAAAAAGTACGTCCATCTCATTTTTCCTTACTAAGTGCTCATATAAATTTGAAAGACCAACTTAATATACAAATTTATTGCGAGCGCAAGTTATCTCCCATCTCCTTTTTAACCATTTCTTGTATAATATTCATTTCATAACTTTCCCTAAAAATTCATCATTCAGTTGCCCAAAAAGAAGAAATAAAATACCACAAGATATTCGTTGGCATTTACCTTTAAAAATGCAGACATAGACTGAAGCTGCTTCTTAGCAATAAATCTCACTTGCTCCAAAAGCTTTTGATCTATACTTACTTTGTGCAAAATATGAGCAATCAATTTAAAAGCAATTTCTAGTTTCTCCATACTCTCCACAGGCTCCTCCTCGAAGGAAGCAACTTGTTGCCTAAACATAGCCCCACCACCATTTGCCATCAAAGACCCTCTGGATGAGTCGTTGGCCGGGCTTGAAATCTCAATGCCTTGAAAATGCTTGGCGCTCAAAGGTGAACTTTGAGAAGACGATGTCTCCGAGCTTCCTGGAATAAGCTCCCTCGGTGATTCCGGAACTGATATAGCCAACTGCTCGACAAGGTAATTTATCAAATTATCAGCGTCTGACGGTAAAATTGGAGGGAAATTCTGCGATAAAGCCAACGAGAAAGCCCTAGAAATTGCCGAATCATTGCTGTTTGTATCGTGATTACTAACCGCAGCCATAACTACCTCCCCAACCAACCCTGCAATCTCGAAACCGAAATCAGGAGACGAATCGGCAGATTCAGACACGTATTTCAAGAAATCGACGAAGAAGGAAGCAATTGAGTCGTTGTTGTACGACTGCGGCCAAAAGGAACGGTGAAACGACGTCGGAATTGCCCGAATAAACTCTAACATCACCGATTTAGGGCGGTTATCAGTAGAATGGGGGCACTTAGAGAGCAATCGTGCGACGACGAGCACCGCATTGAGCTGTGACCTCGAAACTCTAGGCGATCCGCCCAGTAACAACTCCGACTGTGGACACCTCCCGCAAATCCAGGCAATTTTATCGCTAAATTTCTCCGGATTCTTCGCTATAATGTCGCACAGTTCGATCATCGACTCCATCTCCGATCACCAAAATTCTGACTAAAAAAATCCGATCAAAATCAACTCTCGCGACCAGATTTCGTCACTAAAAAGATCGCATAACTGAATGAGAAAAAATAAAAAGAAATTAGGGCTTCAGATTTCTCATATATCTTCTTCTATACGAAGAAGCAGCTTCGTAACGTCGCTGTTAGTTCAGTTATGTACTTGTCGCCGTTGTTGCCATTGTCTCCTCTTTTTATTTCCTCTCTCTTTCTCTGCTTTTCATATACTCTTCTTTTTCTTTTCTTTTTTCCGCTTATTATGTGTTTTTAATGAATTTAACTTCAGCTATTAGTCCCTATGCTTTTTTTTAGTTGTAGATTTAGTCCTATACTTTAATTTGGTATTTTTAATCACAGTAGTTTTTAATTTTTAAAATTTTAGTTTTTATTGATATAATTGTTAAATTATTTCCAAAATCTAATATGACAAACATATTATCATATCTGTAATATTATCAGCTTGTTATTTTCATGTATTACTCGCTAAAAATTCAGTTAATGGAATAACGAAAATCAATTGCATCAATACTAAAATTTTAAAAATTGAAAAGTATAAGGACTCAAAACGATTCAATTGGAAAATATGGACTAAATCTACAACTGTACTCGTAGTACATGGCTAGGGATATAATCAAGCCGAGCTCGAGCTCGACTCGAAATTGGGAGCTCAATACTCGACTCAAGCTCAATCGAACATTTATTTTTAAGTTCGAGCTCGACTTGAGATGTAATTGAACTACTCGAGCTCAATTAAGCTCATTTATCAATTTTTGTACTCAAGCTCAACTCAATAATTAAGCTTAGCGTTAATAATATATATTAAAGGTAATAATATAAAAATATGAAAAACTCGATAAATCTCGTGAGTCATTTAAGTCAAGTATTACTAAATTTGAATTCGGCTCAACCGGTAGCTCGAGCTCAGCTCGATAACTACAGATCTAGTTCGATTTTTTTTGAGTCGAACTTGAGTATTTTACAAGCACCAGTGTCCCATTTACACCCCTATATATAACTAGTAATTGAATATAACCAAATAGGTTTAAACGTTATTCTTTGGGTCATGATTAAAGTTTTAAATTTTGAGAAGTATAGAGACTAAATTTGACCAATTCAAAAACTGTAGTGACTAAAATTTATCAAATTAAGTATAGGGACTAAATTAGTAACTTTTATAAAGTGAAGGGACTAATACAAAAATATAACATTTCATTTTTATTTTAATATTTAAAAGCGAATTTTGTTTCGCCCACCCCTCGAGCTTCTCGGATCCTTTTTTGTTCTTTAATTTGTCTTAACTGGCAGGCTGGCATTGGTGTATTAATTATTAAATCCTACCAATTTAATTTCGTATATTTCGCATAGATAGATCTGATCCGCTTCCTCACTCTTTTAGAATATTATCATGAATTAAATACAATATTTTCTACCAAAAATATATAATATTAGTTCAATTAAAATACCCATTTCTTTAAGGTTTAATATTTTTTTTTATTTAAGTTTGACACTTTTTTAATATGGTATTTGTATTATTATTTTATTCAACTCGATATATGTATTTGATAAAACTTATATATTTTGATATTCAAAAATATCGATATTAACTTTTTAATATTGAGTTTAGGTTTTAGGGTTAATTTGATGAAAGTCGTTATTTTTTCCATATCACTAGCCACATCAATAGTTAACAACTATCAAGGGCTTCAACGAAAAAATGGGTTCAAGGGACTCAATTGGGTATAAATCATGATTCAAATGGCTCATTTGGATGTATATTTCGACAAAAGACCTAATTAATTTTTTAATTATTTTTAGGGGACTTATTTAACATTTTAGCCTTCTTTTTTTTACTAGTAATGAATATTTAAATTTTACAATAAAATTAGCATAATATCTCTCAATTTTATTGAAATATTTTATTTCTCAAAAAATATTTCTACTTATGAAATAAAAATTTTTATGATAAATATACATAGTATTAATTCAAATGTAAAATTAAACCTATTAAAAAGTAGTATTGGATAAAGTTTTCTTAAAATTAAAGTCGATCCAATCTAAATATATAATTAAAAAGCATAACAATTTTCTCCTCCAATTTTATATAAAAAGAAGGGTTATTTTAGCTTTTATTTAAATTTTTTGTTGTCTATTTTAACCCTTAAATTTATATTATATGTCAAATCATTCTAAAATAAAAATAAATGTTAACATTATTGACGTGACATCCACATGGTAGTCCATGTATATACCATATTAGTAATTAATTAATTTTAAAAGTTTAAAATATATTTTTAAATAATTTTAAAATTTTATGAATTATTAATTTTTTAAAATTAATTAATTGCTTACGTGACAATCTACTTGGATGGCATGTCAACAAATTTAAAAATATTAACTTTTCCATCCATTTTAGAGTAATTTGACAAAGAACATAAATTTAAGGACTAAAAGAGACAAAAGTTAAATACATGACTAAATTGTAGGAAAAAGATTGAAGTAAAAGGCGAAGAATAAGCAATAACGGGCCAAAATGATAAAAAGAAAGTGTAAAATTGTTATAAACTCTAAGACACGCAACATATTTTAAATTGGTTCTCAAACTTCTAATTATTCTAATCTCTAAACTATCGAGATTATATAAATTATGTCCTATTACTAAAAGCTGTTAACTGAACCATCAAATAATACATCAAATAGTATATGATATAGTTGCATCAAACACCTCCAAACTATGAACTACATTTTAAATTAGTCCCCAAATTTTAAAATATATTAATTGCATCCCTAAACTATCAAGGTTATATAAATTAGGCCTTTCCATAATTAAAATTGTTAGTTAAACCGTCAAATAACACGTTAAATCTTATATAATTTAAAATGAAAATTTTAAAGAAAAGAAAAGCATTGTCACACAACTTCTAATAGTAAAAACTAAAACAAATAAAACTGAAAAAAAAAAAGCGAGAATGATAAAGCTTTTGTAATAGCCTTGAAAACTTCAAAACCAATTTTTTACTATAATAATTTTTCTTTAAAGTTTTAATTTTAAATTATACCACATAAATTTTGACATGTCATTCAACGGTTAAATTAACAATTTTACTAATTTAAGGGACCTAATTAATATAACCTCCGAGTTTAGGATGCAATTAGACTATTTTAAAATTTGAAAACCAATTAAAATGAAAGTCATAGTTTAAGAATGACTAATACAATTAACTCTTTATTTTTTATTTAAATCGCATTTATATTCAACAACTTTATCAACCCAAGGTTGATACTAGTGGTAATGAATTTTGTGCCCAAAGTTTTTTATTTAGGGTATGTTTGGACACTACAAAGTAGTCGGATGAAATAAAATAATAATTACATTTTCTTATAACTACAGAAAATTCTAATTTTTAGACGTATTTGATTAGTAAAATATAATTATATTGTAATTCTCAATGTTATGTTTGATAGTAAAGATTGTAATTATAAAATTAAATAATTTTAAATTCTAAAAGGATATTAGTCATTATAAAAATCATGAATAACATTTCAGAAAAAAATCTAAATAAGTAACAAAACCTAAAATCAAGCTGTTGTATGTTATATATTAGTCTTAAAAAAGTATTCGACAATACAATTACTTATAAAATTAAGGGATAATGCAATTTTTGGCCCCTAAATGTGAAAATCGTTATTCATTTAAGCTCATTCTATTAATGAGCTTAAAAAATGGATAATATAACTTTTGACCCTTGAACTTGACAACTAGGTTCACTTTGGTACCTGTACTTTTTTTTGTTCACTTTGGAACTTGAACTTGACAACTAGGTCCATTATGATACCTGAACTTGAAAATTCTAAATGTTTGATGATGTGGCACTTTGAGATTGTGCTACATCATCACTTTAAAAAATATATATATGATAATGTGATACAATCTCAGGGTGTCTTATATTAAATGTTTTTAATAACTGAACTGATGGTTGAACAAGTTAGACCACCAATTCTCGATTCAACTAGTTCAATTCATTCGACCGTCTGACCAAAAATAATTAAATAAATAATTAAAAATTCATAAAAATATAAAAATCCAAGTAAATCTTTTTTTTTTTACATTTTTATGATTTTTATGATTTTATCTGTAACAATTAATACAATAAGAAAGTGAGATATTATTCTTGATACAGTAAAATAAAGAAATAAAGTGAAAAAAAATAGAAAATTTTAGGAAGTATATTATGATGTATTAATTCAATAAAGGACTAAATCGCAAAAGTGAGAAAAGTTTTGCGGCCCAAGAGTAAATACTTAAAATTTGAGGGATTAAAGTGTAAATATAAAAATTTAAAAGACCAAATGGTGCAAATATTTTAAGGGTGGAATGATCTAGAAACTAAGGAAAATGGATGAATAAGAACCAAATTGAATAAGTGGAAAAAGTATGAGGGATTAAATCGTAATTTTACTAAAATGAGTGATGATTTAATGGAGAAAATTTGAAAGGATCATAAGGGGCAAAATGGTTATTTAGCAAGGAAGATAAGTTTGAAGAGTAATGATGATATTGGTGATATTTTAGATTAATTAAATAAATATTAGTTTATTAATATTTTGATTTGACATTTAATTATATTTTATTATTCTTTTATTTAGTATATAAGGAAAGAAATATGAAGAATTCTCTTCATTTTATAGCCATCAAGAGAGAAAAATATTAAGGAGACAATGGGGAGCTAGAATATAAAGTTAGATTCAAGAAAAAAGAAGTTGGAGGAGAGAGAAAGTCAAGTTAAAGTTTGGTTTCAAGAGAATAAGGTATGGATGTTAAGGTTTTATGTTATTTTTTAATAGTGATAGAAAAGTATAAAAACGGTGTTAAAGTAAAGATTTCTCATGACAAAATATTGTGTTTTGGACATGTTGATGAAGATCAGAGAAGTTGAGCAAGTGAATCAAGTGGTAGGAGAAGAGAAAAACAAGAGTTTTTGATAGAAAAGAGGTAAGTACCCATGAACTTCCTTGTTATTTAAGGATTAAAATGTGATCTTTGTAAACTAAGTGGTAATTAAGTAAATAAAAAATAAAAATAGTGTGAAATAATTTACTATGTGAAGTAGGAAATTATAATAAAAGTATAATAGTTGGGTTATGTGTTAATGAAAATAAGTATTAGATAAGTGGAATCATGGGAAAATGTGAAATTTTATGGAAACAAGGACTAAATTGGAAGACTTGAGAAATACATGTGGTTGAAATAATACAAGTGAAATACATAGAAATTTGATGTGGAAAATGAGATAGTGGAATTAATTATGTGAATTGAGTGAGTTGTGAAAGAAAAATTGTTTAATAATGAATAAAGACTTTTTTAAAAAAGTTACTAAATTGAAATTTATAAAAAGTTTACAAGGAAATATTGATAATAAAGCATATAATGCAAAATAAAAGAATATATGAATTTTGTAATCTAAATTACAATTATTTCCTAAGTTGTGGAAATTAAGGGTTAAATCGTAAATTTAGAAAAATTATATTAGAAATAGAAAATGAAGTGCATAACACTTAGAATGAGAAAAATTGATGTTGTAGTGAATTTTGGAATATTAATAAGTATTGAATTATGTTATATGTGTTATTAAAAGAAAAATATATTGCTACACGAAATATTGTGCTAATGACTAAATTACAAAATATATAAAAGTGTTATGTGAAATACATGATAAGGATTATTAGTGAATTATGGATGAATAATGAATTTAGAAATATATTACATATGTATTAAAGATAGTGAAAATATAAGTATACAGATTATTGGTACAAGGATTAAATTGTAAAGTATGTAAAAGCATTATGCGAAAGTGTAAAAGTGACATGTGTGCATGATATATTGGGATATTAGTGGCATGTCATTAAGGAACCTTGGCGCGCTCTCTGATTATTAGCACGTTAGTGCTATTTGATTATTAGCACATTAGTGCTCTCCGTTTAGCACATTTGTGCTCTCTGTTTAATAGTGCATAATAATGCACATCTGTATCAGTTCCGTATATCCTAAGTGTTCTGTTTAGTCTACTGGGCTTCTGCTAAAAAGGTAAACAATTTTCGTTACAATGTAAAGGTTTATCTCTGATTCATGTTTGAAATATTGAATTAAAAATAAATCATGAAAGAAATAGTGAGAGAATCATGAAAATTTATTTAGGTTTGACACTTTTTTAATATGGTATTTGTATTATTATTTTATCCAACTCGATATATGTATTTGATAAAACTTATATATTTTGATATTAAAAATACCGATATTAACTTTTTAATATTGAGTTTAGGTTTTAGGATTAATTTGATGAAAGTCGTTATTTTTTCCATATCACTAGCCACATCTTCAACGAAAAAATGGGTTCAAGGGACTCAATTGGGTATAAATCATGATTCAAATGGCTCATTTGGATGTACATTTCGACAAAAGACCTAATTAATTTTTTAATTATTTTTAGGGGACTTATTTAACATTTTAGCCTTCTTTTTTTTACTAGTAATGAATATTTAAATTTTACAATAAAAATAGCATAATATTTCTCAATTTTATTGAAAATTTTATTTCTCAAAAATTATTTCTACTTATGAAATAAAAAATTTATGATAAATATACATAGTATTAATTCAAATGTAAAACTAAACCTATTAAAAAGTAGTATTGGATAAAGTTTTCTTAAATTGAAGTTGATCCAATCTAAATATATAATTAAAAAGCATAATAATTTTCTCCTCCAATTTTATATAAAAAGAAGGGTTATTTTAGCTTTTTATTTAAATTTTTTTGTTGTCTATTTTAACCCTCAAATTTATATTATATGTCAAATCATCTTAAAATAAAATAAATGTTAACATTCTTGACATGACATCCACATGGTAGTCCATGTATATACCATATTAGTAATTAATTAATTTTAAAATTTTAAAAATATATTTTTAAATAATTTAAAAAATTTAAAAATTTTATGAATTTTAATTTTAATTTTTAAAAATATTTAATTGCTTACGTGCCAATCCACTTGGATGGCACGTCAACAAATTTAATAAATATTAACTTTTCTATACATTTTAGAGTAATTTGACAAATAACATAAATTTAAGGACTAAAAGAGACGAAAAATTAAATAAATGACTAAATTGTAGGAAAAGATTGAAGCAAAAAAGCGAAGAATAAGCAATAACGGGCCAAAATGATAAAAAGAAAGTGTAAAATTGTTATAAACTCTAAGACACGCAACATATTTTAAATTGGTTCTCAAACTTCTAATTATTCTAATCTCTAAACTATCGAGATTATATAAATTATGTCCTATTACTAAAATTGTTAACTGAACCATCAAATAATACATCAAATAGTATATGATATAGTTGCATCAAACACCTCCAAACTATGAACTACATTTTAAATTAGTCCCCAAATTTTAAAATATTTTAATTGCATCCCTAAACTATCAAGGTTATATAAATTAGGTCTTTCCATAATTAAAATTGTTAGTTAAACCGTCAAATAACATGTTGAATCTTATATGATATAATTTAAAATGAAAATTTTAAAGAAAATAAAAGCATTGTCACACAACTTCTAATAGTAAAGACTAAAACAAATAAAACTGGAAAAAAAAAAAGCGAGAATGATAAAGCTTTTGTAATAGCCTTGAAAACTTAAAACCAATTTTTTACTATAATAATTTTTCTTTAAAATTTTAATTTTAAATTATACCACATAAAATTGACATGTCATGCAACAGTTAAATTAACAATTTTACTAATTTAAAGGACCTAATTAATATAACCTCCGTAGTTTAGGATGTAATTAGACTATTTTAAAATTTGAAAACCAATTTAAAATGAAAGTCATAGTTTAAGAATGACTAATACAATTAACTCTTTATTTTTTATTTAAATCGCATTTATATTCAACAACTTTATCAACCCAGGTTGATACTAGTGGTAATTAATGAATTTTGTGCCCAAAATTTTTATTTAGGGTATGTTTGGACACTACAAAGTAATCGATGAAATAAAGTAATAATTACGTTTTCTTATAATTACAGAAAATTCTAATTTTTAGACGTATTTGATTAATAAAATATAATTATGTTGTAATTCTCAATGTTATATTTGATAGTAAAGATTGTAATTATAAAATTAAATAATTTTAAATTCTAAAAGGATATTAGTCATTATAAAAATCATGAATAACACTTTATTATTCACTTATTTAGTTGAAAAGAAATTAACTTAGATCACTTTTTAACTTAAAGTTATAATTGAAATTTTAATATTAATTTAGACTAAAAACACATACTAAAAAATTAAAAGTTGGATTAGATTTGAAACTATTCATGTAGCTCAACTTAACATTAAACTAACTGAATTTAAGAGTTTTTTACGTCAAACATGAGTACTTGTGAGGAAAATATGTCTCTTTTACCTCTTAATACCAAGTATTGACCCATTAAAATATCACAATGTTTATGACATTTGCATGATAATTTTTTAGGGTTTTCTAAGGTGATTAATACTATATGTTTTGTAAATTTATTAAGGGATAGATATTAGCTATGAGTTTTAAAGTGTTTCATACCCAAAATAAGGAATATTGAACCCTCGACTATTGGATTCAACTCTGTGATTAAAGATATGCTGAATAGTATGAGTAATATAGATATTAATTAACATGATAAGTAATTATATATAGAAAGAAAGAACAACAATCTTCTTATATATGATTTGAACAAATATTACTTTCTATATTTGAGTTTTTGCATTGGAGAATTTAAGAAAACAAAGATATGGTTGACCCTCCACAAAATAAAAATCTAAAATTTGGTACTGTTTTCTGCTCCTTTCTCATTCAACCAAATTCCCTTGCAGCTGGTTCAAAGCATATGTCTCCTTCATCCAAAAATAAACCTATGAATGAAAAAAACTCAACTAAATAGTTTATGTTAGTCAAAATTTACATTTCCATTAATGTTAAAACACAAAGTCAAACATAAACAGGAGACTATAATCTTCTATATATAACAAAAACTTTATACTCTTGTCGGTGTATATATACATATAATATAGGACATGCTCTTCGAATCTAGATAGCTCCATGTTTCATTGAGCATTACTTATGAACCAAACTGATATACACTTATATGGGACACCCTCTCCAAGTATACATACGATATTCAACATTCTCTTCGAATCCGGATAACATAGATAATAGAAGTACTACATTATTAAAATTTCATCCTTCCATGCAGGCAAGTATGAAGATAAGGGTACAAGTAGTGGCTTTGAAGATTTGTTATTTGGCCTCTTAAATTACATGTTAATATAATGGGAAATTTGTACTTTATCTCCTAATAATTTATGATTCATTTATGAACCAAACTATTAAAGGAAACAAGCTGAAAACAATATATTTAGAGGCAAAATAATATTTTTATCAAACACTTGTCTTGCTATATATATGTACCCCCATTCATGGAACAAGAAAATGTTGCCAATAATATAGTTTATGCATTAACGACATAATCAACGTAAAATCATCAACATACTAGCTTGATATACGTACCAAGTTACAATCCTCCATGGGAAGCGGTTTTATCTATCGAAAGGGCCATTAGGGTCTAGTTGCTTGCAAAGGCCTAGGTAAGTGAGGTAAAGGACACGATCTTTGGCACCAGTGCGGTGGTTCTTGGTGTGTTTGCAAAAATACTTCAACTGTTCAAGTGTACAGCAACCAAGGACTTGGCCGAGGAGTAAAAAGAGCCAGTTAATGGATTTCTTCTTGTCGGAGATGACTGGTTTTGCACTGTTTTCTTGGTCACAGAACTTGCATTTGGGCAACACGGGATTCCGCCAAACAGATGGTGCCCTGTCGTGCATGGACTCTTTGTTCTGAGCAATGTAAGTGGCGATTTCAGTGAACTTGGTTTTCAAATCGTACCCCATCTCGTACTGTCTCTCACACCGCTTGCATTGAACGTCGCCGGTGATGGTTGGTATCGGTATCGACAATAAGTAGTTTAGGGTATGAACGGTGGCTCGATGGGATGTAGCCCATGGGTACGGTGGAGGAACCGTTTCGCTTTGACCTTCTCGTAAGGCATTTGTTGAGTTCCTCCGAACACGTATAGGCCGTGAAGGTCCGGGACCAGGAGAGGGGACAGGGACGGTGACTGATCCAACGCCGGAAACAGCCACAGGAGACGACGACGATGAAGAAGAAGACAAGACAAGCTCTTGTGATGGGCATATAATAGAATGGTTAGGGGATAACTGTAGTGGTAACGAAGGTGGAGGTTGATAAAGCAGTGTTTCCATTAACGACGGTTGGGAAACCATTTGCAGCTGTTCTCGTTGGTACGGTACCACCGGAAAAGACAACGCCGACGTCACCAAATCCATCGGAAATGAAACTCTGTTTGCCGCCGCCGTCGTCGATAAAGATAATTCAAGCAAATCGTTGTCCTGCTCATTGCCATCATCACCTCCATTATTGAAACCAGTGAATTCTTGATGATTGTTCTTTCTTTTCCTGTTGATTTCTTGTTCTTCCATTGATGGGTTTTTGTAAAAATGGAAGAAGATGAATGGTGGGTTTGAAATTCAATGAAACAATGGAGAGATTTTTTGGGGATTGAGATAATAACAAAATGGAGACAAAATATTTTGGAATTGTTCTTTAAAAAACTAAAGAAACTACTCAAATCCTTTGCTTTTAGGGTTTTTAGTCCTTGCTTGACCGATTTAATACGGTGACTGCGGGTCTATTGACCATTATGCTGGTCTGGCGGCGGAGATTTTTGTAATGCTGTGATAGCAGTTATTATAGCAGTTATTTATCTTCTTTTTTTTTATGGAAGATAAATATTTATCTTAATTTTTAAAAAAAATTATATTTATCTTAAAATAATAATTAAAATATGGACAAGAATAATTGAAAATGATAATCTTGAAGGATATGAGTTAATAAAATAAAATAATTTACTATTTAATTTTTTATTTTATCATTTATTTCATGTAAACAGGCTAAACTATAAAAATAGTCACTTTTGTTTGCCTCTGATTACATTTTAGTCACTTATGTTTGAAATGTTACGTTTTAGCCACTTACGTTATTATTTGTTACGAAGTGGTCACTCTATTGTTAAACTCCATTACCTCCCTAACGACAGTCCTACGTGGCAGTCCAAATGAATTTTAAATGCCAATTTGGATGTTCAGTTGCTGGATAAAAATATGTTTTTAATTAAATAAATTTAATTTGGACTGCCACGTAAGACTGCCATTAGGGAGGTAACGGAGCTTAACGGTAGAGTGACCATTTAGTAACAAAACGATAAAGTAAGTGGCTAAAACGTAACATTTCAAACATAAGTGACTAAAATGTAATCTGAGACAAACAAAAGTGACTATTTTTATAGTAAATACTAAATAAGATGATAGTGATTAGAGATTTTAAATATATATTTAAAGTTTCACAGTTATAAATACAAAATATTTACGAGTATAATATAAGTACAAATATATATTCAAATAATTTAACATAAAATTAAAAAATTTGGATAAAATCTGTTCATGCATGACATAATTTAAATAAATTACTTCAAATTTTAATATAAAATTTTTCCAACTTATCTTTGAAAAATAAGATAAAATTAGTTCAAATTTTTCTGTCTCTAATTTCAAGCAAATAAAAACATAAAGAAGAAGAACCAAATTTTGTGCTTACAAAGAAAATGTTGAATTCAATATAAACTATACCATAATTTGGTATATATGTCAAAAATTTACAATTTATACATAATACAGGGACTAATATCATAATTTAATCAGTATATATTGGAATTAAAATATATATTTGAAATTATATGGGATAAATGTTAAATATATCCATGAACTTTTTTTAATGTGCAATTTGATACATTAATTTTGATTTGGTGTAATTATATATATGAAACTTGAATTGTTGTTCACGTGTATGCATTCAATTGTATATATATTAAAGAAATGAATAAATGCATTTAATTTCGTATTTAATTAATATAATTGTTTGTGCATGTGATATATAAACGTAAAATAGTGTTGATCCGATTATAATGTTGTCAGTGTTTTGTGAAAATTGGACCAAATCAAAGTTCATGTACGTCATCGCACATTGGATGAAAATTCGTGTATAGTTTTGATATTTATCCTAAATAATAATGAAAAAGGATTAATATTATGTGATAAAAGTGATAGTTTATTATAAAAAATGATAATAAAATAATTTATTGTAAAAATAATTTCTTCAACTCGTGAGTATGATTAGGATAAAATATTAGATAAAATTAGTTATTATTATAATATTTTATTTTGAAAAGTTTTTTAATATTAAATAAGAGGATAAATAATATAAAATGAGTTCAAATTAAAAAATCATTTTAACATAAAATTAGTTCAAATTTTATTACTAATAATCTTTTATCTTAAATTTTTCATTTATAATTATTATTATTATTATAAGATAAAATCATTTCAATTTTTATTATTATCTCTAATTTATCTTCTTTACCACCAAAAGAATCACTAATTTATCTCTTCCTTTTAAAAAAAATTCTCTTTTTTTAAATTATTTTTAAATTTAGAACTAAATTGATAACTATTATAAATGTTGATGGTTAAATTTAGTGAATTTTAGAATCTAAAATGATAAACTTTGTAAACATTGAGGGCTAAATTTGTTGATTTGTTATATTTTGAATCAAATTGATAGAATGTGCAAACATTAAAGGCTAAATTTGTTATTAGTCAATAATTGGCCCACGCTTTTCGTCACTAATCCAACTACAATTAAGATGTATTTGATTTTAATGAATGATTAAATAGGAAAAATTAATACTTGGATGACCACAATGAAACTAAAATTATAGTTGAGTGACTATTTTATAATTTAACCTAAAATAAATAGATTGTGTGAATTAAAAAAAAACATAATATGTTGGTTTTAGTGACATTAATCACTCAATTAATTGAAGTTAATAATTGCTTCACTATAATCCCTTGAATATATCATGTTACATAAAATTAACACTCAATTATTTTAGTAGACTCTTTTACTCTAATTAAGTAATTGATTTTACTTAAAAAAATTAATTTCACGATATTAATTCATAAAATGGATAATATCAAATTTAACCCTCAATATTTACATTTTTTTATCAATTTGACAATTATTCTTTTTTTGAGTTAAATTTGGCCCAACCTTTCAAAAAAGAGTCAAAACATTTAATGAAAATGCTAACTAAAACATTAATTTTTTAACGATATTGTTTGAGGTAAGATCCATGGTTCAAGGTCCAAGATCTAGGGTTTCGGGTTCAGGGTAAAAAAATTATCAATGACATGAAAAAATTTATTGAAATATCATTAAATAATTGAAAATGGCCCATAGATGATATGGTAGGAAAGATCTATAAAATAATTTCTCGTTGCTGAGACATAGTAGTAATTTTCTTTTGATTTTTTTATGTTGGTTTTATGGTTTATATTCAAAGTTTGAAGCTACCTCTTTTAATAAGGTTATCTTTAAGGTTCGAATTTACATATCGTCTTAAAAGTAAAATGTGTCGTAACATTGCACTCAGTCACCCAACACTTATCTGTCCGAATTACTATATAATGATAAATATTTTTAATTTAAATAGTTATAAATATTATTATAAAATTATTTTATTTTTCGAAATAATAAAATGGCCCTTGGATCCAACCAACAAACACCTTTAATTCCAACCATCATATTCAGCTGGCTTTAAAAAGAAAATTTCCCTTTAGTAAAAAGATTGTCAACAATATATATATATATATATATATATATATATATATATATATAAACATACCCTTAGGTTAAAATATGGTATAAGTCCTCTATTTTTTTGTACATTTAAAAATTTAGTCCCTCCATTTTTTATTTAAAATGTAAAATTAATTATTATCACTATAAAATTCTTTCATTAAATTCAAGTTCATTGCAATACCATTTCTTTAGTTACATGATTATTAAGTAAGTACTTTTTCTTCTTTCAAAATGTCGATCAACAAATTTAATAGGAAAATTTTAATGACGTTAAAAATTAGATTTGAATTTTGAAATATGTAAATAATAGCTAAATTTCTAAAAATAAAAGTATTAAAAATAAATTTTAAATTTACGAAAATACACCATGTATTTTACCTACCCTAGATGTAGATGCATCTGTTAATGGGAAAAATGAGAAGATTGTTTTGTAAGAGAATAAAATGCATGTATGAAATTTAATGCATGGAAATCAAGATATTAAGAAAAATGCATGTATGAGATTAATATGGGATTCAATGTATTGAGAATTAATGCATGTATTTACTATTTTAATTGTCTATGCTTGGGAATGTCCCAAGTTAGTTTATAGAAAGATTAGCATTATAAATGTAAATGTAAATGAAAATTTAAAATATAATATTAAATTTATCCATCTTAATTTGCTCTTTTTTTAGCTAAATTTGATTATTAGCATTTAGAAAAAGTTAAATCATTTTCTTTAATGAAAATTTCAACTAAAATATTAGTTTTTAATTATATGCCATGTTAGCAAACAATTAAAAATTATAAATAAAATACATGTCTAAAAATTTAACATTTTAGACCATATTTCGTTTAGAAAACAACAATTCAACCCTTTATAAAAGTTGACGGTCAAATTTGACTTTCTTTAAAAGACTGAGAACAAAATTTAACTAAAGAAAGATAATTCATAAAAGATATAAAAGTTTAAGACTAAATTTTACATTATCCCAAAATTTATCAAAATCCTTTACTGTCTAAATTTGATTCTGTTATCATAGTAGTTCTTTTAGACATACAGAATCATAATTTCAAATAATTAGCATGTAAATTTATAAACACCAATTCACAACATGATTACAATTTGCCAATATAAATTTATATAACTATGAAAGTTAAGTGCTGGAATTCAAGGTTGGCAATGAATTGCAGCATTGCAAGGAGGGGACCTTGTAAAATCGAAATATTGAATTCGAGTTTCAATATTCTGTTTCCAAGACACCATCTATGAGCCCAAATTCCATAGCCTGTGAAAGAACCAGAGGAAGAGAACAGAATGGTTAATCATTTTCTTCAATTTGTTGAAATGGTTTTTAATGTCAATGCCATTTTAAACACAAAGGTAATCACTATTAGGCCTCCCCGAGGGAAAAGCGAATTCGGACTTCATATGTCACTAACTTTTCCTCCCACTCATATGGACCAAGAAGAAAACGAAAGGGGATGGGCATCGGGACAGATGTTTTCAACAAGCATTGATGCCGAGCTCCTGTTACCTAGTGTTTCTAACAAAACAAGAAGGCAAACATTACCTCGGAAACAGATAAGAAGCGGTCCCTTTCAGTATATTGTTGCACTTTTTCAAGAGGTTGGCTGGTGAAAGCCGCGTACATTTTGTCAATTTTCTGCAACAAACGTAGGGGAAAAAAGGCCAAATTAGAAAGCATACGATAGCAAAAGCTGTTATATGAATAGGATTTAGAAAGCACGACAGGGAAATCTATCATTCTTTATCCATTGCTAGCTTACTCGGAAAATTGCAAAATACACAAAAGAGGAAATTACATGACGAGATTGAACGGCTTCATTTACTTGACGTCTGACATCTTCAACATGCCCCTTCAAAACAATGCATGACAAATCGAGTTCGATTAGTACATGAGACAGTATTTCATGTTTGTCACACAGAGTTGAAGAACTTAAATGTAATTTCAAGGTGTCTCAAAATTTTAGAAATGTGAATGCATCTTCTACAGCAAAACATGCAAATAAATGTCAACAGGTGACAAACTAAATCAAAGAGGAACCTGGATGTCAAATATGTCTAACTATAAGTGGTTGTCGAATTAGGATGCAATGCCGCACTTGTCAGTTGAATGTCTCATTGACCCAAGAGTACAAGAGAACTCCACAAGAGAAAACAGTCAGATATCCACACGATTTTCATTTTAAGTTGTATAGAGACATCGATACTACATAATTGTCTAAGCATATAAGAACAAGTATTTTTGCTAGTACACACATTCCTATTTGAAGCTTATATTCATACCCTATTCAAAACCTCAATTGTATTTTTTAAAATATAAACTATAACAAGCACAATTCGATATTTCAATCCGTATCCAACTGGTGCTAGAAGATCCAGATGGGATTTCTCCGCATCCCATCAGTTTTCAAACGCTAACATGTGATTGAATCAAAATCATAGAACCTAAACAAAATTAAATGGTTAAAGTAGATTTTGTCCACAAACATTAAAAACTTCAGTCATAATAGTAACCGTGCCTCTCGAACAAGATAACCAAGACGTGTTCTAGCTATTATAAAATCTTCTCATCACCCTTTAAAAACTCTTCTTTTCTATATCCGGCCACTAATGTTGCAAACCAAGAAGTTAAATCATACCCCACATCCACTTTGCGGTTGGTGTATCATAATACGTGCATTTGGCATTGCATAACGCATTCCCTTCTCTCCACCAGCAAGAAGAAGTGCTCCCTGGCTTGCAGCTACTCCGAAACAAACAGTGCCAACCTTTGGCTTTATCTGAAATAATGACCAATTGATGCTTGCAAAATAAGAAGCTCGAATAAAGCACGCAGCATGGTATTCATCAAAATACATACTATGATGCCATAACATGCAGTAATAAGGGCAGAAAAAATACAAAACGATGGACCCCAAAAAGTTGAAAATCTTACCCAAGACATGCAATCATAAATTGCCAAGACAGAATATGTACTTCCACCGGGGCAGTTCAAATACACCTGACAAAATATTGGTTAAAGTTATAAACTATGACAAGGATCCGAAATTCTCGATTTAAAACCCTACATACCAAAAGGAAAAACAAAGAATGAAGAGAGAAATAGTAAAAAATATGATCGCACCAGAATATCTGCATTCTCATCAATGGCTGCCAGGGTCACAAGCTGTGTTATAACTCTTTGAGCAACCTGTGAATTGACTGGTTGCCCGATGAATATGATACGATTCCTGAATAACACCGTTGAAAGGTCCAACGGTCCTCCTGGTGTCATTACTGCCGGCATTACAGGTGGGTTACCCTTTTTGGCTTCTATTGCACCATAGCTGTACATTAAAAGTATTATGATGTATATATATAAAATAAAACAGAATTTATGGTATGATTGTCTCGTTCGATAAGTAATGTATGATATCAGTTAGGAGGTAGCAAAACCTAAACATTCAATCAAAGGATTTTCCTTCAACATTCAACCTTTCCATCCTAACAACACAGCAAACATGACACATTCAAACTTAGTAACTAAATCGTCAACAAATTTATCCTTTCAAAACCGATGAGTACAAGTCAACAACTAAAAGCTATTATGATGTTATCTAGTACAATAAGTAATGTCTGATATCAATTAGGAGGTAGCAAAACGAAACCTAAGTATTCGATCAAAGGATTTTCCTACAACATTCAACGTTTCCATCCTAGCAACAAGGTATATACAACACATTCGAACTTCATAACTAAACTGTCAACGAATTTATCCTTGTAAATCCTATGAGCACGAGTCAAAAACTAAGGGTCGTGAGTGGTTAACAGGAGACAAACTTCATAAACATCATATGTATATGCATTCATGACATAAGACATAAAGCAGTGATATGAAACTAAAGCAATAAGATAAGAGTAAACAAACCTTAAATCAGAGTCACCGAAACCCTTCTTGTCGATCTTCAAAGGTAGCCCAGAAACTCTACTAGATAACCCTGAATCCATAATTCATTCAATTTATATGTTCATAACCATACATCACATGTAATTAAAAAAATGAATATAATTAACACAAAATTACATTTATAGCTCATCAAAAGCATTGGCAAAGTTTAACTACAGCTAGGCAAAGTTTTAATCGAATCAATGGCGTGAAACTCGAATTAAAAAAAGTAGCTAAAAAAGGCCAACTAACTGAAATTTCAAGAATCCGAAAGTTACCCATTGTAGAGGAGTCGCCATATGGGGTTGGCAATGCGGAGATTATCAACCTAGTTGAGCTTCTGAAAAATTAAAAGATTTCAAAAGGAATAAAGAAAAGAACAATGAGAGCAAACAACATAAAAACATGTATGTACCTCGAAGAAGGGGACGAAATGGAAGTGGGTCTGGTTCGAGAATAGAGTGATAGACTCAAAGAAGATGAAACAGCTGAAGCTACCATTATATAAAAAATCGTATAAACCCAAAGTAGAAAATTTGAGATTTTTAGAGAAGATTGAGAGAGGAGATTTTAGGAGGGGATATAGCCAAGGCAAACGAGAATTGCAGGTGACCTTTGTTTTTGGGTTACGTCTAGATCTATGCAGTCCTTCCTTTTATTATTGGGTTGGGCTTGTTATTTATTTGAATTTATTATTAATTATTAATATGTAAAATAAAAAAAAATAAAAAAAATGAATTTGTTTATCTTTTGGTTAAATTATGCTGTTAGCCCCTGTACTTTGACAAAATTGTAGAATGTTGTAAGTATTTTCCATCAAAATTTGTTAATTTAACATATCGATTAGGTTGCCTTCATGTGACAATGATCGGACTATGAATTTTAAGTTGAATAGTATATTTTCACTTTTTTTTATGTATGTATTTTTTGTTGAACAATCTATTTATAGGTTTTAATCATGTCTGCTCTTTTTTATATAACGTTTAGAACTATCCATAGCATCTCTCCAACCTATAAATAGGAAGATAATATGTTTCAGCGCACTCGAACTCACGTATTTCTACATTGACAGCAATACTCATACCAATTAAGCCAAGACTCAATCGACTTTATATATGTATTTTTAAGTGTTGTATTAGCTACCCACAACCACTTATTTGGTCATGGAAAACAATCTTGCAAATTCTATTATAAAATTGTTTCAGTGAGATATTGAAACTATAGTATTTTTTAGATTCCACATTATCTAAATTATATTTAGAGTTTTTCATATTTATTTTGATTTTGTCCTATTTTTAATTTAAAAAATAAATATTACAAGACTTTTTCTATTAATTTTTACTTCAATTAGCATAAATATTATTATCAATACAAGAGTACGTAATTTCGAGTGCGTTGAAGCGCATCATCTTTCTATTTATAAGTTTTAGGAGGGCCAAACGTGATATTTCATAAAGTAGTAGCTTAACTTATTCAACATTTTTTCTAGCAAATACTGAACTATTTTAGCATTGATATTATTACAACTATTTTAATACCTAATGTATAAAAAATATTGGACTAATATAATCTTTTGTCCCTAAACCTAGCAACTAGGTCCAATTTGATACCTATAATTTTTTGTTCACTTTTATACCTGAACTTGAGTTGATCCCTAAGCTTGAATTCCGTCAACATTTGGTGATGCGGCACTTTGAGACTGAGCCACATCATCAAATTTTTATAATTTTCAAGCTCAGGAACCAAAATAGACCTAATTGTCAAATTCAAGTACTAAAATGGACCCAAAAAACTATACGTACGAAAGTGGATCAAGTTGCCAAATTCAAAGGTCAAAATTTACATTAATTCAAAATTATTTGGTCCATTGCTAGTGTAGTAAGGATAAATATTAAAAAATTAATAATGAATTAAAATAGAAAATTGTCAATCATTTAATTTTATTTGTGGAGTTAAAAACTCCACTAACAATAAAATAATAACTCATGTATTAAATAAGTTTTTTAACCAAGAAAGAGATTAACTTTTTAATATTTTTATGTTCGCTTTACGATTCATGTTTGGGGTTCGAGGCTCCCAACAATGTTTCCTCCAAAAATTTAACTTATATTATGGCTAGTAATATTATGTACATTTTCACAATCACATTACATTATTTAGATTTTAATATTTCAGTCATCACGTAATTTTATATTCCCTAATAGTGTTAAGATGCTCGATATAGGACATAATCTCATTCCAATTTATTATTTAGAGATCTTAGATTACGAGCATAATTCTATATTTTAAACAAAATTGTTTATTATTGTTTATTATTTTAATCAATTTAGTTTTATTGTTCTAAAAAATTTAAAATTATTTAAAAACAACTTTTATTTATTGTGAAACAGTAGATGTGATACCTTAAAATTATAATTATTATATTTATTCTAATAATTTATTTTTAGTATATTAATGTGGTTATAATTATAAGTGATAATTGTAACAACTCGATTTCCATCGATGTTGAAAAAACTTGGTTTCAAGTTAAATTTATGAAATCGAATCATCCAAATATTTTTTATCGAGTAGTTACAAAGTAAGTGTGAAATTAGAAAATAGAAATATTAGTAATTAAATTAGAAATAAAATATTTAGTAATAAATTAAATATAATTAATTAGTGATTAAATTGATGAAGTTATTACATAAATAGTACTAGAACTAAATTATGCAGTGATTAAAAACTAGTTGGAGTTAATTTGAATTTGAGCCAATTCTTGAGTGGTAATTGTACCAAGGGCTTATATGCAAATAAACCATGTTTATGTCATAAATAGTGGTTTAAGGAAACAGAAGAAAACCAAAGAAAAAGAAAACAAGAAAAACGTGAAAAAAAAAAATCAATAATTTGGGGGAGAAAAATGTTGTTGGGCTTATTGCTGAGATGCCCATGAACTCATAGTCAACGAGTCAATAAAGTGCCACATGGCACCACCTAATTGGTCAACATGTCAAGTCATCATTTTTAACAGTATTAGGGTAATGTACCCAAAAGTGGAGGGGTAAAACTTGCCATTATTCCTAATTATAATGACGATTAATGATGCAAACTTTTCATGAATTATTTCAACATCGAATATTTAGAACTAAACTTATTAAAAAAATAAATTTTATAATAAAAACAATTTAAAATGTACTTCTAAGAAATTTTAGATTCTGTCGATTAGATACATAAATATTAAATTCGACGAATAAGAATCAAACAACATAATATGATATATCATCCATAATCTCAAATTCTCGTAATATTATTACTAAATGTAACCATATATTTCTTAAATCAAATACCCTTAAAACGAACAATATTTTGTTAGAAACGCAATCCAACAACCCTTTCGTAATCACCCAAATTTATTTAACTAACTAAGGAAAAAATCCAATGGATATGACAAAGTAACAATTAAAGATTATATAAATCTTATAAATTTTAACTTTTTCATTTGATTTGTGAAGCAATTATTATAGAGAATGGATTGTATGAAACTGTAATCCCATATCATCATTATCTCTTTTCAATAAAAAAGTGGCAAATCATATTTTTTCTCCTGATTTCTGGCTTTTTCCTCCTGAAAAAAATTAAATCCAACTAAAAATGCTAAAAGCTAAAATTAAAACTCTGATTTGTCATTTTCTTATTGGGAATGAATAGGGGTGACGTGGAATCGCAGTTCCATACAATCCTTTTTCATTATTATATTGGTTGGTTGAGATAATAGCATTTCTATATCTTAAACAGAAATATTTTTGGGGACGAAACTAAATTGTATAGTTTTATGTCAGTAAAAATATAATTTCACCATTTTAATAGCCTATATCTTTATAATTTTAAAGAATTACATCAAAATTTTATTATTTGAGAAATCAAAATGTAATTTTACTATTACTAATTTATAATTTCATGGTAGGGCTTCGCTTCGCTTAGAAGGTTACTGTAAAGTCATGGATTTCTATATCGTGTTTCATATTTACCATTTAAAACATAATGAAATTTATTAAATAATAATTTAACTTGAGAAATACAATTTTGCACATTCAAAATTATTAAAACTACAACATCAAAAGATTATAATCTAATTAAAAGAATTAAATTATGTTTAAAACCATTTTATATTAACTTAACAATTAACCCACTTGAATATTGATTAAAATTAAATTAAAATTAAGACCAAAATAATTATTTCTTTAAAAAACACGTAAAGAATTACAAAATATATAATTCCACACTAAATATTTTACGAGGGGAAAATTAAAATATGTTTTCGAGGGCTTAAACTTCAATTTAACTTATTTGAGAATAATTTAAAAATCATAAAAGATTTGAAATAAATATTAAAAAGTTACTAAAATTAGAAAAATGATAAATCAAAGATAAAAACGAAAAGAAATATTTTTATTAAAAATAAAATAATAAAAACCCAATTTTAACAATTTTTATTTTATTTTTGCCGATTGAAAAGGATATTATTATTATTTTTTATAAATTATTCATAATCAATTTCAACATTTAAATAAGAAGATAAACACGCTTCAGTATGCACGAACCTACGTCTTCTTACGTTAACAACAATATTAATGCTAATCAAATTAAGACTCAATAAAAAAAAATCAATTGAATCACTTAAACCACCTATTTTATGATTCAACATCAAGTTTAGCTGTAAATTATTTTCTTGTTTTCACACGAGGATGATGCCAAAATAAAATAATGAATAATCTGCACATCAATAACTATATTGAGAAATAAAAGGTGAAAAGTCAAACGTCAACGCCTTGGTGGGATACTTTTGGTATTATAAATTGCGTCAAGTTGAGTGTGCATTTCGAAAATAAATACCAACCCCCCTTATATTTCAACTCTTGAACTATCATCTATGTGCTAATATGGCGTCGTCAATGCTCAAAACCCATAGCTTCATCTTATTCCTTATTCTCTTCTTCATCACTGTCATCGCTGGTCGTCGGTCGGATTCTGAGGTTTTTGGCAAATACATATCTATATCATCATTGGGTCTCAAGCGAGAAAGGTTATCTCACCTTCACTTCTACTTCCACGATGTAATCTCCGGTAAAAACGCCACTGCAATCCGTGTCGCAGCTGAAGCACCCTTGACCAACCGTTCCTCACCATTGATCTTCGGAGATGTATATGTTGTCGATGACCCTTTGACGATCGAGCCCGATGTCAACTCAAAAATGGTGGGAAAAGCGCAAGGATCATATGTGGTCGTGTCGCAAGCGGAATTAAGCTTGTTAATGGTGCTCAACTTTGCTTTCACGGAAGGTAAATACAATGGTAGCACTCTTAGTGTTTTGGGGCGCAATGAGGTTCTTTCCGCCGTGAGAGAGATGCCGATTGTTGGTGGGAGCGGTGTTTTCCGATTCGCTCGAGGTTATGCTCAAGCAAAGACTCATTCAATCACTCAAATCCATGCTATTGTGGAGTATAATGCTTTTGTATTCCATTATTGTTGATGATTAGCTTAATTTCTCACATATTTTATTGCCTACATTTAGGGTTGAATTTACTATTGTTCATCACATGATTATTTTGTTGTTCATATAATTTTCCTTCTCTATTGATAATGGAATCTATTAATACCTAATGTTTCATAGGTTTAGACAAAAAAAATTTAAGTATAGGTTCAAGTCCAGACAAATACAAACAATTTAGATCAAATGAATTGATTAACCCAAATAACAGGGTTTGTAAAGGGTTATTAGCCTAAACACATATTTGGACTCAAAGGTCACACAAGAAATCTTCCCTCATGGAGCACAAACTTTTTTCACAAAGCATCTTCTCCAATATTCTTGAAGGAGCAAGAAACATTGTTTTCAAAATCGGATTAGTTGGATTGATAAGTGGTTGAGGTACTATTCCAGAATAAGGGGTTGGACTGGTTGAACCGATCAGTTGAATTAATTTTTTATTTTATTTTTAATAATTTATTCAATTAAATTGGTCAAATTAGCCGGACTACCCAAAATAGGTAGTCTAATCAATTCGACCATTGACCCGATTTCAAAATCTTTCCAAGAAGCTTCTCCTTCAACTCAAATTATTAGCACGAAATGAGTGTATAATAATATTTGTACATCTTTAAAAATTGATGATGTGACACTGTTTTATTGTTGCTTAAAAGCTATTATATTTTTGGATCATCCTAATATAAATTATTCCTTATAATTTTATCTAAATGTTTACAAAATAATTTATTATAGGGTAAACTATATTGGTAGTCTCCTCAATAGTAATTTTTTTCACTTAATTATGAAAAATAAAAATGATCAATTAAGTATTCAAATTTTTATTTTGTTCACTAATAGTTAAAATACTGACAAAAGTTACTTATTTTACAATTGGCACTTATACATTGTGTCAATTTAGTGTTGATTCTAAAAATTTAACTCTCAACATTTATATATTATGCAATTTAATATTTTTACAGCTTTTGCTTTTCTTTGTGACATTGATGATTAAATTTAAAATAATGAGAAAAAATGAAATTATTATATTGGATTTTTGGGTGTTTCTATTTTGGTATATTTTCGATTAAATATAGCTAATAAATTTGTCTTTATAGCTTTTTCGGTGAAAGAGTCACAAAGAAAAGTAAAACTGTAAAAAATAAAATAAAAATAAATTACATGATATGTAAATATTGGGGTTAAATTTTTAGAATTAAGACTAAATTGACACAATGTATAAATGTTCGAGTTAAAATTTCTATTATGCCAATTTTAAAAGCCGCCACATCATTTTTCCATTAGTCATCTAATAGTTGGTGACCAAAAAGATGAAATCGACTAGATGATTAACCATTTTGTAACTTTTCATAATTAGTTGACAAAAAAAAGTTACTAAAATTAAGTGACTACTAATATAATTTACCCTTTATTTTATATAATTTTAACATATTCACCCATTCATACCATGAGATCATGTTATTTTTGATATTCTTGTGTTTAAATTATATTTCCATTGTGATACAATTATCGTATTTGGTGTGATTTATAACAATGGTTAAAATCATTATATCTATGCTTTATTAGTAAATTGACCCTTAAATTATATTCAATTTTATATTGGTCCTTAAAGTTTTTATTTGTCAAAATAATCTGAACTATCAATTTTATCTCATTTTTACCCAAAAGTATATAGTGTCCAATAAGAATGTGCCATGAGTTTCTTATTGGTTGGTATTATTTTGGGTAAACATAAAAAATTAATAATTTAAGTATATTTTGACAAAAAATTGAAGGACCAATGTAAGAATTGAAATATAGTTTGGAGGCTAATTTACTGGTAAAACCTTATATATATATAACATAAATATAATGTCAAAAGAATTTGAGATAATATAACTTTTTGCCCTTAAACTTGACAATTAGGTCTACTTCGTACTGGTACTTTTCCTATTCACTTTAGTATCTGAACTTGGCAACTAGATTCACTTTGGTCCTTAAACTTGAAAAATATAAAAGCTTGATGATGCGACACTTTGAAATTGTGCCACATCATCACTTGAAAATTAAAAAAAAACTTAAATAAATTTTTAGGTGATGATTTGGTACTATATTATAACGTCACATATAGTGTTCTAATAATTGGACCAGTGGTTGAACCGGTCGAATCACTAGTTTTTTTATTCAATTAATTTGATCAATTCAGCCTAAATCAATACTAATTAAACAAATAATTAAAAATTCATAAGAAAATTAAAAAACAATTGAACTCGTACAACCTACTTAACTATTAGTTTTTGTCCTAGTTTTCAATTTTTACCCGTTTCGAGTAGTTACCAATTCAATTTGTTTGAACTAGTATACTGATCGGTTCTTGGTCCAATCTAGTCATATTTTAAGAACATTGGCCACATCATCAAATCTTGACAGAGTCCATGTTCAGGGACCAAAATGAATCTAGTTGCCCAGTTCAAGTACATGTACCAAAATGGACCTATTTGCAAAGTTCAAGGACAAAAAATTATATTATCTCAAAAACTTATATATATTATAAATAATATAATCAAATTTTGAACCTAATTTTTTGAAATGATGGGGAGACGTGCTAATCTATACTATTATTATAACATCTCATACTCGACTGATAGTCAAGTTCGAGCTATAAGGTGTCACATTTATTGTTGGAGCAACTTCAATCAAATTTAAATAAAATTCATATCGTTGGACATATAAATAAAAATATCATAAACAAATATTACAATAAAAAAACCATTTATGCGTCTTATGCGAGCTTACGAAAGCTCTAATGCTAACCTGAGACCGAATCAGGACTGAATTGTAAAGAATTCAAAGTACAGGTTTGATGTTGCGACATGAGGGAGTTCCTCGTCTCACTGTGACATTATAGGTCATTTCTCGTTGTGAGGGCATACGTTTAACGTTGCAACATCACATACTATTTCTGCAATTTTTCTTTGTTTAGCAACCTGAAATTTTCCGAACCAGTTCCTAAACATATAACCATTATAATCATCTCATATTTGCAACATATTAACATCAGGTTATGCAAACTAATGCCTTTTCTAACGTTAGGCCAATACCTTATCGCCTACAACCCATTTACCTAATGCAAGGCATTTAAATCATTTACATACTTGCCTATTTCACCAAGTTCATATATATATATATATACCATTTCATATCAAACTAACTTTAACTCTATTACAAGCTATATGCATTTAACCAAATTCTAACATTAATCATTAAACTCTAAGTGCATATACACAAAACTTTGTATACCAAATCTGACTCAACCTAGGTACATTCCTTATAACCAACAAAAGAGATTTATACAAACATTATCGAGTCCGAGATTTTGACTGGATGCTGAAGTCGATGTTCGGGATCTCGTTTGGGACCTAACCTACGTACAGAAAAACAAATCGCACGCCAAGTGATAAAACTCAGTGGTATTTCTATAAATCAAATCAATCTAACATAAATGTTATTCAAATACAAATAATCAATTCAAGTTTATTATTAAACTAATTTGTATTACCAAATTGTAACATAGGCTTAGTGATCGATTCATTTGGTTATTTCATATCACCATCTATAAGCATATACTCATATATATATATACACACATTCATCGATTTACATATTTAATTTCATCTCATCAATTTAATCATTTTTGAGTCTGTTGGCTCGTAAATACTCAATCGACCCCCAAGGCTCTTTTCTAGCTAATTCGCATGGTCTTTCACATGCTATCAAATATCATAATTCATATGTAAGCAAATATACCAAATCAATTCATATTTCATTTCAATCTACCATACAACCTAGCCAAATCATGTTTATATAATCCAGTTAACCTTAGTCACATTTCAAGACGGATATACAAATTAGCCAACCTATATCCCAATTTGGCACCATAGTGCATCATCGGATAAACTGAAGGAAATATATTGGCACACATAGTGCGTCATCGGACAAGCCGAAGCAATTATATTGGCACACACAGTGCATCATCGGACAAGCCAAATCAATTATACTAGCACATACACTGTATCATTGGATGAATCGAAGTATAACCTGTACATTTAATAGGCAACCTATTTCCAATGTCATTATATGTTCAATTCACAATCCATCAATCTCAATTCATTATTAGTTAACCTTTACAGTACCGTATATAAAATATCTCAACCCAATTTCATATCAATTATATATATCAAATAAGCCATGCAACTTTCTATTCTATTCAATTTAATCCTCTATCTTGGTATACCATATCAAACATCTCATCTTAACTCATACAAATATTATATACTTACCTCATAACTAAATCATGTAATTTAACATGAATACACAATAATTAAATTGAATTGGATCATAGAAATACAAATCGAAAGCTCGCGTCACTCGTAGTCGGCTCTCACTTTTCTTTTCCCTTTCGATAATCTTATGTCGTATTTAGCTACGAATAATAATTCAATCATAATACAATATCAAATTCCATATCAAACCACATTAATTTTGAAAATCATACATATTTTGCAATTTATTCAATTTAGTCCCTAAAACCAAGACAAACATAACTTCCAATTTAAAGCTCCAAATTGAAATCCGATTTCACTATTTCCCATTAGGGATCTCCTATTTCTCATTCCTATGGTCAATTTTACATTTTATTCAGTTTGGTTCCTAATGCACGAAACTATTAATTAAGTTTTATAATTTAGTCATTTTTCATATCTAAGCTTAAAATCTATCAATTTAACACCTAAAACTTCAAGAAATCAACAATTAAAACTTTCAAAAACTTTAACATTTTTACAAATTGGTATATGGACTAGATAAATCAACCTCCCATGACCTCAAAAATATAAAGATTACAAGAAAATGACCTAATTGCACGTACCAATTTATTGTTAAAACTAGAAACCCTTAAAGGCCGATTCTTGGTTTCTTCATCTTGAATATTCGGTGTTGATGAAGAAGAAAGAAAAAATGAATTCTCTTTATGTCCACTTGTTTTTGTTTAATATTTACATTTTATAATTTAATTATAACTTTTAATAATAATAATAATAACAATAACCGGGCACTATACTCATTTTATAATGGTTTATTTGTATAATTAGACCTTAGTTTAATTGCAATTTAAGTCCTTAAGTCTTTGGCGATTAAAATCCATAGTGATAAATTTTTACAATTTAATCCCTATACCGAAATTAAGCAATTAATAGGCAAAATTGAAGGACCAAAATTTAATATTCTATTATATGAACTTCGTAAATATTTTAATTTAATATTTACAAGCTCGGTTTATGGAAACGAGGTCCTAAAACCGCATTTTTCGACACTACTAACTTTTGGGTCGTTACAATTATTTAAACTTTTGACTGAGTTGGTACAGGTTAACCAAGTACCAACTCAGTTGAGAAAAAAACTAATTTTCCCTTTCTATTAAATGAATGCTATTATTTTTTTGATGGTAATTTTGTTTTTATATACTTTTATATAATGGTTAAAAAATAAATTAAAATTAACATATTTAAGGTCAAATACATGTTCAAAGGATTTATAAACAAGTTCTTTATCACTACACCACGATAAATAATTGCGTGTATTTACTACTCTTAATCTGATGTATTTACGTGTTTAAATTTTATTTTACTCAAAATTTAATCTCATTTTTTTATTTTAATAACGTACATCTTGCATGTGTTATTATTAATTAATTTCAAACCATAAATTTCATTATTTATTATATGTTATTTTAAAACACACGACTGTGTTCTAAATACGTAATTTTCATAAGCATACGCACAAATTTATGATTCGGGATTAATTCTATTCAAACTAAAAGTGGTATTTAAGTAGAATCCCCAACAATTACTTGTTTCTTCGGCTTTTGGTCGCAAATAAACGCATTGTGGTCTTTTACAAGGCCTTAATATTGTTCCTAATGTAGGAGGTAGATAATTTGCATCCATGAATGTGGCCTCGTTATGGGGATCGATTTAGTAATTGCGTCCTAGCATTTTATTTATGTGTTTGTGTTTTGATTCATCAATTAATTCCGCTTAATTTTAATACAAATATTTAATTTTAATTTTAAAAGTTTTTTCATGTTTTGGTTCGTGGGAATGACCCATGTTTTGTTGTCCACCATTTTCGCATCTCGGTGTGTGTAATAGTGAGATGTATAGTTGGTGGTCTTTTATGGGGAATCATCACTATAAATACTAACTAATATAAAGTTACTAGGCACAAAAAAAATTAAAAAACAAAAGAATATTATCTAGTGAAATTTTTGAGTGTTTAGAAGACTAATAATTTTTAATTTTTCGTACAGCTAAATTCAACGTGGTTGTCGGTGATTTGACGTGCTTGACAATGATGCTACAACATTTGAATTTTAATATTTGGTTCAAATAATGTCTGGAAATATTTATGTTTAGAAAATGTCAAAATAAACTAATTGATGATGTATATATATATCAATAACTATATTAAGAAATAAAAGGTACTCAAAGACGGTGAAAAACAGATACATCAGATGTCAATGCCGTGGTGGGATACTCTTGGTATTATAAATTGCATCATGTTAAGTGTGCATTTTAAAAATAAATACCCCCATTGTTTTTCAACTCTTCAACTATCACTTATGTGCTAGTATGGCGTCCTCAATGCTCAAAATACATAGCTTCATCATCTTCCTTCTCTTCTTTATCACCATCATTGCCAAATGTCGGTTGAATTCTGAGATTTTCGGCAAATACATATATATCTTCTCAAGCGAGAAATTTTCTGACTATTAAAATGGTGAAATTATATTTTTGCTATCGTAAAAATGTACAATTTAATTCCGCTTCAAAAATTTTTTTGGCTCTGCCACCCTAAAATATAATGGAAAAAAAATTGATAAAAATAAAAGGCTAAAATGTTAAATAAGCCTTCTGAAAATAATTAAAAAATTAATTAAACCCCTTAATGAAAAGTACATCCAATTGAGTCTTTTGCATCATGATTTGTATCTAATTAAGTTTCTTGAATTCCTTTTTTTTTTTTTTTGTTGTTGTTGTTGAAGCCCATGACAAATCATGATTCAAAAGGCTCAATTGAGTGCACTGTTCGTCGAGGGGTTTAATTGATTTTTTAATTATTTTCGAAAAACTTATTTAACAATCGATTTTTAGCTGGTTCTTTTTAATCTCCAATTTTCCATTTATAATCAAAATGATTTGATTATTTTCATTGTATATCATTAATTCAACCAATTTTCAATTCAATCCCAAATTCTTTTCTTTTTTGCATTTGAATTGAAGGATGATGCCAAAGTTCAGTAATTAATAATCCAAACATCAATATCAAAAGGTCAAGCAGAGCCAAAATAGAGCATCAAATGTCAATGGCTTGGTTATTTTTGTATTATAATTTGCATCATGTTAGGTATGTATTTTAAAGCATAAATAACTCCCCCTTCGTCTTGAACTATCTACCTACTAGTGATCCAATCCGACAATGGTGGCATCAGTGCTGAAAACCCAAAGCTTCATCATCTTCCTCATCCTCTTCTTCATCACCATCATCACCTCCTTCTCAAGACTCACAGTTGCCTATGGATATTCCGAGCTTTTCGGTAAATACATATCTCCATCATCACTAGGGCTCAAGCGAGAAAAGTTATCCCACCTTCACTTCTACTTACACGACGTACTTTCAGGCAAAAACATTACTGGGATTCGTGTCGTAGACGGAAAACCATCGACCAATCGTTCCTCACAGTTTATGTTCGGAGATGTATATGTCATCGATGACCCTTTGACAATTGAGCCCGACATCAACTCCAAAACGGTGGGAAAAGCACAGGGAACATATACAGTCGCATCGCAAGGTGAATTAAGCTTGTTAATGGTGACTAATTTTGCTTTCACGGAAGGCAAATACAATGGTAGCACCCTCAGTGTTTTGGGGCGAAATGAGGTTCTTTCCACCGCGCGAGAGATACCGATTGTCGGTGGGAGCGGCGTTTTCCGATTTGCACGTGGCTATGCTCAGGTGAGGACTCAATCAATCAATCAAGCCCGTGCTATTGTGGAGTATAATGTTTTTGTATTCCATTATAGATGATGATCAACCTTAATTTCTTTGCTTACATTTAATAATTTATGATTTTGAGCTTCGTTATATTAATTTACTATGATAAAATGTTTTATTTATATATTAGTGGGGTGTAAAGATTGATTTTGAATTTTCAGATTAAGCTTTATCAATTCGGTTTAAAATTAATTTTGAAATTCAGATTAAATTAAAATATTAATTTAGTTTCAGTTATGAAAAAACCAAAATCGAATTAATTAAATTAATCGATTTTGAATTCTATATTTATAATTTTAAAATAGGGTAAATTATCAAAATAGTCACTTTTGTTTGCCTCAAGTTACATTTTAGTCACTTATGTTATCATGTTGTAACATTTTAGTCACTGAGCCGTTAATTGACATTAATGATGTAACAGTAAGCTGATGCGATACGTTAAATCATCATTTCAAACGAAATTTTTAGGTTAAGCAATTTTATGTTAAATAGCTGACGGGTCTCTATATTTTTTCATTTTGAGTAAATTAATTTTTTTCTTTTATGTTCTTTTAACTTTCTTTTTTTACTTTATTTTTCATTCTCTTTTGCTTCTCCCTTTGTTTTCCCCCCTTCTTCATTTCTTTTGACATAGTTTTTCTATGTTTTCCATTTGTTAAAATTTCCTTAAGCTCACCTCACTCGAAAAAAACAAAAGTATAGGCACTAGCTTTAACAAATGGAAAATATAGAAAAACTAGGTTAAAAGAAATGGAGAAGGGAAAAAAAATAGAGGGAGAAGCAGAAGATAATGGAAAATAAAGAAAAAATAAAATTAAAAAAACATAAAAGAAAAAAAATACCCAAAATGAAAAAATATGGGATCCATTTTATAAATTAACCTAAAATTTTGGTTTGAAATATTAATTTAACGTGCTTCGTCATCTTACCGTTACATCGTTAGGATAAATTAAAATAGGATTTACATATTATAAAATTTGAACTCAAAATAAATATAAAATAAAACCCAAAAATGTCAATAATCTATTGGTTTAGTGACAACAACATTATGTTGTAGGTATACAAGAATGGGTTTGATCCCAAACAACCCTATTCTCCTCCGCGATTATCAGAAGGAAAAACTGGAAAATAATATTTTCAGCTTTAAAAATTTTATTCTCAAGACTATTTTCTAGTTAAACCATGAACTTATTAACAATGATTTTAGTTTTTATTAAATTAATTATAGTCGCTCCCCCCAATCCCCTATTCTTTTCTCTTTGCATTTTTATATCCTATAAGTTTTGGAAGCGCACAACAAAATAACAGGGTGGTCATTGTAGGCTACGTTCGGCTTGGACTAGCAGAAAATGGTCCATGATTAATAGCCATTGATTGGTCCAAGCTAGGGAGGACTAGCCCATTTCAACTTGCCCAAACAAGTCTTAAATGTTTCAACACTTACGTGACAGCGACAAGGCATGGGAAAGGGAATTTAAAAAAAAAAAATCATATTATAATATATTTTTATATAAAATCTAGAACAATTATATATAATCATGAAAAAATAAAGAAAGCTTTGGAAGCACTCGTAAGTCGTAATACACTATATCGTTTATTTCTTTAATTCATAATTGTTTGCTAATTGGTGTCTAATGTTGACATATTAAAAGAAAATTTTGGCGTCTTCCAAAGTTGGTTAAAGTTTTCAGTGCACTCAATGATGTTGATCAATATTGTGAGATTTAAGCAAATTTGAAGCTTTGGAAACTGTTAGACCTTTGAACAATAGCAGCTCCTCCAATCATGTCCTTATGCTGATTCTGAATAATTCTTGAACAAAGAGAACGTTGTGATAAAGGGTCATCCGAACTGGTAGTCTATTAAATCTTGACAAAAAAATGTGAAGAAAAGAGTTAAGAATCGAATGATAAATATCGACACTTCTTTTACTCGCTTCACCTATGACTGTCACATATTCAAAGATTTTCGTAATAACTATGAATCAATTAAAACTAAGGAGTAACCTTGTACTCAAAGAATATTAAAATTTTCAACATGGAAACATAGTAGATTGTAACATTTCTGTGGTTGGTGAGTTGTGACCAGCGTTATAACAGTAGTCGTCAAAGCTGCCTCCGTTGGCTGGTAGTAGCCGCAATACATCATTATGGCTTGGTGGCTATCACATGGGTTAGCACAAACTAAAGAATTGACTTTGAGTAATTAATCGGATTCAACTTGGTATTGATTTTTATATAAAATATTATTTAGATGGTTTATTTATACTTATATATCAATAAATTCCACTAATATTGAATTCCATATATTATTGGTTACTTCAATCAGTTTATTTTCGTTATAGGATATGTTTAATCAAATGTGGAAAATACGCAAGTAATCATCTTTGACAAATATACCAATTTAGTAAGACAATCATCACTTATTACTTACGTATCTTACGACTTAAGCAATGTCATGTTACTGATCTATTAGAAGTTGTTGAACAGATCAATTGACCAACCAAAGACAGCTATGTGTCGCATTAGATCCACCTATATAAACCTTCTCTCACCCATGAGAGGAGGGGATCTTTCTCAACTAATTCATCTGACTCTTTTAACCCTAATTTCATCGCAACATACAATTTTTCAACCTACAAAGTGAATCGTCTCCAAAATTTAAGATATTTTAATTTACTTAATAAATCATATTTTATAAAATCTGAAACATTTAGTTTTATTTTCTATTTAAATTATTAATTTATAATATGATTAGCAGACTTTCATGATTGCCACCACTACATGTCCCTTTCTTTAGTTTTGATTAAAGTCAAGCTTATACTATTCTCATCTAAAAGTGAATGTATATTTTATTTGAATTTAAAATTAAAATATTAGTTTAATGGTAAAAAAGAGATTCCGCAAAAATGTTAAAATAATTTAAAATTTGAGATTATATGTTCAAATTTAGTCTTGGTATTTATATCGAGTTGTTAAAATAGATTTTATGAGGTAAAAGTATAATGAAGACTTTTATATTATAGTTAAATTGTATTATGTCTTTTTACTAAGAAAATAGGTAAATTAATCAATGTATATTAAATTAAAGGGTAAATTAGTTCTTTCTATTAAGAAATTCATTTATTTATACCGTTAAAAGCAGACATAACTAACGAAATAACAGAGAGAGGATGAAATTTTTACCCAATGATCAATTTGCTCTTTGATCTAATATACATGAATTAATTTATCTATTTTTTATAAAGCGAGCAAAATACAATTTGACTTCTAGTATATATATATATATATATACCATTCAAAATGTAATATTAAATACAAAAGTTAATAACATCATTCAATCATTTTTATGGTGTATTTATGTAATACTCAAAACACATGCTTAAAGATGATAAACTTTAGCCATGTGCTAGCCTTGCTTCAGTTTGAAAAAGTTCAACAGGTATATACATATAGGAAATTTTTTTCATCATTTCAGGAACATGATTATATATTTATAATTAAGAGTTTTAAATTATTTTGTGAAGGTGTGTTTCACACAATTTGTGAACTATTGAAGTGAAAGACCATGGTTAAGGTTGTTCACTTGGTGGAGAGAGAGGACAGTTCATTGTAAATATGTCCACTTTCTTTTCCTCAATCAGAAGAGTCACCTAGGTGCTGCTAGAGTGGTGACTATCATCGGGTGGGTCTTATTGGGAGATTTATTTATATATAACAATTGCTCCTAATAGAAGGAATCTTACTCGAGATAAAAAAGTAAATTATTGATGAAATATCTGTGTCACGTATCGACAATAGGATCTGAAAAAGTATCTAAAAATATTAAATTTAGATATTTGTACCCTGTTGAAACAAGGAACCATGACATATATGTTTGGAATAGATTCCGTTTTGAGAGTCTCGTTAAAAGGTTCTATACATCCACCCTTTCTCAACACATTTCTTTAGACAAAGACTCCGTTTTTTCCACTTTTCGGATGGTAAATATTTCTTAGAACATGGAGTGTGAATCAAACCCATGTTTGAATTGAAATTGAGATATTGATGCAAGTTCTTCTTTCAAAATTGACTTTTTATCTCTCCGTTAGAGGTGTTCCAAAAATGTCTGTAATCGAATAAATAGCTCTACGAACCAATGGATCCGATCGAATTGCACACTGGAAAGATTTGTATAGGGTGAGATTTGTTTGGTTATGAAAAAAATTGTGCACATTTGAATTTTTAAACACTTGGAAAGGTATATTGTAGGAGTTAATTTGTTATTATCATTAGTCTACTACTTTTAAATAAAGTCATGTTGTATGATTACACGACGCCTTAAAGGTGAAATATGAACATGCAATGTATGAAAAGATGCACGAAATGTTCGTGAAAGGGTTATTTACTTGATTTCGAAAAATTCACCCAATTGAGACAAGCTTATGATGGTAAGCTCCGCAAATGAATATATACAACTTTGGCGAGGTGATATACGTACATGGATGAGGTACTATATATAGGCATGTATATATTAACGAGGTGTAACATTATAGCTTACAATAAGCATTTGGCATATATATAAATTTATACACGCGATAAGTATTTGGAATTTATCTTAAGTTAAAAATAGATCTACTTATTAGTCAAATTATTTGTTTAGGTTCGAAAATTCGCTCGGAAAATAAAAGGGTTTGAACAAAAATATGAGGCCCGAGAAAAATGAACTTAAACCCATGGATTTTGATGATTCCTTGAATGTACCTGTGATGCATTCGACTTTAAAGTGGCCAACCGAATAAACCTACAAAACAAATATAAAAAGAATGTGAGATCAATATTTCAAAGAAGCACAAATCAAAATGCACAAAGGACACCAAAATAACAACATATGACACTTCAATATAGCAACACGCGTAATCACGAAAGATACTTTAACACGCATATGATATCTTAATATAACTAAGACTATGTAACATACTTATACACAAGGACGAACTTATTATAAACAAGTCAGAAGACATATATTTGTGTTTTTAATTTATCTCTTTTTTAGCCATCCTAGCCATTCGGTGTTTTTTGGTTTTGGGCGCGACATATATTTGTCAAGTGGTTCAAATTCAAGATCTTTCAATGTAATAGTTATATGACAAGTGAGTCTTTTTATCAGATAACTCCGTCCTCAAGCTTGAGGTTTTAGTCTTTTCAGAGTAGTTCCCTCATTTATTGCGGCTTGAGTAATGGCTAAACTCGCTTCATTGAAACCCCTATTGTGACAAGCATTTGCTGCTATAGAATAAACCAGTTTTAAAATGGGATAACATGTAACAGCCCGATTTTGGGTCTAGGTGGAACAGTGGTTCGGGACCACAAATCCGACGAGAAAATTTTATTTTAAAATTATGACATGGGTTGCATTATGATAAGAAGGTTGCATGAAAATATTGATATGAAAATTTTATCGAATTAGTGATTAATTAAGGAAATGACCTATTTGTATAAAATGTAGAATTTGAATTCTAGAAGCTAGAAGGGTTAACTAGCTATGAAATTGTAATATCCGAAAATTTCTATAGTAAGAAAGTAAGATAATATCCCGATATGGTAAATTAAGGAAATAAAGTGATAAAAGAGTAATTGAGTTATGTCAACATTGGAAAGTATATTATGACATATTAATTCAAGAAAGGATTAAATTGCAAAAGTGAGAAAAGTTTTGTTGCCTAAGAGAAAATACTCAAAAATTAAGGGGCTAAAGTATAAATTGAAAAAGGTAAAGAATTTTGAGGGACTAAATTGCAATTTTACCAAATTAAGTGATGACTCAAGGATGGAATTTTAAAAGATCGTAAAGGGCAAAATGGTCAATTAGAAGAGAGAGAAATCTAGAAGATAATGATGATGTTGGAGATATTTTATATTAATTAAATAAATATTAGTTTATTAGTATTTTAATTTAATTTTAAATGATATTTTATTATTTTAGTATTATTCTATTTAGTATATATATATATGGAAGGAAAGATGAAGAATCATCATCTTCCCATGCATTCCAACGTATGAAGAGAAGAAAAGAAAGAAACTTTCTTTTCTTTACAATTTGGTCCTTCCACCAAAAATCTACCATTTCCACCTAGAAATCAAAAGAATTTCTATAGCCATCAGGAGAGAAAGATAACAAGGAGACTATGGGGAGATAGAATATCAAGTTAGATTCAAGAAATAGAAGCTGGAGGAGAGAGAAAATCAAGTTAAAGATTGAAATCAATTGAGCAAGGTAAGAACATCAAGATTTCAAAATATTTTTGAGTTTGATATTATTGAAAAGGTATGAAATTGATGTTAATGTAGAGTTTTATTATATAAGGTTTTATGTTCTTGGTATGTTAGTGAAGAGAAAATAAGAGAAAGTGATGAGAAATAGTGTAGAGAAAGAAAATAAGAGTGTTATAAACTTAGTAATCAATATTTTGCACTAAAACAGTTTGGACAGCAGCAGAAGGTCAACTTTGAAAAATCACCAAAAATTGTGGGAATTGAATTAGAAGATGAATAAAGTATGAAATTAAATCTTATTGAGTCTAGTTTCTCATAGAAGAAACGGTGTAAGCAATAGAATTGTAAATCATGAGATATAATAGGTTTTGTGAGTTAAGGTCAGAATGATTTCGGGTTCCCCTGTACTGAATTTGGAAAATCATCAAAATTGGAAAAAAATAATTAGAGGCTTAAATTTATATTTTAAATCCTTAATGAGTCTTTTCAATAGAAACAAACGGTAACATCATTCAATTCTGTACAAAGAGATAATTAATTGTTAGTGAAGAAGGGTCGGAACTGTCAGACAGCAGAACAGGGATGACTTTAAAGAATAAACTGTATTTATTCGCTAAACCAAAAATTATGAAAATTTTATGGCAAGAAGATATGTGAGTCTAGTTTCAGGAAAATTAACGGATCTTAATTTGGATTTCTGTAGCTCAAGATATAAATGATTTAGTGACTATGACTCAAATGGACAGCTTTGAATAAATTTACAAGAAAATAGTGAAATTATAGATAATGTTATTTATAGCATGTTATGTAAATTAAGGATGTGGAATGGAGAGGAGGAGGAGGAAAATAAATGTATGAATATTATGTTAGCATGGATTTGCATTTCAAATGGTTAATTTGCATGATTTGGGCTCAAGGACTAAATTGAACAAATGTGAAACTTTAAGGGTAAATTTGTAAAAAGTCAAAGTGACCAAATTGTTCATGAATTATTTTATTATTTAAATTAGTAAATTGTATGAAATATTAATTTAGATCAAGATTGGGTGAAAATTGAGAAAATAGAAAATTACTAAAATGTCCTTAAATTTTGGTATTTCTACAATTTAGCTTCGGTAAGTTCGTATGAACTATATTTTGTATAATTTTAATTGGAGAGAATGCTATTTGGTAATGAATATTATATAGATATGTGATTTATTATTGTAATTGAATTATTATTGGTAATATGACAATTATTAGATGTATTGAAATGATTATCGGAATCTCGATTGTGTTGGTAGGAAATGTTGCATTATTTATATTGTGAAGAACTATAAAAGCATGTTAATAATTTGAAAGTTTTTAATAATTAATGAAATTTTATTACTCGATTTAATATGTTTACAAGTGTATGTTTCAGTAATGCCTCGTACCCTAATCCAGCGTCGAATACGGGTAAGGGGTGTTACATAACATGCTTGATAAGGCATAAGTTCTAGTATCATAAGTGTTTCTTCATAGGAACGTCCACGAATCTGATAAATTATTTTAGACAAAATTAAGACACCATTATATTTTAAAAACAAAAGTTGTAGAAATAATTAAAGATGGACGGTTTGGGCCTTTAAAAGTTCACATGCAAACATTGCATGGGCTTTGAACGTTTTCATCTTGCATTTGGGCCTTTTGAGCGTGGTCCAATCTCAAGACCTTTGAGACGAATCACATGATGTGACCGGAATCACATCAGGAGCAACTTTTGTTAGAATCATGGATTGTTTACGAATAAATTCAAATTTTGAAAAGTAAAAAAAATTGTTGTAAAATACATGTTTAAAATTATTACTAGTATAGCTTTAAGCTAAAAATAATTACGGTTAATATTTGGAATATTGGTATTGTATTTTTTTTTATTTCACAAGCAGTATTAATAATTTGTTTTCTTTTTAATATTTATTTTTAATATTTTACTATACTCTTATAGGACATTTGTCAACCCCTTAATTATATTTATAGAGTTTAAAAACTTCACTAACGATTGTACCAAATATTTTTCAAACAATTACGATTTATATTTTTATTGCAAACACAATATTAATTTCATAAAAGAATATTTTTGTGATTAAAATTATAATCTAATAACTCAAACAAAAGTTTTTCTTTAAAAAAGTAATCTATTACTGTTAAAAAGTTTTAACCATTCACTGAAATAAATTTTATTATTTTTCATAATTGAAACTTAAAAATTCTTTTTAACAATTTTATTATAGGTTCTGATATCTGTTTCTTTTGACACAATGCTTAGAATTATCCATAACCCCTCCTCAACCCGTAAATAAGAAGATAATGCACTTCAGCACACTCGAACCCACGTCCTCCTACGTTGCCAACAATGTCATGCCAATTGAGTTAAGGCTCAATCGACAAAACTTAAAAATATTAAAACAATTTTTCAGTGGAATATTTTTTTAAAGAAAAAAATGTGCGTATGATTTCACAGTAATTTTTTAAAAAATCTACTTTTCTACTAAGTCCAACCTTTTTGTGTTCAAAACTTCTTATTCGAAAAAACTGCTAAAGGCAGAGGAGATTCGAAATACGTCAGAATAATGGATCGGGTGCTACGCGGTATCCGCACTTTTTTCTCTTTCCCCGCGATATGTACGCGGCCACTTTCATTGTTCTTTTTTATTAAAAAATAGATTTTATACTAAAAATATTGTGTGTGATGATAAAATATATTATATTTGTAAAGAGAGAATACGATTTGAATCTTGAAGATGATATTGTTGAGACAAGCAATCACAAACTCCGAATATAGATGGTAAACCGGACATGAAAAATACAAAAAATAATAATTAGGCTTATATGTCAAAAAAGCCCTTAAAAAATCAATTAAGCCAATATATTAATTTCGCCCTCAATAATCAATTAAACCTCCTCGTTAATGGTTTCTGTCATTAACCATGTTGATTGTTAAAATAAATTAAAAAATCAATCAGATAGTGACACATGAAATTTATGGTTTAATCTAATAGTTTTCCTATAAAATGATTAAAAATAATAAAAATTAAAAAAATTAAAATTACATCAACTTATTAAAACTATAAAAATTATATTAAAAAATTATAAAATATAAAAATCTAATAAATATAAAAAAGTTTTATAACACTAATAAAACTTATTTAAAATTTTAAAAATGTATTAGAATTCTTTAAAAGAATAAAATTATAAAAATATTAAAATATTAAAAACGATATAAAATAATAAAAATTATAAAAAAATCATAATAATTTGAATTGGACCAATTAACTCAAAATCGACAAGGGTACCGGTTCAAGAAAAGCTACTAGACCGGTTGACTCGGGAACAAGGCGGTTGAAACAATTTTTTTTTATTTTTTAATACTTTTATCAAAACAAAATTTTATTATCCAACTATTATCATATGTTAGAATGAATATTCTAACCAAGGTTTTCAGAACTGGACCGGTGATCGAACCGGTCATGCTTTCGATTTGTCAGTTCGTCTAGTTCAATTAAATAAAACATTAAAGATAATATATAGATATATATATTAAAAATATAAAATAATTGTTCAACTGTTCAGTTCTTAGGTCAACCAATCTAATGGCTTTCTCTGGATCAATACCCTTGCTGATTTCGGTTTAATCGATGCAACCGATTGATTCAATCCAGATTAAGTTTTTATGATTTTTTATAATTTTTACAAGTTTATATCAATTTTCATATATATTTTTTAATATTTAATATTTAATATTTTTTCTATTTTTTCTATTTTTTATAATCTTTTATGATTTTTCAATCATTTTTATGAAAAATTATATTTTTAAAAGTTGTGTAATAGTAATTAATATTATTAATTTATTATATTATAGTCACTTATTTATTAATTATTGTTAAGGGAGTAATGACAAGTTTGTGGCATGTTAATTTTGCCACATTTTGGTTTATAGTTATGAGCAAGATAGTTAGAATTACATCGGTGGATACATCGTTTTCCTATTGAAACCGGTATATGTTAGTACCTTTTGTGTATCATTTTAAATTTATTGATGTTTTTAAAAATATTTAATATATATAAAATATTTACAAATATAAAATAAATGATGCTAAAATTTTAAATAAAAATATCTATAAATTATATAAAATACTTATCAATAAATTCTACAAATAAAATTAATCATTCAATAAATCAGAATTAACAAGAAAAAAAGCTAAAGGGTAAGCGGAGGTTTTTCTTTAATAATAAGGTAAGTTGAGTTTTTTTAATTATATTTTAAAAGTGAAAATATGTACTAGAAAAAAACTTTAAAATTTAAAATGTTAAACCTTACTTTTTATTGTAGTTTTTCGATCGGTCAATACATTCTAATTAAGTCTTTAGCAAATAGCTAAAAATTTATATTTTTAATATTATTTATGCACCGACCGGTGCAACCGATACGGACTAAAATTTTCACCAGTGTGAAAAAATATATTGCTTGTTATACTTTAGTACTAAAACAATACGTACCGACTAACACGACTAGGGTTGGTACGAAACTGACCACCATAGTTATGAGATTGTTATAAAGAACTGTTGAAGTTATAAAAGTGGTACGGATTCTCCTTTAACAACAATTAACAAATGAATTATCATAGTGCAACAACTCGATAACGTTGGTGACCATTTGTATAATTTACCTTAAATTTTAATATCATAAAGTTGCATATTCATATATAAATATTTTAGTTTAATATAATTTACGTCGCATAAGAACATATAAACAGCCCTTAAACTTGGTCCCTAGTATTTTGTTGATATCTAAACCTTTATTAACCTAATTGATATCTGAACTTGAAATTTGTCATATAATTTAGTACTTTTGCTATGGCATCGTTAGAATATAATCATGTGACACGGATAGCTAATAATACAACGAACTGTGACAGCCTCGTATTATAACATATGACAACCATTAATAAAGAAAATAAAAATAAAAAGATGTTTAAAAATAAATAAATTTATAAAAAGAAATATTAACCTAATACTCAAGTACCAATAAAGCATAGCGAGCAGCAAGCCAACTCAAGACAATGGTATATGCCATCTTAGTATTGACACACATAGACGGTGAGGCTAATAAAAGGACCCTACAAAATATTGTCGGCTATGATGGATTCAGCTAATACCTTTTCTTTTATTGAAGTAAGTCAAAATTTTTTGAGTTAATTGAGTTCACGAGTTTTATTTTATTATTCTAACTTGATTTGAATTTTTTTCGAATCGATTCGTATTAAATGAAATTCAAGTCGAGTCGAACCGAGTAAAATTGTTCGAGTTAAATTAAAAAAACTAAACATCCCAAATTAAAATATTGTTGCAGTATTACTAATTCCATGTTAGAGCACATAAATTTGAAATTATATATATTTGAAAATTTTTTTAAAGAAAAATAATAAAAAATTAAGATATTTTAATCTGATAAACTTGAATCATTAATTAACTTATTTAGGTTTCTAAAATTATTACTTTAGAACATTTTAAAAATTTTAACTTTCTTTATATATATTTTATAATTTTTTTAAAAATATAAATTTTGAAAATTTATAAATATTTTGAATTTTTTTCTTCTAATTTTTGTTGAGAGAGAGACTAATTTGCTCATTTTCAAAGTTGACAGGGACCAAAAGAATATTTACACCAATCTATTATTCGAGTTATTCAAATTGTAAATTTCAACTCGACTCGAACTCAAACTCGAATTGAGTTATTCGAGTTGACTCAAATTATTTGAATAACTCGATTCGATTAACTCGAAATTTAAAAAAAATTAAAATTAAATCAAGTTTTAATGACCGCTACTTCTACAAGCCAAAGAAAACCAATCTCAGCAAGAAGTATAAAAGTCAGATATTATCTCCTTATTCATCATCTACTTTACTTAACTTCTCTATTATACCTATTACTAAGGATTGAAGAATGTTACAAAGCACAAGTTCCCATGTCCATAAAATTCATTTCTTTTTGCAAGATTTTTAAAAATATAAAATAATTAGAGAATTGGTGGAATTAAATTTAATTATATTTTTAATATTGGGGGTTGTTTTGCTTTTATCAAAGGTAGCTTTGTCCAAGCATATATCAATCGTTTTCTATTCTCTTTGTAGAACCCTCTTGTTTCTTCCCTTCTGCTCTCTTGTTTCACTTTTTTTAATGCTCTATCAACCCTCCTTTCTTCTTTAATTTGCTCTTGTTTGTTTCTATATTATTTGCTTGGTCGTTTTCTTCATTACTTCTATTGATGAGGACATGGAAGTTGGATTGGTGATACAAGAGGCTATCGTGCATGAAATAGAAACCCAGGAGCTCATCACTGATGATTTCATTAATGAAATGATTTACAACATATCTTTGGTTGGTAAGGTAATCTTTTTGAAACCTATTCGTCTTCAACCATTGAAAACGATTGTCCAAAAGGCTTGGAAGGCGAAGGGTATTCTTGAGGTCTATGAGTTGGACCACAACTTTTGCATGTTTGTTTTGGAAGAAATGGTTGATAAAAAAATATATTGAAGCCAACTCCCCATAGTCACTTATAGGAAAGCATTTAGTCTTATAAATTTGGCCTTTTGGGGTAGATTTTGAATAGCTTGATGACCGCGCCACGGTGTACGGACATCGAGTAGAGAATCGACACAAAATTATTAGAATTAAAGCGGCTTATCTGCAAGGTTGATAGGTCAGTTGTAATATTTTTGTATTGCAATGGAACATGGAGTATTCCGAAGGTCGAACCCAAGAGAGTTCGGGTGATAAGGTGACTAACAATGAAGACACAAGCAAATATGAAGTCTAGCTAGCTATTCACTAAGTATTATAGTACAACAATTCATCATCAAAGCTTAATTACACTATCTAACACCTAGAAGGACTAAATTGCAAAACAATCAAAAGTACACAAATAACAATTCAATGGAATAAAGTGGTCAGTTGATTTCCATGTTGCTGGTTAATTCTTGGATTAGAGATCTAAAATGTTCAAACTTCTAATTACTTCAATTTTACCTTTCGGTCACCATTTTAACCAATTAAACGATTTAGTGTGGTTTATCTCTCAATCTCACTAAACTAAATCAAGACAATCAAATTGGTTCTCAATAGGCTCTCCTCTCAGTCTCACCTATCTAAATATTCACCTAGAGGCGTCAATTCTAGGTTTTGAAGTTTATTCAATTTAGTCTAATTTTTACGATTTAGTCCCTAACCCAAAAACTAACCATGCAACATTTTCATCAACCAACCGCCAAGAGATTTAGTTACTACCCACCATTAACACACAAACATAGCCAAACACATGCTCAAATGATTCATTAAAGAAAGTATAAAAATCAAGGTCAAGAAGATGACAACAACAACAATGAAGAAGAAAGCACAACTAGAGTTGAGATTTTTACACTTTTGAAAGCTAACAAAGCTAAAATCTATTAAAGGATTTAAATGGAAATCAAAATACAAGGTAAGGTTTTTGCATCTAAGTGTAAAGAACTAAAACTATAGTAAAAGCTAAGAAAAATACCAGCTACAACCACTAACCTGAAAAAGATAAAGAACTAAAACCTAAAAATAGAGAAGAGAATAAAAACTAAGCTAAAAAGATGGTAAAAATGTGGCTCCTTTAATTTTTACAACAAAAGCATATTAATAAAACCAAAATTCAACCTTAAAACTTAAAAATGCCCTTATAGTGTATGAGTTGACTTGTGTTTGTGTTAGACATAAAACTACCATTGCAGTAATTTTTTCCTAGTTATACATCGGTGTCACGACACCTTTGACAGTGGCACAATCTTGGCTCTGAGGGGTCTCAATGTCACAGCATTGAGTAGTTGGTGTTGTGACATCTTCGGCGGTGGCCCTGACTCCTTCACTTCAACAAGCAGTAATGATATTGCAACCTTGGAAACTTGGTGCCGCGACTTTGGGTTCAGTGTCACAACACAACACCCTTGGTGTCACGACATCCTCGGTAAATTGCTCCAAGTAGGTTTTTCATTGAAGTCTTGCTCCCTTGAAGTGATAAAGGATCAATGTTGTTACATCCTAGCATCAGTGTCGCAACACCCATGTCAATTGCAGTTCTCCTTAAGGTTTGGCCATCGTTGTCTCCCTACATAAACTCAATTACATCATTAGACTCCCAATGACACCATTTTGCCAATTTGAGTCTCAAAAGGACTAAAACTAAAGAAAAATGATCATCAATAATAAAAACTAAAAATCAACGTAAAGCATAGAAAAGACTCATAAATTGCTTGAGAATAAACTCATTAAGTGTTTAAGAGAGCCTAATTTGATATATCAAATTAGGGCAGATCACTTGACTCTTTCAAGTCTAATTTTAGATTCAATCCCTTTCATGCCTCTCAGCCTTTTGACTCGAAAAAACTTCTGCAAGAATTGGGAATCTTTTCCCCAGTCTCATTAGAATGTATTTCAATTTCTCAAAAAAAGTGAAATAGTGCAGTGTAATACACCTTAAGGTTGTTATTCATGTCAACGAACCATTACTTAAAGGTTTCAAGATCAATACAAAAGTTACATCCTTTAATGGTTAAGTTCAACTATGGGAGAATTCTGAATGCATGTTATATATGCAAAAGGCTTATTTATTTGCTGAATGAATGCTCATTCAAGAATAGAAAAGAAGGCAATATTCATCTCTATGGTCTCGACATACGAGTAGCTTTATCAAGCAAAAGGTTCCACGACCAAGGGTAAAGTCAGATTTTTTTTAGGGAGAGAGGCAATGTGACTGAGTTATATATTTTTATAAGAGCTAAAATGAAATTTAATCATTGCATTGGCTTACATGTTTATCATTTTTAGAAGGACTAAATCAAAATTTCATTATTTGGGGACAATAATTTTACCATGTATTAACTTATAAGTTTATAGATTTGGGAGGGGGTCTAAAGCATAATTATCCTATTTAGGGGGTTGGGGCCCCTACCTTTGCCCTTGTCCATGACCTTAGTAGTAACCCTAAGAAAGCTTTTTGAAAAGGCAAGTCTCTTGGCCATTGAAGGAGGCAAGGAGCATCTTACACAGGCCAAGAAGGTTGGCTCTGTTTCAAGCCTATTACTCTGAATTATTGAAGATGCGATCACCTACAACTCTAATGGGAATTGCATTAAAGAAGGTAAGAAGGATGAGACTTTTTCTTCGGATATTGATTCCAAAGATAAAAAGATTAGTGAAATTTAATTTATTAAAGCCTCTCTCCATAATAAACCATTCTCGTTTGAACCCACTCTGAGCCCTTATTGTCCATTTAAGCCGACCCTTTTAGATAGCCCATGCGAGCATCCATTCTCTTTTAAGGGTAAAAAAACTAGGCATGAGTTGAAGCCTTTTTAAGCGTTTTCTTGAATATCAGAAGCCTGGTTTGTATGGGTTGGGTTGAAAAAAATGAAAGTTGGGTCGAGCAAAGGCCTGGATAGGTTGGTTGAAGAAATAAGGCATGAGGTTTAAGACTTTGGAAAGACATCGATCAAACCTCATGTTTCAACCATCAACAAAACCGATGTTCGTCTAAAAATAAAGGTTGAGCAAAGTTTTGAAGGATCAATTTTATTTTAGAATTAGGAAAGCTTTATGCAAAAAAAGAATAGTGGGAGTAAGAGTCTCTTGAAATTAAAGAAGGAAATTTGCCTTAATGCCCACTATAAGAAGGAAAGGGAGGAAAGTATACTCAAGTTCTTTAAATTGGAAAGAAACCGATTTGAAGAACATACTAATTTTCTATCTCTTTATTTGATGCTGAAGAATGCGTCTTTCGAAAAAGTTCTTATGATTAATATTATTGAATCCCTCGATGAGGCTTCTAATCCTAACTAGTTTGTAACTATTTGGTCTTTTTGTTGATAATGATATGTTATTTATATGTAAATTGATGGGGTTTTTTTATGAAAATAATACTAAAAAAATCAAAAAATACCAAAATAGTATAATTTTTTTATTTACGAAAATGGTACAAAATAAAAAAAAACATAAAAGTTAAAAAAAATTAAGGGTTGAAGTGACAGGACCCTGGTGGAGGGCCTGCCACAGGCGGCACCAGAGGTGCCAGTGGCAGAGGCGGCACCAAATGTGCCACTACCACAGGCGGCACCAGCCTCTTATATTGGGGGGATCAATTCGGCTGAAGGAGAAGAAAGAAGGAGAAGAAAGAAAAAGAAAGAAAAGGAAAGGAGAAGAAAGGAAAGGAAATGAGAAAAAGAAGAGGGAGGAAAGGAAAAAGAAAGAAAAAATAAGGAAATGTATTTTTTTGTATTATTTTAATTTTTTGTATTATTTGTGTAAAAAATCTATGTTATGTACATTGTATGTTTTATTATTCTATTTAGCATATATTTTTATGAAATTTATTTAGCATGTTGTAATGAGTTTTTTACAAAATAGCAATAAAAATAAAATAATGAAAAATATGTTTAAGAAAAATACGAAAAGAAATAAAAAAGGAAATAGTATATTCATTGAAAGTAATAAAATCGAAAATAAGAAAAATACGAATAAAGGGCCAAAATAAAGGTTTTGTAGTAAATTTATATAAAACATATACTAAATTAATACATTTCAAACATAATGTACTAAAATAATGTAAAATAATAAAATACGAAAATAATATATTTTTGAAAGTAATAAAATCCGGAAAAAATACGAACAAAGGCGAAATAAGGGTTTTTACTAAATTTATTTAAAACACACACTAAATTAATACATTTCAAACATAATGTACTAAAATAATGTAAAATCGAAAATCGAAAATCGAAAATAGTATATTTTTGAAAGTAATAAAATTTTGGAAAAAATACGAACAAATGGCCGAAATAAAGGTTTTTTACTAAATTTATTTAAAAAACACAATTAATTAATACATTTCAAACATAATGTACTAAAATAATATAAAATTAGAAAATTAGAAAATAGTATATTTTTTGAAAGTAATAAAATCCGGGAAAAAAATATGAGCAAATGGCCGAAATAAGGGTTTTTTACTAAATTTGTTTTGAAGTTGCAGGCATCGCAATGGCTCGATTGATTAACGACGATCCTCACATATCTGATGCGGCTAATAATATGATAATATATTATTATTTATTAATCACAGGTTCGATTAAAAATGATATACGTAATTTATAGAAATAAATCATGTTATCCTAATATTTATTTTATGTAATTTAACACTATCAGGGCTCGTACCGCGTATTAAGAGGCCGAGTGAATGGTATAAGATATCCCCCGGATGAATGATTGATGCCCTACATGGAGCAAGCTGGATTCGGGTCAGCAGCATTGATCCAGACGTTCGACTTGTGGTACAATTTAATATCTGCACTAGTGGAGCGGTGGCGCCCGAAGACCTACACTGTTCATTTCCGTGTGGGGAGTACACAGTGACTTTAGAGGATGTTGCACTGCAGCTTGGGCTCCCAATCGACGGGAGTCCCGTAACGGGAGTAAGTGTATTTGTTGAGCCAGCTGCACTATGTTATCAGCTACTAGGAGACTCGCCAAACGATGATGAGTCAAATTTTACGAGCTTGAAATTTACATGGCTGAAAGGCAAATTTGGACAGTTATCAGCTAATGCCACTGAAGGAAAGTTGATATGCGCTACTCGAGCGTACATCATGCATATTATAGGGGGAGTATTGATGCACAATTCAAACAACAACAAGGTTCATATCATGTACTTACCTCTATTAGCTGATTTGACCAATGTTCGCTCGCATAGCTGGGGCTCCGCAGTTTTGGCAGTGTTGTATCGGGAGCTTTGTCGGACGACAAAGCCTACTGTTGTTGACATGGGCAGATGCCTTACACTGTTGCAATCCTGGGCACTTTATCGAATGTCATTTTTGGCATCGTTTACTCACCAACCATATGTTTATCCACTAGTTAACAGGTGATAAAATATAACTTGTCATTAATAGCAAGTATACTATATTGACTGATGTTATCAACCATACTATATTTGTTTTTGTAGATGGAGTATTTATCCGGTATTGAGAGGTCGTACACTGTCCCGATATACCGACTGATGATCGAACAGCATGCTAGGGAAGGGGTAAGCTATATTAATATTCGTGTCATGTTACTTTCTATATCTTACTCACACCGTGTTAAATTATAACCATGTTATTAATCATGCAGTTTATATGGATGCCATATCGTAGACTGAAAATTGTAGCTATGATACCCTCGTCTGCCTACGTTCATTCTCAAATGTGGTGTACTGACGCACCAATATAAATTTCAATGTAGTCGAGTGGTACCATGAGGACCGAGTGCTACGACAGTTTGGTTGCGTCTAATATATCCCAGATCCGCTATGCGATGTGGGGGTTGTTCATGACATCAACAAGAGAGGAAAACTGCAGTTGAATTGGGGGGTTAAGCACCGAAAATTTGTTACGCTGTGGAACAATCGGATGGGTCGAATACCTCAGATGGTTGTGGCTTCCGATTTGCAACCATCATTAGAGTACATACAATGGTACTCTAGTTGCGGAAAGCCATATCTACTTGGAGGGCAATCGACTGTAGTCCCCCTGCACATATAGCGACCTGGGGCATACGAGCCAGTGGCTGATATGGAGGGGGAGCCTGCGGCAGATCCTGATCCCGAACTAGAGCTCGAGTCAAAATATTTTTTTTTAGAACATCAAATGAAAAATTCTTTTTTTCGGCTGTAATTGGTCGTTCGGGCCGCAATAAGGTCTTTTCTGTAACTCAATCACAGTCCCCGATATGTACTCCCGCATAACAACTATCCGTCCTTGTAGCTCGTTATACGACGAATCATAATCCCCATACAATTACTCTATTACCATCTGTTTAGCTATCCACGCCTTTCGATATGATACTTGATACTAAAATCGTGCTTGCATTTCGGTAATCAATACCGAAACTTTAATGGTTGGCATATCCTTCACCATTGGCATGTTACACGTACAGATAGTTTTCGAATCAAGTTTTTGATGATCTTCTGTCATATGTGTTGATGTGCATGTATGAGGCCCAAATTTTCGTATCTCCCACATCTACGAATTTTGAATGAATGCAGCTCGTACCCGCAAATTGCAGCCTTCCACTGCCTTCTAACACTCCCCAATATATATTGTCGGTTTAGACACTGCGACTTTATAATCCACTGATATGTTTATGCTATACCGTTTAATAATAAGTACGCACTATTCTTTACTTGCGAATCTCTGGCCTACGAATAACTCCTCATGATCAGAAATTACGGCCAGCCAGTGAGCAGGAACTATTTCAGGGTACTCCGGGAACTCAGCTACATGCGCTGTGTCGGGGTCTATGAGTGACATGTGTGGCCTAGAATTATTGTGTATCAAAATACGACGCATTTGGTTCTTGACCGAAGAAGCGTTAATGTTTCCATCGTTATTCACATATTCATCGTTAATATCATCAGGTACATCGTCCATATCGAGATCACTGTCACTATCAACCTCTTCATCATAATGATCGCTACCATCGTATCCATCATCACCAACCACATCAATATCGGGTGTAGTATTCAGATCGATACCGATTCCACCTATAGTCTATTCACTATCAACGTATGATATTGGAGCCACCATGCACGGTTCTTGAGCTCCGTGTTCTTCACCATATGCATTGACATCTTCATTTTGCTCTATACTGGCTAACTCAACAAATAAGTGAATCGGTGCATTTTTGTCACTCACATTCCCACAGTAAAGAGCGACCATTGTCTCCCCGTCTTCGTCGTCTACAAGGTCCATTTTGTTGAATTTGATCGGATTTGTCGAAACTGGAAACTTGTAAAAAAAATTTGATATCCTTCTCCCACAACGTCTAATAATTTTTGCATAAATCCTTCCCTTCATATCATCCAACGAGACATTTCTATTAAATCTCATTGCTATTTGTTGCCGACATTCAAATATACATCCAACAATTCTTGTCAAGATGATTCCATCGAAATAAACGCATACAAAAAACTTATCATCCATCTTCAATATTCAATCTGTCAAAAAATAAACAAAATTTCAAAAAATCTCGAACAATAAATAAATTACTTAAATAAAAATTTAATGTTTCTATATGCAATTTTTCATTCTTAAGCTCATACTATTTCAGTTATCATTTTGTACATGAACAACGTTTAACCACTAATCCTAATAACTAACACAATAATAATAGTTTTTACTCAAAATAATACTAACTAATAGTAATAATTAGGGTTTTACTAAAATAATAACTAACAATAATATAATTTAAAACTAACAATCATACTAACTAAAATAATAATTAGGGTTTTACTCATCCTAATAACTAACCATAATAATAATATTAGTTTTTACTAACAATAAAACTAAGTAACAATAATTATTAATAACTAAACCCTAAAACTAACAATAATAATACTAACTAAAATAATAATTTGGATTTTATTAATCTTAATAACTAACAATAATAACTAAACTAACAACAAAAACAATGAAAATATACAAAAAATAATAACAAGATAATCCATTATTTTATTAAAAAAATACATTATTTTTTCTATTTTTTTCTTCTCTTTCTTTCTCCTTTCTCTCTTTTTCTTTTCTTTTTCCGGCACCACCTTTTTCTTCTTCTTCTTCTCCTTCTTCTCCTTCAGCTGAACTGAATCGGGCTTATTATAATTGAAATGGTGCCGCCTGTGGCAGTGGCACCTTTGGTGTCGCCTCTGCCACAGACACCTTTGGTGTCGCCTGTGGCAGGCCCTCCACCAGGATTTCAACTTTTTTTTAACTATTTTATTTTTTTGTACAATTTTCGTAAATAAAAAAGTTATATTATTTTGATATTTTTTTTTAATTTTTTTGTATTATTTTAGTAAAAAAGATCCTTGTTCTATGTTCTATATTTTTCTTTAGGCTATTGGATCCTTTTGCTGACAGAAGGGTTACGAGATTCATTATCGGTGCCATTTTTTTATGATAAGGTTGGCTTCACTTTTGTGATTTGACTTGAATCCTATAATCCTTTTGATCTGCCATAAATTAATGTGGTAAACTAGTCTTTCTCAACATGCTTAAGGAGTTTTTTATCGAATAAATTTTATATGATAAAATTTTAAATAATTATAATTATAATATTTATCCAATTCTTGTATAATATTTTAGTACATTTTTATATATAAATTTTATTATAAATTAAAATATGTACTCTTCGAATTTCGGAAAAATAATATTATATGGAGGAGTGTAAATGTAATTAAGAGTCGGATTGCCCAAGGCTAAAAGGCTGTGTTGTGAAGTGTGAGTGAGTATTGATTGTCCAATCACAGTCAAGACATCACTCTCTTATCCCTTCTCTCTCAACCAATACCATCACTCTCTCTTAACTCACCCGAGTCACCCTCTTTCCATCCTATCCTCCTCCCACCTCGCCACCTGTCCCTAACCCCCCTTGATACCCTCCACAGCACACAATTTCCATACTCCCCTTGGTCACAATATCTCTCCTCCCTCCCAATTAGCCCCTAACAAATGGCACGACCATTTTTTAGTCTTCTTCTCCATTTCTTCTAATAAACTCTCTAAGACATTTCAAAACGCTTTATTTCTTTGAATTAAAAAAAAAAAAACAAAGAAAAATGGAGAATTACTCTTATAATTCGTACCCGGATTCCGGCGATTCTTCGCCGCGATCTCGGGAAATCGACTTTGAAAATCCTCCGCCGTGGGAGGATCAAGCGCAACAACCGCAGAGTTATAAGGCTAAGTTTATGTGCAGTTACGGTGGCAAGATCCATCCTCGGCCTCATGATAATCAGCTATCTTACATCGGTGGAGAGACTAAGATACTGGCCGCTGATCGAAACATCAAATTCTCCGCCATGATCTCTAAGCTCTCCGCTCTCTGCGGCGGTGGCGACGGTGATTTTTCGTTCAAGTACCAGCTCCCTGGTGAGGACCTCGACGCACTTATTTCGGTAACTAACGATGATGATCTCGAACACATGATGTTAGAATACGATCGGCTATATCGAGCCTCGGCCAAGCCAGCTAGGATGCGGCTTTTCGTGTTTCCGGCGACCGGTTCCTTGAATTACGGGAGCGAAGGGGCGAAATTGGACCGTGAGCGGTTCGTGGAGGCTTTAAATTCCGGTACGTCTCAGGGAGGCGAGAAAACCGCTGCGATCCCGCAAAGCAATATGGATTTCTTGTTTGGACTTGAAAAGGGGATGGCTCCACCTCCGCCGGTTAAAATCCGTGATCCCGTGGCGGAACCGGTGATCCAACCGCCGCCACCTCCGGTACCGGAAGTCGTTGGGACGGATCATGCTTTGAGTCCAGGTGAAATTCAAAGACAGATACAAGAATTGCAGAGGCTTCAAATTCGGGATCAAGAACATCTACAAGAATTGCAGAGGCTTCAAATTCGGGATCAAGAACAGCTCGCTATGTATAGGAAGAAGAATGAAGAAGCTGCTTCTTTCCCTTATACAGGGGAATACTACGCCCAGAAGTTACCTGAAAAACCACAACCGGTGACCGTACAACAGCATGTGCCAGCGACAGCCGGAATCTGGCCGGATAAACAAATTTCATCCGGGGGTTTCCCAGCAACCGTAACGGCAGCCCCAGGACCACCACCGCCGGCGGATCACCCTGTTTACATGATCCCAGCTCCAGTTCCAGGATCGGCTCCGGCCAACCTCTATCACGCACCTCCACCAGTTCCAGCTCCAGCACCTGCATCAGCATCAGCAGCACCACAAATGGTTCGACCAGTAACCGGACAAGCCGGTCAAGGCTACTACACCAACTTACAGAGAATGCCTCATGAAGTTTACCGGGAGCAACCCGTTTACAACATGGTGGCCCAACCTCAACCTCCGCCCACTCAACACCAGCCGATATCAACGATACCACAACAGGTGGTAAGGCCGCCAAGCAGTGGTGTAACAGATGCTGGATATGGACACGTCGCAGCATACGACAGACAGGCTTACTATACTGCACAGGGGGGTGTCGTGCCTCCTCAGTATCAAGGCGTTGGTGTGGCGGTTAGTGGTGACAAAAGAGGCAACGTCGACGGCAAAGTGGTATATAAAGTTTCACAAGGTTCAGTTTAATTTCTAAAATTATGAAAGGTTTTTCGATATATCTGTTAGTTTTAATTGGTATTATTACGTATTACTATATATATCAAGTATAAATCAAAATTTTAGCACTTAATTTTATTTTATGCCATATGAAATTATGAGTTTGTGTTGAAAAATTGTGATTTACATTCTGGGTTAACTTTAAATTCGTTGAATATCATAAATTAACTGAATCTGAGTCTTGGGTTTTCTTTCGTTCTTCCATTCTTTTTCTTGAGTTAATTGATTAAGGAATATATACATATATATATTTGTCTTTGTCTCTCCTTTGATTCCAGGGACCATTAATGAAGCCTATGTGAACAAATCAAAAGATTCTGGAATTGATTTGAATTATTTAACGATCTCCATTTTCTTTTAGTAGCATATAAGGTAAGCTAACAGGAAAGATATTGGAGTTGAAATTTGCAGCTTAGAATCTAAGCATTTTCAAGTTGATTAATTTTTTTTGGTTTTGATCCCTAGTGAAATTCTCACTTTTACTTGCTTAGTCCCTTTCTCATGTGCACGTTTAAATTCAATTGGACAATAGTGGAAGGATCAAAATGAAAATTTCGCCAAAACAAACATTGAATGTGAGTATATTTAAAGATTAGGATCATATCATGATCGGATTTTAGTAGTGAATTGGAATACTTTAAAATAATAGAGACAAAAAATTAGGTGAAGGTAGAAGGGAAATGGAGAATGGGATTTTGATTTTGTTTGAAAGTATTTATTATTATATTTTGCTTTTATTGTGAACTAAGGTCTCATCTTTCATGTGTTTTAGATAAGAATGGGGCCCTACTACCTGAGATTTTTTTAATCAAGTTGGGATTAGAAAATAAGAGAAAATAAAGGGGAATTAAAGCCTTTTTAGGCATGCAATCTTCAAAATTATTGCAGATTAATTATTTTGTTGATAATTCAACTATTTATTCAACACCCGTCCTTTGCCTAGCCATATATCTTTACAAATCAATTCTTCCATCTATAACTGTTTATGGTTAGGCTATCCATTTAGGTTCGAAGGTTCATCTAAAATTTGAGAGGGTTTAGGTAAAAATATTATACTCGAAAAATGGGCTTGAACAATAAAAAAAAAGATTCATTTGAAATATGGGTCAAGTTCGGGCTTGAACATTCAATGTCTGAGCTTGGCTCAGTCCAGCCCGTTTTAAGTTTATAATACTTTATATTATATAATTTAGAACACATTAAAAAAATAAACATATACTAAATATATAATACTACTCTAATATAAATATTAAAATAAAATTAAGATGATTATAAAAAAATTAATAAAAATGTATAAATTTATTAAATATTAAAATAATATAATATAAAAATATTTTAAAAAATAATATAGGGGAATTTAAAATGGGATTGAGTTAAATTTTTTTAAAATATGAGTGAATTTGGACAAAATTTTAAGTTCAGGTTTTGGGCTGGGTTGAACTTAGAAAATATTAAGTATGTTAATGTCATGCTTAGGCGTGACCTGGTCTATAAACACATCTACTCCCATCTATTTAATTAAATCAATGTATAATTAAAATTTAATTTTTTTATTTTGACTCTAATTCATTTTTTATCATTTAGATTACAGTTTTTGAAATTTATTTTAATTACGTGTTGACATATAAAAATATATATATTAAAAATATATAACAATGGCGAATTTAAATGGAGGCAGGTAGAACATTCAATTTAGTTACTTTTTAATAATAAAATTTTAAGTTAAATATATTAAACTGTACTTTGGTACCATTACTAAATAATAAAATTATATATTGACCTCTCAAAATTTATAATTTAATTCCGACCTCCATAAAAATTTCTCGATTCGCTCCTAATTAATAATAAAATACATATAAATTGTTACACGAGTTGTCATGTCAACGCCATTAAAATTATAACATTCAAAACAAATTTAATTAAAATACGAAGGTGGAGAACTAAAATGATGCAAAAGTTAAAACTAAAATGACAAAATAAATAAATATTTCAAGCCGATAAAATCTCCGAGCATATGATTTTACTTAAACTAAAATTGATTTAATATATTAAAAATTTTTAATAAAAAGGTTGTTAAATATAAATAATAATATATTCTAATAAAAGGATAATCGTTTACCGTTAATAATATCTAATAAAGAAAGCTTCTTTAAAAAAGATATTTTTCTTTGCATTTCATAAATAGTGTATGAACACTAAGAAAATCCACATATAGGTGCGCTGTTCATTTTCCCAGTAACCAAACAAACAATCGTCATGCAATGATTGACCCCACCATCACTCAAAAGTTTCTTCTTCTTTTTTTCTTTCAATGGAAGCTTAAGAGGGAAAAAACATAAATACAAAGAATGTCACTTTCTTTGACAAAATTCAAAATTCCCATTATTATTTATATAATACAAAAACTATATAATATCACCAAATCTGTGCTAACATGGGACTTGTCCCTGTTTGCTTACATTATCTTGTAGTTGCGGTGGCACAATTTTGTTTGGTGTTTTGCGTTGGGTATTGACTTGTAACATGCCACATGCTTGATTTAGATACCATGAAAAGAGTATATATGTATTATATAATAAGAAAACAAAATATGAATGAATAACTATTAAAATTTTGTACTATACCAATAAATTATTGTAAATGTAAAACATCTATATTTATAGATATTGACTATATTTATGATTGCTCTGTTTCTTTTTTTTGATGATTTTTTTTAATTGACGAATACATTCTATATGTTGGTGAATTCACATGAATAATCAACTGTTTCACCCTACTTCTGATCTTTTTGGTGATGCGATCTGTCACTTTGTTATTGTCCCTCAAAATATGTCGGAATTTTAGGTCCCGATTTTTAAAACACCAGTCGTGTATTAATTTGATTTCGCTGCAATTACAGTCATGAGTATAATTTTAAAGTAAGCTTTTTCACAAGACTGTTTGCTTCATTGCGAGCATTCACTTTAAAAAGAAAAAGAAGTGGGTCAACTTGAAAATTCATTGAACCACACTGGTTTTTCGATATCTAGGTGAGATCTTATGTAGCTTTTCTCTTGTCTATTTTCTAACGTCAAAAATGAAGGTTTTATAAAATAGAAAATAGAAAAAAAAAAACAAACCGGTTGAATAGATTTAATCATTGATTGAGCTGGTATGATCGATTAGTTCAAATTCACATGTTAACCGGCCTAATTTCTTATTTCAAATTAGTACCCTGGTAAATTCTCGGTCCAGTTCTGAAAACAATGATAAAAATCCAATTAAATTCTATTTGATCATAAAAAGTTAATAGCTCAAATTCGAAAAATGATTCAAACTAGAAAATAATTAAACTTAAAATGTCTTGAATTTGTACGGGCAAATTTGAGGAGACAGGTAAGAGCTTTGTCCCCTTAAATAGAAAATTATTATTTATGATACCGTTGTACTTTGACTTCCAAAAAATATATTTAAACTCTTCAAAAATAATTAAATAATAAATTAATATATTATAAAAAAAATTTAATCTTTCAAAAATTTATTATTAAATCCTTCGTCTAAAAAAATTGAGAAAAGAAGTAACATAAAATCAACCCAAGTATCAAACCTAAAGTGAATGGTATATTTGTCCATTGTTATGTTACACATTTAAGGATGATTTAGGCCAATTAATCAGCTTCGGTTAATGCTGACACGAGGCCCAACATGTGATTCAATTTTGTTTCTATTTTCTTCAATTTTCTTAGGACCCAAACACAACCACATGTTAATTTCAAATGGTTTATGATCCAGCCAAGGGACCCCTCAGAATACCAACAAATAATTGAAACCCTTTTCCAGGAAAGTTTTGTTCTCAAGAAGGGACTAGGGAGGCCGGAATCACTAGGCTTTGTTAATTGGGAGTCGGTGGACCTCTTAATAGGTCTAGTATTGTGCCTCAGATGATTGTGTTTGGTTTTATTAGGCTTCATCATAGACTGGGCCATTCACTTGAAAAGTGGGAGAGTTTGAAAAAAAATATAAGCCCAAAAAATGAGTTTGAATAAAAAATAAAACCCTTTTTTAAACGAATCAGACATTGGGTATGATTTTTTAACCCAGGCCTGGCCTGACCCAGCCCAAAGTTGCCTACTTTTGTTCAGTGTTGTTTACTTCTATTTTGTTGTTGTTTACTATCATTTTGCTATTATATTGTTACTATTTTGTTGTTATTGTTTGGATATTGTATAACTCTTGTTTTATTATTATTTTTGCTACTATTTTAGAGGCATTTGTTTGTTAAGTTGTAACTATTTTAGTGTTATTTAAGTTCAAAATTTTTTAAATGTGTTTTCAATTTGCTGTGAAACATTTATTTTAATGTTTGTAGTGTATTTGATGTATTATATTTAAAAAATTTTTCTTATATAAAAAATTAATATGGGCAAACTGGGTCGGGCTCGGGTTTAACATCTTTTATCTATGCCGAGCTTTGGACAAAATTTTAGATTCATTTTTCAAGCTGGGTCTGAACCCAAAAAACAGATCTAAAATCTTTTATTGACCCGACCTGAACCTGACCCAATCTTGATTCTACTAAAAGCTCTAACAGGTTTATAAAGTGGAAGCCCCTCCACCTTAACAACCTAAATGTGTTGTTTCATTACTATTTCCATTGCAATTATTAACAACCTTAGTTAAAAGAAAGAGAGGTGGAGAAGAAATGGAGAAAAAAAGAATAGAAGTAAAATAAAGAAGTAAAGAAAAGTTAAACAAAAATAAAAAAAAATTGCTCAAAAAGAAATAGTATATGGAGGTGTAATTTGACTTAAAATTTTTATTTGAAATAATGTTTTAACGTGTCACATCATCTTATTGTTACGTTGTTAATGACAATTAACGACTTGATAACAAAAAATGCTACAAATTTATAATATTAGTGACTATATCGTAATAAATTAAACTTCAGTTCCCCAAATGTAATTTACATAATGTAGTTTACTCTTTTTATTTTCATTGATATCAATACTTAAATTGGAATTTAGGAATGATAATGTTTAATTGATGTTTATGTTATTATTGTTATTTATTTGTATTTATAATTTATTTAGATATATATATTTTTATTTTTAACGATTGAATCAGTTGAACCAAAAATTGGCAGTTTAACTCATTCAATTTCTGATTCGATTCTAAAAACATTGTTAAAATAGTTGTCTCGATACTATTGCTATTACAACAATTTAAAAATGGTGGGTTTGAGCATAATAAAAATGTGTGCTTTGTACAATTAAACCTTAAACAAGAATGATACAACAGAATAGGCTAAAGAAAAGACTCACCACTTAGCCTAAATAAACAGCAAGTGATGATGAAAATTTCTGTTTTTCGCCTGGTTCGATGATGCTATTCGAAACTCTCTATGTTCCTCCGATGCTACATTCCGTATACATGATCGCCGAACCAGTTGAACATCGATTAAGCTTTAATCCGATGACAAATACGATGATATCATCGACTTTCTTCAAACTCATCAAATCTTGAGGTAACCGCCGCTGCCACTTTCTTGAATTCCTACACTTCTCCTGAGGAACGATCTCCGGTTATACGACCAGTTTCTCAGCAAAGACCGTCTCTGACGCCAGGCGGACAATCGGGAATAAAGAGCCGGAAAAATAAAGCATAGCAGCACTAGAATCAGCATCGCTAAACATAGTACCATGACGTTTCGGAAACCGTCTTTCAATGCAGGGTCCTTTTGCACGGTCCATGGAACACCACCAACATTCATTCCAAACACTGAAATATTCAAGACAAAAGGCAAATAATTCAAAGAAGGCAACCTAAGATCTATCGAAAAATCCAATTCGAGCTCGTAAGGGAGAACACTAGAGACTAGAATCAAAATATTATTACCTCCAGTGATGGTGGATAAAGGAAGGAATATTATAGAAAGGAACGAGAGATAATAGAGTTTTCGGTTGATTTGCTCTGATTGCCAGCTATCTAAACCGGCTTGAATCGCGGTAACACGGTTCGCTAGAAACCCGACATTCTCTTTCAGCCTCCTCAACCGTCCGATCAACTCTTCGAGGGAGTTAATGTCTTCACTTGCAAACCAATGTTTCGAACTACCTTTTTCCTTCACTCGAGGAAATACTTGCTCACCATGCGCAATTACCTGCATTTTTCAGAGAATACATACAAAGTAAAGACGGTTTAGCCATGACTTCAAGCACAAGTTATCATCGGATTTTCGGTAATCATCGGAATGTAATGGCTATGGTGAAACTAAAGCAATTTCAGCCTATTAACATGTAGTTTGACAAGTACAGAGTTAAACAATCATACGTAAGGGACCTCATTGAGCCTATTTAACTATGGCTCTGCATTCGGTAATGGACGTTTCGAATGGAGATTACCTGCAGGAGACGTTGCAAATTGAGATGCATTTTTGGGAATCGTCGATCATCGAGCATCTCTTTCTTTAAAGCAAATCCCCCTGTGATTAAGCAGAGCAATAAGTACTTCGATTCGCAGTTCAAATCGAGCCGATGTTACGCACATATGAACATTGAATATGAGAGTCATGCTACTATGTTAGTGTTTATTGCAGATATGTGGAATGATTAAAGAGTTGAACGGAATTTACCTTGATCCAATTCGAGTTCGACCGAGTCCAACTCCATCTCGAGTTGAGTAACAACATCCTGAAGATGATCAACATGAGTGTCGATAACGTGAACCACAAGGTTCGAGACGGATTTCGGAACCGGATTATCCGCCTCCTCGGAGTGATTCATTGTCAATAAGAACTCAAGTACATGTTCTCTAATAACAATGCTACTCCCTTGTTGCCTCTCCCCTCTAGGAGTTTCAATACTAGGGATCTCAGAGAGAAGCGATCGGCCGACCGGCGAGAAACCGAGTCTCGGTACACGTCCTAACGACACGGTAATCACCGAGTTCTCGGTAACCCTTGCAGCTAGCCTAAATGTGAAGTTACTAGAAGGAGGACCAGGTGAATTAACCCTAAAAACAAGCGCTCCATCAACATGTCCACAAAAGGGTCCATTACTAACAAGTGAAAGAATGTCTTGAAGCTTTAATGGCGGACAAAGAACATCAATGAGATGTTGTGCAGATTGAGAAAGCTTTTGTTTCCCTTTAGGAAGCTCAACATGGTACCAACAAAACTGCTTGCCATTACCTTCAATTAGATCCCATTCTTTGTTGTAATAATTTCCATGACCATCAAATATGTAAGACTTCTGTCTCACCATTCCAGGAAAATGTGTTTTCTTGAAATTGTTTTCCAAGATTGGAACAGTACTGGAATCCATTTCCTCCATTTCCCTATTTCCAGCTGGTTGAATCTGAGCTAAATCCATAACTTTTAGCAAAAAGAAGAAAAACCCAGATCAGATGTTAGCAAAAAATGTTGAAAACAATAAAATAAATCAAGATTCGATGGGGTTTTTTCAGACATGACAATACATGTTGGGAAAAGGAAACTTTGTGAAGAAAACAAGATGGGATTATTTGATTAAAGGGAAAGGAAGACATGTGGTGTAATTTCTCAGAAGCTTCATGTTTTTAATAATTAAATCTTCCAACTACATTTTTTTAATGAATTTTTTGTAATAAAAAAGAAAGGGAAAAAAGTTCACAAGTAGTAATCACGTTTCTTGGTTCGGTGATGATAAAATATATTATTAATTTTATGTTTTGGTTTTAAAATTATTTATTGGAGATTTAGAAATAGATTTAGGTGAGCAGTTAGTTCATTTGGTTTTAGACCAAAACAGAAGATTCAATTATTAGAAGCTAAAAAGATTTGGTAGACCAAAAATATTGTTGTACTGAATTGTCTGGTTTTGGTATGTTTTTGAAGTTGAAAAGAAAAGCTTCTAGAGATAAGCAATTGTTAGGTAAAATTACGATAAAAGATCCTTATATTAGGGGTTGGATTACATTTTATATATTCTTTTAAAAAATAAATAAAGTAGTCTCTTTACATTAGATTAAGGGGCAAATTGATCCTTCTATTAAAAAATTCATTCATTTCTATTGTTAAGAATTGGTCCATGTACGTTAGCATGAGGTACATATGACATGCCATGTGTAACTGTTTGGTTATTATGTTAGTCACACTAGTTTTTAATTAAAAGGTCTAATTTGTTCTTTAATTTAATGTGCAGAGATTAATTTGCTCATTTCCAAATAAAGGGATAAAATGCAAACTAACCCCTAATACAAGAGCTCCATGGTACTTTTATAGCCATTGCTAATGTTTTAGAATATATCAATCTGGTCTCAACTTTCAACATGTATTTTGAGTCTTGAACTTTAAATAGTTTAATTCTTAATAATTTTATGTAATTCAATGTAATTTGAGATTTAACTTTTATTTATATTATTATTTAAGCTTTTGATTGAGTTGGTGTCCCGAATTAATCGGGCATCCATTCAATCAAAAAAAATAAGAAAATGTCTTTTGTTAACTTTGATTTTTAAATGTTTTGATACAACAAAGATAAATTATAAATTCCCCTTAGCCGAATTTGCAAATAATTGATATAAAGCTTTTAATATTATTTTCAAAGCGCTTAAAAATTTAAAATTACAAAATGCTTTTGAAAAACCTTGATTCAAAACAAGTTTTACAACTTTATGGGATCTTTACATATACAAGTGCATAGAAGTATCAGTAGAACCAAGTCAGTGAGCACACCAAGAATCCTTCCAGAGTTTTACCGATACTTGGAAGCCCTTCTAAGAATACAACCTCAACTGTATTGATACTTGGATTGAGTTCTATTAGTAGAAGTCAGTCAGAGAACATACCAAGTCAAGTATCAGACTTCTATCGATATTTAAGAGTACTTCTACCGATACAATTAAATCAGCGAACAATTTTTGATCTCCCTGCACCTTCTACCAATATAACTATAAATATAAATTTAAATCCTTGAAACCCTCATACTTCTATCAATACAATACAAGTGGACTTCTACCGATACACCAAACTCCAACTATCATAATTTCGAGACTTCTACAGGAACAAGTTTATTTGTACCGATACAAGTTCCTAACTGGAAAAATTCTTAAACAAAAAGGGGAGCAAGAAGTGCCTAGCTGGAGCACTGATGTTCGACTTTGCTATATCGATGCTGCCTATTTTGAAGTTCTTTTATATTTGCTTTTTAGTTTTAAGTTGAAGTTTTTGGAGACTTTAAACTTCTATTATATTTACTTTGGGTGTTGCTTTGTGAGCCCTTCTTTTCTATCTACTTATTATAATATAGTTTTAAATATTTTGATTATTAATGCGATTTTCAATTCTTATACATTAACTATTGATTAAAGAGGAGTTAATTAAGCGGAGCATTTGTTTCTGTTGTTAAGTATGTTCTCCTATTATGGTTTTGTTCAAAAATTCGTTAAAGGGAGAGATTATTGAGGTAATTTTTGAGTAACACTTGAACTAGGGATTACTGGTTGTGGCATTGCCTGTTCAGAAAACTTGCAATGTTTAAGTTGACAAATTTTGATAATAAAATTCCTGGGGTTGTGATTCTAGTTAATACTTTGGACAACAACCAACCCATCTTTGATATCCAAACTTCACATAGCAATATATCTTGAAGATTGTTTTGGATTTGGATCTAAGCAATCAGCTTCGCAAGTTTGATAGATCAGACTGAATGGGGTGAAACTTGGAAGTATATTTAGAGATTCAAGACTTATCTTGAGTTGACTGAAGATATTCTTTTTGGTTACTATCATGCTAGTTTCAAGGGAAGGTTGATTGTAATCGATGTAGTATGTTAGCAAGTCCTGATTCCTTATATATTGTAGCGCCTCGTATATATTTTGTACTGAACTGAGAACACTTCTTATTGTTCATTGAGGAACGTCTCTTTTGAATGCATTGAGTGAATGATCAAGTGTGTGACTTGATTAGTGTCCTAAGTTTTCATGAGGAAAACTTAGAGAATAATTGTCTAGATCTTAGGTACAAAAGTGAGGAGTCTGATCTGGTGAGTGTTAGAGGTTGTAATAACTTGTTGTACGTGTTGCTAAGATAATACATTATCTCTCTGGATAAGGCACTGTAAATATAGGGAAATCAAATTTTATAAACATATCGAGTATTCATTAATTTTATACCGGTCTATGCATACTAATCACTACCAACTTGTACGTATTGACCAATATTGACTTATACCTATGGATGAGTACAATTTTTGATATTTTATTTCAATGTTTTACTTTTAATCTCTAGTTGTAAAAATAAAATATAACTATTCTATTAAGTTATACTTTGCGGGAGGCATATCAAATAACCGTGAAGCTCCATATATATTAGACGAAAATACTCACAAGTTTTACCAAATTCTTAACTGAGATATATTAGACACAAATTTCACAAGTTTGCTGGGGCTGGTGACTCCTAAAAAATAGAAGATTTTCTAAAATTTTAAAAATTTTAAATTAGTAAATATAAAGTTATACTTTAATTTTTTTTAAAATGATAAGAATTTAATTTAATCATTTAAAAACTATAAGAAAAAGTTTAGGAATGTTTCACTTTCCATGCATCACTACGGTCGTCATTAACCCCAAGAGGACGTTAGGACTTTGTCAGCCTCGACGACTACAGTAAGTCTTCGTCTTCGCGATCTAAGAACATATTTTATATTAAAAATTATATTTATTCGATATTTAACTTAGGTTCTGAAGAGTGGTGATCAGTTAATTGATTCATAACCAAACTTCATTCTGTTTTCTTTTATAGTACATTTTCATATATTTAGTACATAGAATGGAGTCGACCAGGTTTTCACTGACCTTTTGTTTCATAGGCTTAGCTTTGTTCCCTCTTATGTATGTGCAATCTGCACCAACGGCATATAGATCAGCTAACGCTCCAGTTATGTATGTGCTACCGAATGACTCTTCTGTCCCCCCTGATGGCCCTAATACGGTGGTTTCTCGTGCTCCTCTTCCTGTCGGTGCTGATGGCCCTACTACGGTGGTTTATCGTGCTCCTCCTCATGTCGGTGCTGATGGCCCTACTACGTTGGTTTATCGCGCTCCTCCTCATGTCGGTGCTGATGGCCCGCATACCTTCGTTGCTCCTCCCCCTCCAGCGGCTCGACTAAGCCCCAGTCTTGTGGTCGGGTTGATTGTTGGAGCTGGTGCTTTGATTTTTGGCTTAGGTTTCATTTGGTTCATTTTAAGGAGGAAAACACACAAGGCGAGCAAATTAGATTATGATATGTTTGATGAGCTCTTCGGTGGTGAATTCCAAAATGGGATGGGACCAAGGAAGTTTTCCTTTGTGGAAATAGCTAAAATGACCAGTAATTTCAAGGGTGAAAAGCTTGGAGAAGGAGGGTTCGGTGCAGTTTATAGAGGATACTTAAGGGACTTGGATACTCATGTGGCTGTTAAGCGGATTTCAAAGGCCTCTAAGCAAGGAATTAAGGAATATGCATCTGAAGTGAAGATCATTAGCCGATTGAGGCACAAGAATCTGGTCAAGCTTATTGGCTGGTGTCACGAAAAGGGGCAACTTATACTCGTTTATGAGTTCATGGTTAATGGCAGCCTAGATTCCCATCTTTTCAAAGGTAAAACCTTATTGACCTGGGATGTGAGGTTTCAAATTGTGCAGGGCCTGGCATCAGCTCTTTTCTATCTACATGAAGAAGGTGACCATTGCGTGCTACACAGGGATATCAAAGCCAGCAACGTTATGTTGGATTCTAGTTTCAATGCTAAAATAGGGGATTTCGGGCTGGCTCGACTAGTCGATCATGTGAAAGGGTCACAAACAACCCATTTAGCCGGGACCATGGGCTATATTGCACCTGAATGTGTTTCATCAGGAAAGGCTAGTAAAGAATCTGATGTCTATAGTTTTGGAGTTGTTGCATTGGAGATTGCATGTGGTAGAAGGTCAATAGAGCCTAGATATGAAGAATCTCAGGCTTCGCTGGTAGCTTGGGTGTGGGAGTTGTACGGAAACCAACAGATACTTGGTGCAGTTGACCTGAAATTAGGCATGGACTTCGATGCTATACAAATGGAATGCTTGTTGATGGTTGGGCTGTGGTGCGTCCATCCGGACCAAAATTTGAGACCGTCGATAAGACAGGTAATTCAGGTTCTTAATTTTGAGGCACCATTGCCAAAACTTCCAAGTAGGAGGCCTACTCCCACATATGATGTGCAAACTACTTCTGGAATTCAAGTAAGTGAGCCATGTTTTTCTACGGTGTCTATTACAATCCCGCGTTAGATCAATACTAGTAGAAAAATTGGAAAAAATTGTATTGACTTTGATTCATATGTTAAAAGTCATGAAGCTCATCCCATAACCTATGTCGTGGGATTCAAGTCACAGAGATCACCTTTTTGTGGTGTGAGCGATTTACCCTTTTAAGGGTGTGCTAATTGTACCAATTTTTTTTTAAAAAAGTGCTAAAATATTGAGTTACTCAAAAAATTTGAACAATAACCTAGTTTATATGAATAGTATACCCAAGACACTTAGCCCACCCCTTTTGCATTAATCCTTCTCCTACAACGTCTAAGAATTTTTGCATTAATCCTTGCCTTCATTTCATCCAACGAGACATTTCTATTAAATCTCATTACTATTTGTTGCCGACATTCAAATACACACCCAATATTTTTTGTCAAGATGACTCCATCGAAATAAACGCATACAAAAAACTTATCATCCTTCTTCAATATTCAATCTGTCAAAAAATAAACAAAATCTCAAAAAAAATCTCGAACGGTAAATAAATTACTTAAATAAAAAAATTAATTTTTCAATATGCAATTTTTCATCCTTAAGCTCATACTTTTTCAGTTATCATTTTGTACATGAACAATGTTTAACCACTAATCCTAATAACTAACACAATAACAATAATAATTGTTTTATACTGAAATAATACTAACTAACAATAATAATTAGGGTTTTACTAAAATAATAACTAACCATAATAATAATATTAGTTTTTAACAATAATACTAAGTAACATCTAAACCCTAAAACTACTAATAATAATACTAACTAAAACTATCAATTTGAGTTTTATTAATCTTAATAACTAAACTAACTACAAAAAATAATAAAAATTATACAAAAAAAAAACATAACAACAAGATAATCAATTATTTTTAAAAAAATATTTTTTTTCTCTTCTCTTTCTCTCTCTTTTTCCGGCAGCACCTCCTCATACTCTTCTTCTTCTTATTTTTTTGCTTCAGCTGGACGGATCCCGGTTTATAACACAAGTGGTGCCGTCTATGGGAAAGGCACATTTGGTGCCGCCTATGGCACCTCCTCCTTCAGTGTCCTGTCACGTCAGTCGCAGTCTTTTTTTTTTCTGTTTTATTATTTTTTTGTATTATTTTGATAAATAATAAAAAATGTATAATATTTTGGTAATTTTTTTATAATATTTTAGTAAAAATCCCTATATTTGCTTTTTAGTTTTAAATTTAAGTTTTTGGGTTGTAATTTTGGAGACTTTAAACTTCTATTATATTTACTTTGGTTGTTGTTTTGTGAGCCCTTTTTTCTATCTACTTATTATAATATAATTTTAAATATTTTGATTATTAATGCGATTTAAATTCTTATACATTAACTATTGATTTATTTGATTATGTTACTAGTTGAATATGATAGATTAAAGAGGAGTTAATTAAGCGGAGCATTTGTTTTTGTTGTTAAGTATGTTCTCTTATTATGGTTTTGTTCAAAAATTTGTCAAAGGGAGAGATTATTGAAGCAATTTTTGAGTAACACCTGAATTAAGGATAACTGTGGAGAGATTATTGAAGCAATTTTTGAGTAACACCTGAATTAAGGATAACTAGTTGTGGCATTGCCTGCTCAGAAAACTTACAATGTTTAAGTTGACAAATTTTGGTAACAAAATTCCTTGGATTGTGATTCTAGTTAATACTTTGGACAATAACGAACCTATCTTTGATATCCAAACTTCATATAGCAACATATCTTGAAGATTGTTTTGGATTTGGACCAAAGCAATCAGCTTCACAGGTTTAGTGGATCGGACTGAATGGGGTGAAACTTGGAAGTATATTTAGAGATTCAAGACTTATCTTGAGTTGATTGAAGATATTCTTTTTGGTTACTATCATGCTAGTTTCAAGGGAATGTTGATTGTAATTGATTTAGTATGTTAGCAAGTCCTAATTCCTTATATATTGTAGAGCCTCGTATATATTTTGTACTGAACTGAGAACACTTCTTATTGTTCATTGAGGAATGTCTCTTTTGAATGCATTGAGTGAATGATCAAGTGTGTGGCTTGGTTAGTATCCTAAGTTTTCATGAGGAAAACTTAGAGAATAATTGTCTAGATCTTAGGTACAAAAGTGAGGAGTCTGATCTGGTGAGTGTTAGAGGTTGTAATAACTTGTTGTACGTGTTGCTAAGATAATAGATTATCTCTCTGGATAAGGCATTGCAAATATAGAGAAATCAAATTTCATAAACATATCGAGTATTCATTAATTTTCTGCAATATCAAATTTGGAGCTAACAACTAGCATCAGAGGTACCGGTCGGTACATACTAATCACTACCAACTTGTACGTATTGACCAATATCGACTTATATCGATTCATATATGAGTACAATTTTTAATATTTTATTTCAATGTTTTACTTTTAATCTCTAGTTGTAAAAATAAAATATAACTATTCTATTAAGTTATACTTTGCGGGAGGCATGTCAAATAACCGTGAAGCTCCATATATATTAGACGAAAATACACACAAGTTTTACCAAATTCTTAACTAATTAAATTGAAATATATTAGACGAAAAATTCCCAAGTTATACTTTTCTGGGGCTGCTCACTTCTCAAAAAGGAAAATTTCCTGTTCAGACTTTCTAAAATTTTAAAAATTTAAATTAATAAAATAAAATTATACTTTAATTTTTTAAAATATAAAAATTTAATTTAATCTTTTAAAACCATAAAGATATAAATTATTAAAATAATAAAATTATAATTTTAATATATTAAAAATTACAATTTAATTTCCTCACCATACAAAATTTTTTTGGCTTCCAAGCACCCCATTATGAACTTATAATTTATTCGTTAGCGAAGAAAAAGTTTTGGACTGTTTCACTTTCCATACATCACTGCTTCCGTCAATAAGCCCCAGAGAACGTTAGGACTTTGTCAGCCTCGACGACTACAGTAAGTCTAAGTCTTCGCGATTTAAGAACATATTTTATATCAAAAATTATATTTATTCGATATTTAACTTAGGTTCTGAAGAGTGGTGATCTGTTAATTGATTCATAAACAAACTTCATTCTGTTTTCTTTTATAATCCATTTTCATATATTTAGTACATAGAATGGAGTCGACCAGGTTTTCACTGACCTTTTGTTTCATAGGCTTAGCTTTGTTCCCTCTTATGTATGTGCAATCTGCACCAATCGCATATAAATCAGTTAACGCTTCAGTTACTGTTACTCCGAATGCCTCTTCTGTCACCGCTGATGGCCCTAATACGGTGGGTTCTCGTGTTCCTCCTCCTGTCGGTGCTGATGGCCCGAATACCTTCGTTGTTTCTCCCTCTCCAGCGGCTCGACAAAGCACCAGTCTTGTGGTCTGGTTGATTGTTGGAGCTGGAGCTTTGATTTTTGGCTTAGGTTTCATTTGGTTCATTTTAAGGAGGAAAACACACAAGGCAAACAAATTATATTATGATATGTTTGATGAGCTCTTCGGTGGTGAATTCCAAAATGGGATGGGACCAAGGAAGTTTTCCTTTGTGGAAATAGCTAAAATGACCAGTAATTTCAAGGGTGAAAAGCTTGGAGAAGGAGGGTTTGGTGCAGTTTATAGAGGATACTTAAGGGACTTGGATACTCATGTGGCTGTTAAGCGGATTTCAAAGGCCTCTAAGCAAGGAATCAAGGAATATGCATCTGAAGTGAAGATCATTAGCCGATTGAGGCACAAGAATCTGGTCAAGCTTATTGGCTGGTGTCACGAAAAGGGGCAACTTATACTCGTTTATGAGTTCATGGTTAATGGCAGCCTAGATTCCCATCTTTTCAAAGGTAAAACCTTATTGACCTGGGATGTGAGGTTTCAAATTGTGCAGGGCTTGGCATCAGCTCTTTTCTATCTACATGAAGAAGGTGACCATTGCGTGCTACACAGGGATATCAAAGCCAGCAACGTTATGTTGGATTCTAGTTTCAATGCTAAAATAGGGGATTTCGGGCTGGCTCGACTAGTCGATCATGTGAAAGGGTCACAAACAACCCATTTAGCCGGGACCATGGGCTATATTGCACCTGAATGTGTTTCATCAGGAAAGGCTAGTAAAGAATCTGATGTCTATAGCTTTGGAGTTGTTGCATTGGAGATTGCATGTGGTAGAAGGTCAATAGAGCCTAGATATGAAGAGTCTCAGGCTTCGCTGGTAGCTTGGGTGTGGGAGTTGTACGGAAACCAACAGATACTTGGTGCAGTTGACCTGAAATTAGGCATGGACTTCGATGCTATACAAATGGAATGCTTGTTGATGGTTGGGCTGTGGTGCGTCCATCCGGACCAAAATTTGAGACCGTCGATAAGGCAGGTAATTCAGGTTCTTAATTTTGAGGCACCATTGCCAAAACTTCCAAGTAGGAGGCCTACTCCCACATATGATGTGCAAACTACTTCTGGAATTCAAGTAAGTGAGCCATGTTTTTCTACGGTGTCTATTACAATCCCGCGTTAGATCAATACTAGTAGAAAAATTGGAAAAAATTGTATTGAGTTTGATTCATATGTTAAAAGTCTTGAAGCTCATCCCATAACCTATGACGTAGATTCAAGTCACACAAATCACCTTTTTTTGGTGTTAGCGATTTACCCCTTTAAGGGTGTGCTAGTTGTACCAATTTTTTTTTTTAAAAAGTGCTAAAATATTGAGTTACTCAAAAAATTTGAACAATAACCTAGTTTATATGAATAGTATACCCAAGACACTTAGCCCACCCCTTTTTCAACAAAAATGGAAATACAATGAAATTCAAAATATTTTTAGGGTGAGTTTAACTTGTACTTGTTTAGATGTTGAATCTTGAGTAATTTGAAAAAAAAAAACCCTCAAATTATTGTGTTATACAAGAACAATTTCACTGCCAACATATGCCCCTCTCGTTTTCTCTCTCTTCATCAAATTCAACACTTTTCACGCATCTTCCTAGAAACACATAACACCCATAAGGCCTAATCTCTCGTGTTACAAATGGCTCTTCAACTTTGAGGTAACAAGGACGCACCATAATATAGTTATGACATCAAATTTTTTAATCATTAACTAGCATAGTAGTTACCTCTCATAAAAACCAATTAGTTTCCTCGATAAAGCCTAATACCCCCACTTCAGAAGCATTTCGTCTGAGGGAAAGACACTTTATGCCCACCCCTTAATTAGGGTAATTATTATACCCCTCGTGAGGATCCTAGTGAACATCTCGAACCAAGCCTTCGAGATCCTAATGAATATTGTGGAAACGCTTTTTGGATTTCGACTGATAGTCACTAAACTAACTATAATTACAACAAAGGTAAGCGCATTTATCGAATAATAGTATAGCTATGGTGAGTAGGGAATATCGTATCCACTAGAACTAAAAGTACTTGTAATTACTGTTTTTCTATTATTTAGTCGATAAAATGGGATGATTGTTTTTAATCTAAAATTAACTAAACTAATTACTAAGAACGCAATAGAGAATGAATTAAGAAAATAATCGAATAAAACCAATGAGATAGACAATACCCAGGAAAGAATCCACCTAGACTTCATCTATTATTATGAATCTAAATTAAACGATTTATTTACTTGTATCTTGATCCGTAGAAATCCCTAAATTATGTTAATATCTCTTTTGAGATTAAGAACAACTGACTCTAGGTTGATTAACTGAAATCTCTTTCTAATTAAAACCCCTATAGTCGCATTAACTCGATCTATGGATTCTCCTATTAGATTTGACTCTAATCCGGTAGATTTATGTCGTCCTATTTCTAGGATTGCATGCAACTCAACTCAATTATGCTAGATCTACTATTAAATAGGGACTTTTGTTCCACTGAAATAAGCACATTAAACATGAATTAATATCCTGAAAATATTAAAATACGAAATAAACATACATAATTGAGATCAATAATCAAGTATTTATTATGTAAATCAGAAATCAAATAATAAGATTCATCATAGGTTTCGTCTTCCCTAGGTATCTAGGGAATTATTAAGTTAATAATCTGTAATGAAATCATCTCAAAGTTAGAATAACAACAAGACATAAAGAAACCCAATAAAACTTCTAAGGAAATTGAATGGAGATCTTTAATCTTGAAGGAGATCCGCTTCTGATTTGAATCTGGTGGCGTTCTTTGAGTCTTTTCTTCGTTTTTCTCTGCGTGCTCCCTTAGGTCTTCTTCTAATATGTATTTGTAAACTTTAGAATGCTTAGAAACCTTCAAAGTTGGGTTTTTTTGCGTAACAGGGAAGCAGGGTGCAAAATCGACACGGGCTGGCACACGGGCGTGTGGCCAACCCGTGTGGAAATGCCCAGGCCGTGTGGATCTTGGAAACAACTCTTTTTTCCCGATTTTGGCTCGTTTTTTGCTCGTTTTGCTCCCCTATGCTCACCTAAGTATAGAAACATGAATTTAAAGGATTAGGAGCATCAAATTCACTAATTCACAGAATAAATCATCCAAAAATGCATCAAGAATGAGATTAAAAACATATTACTTTTATGGCTTATCATCGACTCTTTTTTTTTTAAAACGAAGACGGAGTCACCACCAATCCTTTTATTAGGTATGATTGGATCACCTCAAAACTTGATCATTTTAATAAAAAGGTTATATTTACTAAACACTAATTTTCAGTCTACAAAATCCAGGAAATAGGTTCGGGAGTCGGTTACATATGAGGAAGGATTAACACACTCATAACGCCCAAAATTGATGCCTAGTTGATTACTTGATGTCTTAGCGTCGAAAATTGAGAATTCGAAGAGAATTTAAAATGCGATCTCTTTTTACATGATGTTTTTTAATGGCATTGAATATATCACTATCTAAATTAAATTTTATGGAGGAGGCTCTCTTATTTTGAGTTAATCGAGAAAAAAATCATGTCCCGTAAGTTAGGGCATGATGTCTCGAATCCCCAAAAGCAAGAATACTCGTCGTTTGATTATTACCTAAATCCTATACGTCTTGAATTTTAAATAGGATATTGTTTAGTTATCTAGGTTCTAGGAGGAGGTCATACTCCGTAAGTTAGGAACACAACTCCTCGAATCCCAAAAATAACGAACATTGCCTCAGTTTTAATTACTTTTTATGCATTGTGTAAAAAACAGATGAATGTATGTAGCAATATTTACAATATAAGATGATGACAAAATTATGAAATTAACAAAATGATAACATAAATAATGAAATAAAATGACAATAATATAATAATATAATAAATATAATAATAAATAATAACAATTCAATTAATAATACTATATAATAATGATAATAATAGTGAAATAATATAAAAATGCACGATGATAATATAATTATATCCAAAATAAAATAGTACTAATAGTATTAATAGTATCTACATTTAAAAATAATTAATAAATAATAAATAATTATATTTTGAAAAATAAAAATAATAATATGAGCATGCCTAAATGGGCTTAGGTTAATCATTTATAAATATTGACGAGTTTGGGTAAAAATTGATGCTCATATTTTGGATCACATTGAACTTGAGCAACCATATATAAGACCTAATCCAAAATCAGATTGATCCAACTCATAAACATCTCTATTGAGTAGAGAGAGAAAGGAAGTGGCTTTGTATAAGAGGTTTTGAGTTTAGGGTTTAAATTTGTTATATTATTTAAGGATAAATCTCAAAACTATACATAAACTTTGATTTTGTGCAATTTTATACATGAAAATTTGATTTGATTCAATTTTCACAAATTATTAATGCAATTATTGATATAGCATCATTTCATGTTTTTATACTGCATATATAAATAATTATACTTATTCAATATAAAAATAAATTGATGTATCTATTTTTTAAGCTGTATGGTGAATCAAAATTAAAGTTCCATGTATATATTTGAACTACGATCAAAATTTCATGTGTATAATTGTACTAAATTAAAGTTTATTATCAAATTGCAAACTGAATAAAAGTTCATATATTTGAATTTTAAGCTTATATATAATATTTGTGCTGAAGATTTAGGGTGATAAATAATTGATTTAGTTTTTTTGGTAGAAAAAGGAATTCAAATTAAACATAATAAATATTACATAATAGTTCTGAGTATAGGAGAACCTTTAGTTTCTGATACAAAACAAGAAACAACAGCCACAGAAAGCATTAAAATTAGAACAATTCTGTTCATTCCAAGTATAAATTTTATTAATTATTTTTTAAATAATTTTTTTTCAAAAATATTATCTTAAGAAAATATTTAATATATTTTTTAAAAATTTTGCTAACATGACATTCCACGTGTCTTCTCTTGGTGGCTACTATTAGTCGCATCAACTCCTTTTGACGATCAATTTACAATTTCCTAACAAAAGATTTTAGTTGATTATTTTTTTTTCGGTCATTAAGGACGCAATAGAGTACACTTTATTTAATGGCTCAATTGATTTTTTTTTCATTTTTTTAGTAAGGCTTTTTTTAATCTTAAACCTTATTTTTTATGAAAATATTATGTTTAGTTTGAATTATTATTTAGTTATTTTTGTTACTTTATTTTACCTTTATTTATTTTTAGTTATGAATATATTTTACTTAAAATTAATTTTTATTTGATTTTATATTATTTTTAATTTTAATTTTAACGAATTTGAATATTACATAAAGTTAAAATGGTTAAAATTTGATTTTTTCGAATTCAAATATATGCAGATAATAATAATAAATTTAGATTCGGATTTAAATAGTAAAAGTCAGATAATTTGCGGGTAATTTGCGAATTTGGATTTTAAAACAGATTTACAAATTCAAGTTGAAATAATCTCGAATTTGTAAATATTCAACCCACAATGAGGAAACTCGCAGTGGGAAGGCATTTGAGGACGCACTTCCATAGAAACAACTTGATGTTGTGAGGCAACTAAAGTTTCCACAGTGACCTCCGCTGCTTCTCTCTTCCAATGCCTCTGACATGCTCTCTATTAGCCGCTAAATCATAAGTGCTAGATAAACTAAAATATTCATTGCTGGAGCCATTCCAGCAGAGCACATCTTGAACGTCAGTGTTTAGAGACACTAGAACACTCAATTTTGCCTCCTACCAAGCATTCGGTATCGAGAAGGATAAGCAATCCCTCCCTTGCTCCTCATCAAGTCTCTCACAGTTTTAAAATTATGATCAAATTCCTCATAGTCCAGGGTCCCACTGATTGAAGCCCTTATTGCTCCCAGTCCACTCCAAGCATCAATCCAGAAGTTCACGGACTGTCCATTACGGATGGACCATCTATTGCCTCTTTGTAATAATGGGCAAACTTTCCTAAGGGAGGACCAAGTGGTGGTTGACACATCGGTTTTCCTCTTAGATTGGTCACTGTCCAAAAGGTATTTCTGAGAGAGGACTTTGACCCACAAGCTTTCCTATATTCATGGATTCGCCATGCGAGTTTCATAACCTGAGCTTGGTTTCTGAACCCAAACCACCATTTTCTATGAGTAGCATAAGCTTATCCCGTTTAATAAGATGAAGTTTCCTCGCGTCCTCCGCCCCACCCCAGAAAAAATTACTGTTGATACGGTCAAGCCTCTCCCAAATGCTAGCCGGCAGAAGATGACACTGCATGTAGTAATTTGGGATGGCCGGTGTTAGTTGACTGTAAGGGTGTAGCCGATTCGGTTCGGTTTTTCATTTTTGAAACCAAAACTAAAACATATTAAAAATTGAAATATCCAAAATCAATAATTGTGTTTTCGATTCAGTGATTTTTACCAAATTTGGTCGTTGTTAGAAAAAATAATATCAACTTGCTTTTTGCCCAAAAAAATTTAATAGTGCAATTTTTGTTTTTACAACAGTAATACATGCTGCATATTCATTTACACATTTAAGTTAAATTATTAAGTTGTTACAAGGAAAGCTAGTACATAAATCGTCCGTATACTTAATATTTTTTGTGTCATTTTGTCAATTAGTTTAATTAGTTATAGCTGGACTATTATAATATGTCATATAATTGATTAAATTCATAACCATCAAACATATATAATTGTGGAAAGTTGTTTCTTTTATAAATAAAATATTATAAAGTTCGATAAATTATCTTCTTAAAATTAAAATTATGCATATCTATAAAATTACATTTTATAACTTTTTATAAAACTACATTTTATAACTTTTACTATAAAATTACATTTTATATCTTTTTACTAATTATTTCTATAACTTTATCTTTTGTATAATCATATCTATCCGTTGTTAATAATAATAGGATTAAATGAATTTCTCTATACAGATTTTGAAATGATCAATTTATTATTTTATTAGGACTATTCCTTTAACCGTAGTTTTTTTATTCAGTTTAGTTTGAATAAAATTAGTTTCATGTGGAAAAATTAAACTCGAACATAATACTAACTAGAAATTAAATTGAACAATACAAAACCTAAACTGAATAAATCGATTCAAATCGATCTTTTGATTTTTTTTTTAATTTCTTTACTCAACCTTAATTAATTGAATAAAAATAAATCTTCGAATTTAGACGAATAATTTAATGTATCATGGCTGTAGGGTTGTCATAATCCGTGAATTAGGTATTGGCTATAGAAGAGACGAGTGTTCATATCATTGTCAACATATTAGACGTGTTTTATGGGCAAAACCCACGGGTTACCTTACAAGTTATGTAGCATGACATTTTGCATCAATCTCATATAACTCTTGTCGATAGACATATGGAATCTTATCTCCTATTGGTGTAAATTAAAGAATCTAATCAATCTGGTCTACAAAATACAAAGGCAAATAAAGCATATAAAAAAAGAGTGTAAATGGTTGGGTGGGAAAACCATGTGACCTACCGAATATATATAGTGGCCATTGTCATAACATTGTTCACCTTAGTACTCAAAGCTCCTTTGGCAAACTCATCAGTCATCATGATTTCTGCCCTGGATCGATGGAACATCATTTGAAAGATTCATCCCTCTTCCCAATCCTTTCCTTTAAAAAAAATGAAATTCCCATAAATTCTAGGTACTAATAATTAAATTTGGTACACATCTGTTTGCCAACAAGCAACTTCTAAAAGAATTTAAGAAGTAAAAAGTAATATTATTTATGAACATAAAATATTTTATAAGGAGAAATTCACATATCTCAGTATAAAATTAAAGGTAAACTATAAAGATAGTTACTTTTGTTTACTTCAAATTACATTTTAGTCATTTATGTTTGAAATGTTACATTTTAGTCACTTACATTATTGTTTTGTTACAAAGTGGTTATTCTATTGTTAAACTCTGTTACCTACTTAATGGTAGTCCTATGTGGTAGTCCAAATGGGTTTTAAATGTCAATTTGGATGTCCAGTCACTGAGATAAAAATAAGTTTTTAATTAAATAAATTTAATTTCGACTGCCACGTAGGACATCCAAGTTGGCATTTAAAACTCATTTGGACCGTTGTTAGGGATGTAATGGAGCTTAACGGTAGAGTGACCACTTTGTAGCAAAACGATAATGTAAGTGACTAAAACGTAACATTTCAAACATAAGTGACTAAAATGTAATCTGAAGCAAACATAAGTGACTATTTTTGTGGTTTACCCTAAAATTAAAGTAGTTTTATATTTTTTTATATCTTTTTGTAAGATTAATATTTTAACGATCCAACTATCATATTTTATATTTCATTCATATAGATCATATATGTAACACCCTAAACCCGACCTAGACGTTATGACCGAATTTGGGAGTGTTACGAAGAAGGGTTTTGAAACCGATGATACTTCGATAAAACGTCCAATTTTTGTAAAACGTTTTCACTTATATATTTATTACTGAAACCGTTACATGTTATACTTCAAGGTTAACCAAATCATTTCACAGCGGAAGTTTGAAAAAAACCGTTTAAAACAAAACCTCGCTCGTGTTTTCAAAAATGACATTTGTTCTCATAAAATCGATATTTTGTCGAATTATAGCAGTTTAGAGATCATAACTCAACCAAACTAAAAATTAAACCTAGCAATTCAAAAAGTCCAGAGAGTCCAAAAATTACAAAACTCTCGCGAAAGCTGGAAATTTCAGTAAAAACCATTAAGTAGTAATAATGAAGACAGTTTCCCGTCAAGTGGTCACCGTTGAGCCTCCATTGCACCGACCTGCCTATGTCTGTGGATTACCTGAACAAAATAGACAAACAGATGTGAGTTTACGAAAACTCAGTGTGTAACCCAACAGAAATAGTCATACAACATACACAATATTCCATATACAGTCAGATATAGATCCAGACCTAAATCCATAACAGATACAAATATAAAAATTAGATGTAAGGAATATATAAACTGTAATGACCCAAAATTCATGAGCATCGGAAAAGTATATTATCGGGCCTCCGTCTTAGTAAACTGAGTCGTAAATAATTATTAGAAGTAATTATGAGTTTAGTTGAGTGCTTAATTAGGTATTAATTAGGTAAATTTAGTCTAATTAAGAATAATTAGGAAAAGGACTAAATAGAGTAAAGAGTAAAAGTTTAATTATAGATTAAAAGAAAGTATAAATGATCAAAATGGCAATTAAGCCAATTCATAAGTATGAGGTGGCATAAGCCGGGTAAGATTGAAGATTTTATGTGATGTTTTTTATTAAAATTTCATTAATAATCATTAAGGTTTAATATTAAATAATAAATTATATTAATTGTTATTATTATATTATGAAATAAGTTAAACAAAGAAAAATGTATGGCATTGATTTAATACAAATGTATTGATAAAAGTATATACATTTGTAATAATTATATTAAATTATTAGATAGATATTTATTAGATAAATAATTAAATTATAAGATTTTTGTGATAAATAAAATAAATGATGACAAATGTATGGTATAGATGATATTGTACATTTATAAATAAAATATATATGTACATTTGTAATATTATTATTTGTTGTTAAATAGATTTTATTAAATAAATAAGATAATTGACAAATAAATGGTATAAAATTTATACAAGTGTAACAAAATAAATATGTACAAATGTAATTAAACAATTGGTTTACTTAATATTTGAGCATAAGATATTTTATATTGATATTATATTAATTAATTAGTAATTAAAAAACAATAAAGCAAATAAAATAAAGTAAGTAAATAAAAGAAAAAGAAACAAAAGAAGAACAGAAAAGAAACAGAGAACAAAACGAAAACAGGGGAAGAAAAAGGGAAAGAAAACAAAAGGGGAAAATTGAGATTTTAAAGCTTCAAGTTTAATTGGTAAGCTAAATTTAGCCCTTTTCTCTTAATTTTGATGTTTTAGAAGCTTTAAAACAAAATTTTGTTGAAATTAAGTGGAGGTTATGGAAGTTCATAGGTTTTTGAACATGATTCATGTTGAACAAGTTGTTAAATTAGGGGTTTAATTGATAGAAATTTTAGTTAGAATTGATTAAAGGATCAAATTGTAAAGTGAGCTATAAGTTTTACATAGTTGGGATTAAGTTATAAGAAGTCTTAAATTAGGGATTAACTATGAATATTGATTAGTTGAGTTAAATATGGCAAGAAATTAAGTAGAAAAGAAGTATGAATTAAGCTAGAAAAGGAATTGTAAGCTTAGTTAGAATTAAATTGGGAATAAGTAGGAATTGAATAAAATTTAATTAGTATTATTATTATTTTTATAATTTAATGCTGTAATTAATAGTGAAATTAATTATTATTTTCGTAGCTAACAAGGAAAACGAGGCATCGGCATCCAAAGGAAAAGAAAAGATCATTGAGGAGTAAACGCGTATTCCGGGTTTGTATTACTATAACTTAAACTATTTACTAAATGTTATATTGAAATTGTAATCATGAGACATTTAAAGTAAGGTAAGTAATAACATTTGAAATTAAGTAAGAATATGTGTGAATATTGAATTATATGTGAATTGAAAGAATAGATGTTTTGATTTAATTGAATATTTGAAATTGTTGTGGAAATGAATTCGAAATTGGAAAAGTAAAATAATACCCTATTAACTTATCAGACTAGATTGGATACAAATGGCATGCCATATGATTTGTGATATGATGATGAGATTTGTAGTTCGGCCGACAAGATGATTCTGTTATTATATGCTTCAGTTTATCCGAAGAGGCATTTAATGCCTTATTGGTGTGTTTGGGAGGATCTGATATACTGGTGTGTTAAGGAGGATTTATATTATTCCGGGTGTGCTAGGTTGGATCTGGTGTGTTTGGGTGGAATCCATGTATCTGTCAGATTTCGAGCCTTGTTAATAGGGTAAATAATTGAAATGAAAATTTGAAAATGAGATTGATTGATTTGGCACTATTGAAAAGTACGAGAAAGAATGTATGAATTAAATTATGAATTAAATTAGTATATATATATATATATATATATATGAATTTAAGATTTATGAAGTGATATATAATCATGTATAATTAGTTTAACTGATTTTTTTAAAAGGCTTATGGTTGATGTTTGTAATGTATTAATATTAAATAAATTAATTTATAGTAATACCACTGAGTATGAAATACTCAGCGTACGGTTGTTTCCTTGCGCAAGTCATTAGAGTTCAAGGTCCAGTTCAGCATCCAGAAAGATATCGAATCCAACAAGAAAATTTTGGTGATATATTTCTTCTTTTTGTTTAAGTGGCATGTACTAGGTGATTGTACACGAGTCGTATATTATATGCTAAACGATCTTAGTTGTAAGTAAATGGTTATGTTCTTTTGGATGATAAATAAAATTTAAAGTTATAAATTAGTAAACTTAGTATTAAATCTTAAAATGGAATGAAAGATATGAATTAAATTTTTTTACATGCTAACTATAACCTTTATAATTAAAGTAGTAAATCAATTTATTAAGCATGATTTAGTAGCGTTCTAAGTATAAAATCTTTGATTGAAACATTGGTATTGGTTTGTTTTGGTTTTAAATTTACATGATGTTTTATATAAAAATAAGCAGAAATACTGTCGAAATTTTTTAAAAAAAATTCGGAATACTCGAACAAATTCCGTTCTACTTTTAATACATGTTTTGGGCTTCGAGAGTCCATTTTAGGGAATTAATTATTAAATTATACTATGAATGTTATTTTAATTGTGAATTATTCGTAAGTTGTTTGATAGGTTCGATAATACCTCGTAACCCTGTTCCAGCGACGGTTTGGGGTTAGGGGGTGTTACATAAACATAGTCCTACCTTATCCTTTGCACACCATCTCTGTCCATCCGATCACACTATGTAGGGTTATAAACACCTACCCATCCCTACACACATATAGTGTCGATGCGACACATAACAGATAATATGTAGTCAAGCTGCCAGAATATAGGCGAAGATTCGCCATACAGATCACTTCCTCCACATATACAATTCCTGTAATAGCCCGATTTTCAGTGGTGTCAGAAATAGTGGTTCGAGACCACCAAATCCAACGAGTAAGCTCGTAAATTTTATTATTTAATACTTACGAGTTAAATATAGTTTTAAAAAGATTTTTAATTAATAATTTATGTCTTATAATTAATTATTATGTTCGAGTGACAAAACCTTAGTTTAAGTGGTTTTAGAAAATGAGATAACGGGACCTCATTTTATAAACTGAGCCATAAATATTTTTATAAATATTTACAGAGTGTCAAAAATATGGTATTAAAGTTTAGTTGAAAAATTTTAATGTTTTGATAGTTAATTAATTAAAAGGACTAAATTGAAAAAGTACAAAACTTGTTAATTATAAGAAATAAGTGATTAAATGGCCTAATTAATAAACAATGGAGGACTTAAGGAATCAATATGCCTAAAATATATTAATGAGGCGACATAAGAGAAAAAAATAATAAAATAAAGCCATTCAATGGCAAAATTGTACTTTTGGTGAAATTAAAAATAAAACAAATTGAATGTCAAGGTTTCTAGATACTTTCTTCTTTAAATTTTAGTTCAAAACAGAGAAAGGAGAGCTCCTTAAGCTGGTTTTTCAATTTTTCTTCATATCATGATCGGGTGGAAAATCGAGGAAAATAAAAAATTACCAAAATAAACCTAAAACTTAATATTTCTACAATTTAGCCAGGTAAGTTCTTGTAACTAAATTGTGTATATTTATATATTTGAATTGAATGTTGTATATTTGAATCGTATAAATGTCATATATATGAAATTGATCACATATTCGACAATGCTCAATAAATATTAAGTCCCATTTGAATAAATGAAATTCGATGGATACAGGGTTCTCGAATTGGCTATAGTCCTGCATATGTTGCGAACACCATAGCTCGAAAGAGCGTCATGTTATTAGCTCTCATGAGCATCTCGATATTTGGCTCTCGTGAGCTTCCCGTTATATAGTTCTTGCGAGCTTCCCGTTATTAACTCTTCGGAGCATCCTGATTGGCTATGATCCTACATGTGTTATGGACACACTGCAGCTCTTATGAGCATCCTGATATATGGCTCTTCGTGAGCTTTCCGATTAAAGGCTCTTTGTGAGCTTCTCGATTAATGGCTCTCCAAGGCTTTTCGATTAAATGCTCTTTCATGAGCTTCCCGATTAATGGCTCTTCGAAGCTTCCCGATTAAATTCTCTTTCATGAACTTCCCGATTAATGGCTATCCGGAGCTTCCAAATATTGGCTCGCTTGAACTTCCTGATTACAGCTCTTATAAGCTTCCCGTTACATGACTCACATGAGCATCCCGTTATATGGCTCGAAAGAGAGCTTCCAGTTTAAGTGCTCGTATGAGTATTCCCGAATATGAATTGACAAATTACAAATTTGTTTACTTTGTTTGTACTACCCGTGTATCCATCAATATTTTAAATGATTCAACGGGCAAAATCCTAACATGAGAAAATATGAGTACGCGATGAATTATTACCTGTATATGCCTGAAATACATGAAACTAATATTACATGACACATTGAAATATTAGATAGAAGATACATGTGTATGAAACTTTCACGATGACTAAGCACATTAGTAATTACGAACTATTATCGAATATATATGTATACGAAATACATGAAAATGATGGTACATGGTATATTAAAATAAAGAAATGAATGATATATATTTATATAAAAAAAAGAAGAGAATGATATGCATCATTATATGTACATATGTAAATATCTTTTAGATGTTGATACAAGGAAATTATGTAAATTGAGATGAGTAATAACCTCAAGTATGACATATTGAGAAAATAAGTTTATCAATGTTGATTTATATGGAATATGTGAAAGTACGCTAACAAGTGTTGCTGTTGATGCTTAGGCAAATGCCAAGCTATTGATTGAATGGTAAAATGTTTATTTACATGATGCATTAAAATGGTAAGTACTTAAGAGAAAATATACAAGTGCTCATGAAATAGTGGTAAGGTTTAAATTGTCCAATTACTTATGAAACAACTTATCATGGGATTAATTCGAGAAAGGCTACGTTAAATGCACTAACTTGTGGCTATGGTAGAATATTATGCTTATGACTTGTGTGTTATGCACATGGAATGAGTGTGAAAAGTAAAGAAATGCAAACGAAAGTAAAGAAATTTAGAAGTGTTTAAAGTTTTTTAAAATCCTATATGTTAGGATAACATGTAAAAGTGATACTGTGGATTTATTCATCTTATGAGTCGATGAATATATTTTCATGAGTATCACAGTATCATTATTAGATTATTCACAATATGAATAAATTTCACATTTGAAATGAACTGATATGATTAAAGTTTATACGAGCTAACTAAGCATTCATTGCTTACGTTGTTGTTTTCCTTTACTTTTCAGATTATCGGAAGCTCGATCAAGTTGAAAGCTTGTAGGAGATATATCACACTATCCATCTGTTCTATCGGTGCTTTTGGATGTTTTGATTTTGGTTACAATGGCATGTATAGGTATTCTGGTTAATGTTGGCCTATATGTGTTTTGTTAAAATTAGTCACTTATTTGGCTTGTGTGTTGACACATTTTAAGTTTGGTGCAGATATGCCTTATATGATTGATGTGTGATTTGGTTTATGATTGTATGGTGAAAAGGTAAAATATTAGCCAAAAGTGCATTTATATACATGTGTTTTGGGATGTGATGAATTGATCAAGAATCAGTACCTTAATATATAAGGTATAAATATATTTAAATATATTAGTATTTAAAATACATTTTGACACTAGATGGCATGTTTTGGTAGGTAAGTAACTCAGTTTGAAATAATGCAAATTAGCTTGGTAAACCTTGAGTATAATTATGCATATAAGTTAGTTATACATATGAATATATTGAATACATGAACACACATGTTGTAACCTATTATCTGAGGTGCTTAGAGGAATATTGGTTGTATGTGAAGATATTATATATTTAAGGCTTGATTTTACTTGTTTTGGATGCTTAATTATGGCTTGTAGATATGCATAATGATGATTATAGGTTGACGCCAAATTAGGCGATAAAAATGGCTTGTAAAATGAATAATTTTCATCTACACGGGTAGAGACACGGGCTTGTATCTCAGCCTTGTATGACATATGGCCACGTGACATAGTTGTGTGCCTCTTGTATTTTTAAAACAGAACAAAACAGAATGTTCATACGGCCTAGCACACGGGCGTATGGCTTGGCCGTGCGACCCCTGCACCTTAATAATACAAGTAAGTATGCTCACACGGCTTGGCATACGGGCGTGTGGCTTGGCAGGCCGTGTGACCTAAGTTAGAGAGCTCACATGTTTGGACACGGGTTGGGACACGGCCGAGTGTCCCTATTTCAAATGCCCACACGACCTTAGACACAGGCGTATGTTCACTGCATTTTTGAAAATTTTGAATGTTTTTTGAAAAATTTTCTAAGTACTTGATTAAGTCCCAACTTGTTTCTAATGTATATTTTGGGCCTTGAGTGCTCGTATAAGGGACTTTAACATTGATATTGATTAATTTCTGATAAGAATGCTAAATGAAATGAAATGTCAGTTAATTGATCTGTAAATTTTGATAATACTCCTTAACCTGTTCTAATGCCAAATACGGGTTAGAGGTGTTACAATTCTCACCCCAAACATAGATACAAAATATAGATGCAGATATCAGATTAAACATGCTTAACATGCTCTTATATAGATAGATACATATTTAAAAAGTATAGTCAGACGTACGTATCAGTATCCTACTCAGATCAGTCTATCAGATTATCAAATCACATGAAGTAGGGTTTGGTTAGCCCTTACCGACCCTACAGTAGGTCCACAGTCGATCGGAATTACCCATGCGACCCTAGGAAAAATTTTAATATTCTGGGCCTACATGTCCGTGTGGCCTACACGGCTTGGCCCAATACCCACACACTTGTATGGCCCCCATGCCCCATCTGGCCTAACCCGTGTAGCCCATACGGCCACACTCACATCGTCACACGCCCATATCTTGCGCAAGGCCACGCCTTTGTCAGACATACGGGCGATCATATGCCCGTGTGGTGTCGACAGACTGTATTTTCGATTTTTGCTGATGCTCAATTTTTTGTTTTAAGAGTACACACCTGGTTCGTTTTTATGCGAAAGTAATCCCGAGCCTTTCCAAACCTAAAGACAACATCTCAACGCCCTATTAGCAATTGATCTACTAATTCAACAAAACTAAACCGAGCAACACTCAAAAACTTACCACCGCAAAAATGACTACATGCAGAAATTAATTTGTTGAAGCGAAAATCACAACTTCATCGCCTTCTCCTACACAACAGTTCGCAGAAATCAGATTCTCTATAACCATCGTTATGCCACTAAAATGAGAATGAAACGAAAAACTTATCGAGACCGCACGAAGGACAGGAAAAGTGTGAACCATTTGAAAGAAATCAAAAGGAACAAAAAACCAAAAAGTGAAGGAGGGACAAAAAGATGAAACGACAGAACCAAAGAGGAAAGGCAGAAACTAACATCAAAAAATTTGGAGGAGAGAGAAAAATTCAAAATAAAAAGATAAAATCCCTTAATCCCCCAATTTTAGGCACAACCTCCTACTAACCACTAAATCCCACTAATCCACTAACTCTCAACTTCTTCAGAATGTCGATTCCTCGAAACCTCTATCAGACACCCGAAGCAAAAACTATCACCTACACTCACGCAAGGATTCGAACACAAGACCTCCAACACACTAACTCCTTATTACTCAAACCAGCAAGCTCATTTTGATATGAATTTACCAACAATATTCCATAAACCCACCTAATAAGGATAAGGCTAAGACCAAAAATAACAAAATTTACAAATGTGAGACTTAAATCCAAGACATCATACACACACTCAAACATTTAACCACTGAAGCAAATACACATTTATGACAAGTTTCATAGAAACAAAATTAAAATTATTCAGGGCGTTACAATATATGTCAAATTTGATGTAAATTAAAATTTTCTAACTATTTCTTTTATGTAAAAAACTTTCAATCATTCAATAAATATTAATATAAATAATATTTTAATCAATATGATAGAGATATTGAATTGGTTAGAGAATTTACATGCATGACAAATATAATTATATCAATAAATTCAACGATTGAATTATTAAAATATTAATCGTAAAAAATATATAAAAGAATATAAATGGATCTCTCCGTTTTAGTGATAACATATCAAATATGATATGTTATAAATTTTAAAAATATAAAATTATTATTTTAATCTCATTCATATTCAATATTCTTTTCAACTTAATTAACTCTGGTCAGTATATGAATTTTTCTAGCTTCAAATTTATGACATGGTATGTTACACGTAATCATATTTAACTCAAGGTATTATTTTTTTTAATGTTTTACTCAATGTTATTTGAATTAGATTGGATTGATCAGTCGAATAAGTTGAATTGAGAATTAGTTAGGTACTGATTTAGAAGGTGTTTTTGAACCAATTAAATTAGAAATATGTACAAACCAATTGAACCGACAGCTGAATTGGTAGTTAAACTGATTGAGCCAAGATTTTTAATATTTTTAATCAGATCAATTAGACCCAACAAATTGGTGACTTGATCGGTTCAAAAACTTTGGTTGAAAGAGAAGATTCAATGTTACTCTTTCTTTCTTTCTTTTTTTCAAATTTGAATTTCCTACTTTTAAATAATTTAACTAAAATTAATTGATGTGGCACAATCTCGAATTGTCACGTTATCAAACTTTTATAGAACTCAATTTCAGTGACCAAAATGAAAAAACTAATAATTTTAAGTATCAACTGGACCAAAAAAAATCAAAATAATCCAAGTTCAAAAGTCAAAATTAAACTATTCTTAAATTTTCAAATCTCTCATCAATTAATTATATTGACATGAAGAGTAAATTACTTATTTATATCTATTCAAATCTGCAATGATATTAATATCAATCGAGTAATACATAATTAAATTAATTTAAATAAATATTAAGTATGAATAGACATAAATATATTTAACTTATTTTTTATAATATATAAATGTGTGTTAAAATCGCTTGTAAAACAAGAATGTTCTAATGATACAACGATATATATATATATTTATGATTGGTGGGTGAGAAAAACTTTACGAGAATTTCAATTTAGGCTTGGTTTATGAATGATTTTCAAAAGTATTTTGAAGAGAAATTAAAATTTTCGATTTCATAAAAAAATGATTTTGAATTAATTTTAGCTTGAGAAAATACTTTTTCTCTAAAATAAATAGCTTGTTTAAGCATATTTTTGTCTCAGAAAACATTCCTATATTGACCCAGATTCCCAAGAATTTTATATAACATTTTGAAAATTCTACTAACATGTTTTTCTTTTTCTTTTTACTATTTACTAAATTAGTAATTAAACATTTCAACTCCTTGAATAATTTTTTCCCAACATCACATCAATAGTTTTAAACACATTTTTAAACCCAATCTTCTTTTAATTTAATATTTTTTCCACACAAAAATTATTTTAAATTGGCCCTCAAAATAGACATGCTCCATTTTCTTTTAATTAGCAACCCATCAAAAAAGCGAATAAAGTTGGTCGTAAGGTTGACAACGAAAATTTCCACTAAGAAATTCATCCCTATATAAACAAAAAAGATAATGGAAAATAAATAAAGATAAAAGTTTGTCGTTAAACAGTTCAATAGATTTTGTCACATTAGAGCAATAATGTCGTGTTTATCAAGTAATTGACCTATCCTACGCATTACCTTCCCACATATTAAGGGTTTTTTTTTCTTCCTTTTTTTTTAATTTGCTGTTGATTTTTCTGTTTATATTTCGGCTTATAGTTATTTCTTTTAAGTAACATTATTTCAAGGTTTTTTTTAATGTTATTTTTGAGCGGTTAGAATTAAGTTGTGTATTTTGAGGTTTTCTTTAATGTTATTTCAGGTCTTCTAACCTACTCTTTTTTGGGTTGTCAGTCTAGCACATATAGAAAAGTAGGCATTTTTTTGTTTTTCAAAATTTAGCTTGGAAGTTTTTGGAAATCATTAAGATATCAATAAGTTGGGCTGAACAATATTGCATAGTACATAGCTGAGATTTATTTAGGAAGAATAACTCTAATCATAGGACTTTTTTAGGAAGTTATTGGAATGGAAGGGTAGCTAACTGTTAGGTATAGGTTTTTTTCACAAAAAAAATAATAATTTCATCATTGTATTAATTTATATTTATAATTTTAAGAAATTAAATTACAACTTTATCATTTGGGGTTAAAGTACAATTTAACAATTTACTAACTTATAATTTTATAAAATTTAATGGGCAAAAAATGTTATTTTCCCATTTTAGGAGGCCTTGGCCACTGTCAACCACTTAGTGCAGTTTTTATGCTTTACTACTACACCTAATGCTCGTTAGCATCTTTAAGGTTTTTATTTTTATTTTTATTTTTTAGTATAAAGAAGTTTTGGATGAGTGAAAATCTAAATTTATCATTATATTAAACTAATAGTTTGATTTTTTAGAGGTGTTAGAATTGAATTATAAATGTTTGGTGAAATCAAAATGTAATCTTAACTTTATATTAACTTACAAGTTTATAATTCTTGAAGGATTAAACTAACAATTCTCCATTTAGGGACCAAGGCTACTACCTATTTGTTGGAGTTGTCCCGAAAAATTATAAATATTAATACTCAAATTTTTAAAAAAATGTTTATAAGTACAAAGCAAAAATACGTGTTCGAGTAAGCATAAAATATAAAATCAATTTATTTCAACACAAATAGAGTAAGAACTGTAAAGTTAAACAATTACAATGCAAACATACCTTAATAATGGGAAGATTCTAAATTAGAACTAAACCTACACATGATAAGACTCAAAAACTTACAAATAATTATATATGATGAGTCTTGAACCTAAATATTCCAAACCCAAACTTCCATTTTTACTAGTCATGCTAAAACCAGCGTATTAATATTTGAATTTTAAATTTACCGAAATTTTATGTGACTAGCAAACCATCGTTGGCCGATTGTGGTTGAACCAAGACGACAAGATCCCTAATGTAGGTCTCCATTATATTTTTCTTTAAATTTTTTCTTTTAATTTTAAAGTTTGTTTAGAGATGTTGATATGAAATGGTTGCGTGGATTTTCAATGGTGGTTGACAGAGAAACGATTTTTTGAGTTGAAGCGCGTGCCATGCTTAAAGGATTGCATATAGCTTAAAAGAAAAGATTTAGGCAATTAGAAGTAATGTGATAATGTACTTCTAATGGAGACTCTGCTAATTGGTGGAGCTGTCAATAGTAATTTGGTGGATTTAGGTTTAATTAATTGTCTTTTCAGACGAAATTGAAAGATAAGATTTCGTCATATTCTAAAGTCTTAAAATATTGCTACTGATCAGATGGCTAAGTACCTAAATAATGGTACATTGGATTTATTGTTATTTGTGGACCCATTAAATTTAGTTCAAGGGACTTTGCAGTTCGATAATAATGGCTTTACACGGATTTGATTAGTTTAATATAATCATTTAACGTTGTTGTTTTCTAAAAAAAGAAAAGAGAAAAATATTAATAATTTGGGTCATTATGGCCAAAACAATAATAATTTTGGTCATTAACGATGCGTGCGGTGCACTAAATCGTAATTGGCAAGGAAATGCTTTAAAATAAGTTAATGAAAAACAGTATTTGCTATATTGCAAACAAAATCGAATTGGTCACGTGTATTGTACAGTAATAAAATAAATAAAATGTGACATTTCTTTTTAACTTAATAAAAAAATCACTACCAACAAGTGCCGGGTGTAGTGATTAATCACAGTATACTTTTTAGACCAGGTGTAAATTTAAAATTTAAAGAGATTGTTGAAAGGACAATCACGAACTCTAAACATGGATTGTAAAATAGACATAAACGATACAAAAAAACCATCAATACTAATGTGTTTAAGACCAACCAATCAGTTAACTAGATTTTAGCGATTCAACTTGTTTGTCTCAATTTTTGATTTTACCGATTTCAAGCAGTTTCCAATTCATTCAGTTCACCCCCTTTGTTTAGATTAGTATAACGGTCGAATCTCGGTCCAACCGACCTACTTCAATTAAATTTTGGGAGCACTGATCACATCATCAAATCTCAACGAAATCCAAATTCAATGACATAAATGGATCTAATTGCCAAGTTCAAATACCAAATTGAACCTAAAAATATACAAGTACCAAAATAGACCTAATTACTAAATTTAGCGACCAAAAATTATATTACCCATTTAAGAAACAAAAATTCTTATCTAAATACAATTTGATCTGACCTATGATGAAGTCTAATATCGATAGGTGAATATGTGATTTAAATTCAATTTTTTAGTGGACATATAAGCCTAAATTACTATTCATTAAACATTAAAAAAATAATTTTTAATATTTTTAATTGAGTAACATCAATCTAGTAAACCCCTTAATATAATATAACATAATATAAATAAATAAATTAAAATTAATTTTTTCCAACGAAGAAAATCGAATTTCTGTATTGACGTTATGAAAAAGCCAGTAATATGAATATCTTATCTGCACACCTGCAGTGCTCCCATGTGCTATTTTGTGCACGTGAGTCCACTGCTAACGAAGCACCTATTTTTTCTTGCTGCACACGCAATACGTACTCACTCTCTCGACTATTGTCTTATACTGCATGCAAAATAAGATTTTAAATCAATTTGATATTTTCACCATGTTAAAACAGTCCCTGTAATTTTATATAATTTAATATTTAGTCCACATACTTAAAAAATTAAAAATTAAATCCTTTTACCTATAAGAAAATTTTAACTATATGATTGACGTAAAATAAACATATTAAATTAATAGAAAATAAAAAAAACTTATCTCTCAAATTTTATCAAATATAAAGACTAACAACATATTTTAACCTAATGTCAGATCAATAATAACATTTCATGACTATAAAAATAATTTATATTCTTTATCAAATATTATTTTGTAATAAATTTGAGTGCGAGTTGCTGCATATAGAAAACGTGCATGGTTTTGGGTGGACGAAATCATTATTATTTGGGAATTGGACCACAATTTATCTATGGGAAATGTTTGATAATTAATTAGTGGCACTGAGTCAGATTTTATTAAAATAAATTATCTTCCTTTTTCAGGTAATAATACAATATATCTTCTTAATATATAGACTTAGATACCAGACAGAATCTATGAAAATCTTAAATTCAATAGATTGTACCACATCGTGTATGTGGGACAAAACAATTATATAAATAATTTGAATAATCTATTAGATTCTTATCATATCATTCTTTTTAACACGATGCTTAAAATTATTCATAACCTTTCCCCAACCTATAAATAGGAAGATAATGCGTTTCAACACATTCGAAACCCATGTCCTCAGTATTGACAATAATATTCATACTAATTGAATTAAGACTCAATCAGTAAGAATTATGTATATTTTAGATGTTATATAATTTTAGATTTTATATAGTCAAAATTGAGTGGGACTCAATTCAAATATGTATACATATATATATTTTAAAATTTTATAAAAATGAAAAAAATTAAAATAATTGAGATGAGACTCAGTGGAGAATAACAATAGTAAATAATTTAAAAATATATAAAATAAATATATTTTAAAAACAACAAAATTAATTAATAAATAAATATAAAAATTCTAAAGAATTCAAAAACTATAAAAGCTTTCCAAATTTTCAATAAAAATGTAAGAAAAAAATTAATTTTAACAATTTTAAAAATTCAAAAATGAAAATGAAAATGAAAATCCAAAATAATGAAAATAAGAGAATCTCAAAATAAAAAAAATTAACTTAATTGAGTAAGTAATATTAAATATAAGCTTAAAGCCTTAACGAAAAACACAATTAATTGGACTCTCAAATTTGAAATTGCATCAATTAAATTCTCTAATTAATGAAATTTATTATTGACAATTATAGTACTGATAAATATAGTTGAATCAACAATTATTATGTCGGCTTGACAATACATATATATATATATATATTTAATTGTTGATGTAATATTATTTTGTCATTTAAAAATTAAAAAATTTATAATAATCTATTAATTTAACTCTGACATGTAAGACACTTAAGAATGTATTTGGTACATCAAATCTCAGATTACCTTTCATAATAAAATTATGAGAATGTAAGTTTACCTCATTTGGTTTGTTTGATTGAAATGTAAGATTCAAGTGCTTAGTTGACAGAATATAAGGTTACTTAAAAGTAAATTTTACTATATTATCCTTGTTATAGAGTTTTTATTTCTACAAGTTTACTTCTTTTAACATTTTAGGTGTTGTTTGATAAACTGAAAAATTAAGTACTGAAATTAATTTATAAAATTTATTTGATATATTTGTTAAAACTAAATGTGGAATGTGATTAGTATGTTTGCTAAATGCAATTTTAAAATTTTAAAAGTAAAGTAATTGAAGGATAATATTAAAAGAAATAAAATAAAAAATTGAGAAAAATTCCATATTAAGTGATAAATAGATCCTTATCTACTTTTGCTCAAAAAAAAAAAGATCCGTATCTACTTGTTATTTTTCACACTTATTTGTTGAAAAGGTTCTATAATTTATTTTATTTTGAATGATCAAATGTGCTTAAAAATTAAATCACCAAAAATATTAATTTTCATTTGATTTAAGTTTTCAATGACTTATCCAAACAAGACCTTAGTCTTTTTTTATTATTATAAAAGTATAATAACTTAATAAATTTATTGCTATTACACCTTGATTTTATCATATGAATTCAATTCAACCACCATTGAACCTAATTATGATAATTTATTTATATGTTTTATCAATTTCTTGTTGTAGAGGAATTAGTTGTTTTTAATATGAAAAGAGGAATGAAACTAAAAATTTCACAAAAGTAATTATTATATTTATATTGAAAAATTATTTAGTACACTGTCAGTGGAGTTTTTAGACTCCATAAACAGGATCAAGACATTTTTAAGTGCCCTATAAAGGTATAGTAAAATATTAAAAAAACAGACACATATCAACCGACGAAGTCAAAACAGGCCCGACGTCGGGACAAGGAGGTCCCTGACGCCGGGACGGCGTGACAGTTTTTGGTAGTGGATGTGGCGACGACGTCGTGACAAGGAGAGTTGGCACGTCATGACGATTCGTGATGTTATGCAACCACGTTTTGTATAACTCGACAAGACCTCTTCTTCCAGTTGGACTCTGATTATTTCATGGTTATTTTAGTCATTTTAGCCCTTAGTATTGAACCTATTTAAAGGGTCTTTGTAACCCTAATTTAGACACGCCAATCAGCAATGACTTTTCTTTGAAGGCGACAAGATGTAGTTGCATATGGAATTTTGGTGAGAGTTTGAGAGAACTTTGTGAAACCCTTTTTGTGAGAGCTTTGGGTGTGAGTTTTGTATTTGGGGTTTGGGTTTTGTATTATCTTTGTACTCTCATTTTGTCTACTCCATTAATATTAAGTCAATACTTCTTTTGTCATGGTTTTTATTCTCTTTGAAGGAATTTTCTACATAAAATTTGTGTTAATTTTTTTACTTTTTTTTTTCATTATTTATACAAGTCCATCCTAACATGCATAATTATCTTTAATTTGCTAGGCTCACATCATGAATACCAATCTATTAGCAATTAACTGTCTAATTTAATGCAAATTAACAAATCAATATATAAACGCACAATAAAATGAAGTACTCTAGCAATAATGCTATGCCCAAAACAAGAGAAATAGGTTTATCTTCAATGTATTTGGTCACTTCCCAACTTTACTTATTTTTATTGGAAAATTTGCTTCAAATGGAAGGATTAAATTGAATAAAGATTTAAAAGTTGATGATTAAGTTTGTTATTATGTCTAACATATAAAATATTGTTAAATAATTCTTAATACCTATAACTCACCAAATCAAAGGATAATACGTGGTTAAGCGTGATTTAACACACGTGATCATGTGTATGTTACAATAACAATGATGTCAACTCAACTAAACTTAATCGATGATAAAATATTAAAATAAATATTTAACAATAGAAAAATTATTTTACTCTTTCATCAAATATATAAAAATTAATTCGATTATTTTTCAATAAAAGAATCAAAATGTAATCCAAATATATAGTAATGATTTGATTTACATGGTAATTAGTATAGAATAAAGATTTTTTTATAAACAAATAAAGAATAGTTTTAATGATATAAGGCTATTTATGTAATTCAAGTCACCAACCATGTCCAATTTCTTCACCTTACTCCTTTATAAGACATCCCAAATAAACTCTACATTCCCACAAGTTGTTTAAGAGAAAGACGAAGACGAAGAAGAAGAAGAAGAAGAGCAAAGCAAAAAGAAAGAAACCCTTATTCAACATCTCCATCCATTTCTCTCCCATTAAAACCCTACTCTGTTGATTATAGAGATATAAGGGAGATAATATATAATGGGTGGTGGGAAGAGATTTGCTGTTCTTCTGTGTGCTGAGGATTCCGAGTACGTTAAAAAGAGGTACGGCGGCTACTACGGCGTTTTCGTGGAAATGCTGGCGGAGGAAGGCGAGACTTGGGACGTGTTCAGGGTGGCCAACGGTGAGTTCCCCGACGACGAACAAGTTGACCGCTTTGATGGCTTCGTTATAACGGGGAGTTGCAATGACGCGCACGGCAATGACGCTTGGATATGTCGGCTGGTTTCGCTTTTGAAAAAGTTGGATTCTTTGAATAAAAAAGTCCTCGGGATTTGCTTCGGTCACCAGGTTGGTATATTTTAATTTTAAGTAATTAACATTTAATTATTTTCTCTAGTCCTTTATTATTACTATATTATGATACATATACTATGCACGTAAAAATTAATATTTATAACGTATTATTAATATTATTATTCATTTCATTTATTTAATAAGAATATAGTTTTTGCTCGATTGATATAGATATTATTGTCAATACAATATGACGTGAGTTCGAGTATATTAAAACGTATTATTATCTCAGTTATAGATTGAAGTGAAATTATAAGTAGTTTTATACATTAATAAATATTATTGGTCACAGTATCCATCAATTATATTAATGAGGGGATATTAAAAATTGAGTGGTCCATAGACCATAGTGTACTGACATACTTTCCATCTAATTTGGAGGTTTTTATTTTTTAATTATGGACCAACGTTTTCAATCTTATGCCACTTTTCTTGGCCGCAGAAAGGCTTAAATGATGAAATTTGTATGGTGTGAACCATTGGTTAAAATGTGCAAAAAATAACCAAAAGCCAAAGACCTTTGTTTATTTTTTTTATTATGATAATTTTTTTTCCAAAAATGGTATAAAAAAGTAATATTTATTTAAAACTTGAATATAAATTTTTTCACTAAAGGCCAAAGGCCAAACCTGAATTGTGAAGTGAAAGAAAATAATCATTTGTTGCACATGGGTTATGTTTGTTTTGCCTTTTTCTTCTGTCTTCACCAAATCCCATTATTCACCACTTAATTAACATTTTGTTTTATTTACTAGAAGTCCGGTCGCACAAAGTTAATTGAATGGGAGGATTTGAATAAAAGTAGGTTAGAAAAATAAATTTAGGTAAAATTTAAATTCTATTTTTTAAATAAGTTAGGCATTGTATAAAATTATTTTTACTCTAATTTGACCCGAATATAATAATTATTGTTGAGTGAGGACTAAAATTTTAAAAATCGAAAAATATAAAAGTTAAAAATGACCAAACTAATATATACGAAATTCATAACTTTTATAAATACAGGGAATTAATAGCAGAAATATTTAACCTTAATTAAATTATGGATGACCCTAGGAACTTTAGAGGTTATATATATGAATGAATGTATGATAATGTCGACAACTCAGGAACTGGTTGGCAGTCTCAGCATATGGATTTAAACAAAAGCTGCCTTTGTTGTCAGCCGCAAAGTTATTGGACTCACAGCTCATTGGCTGAATACTGATGGAGAGAAATAAATTCCATGAATTGATTTAGGAATTGATATAAATCAATTGAATTAGTGAATGAATGGATTAAATCTAATTTAATTAATTGAATTGATTGAATTAATAATCATTGATCTAATTAGAAAAAAATTGTGAAATTTTCTGAATTTCCCACCAATTGCACCACACGTATATTTTCTCCATATGATTCATACAATGTAATATGATTTCTTTGACCTAAATGTTCACTTTTCTTAACTATCATAAGGTTCTCAGCCGTGCACTGGGAGGAAAGACAGGCCGTGCCATCAGCGGTTGGGACATTGGTGTCACAACCATTCATTTCTCATCATCTTCATCAAAGCTCTTTTCGTCTTTGAAAATCCCAACCACTCTTTCCATCATCGAGTGCCACCGTGACGAGGTTTGTCGATTTTACCAAGAAGAACATTCGATAATCTATTGTTTCGAGATTTAAATTAATGTTTTTTTTCCCCTTCTAATGTACTACCATAGGTCCGAGAACTTCCGCCGAAAGCAGAGGTGCTTGCATGGTCCGAGAAAACTGGGGTCGAGATGTTTCGATATGGGAATCATATCATGGGCATTCAAGGTCACCCTGAATACACTAAAGACATTCTTGTTCACCTCATCGATCGGCTCAGCCAACGCGATTTCATTGCGGTAAATCGATTGTTATTTAATGGTTGAATGGTGAAGAATAAATAAAAAGATTTTGAAGGGTTTTACGTATCAAATGCAGGACTCATATGCTGATGATTTGAAAGCAAATATGGGGAAAGTGGAGCCTGATAAAGATGCATGGAAGAAGCTATGCACCAGCTTCCTCAAGGGTAGATTATGATCCAAATTTACAAAAAAATAAAAGAAGATTGAAGTTGAAGAAGTATATGTTGAAGTGACATGGGTTGCCTAAGAACTTGGATTTCGAATGATCCATTTTGATTTCCAAGAAAAATTAATATTCAATTATTCATAATTATATTTTTTTCATAATTGGTTTTCTATTCTTAATTTTGAAATAATAAATTTAAATTTGATATCTAAAATCATTATCATCAAAATCAATTTATTGTGATTATTGGAGTGTTCCAACTTTAAATGTTATAAGCACCTTTCTAATTTCATTCCGGGACTTTTGGTGTGTAATTCCTCTAATATTAAGTACTTTTAGAACAGAAACAAGTTGGTAAAATTGATAACAATATTAAAAGAAATCATCCAAATTTTTGACATGACATGTATGTCGGCACAAATTTAACATGATATTGACAGTAAGGGTAAATTATTAAAATAGTAATTTTTGTTTGTTTCGGGTTACATTCTAATCACTTACGTTTTCGTATTGTAACATTTTAATCACTGAGCCTTTAATTGCCGTTAACAATATAATGGTAAGCTGAAGTGGCACGTTAAATTATCATTTTAAACAAAAATTTTAGGTTAAATTCTACAATTGATCCCTATTTTTTTTCATTTTGAGCAATTTAATTTTTTTTCTTTTATGTTCTTTTCACTTTTTTTTTTAATTTTCCATTCTCTTCCGCTTCTCTCTCTGTTTTCCTCCCTTCTTCATTTCTTTTAATGTAGTTTTTCTATGTTTTTCATTTGTTAAAACTAGTCCACAAGCTTGCCTCACTCCAAAAAATTAAATTGTTAAAAAAATAAAAGTATAGAGACTAGTTTTAACAAATGAAAAATAAAAAATTACGTTAAAAAAATAGAGAAGGAGGAAAACAGAGAGAGAAGTAAAAGAGAATGGAAAAAAAAAGGAAAAAAAAAAGGGAAGTTAGAAAAAAAACATAAAAGAAAAAAATTAAATTGCTCAAAACGGAAAAATATGGCCAGATAAACCTAAAATTTTTATTTGAAATGATGATTTAACGTACCACATCAGCTTACCGTTATACCGTTAACGATAATTAATGGCTCAATGATTAAAATGTTACAACGCGATAACGTAAGTGATTAAAACTTAACATTTCAAACATAAGTGTCCACAGTGTAACCTGACGTAAATAAAAATGACTATTTTGATTGTTTACCTGAACAATAATATCTAGAATACAATAAAATAATTAATTTTAATATAAAGTGAATTTTAATTACAAAAAAATACATGCATCTAATATTAATATATTGTAAAAAAACTAAAATTGTGTGTTTTTTTTACTTTAATTTACTAATTACTTTAGAAAATAAATAAAATATGATTGGCTCTATTTAATAAAATTAAACAAAATAAAGTGAAAAATATATAATTATTGAGTAAAAGTTTTTTCTTTTGGGTAAATTATAAGAAGAGGACAAAACCCTAAACAGCAGCGCGACTAGCACAACTTAAACTTAGACCACACTTGAAGTGGCGGACATCCTAAACATCATGCCGACAAATTGATTCCATTTGAATTAAATAAAGAAACATTTTAGTTGACTTTTTTCTCTAAAATTTTCCCTTTTTTTTAGTTAATTAATTAATTAAATCAAAATATCTCTTTTAAAAGCCACATGTCAGCTTTTATAACAAATCAATATTCACTACCTGTACAATTTTATTATTAATTATCATATTTATTTTAGTCATCTTCATCAATGTTATCACTATTTTGAATGATTTTTGTTAACACCCTTAATTATTTTAAAAGTATAGGGACTTGGTTGGTCCATTCTTTAATAACTTGAAATTAGAAGAACTGAGTAGAGACTAGACCTGTCTATGGGCTGGGCGGCCCGGCCCGACAGCCCGCCCGAAATATGGGAGGGTTCAGGTAAAAATATAGGCCCGAAATATGGGCTTGGGCAAAAAAACGAGGCCCGTTTAAAAAACGGGCCGGGCCTCGGGCACCACTTTTTTGGCCCGGCCCGAATATAATAAATATATATTTTTTATTTTTATTTTTTAATTTTAAAATACTTTTAAAATATTTTTATTTTTAAAATAATTTTTTAATGTTTATTAAAAAATGGGCCGGGCCGGGCTCGGGCTTATGATATTTTTCCCGGGTCGAGCTTGGACAAAATTTCAGGCCCATATTTTGGGCCGGGCCTGGTTCGGGCCTAGGAGGCAGGCCGAAAATTTTTTTCGGGCCCAGCCCGAACCCGGCCCAGCCAATGGACAGGTCTAGTAGAGACTCTCCCATAAATAATTACATTTAAAAATAATAAAAATAATTAAATTAAGAGGGAAGATAGTTTACAGCTATGGCTATGATGATATAATTAAGCAATTATTACACTTTGAAAATCATAACAATGGGCAAATTATCAAAATGGTCACTTTTATTTTCTTCAAGTTATATTTTAGTCTCTTATGTTTGAAATGTTATGTTTTAGCCACTTACGTTAACGTGTTGTAACATTTTAGTCACTGAGCTATTAATTGCCGTTAACGGTGTAACGGTAAAAGAAAAAAAGTACTCAAAACGAAAAAAATATAGGCACCAATTGTATAATTTAACCTAAGATTTTCATTTGAAATGATGATTGAATATGCCACATCAGCTTACCGTTACCCATTAATAATAATTAACGCTCAGTGACTAAAATGTTACAACATGTTAACATAAATGACTAAAACGTAATATTTTAAACATAAGTGACTAAAATATAATCTGAGACAAACAAAAGTGACTATTTTAATCTAAGAAGTACAAGACAAATAGTGATCTTCATAGCCAATGAAAACAACAATACACAAAGTGTAGAAACCATGGATGTAATGTAACAAAGCATCAAAACTGGAAAACAATAAATTGACAAAGAAGTTAACTACCAAGAACTCACTCCTTGGCTTCCATGGACAGTGCTGCTTTGAAAGAAAGGATGTCGACTGCCTGCGTTATCGATGGGCGGTCAAAATAGTTTGGGTGAGCACAAGCCAGCCCAACTAACAGCAGCCGTTCCATTTGTTCCATGTCGTAATTGCCAGACAATCTTGGGTCAGCCGCATCAAAAAGACTCTCTTTCCCATATAGTTCCCAAACCCATTCCACCAGTTTTGTTTTGAATCTCTGGCCGTTCCTTTCGATTAAAGCAATGGCCTTCTTTTCGGAGGCTATTTCTAAGGCAACAATACCAAAGTTATATACGTTGGATTCTTTAATGGCTTTGTATGTGTCAAGACACTCGGGTGCTATATAACCGCCGGTTCCGAGCATAACCTTAGTTGTTTGAGACCCTTGTCCATGGTCAACAACCCTAGCCAACCCAAGGTCACTAAGCTTGGCATTGAAACTCAAATCCAACAGAACATTGCTTGACTTGATGTCTCGATGCAGCACGCATTGGTCACATTCTTCTTGCAAATAGAACAACGCTGAGGCCACTCCCATGGCGATTTTATACCTTGTATCCCGTGTCAACAAGCATGGCTGGCGATTTTATACCATGTATCCCGTGTCAACAAGCATGGCTCTCTATGTAGATGGTAATCGAGACTCTTATTTGGAAGGAACTCCTTATTCTCATGGCACCAACCGATGAGTTGGACCAAATTCCTATGCCTCAATCTGCCACTAGTTGTAACTTCTGATTCTACTCTTTCACTCCTTGGTGATGGGTGTCGAATCCACCAATATAAACCTACACCTTAGTTTGCAAATTATGCGATGAGGGGGAATAGGGTCGATCCTCGAGACCGGTTTATCAGAACTGCTGTTGCTCGCTTGACCAGATTTATGTCGGGGTAGCTGTCGTGCCCAAGACATTTGGGGGGATAAAAATTTGAAAACCTAAAATTAACAGAAAAATAACGTCAAAAGTAAAAGTTGAAAACAGAATAATAAAAACCGTGAAATAAATATTAAGGAAATTAATTAGAATGAGCTCAGCTTTAGACATGAATTTTCCTCGTCTTTGAACCGATTCTCGAAATTGGATGAACTCCTCTTTTCCAATAAGCTAGTTATAGCTACCAAGGATGCCTCGGACACCAACTCTTCCTTGTGTAAATTAGTTATGGAACGTCCAATAACTAATTCTTACCGATCGAACAACCACGAAATGTTCGTGATTTAGAACTCCAGCAGCTTTGCGTTCTAGAAGAGCCTAGCTCGAACCAATACCCTCAACCGCGTGGGACATTTAAATCCGGTTACTACTTCCCTTGACGGAACCAAACAGCAATCTCCACTTGGCACGCCAATGTGTTCACAGAAAACCGATTAGAAACGTTCCTTTTGGAATTCCAAATGTACGTTTAACCACACTAAACCAAACGATGTCTTTTTTGACTTAGTGTTGATCTGACTTTATGAGTTGACAAAATCATACTCTTAATCCGGAGAAGTAATAAGTACTGGAATTTTAGGAGTTAAATGGCTCGGGTTCGTAACTCACGGGTTTTGACGAGGCTAATTTCGGCCAAAAGCTGAAAATAGGTTTAGTTGGCTAAGGTTTGGGGCATGTTGGTATTTGATAAATTAAATAAGGTAGGAATGGTGAAAAGATGGGTGATGTGATTGAGTATGGGGGTTGGAATATATTAAACTGGGGTGGTTGACTATTTGGAAAAAAAAATTGAAAAAGGAATTGCAAATGGCTTGATTTGGTGATTAGCTACTGGAAATTAAAAATTGAAGGAAAGGAAACTAAAGAAACAACAATACTACGTGAAAAAAGACAGAATGTATTGAAAGACAAGAACTTAATATTTTTGATTCATTCATAAATGAACAATACATGCTCTATTTATACTAGAGGATTTACTAAATTAGGAGCCAACTAGTCATAGGAAATTAAGGAAAAATATCCCATAATAAAATAAATCCCGAAATAATCTCCCCCACTAAGTCAACAAAATTTTCAGCTAATTAATATTGGAAAAATTCTACTTTGGCCCTCCTTCTTTGCTTCTTTCTTTAATTTGGCCCAATTGTTTCCTTTTTCTTCTATTTAGCCCCAAATTGCAATCCTGCACAAAATTCAATAAATATGGCAAAATTAGTGGTGCATTCTCATAAATTAACCAATTTAATTACATAAAATATGTAACTTTAGCATTTAATCACTTGGTGAGAATTTGGAGTTTTCCTTTTGACAGCAATACTACAGTTGATGTTACTCAAGAAGCCTAAATAAACCTTCCCAAGACCTCCCTCTCCAAGGAGCCCTTCATCGGCAAAATTACTAGTTGCAAACCTGAGTTCCCTGTAGGAAAACTTCCTAGCTGCTGTCACCATTTCCATTTTTCTGTTGACAGACATGGCTTTATCTTCCCTCATCCTACTGTACTTTTCTCTCCTACAGAATAACCAAACCAGACCCAGAACTAGGAGTAAAGTAGAAATGCCACCAACAATGGCTACAACTACCATAGCCATGTCAGGCTATCCCCCAACCCTCGACTCTCAAGCTTTCCCAACTATTGTCTAGCACCGGTCAGGCATCGTCAACCATCGACTATCAGATTCGGATATTAATTTTAAAATGAAAAAATGTAAAATAAATTAGTTTTTTATTTGATTTTATATTAATTTTTAAATTTTAATTTTTTTGGGTTCGAATTTTTTTGAGGATTTGGAAATCCACGTATGGTTGAAAATGTTAAATTCAGAAATTTTACTGACCAATATTGCTATTTAATTGGGTTCAGATTTGGATAATAAAAGTTGGATTTTTTTGAATTTGGATTTTAAGACAAATATGTGGATTTGGATAATCTAGAATTTACAAATATCCGACCTACTGCCATCTCTAATTAATAGAGTAATAGAAAGTTAACATATCATGTTATATCATCATTTGAAAATTTTAAATTAAATTTCACAACTAATATTATATTTATATTTTGAGTAATTTAATTTCTTTTTACCGAATGAAAATAAAAAGGTATAAATATTGACCGTGTAATTTGACCTAACATTTCTTGTTTAAAGTAATGGTATAATATACTACATCAACTTGTAGTTCGTTAACAATGATTCACAACTTAGTAATTCAAACGTAATTTAAACTATATATAATTGACTAAATCTATAGTTTACCCATAATTTTCATTAAGTTTTAAATCCATATAATTTAACTTTGAAAAATAATATAAACCTATGTACGGGCCCAATTTTACCCGGGCCTTAGATACCAAACACAGAACACAAAACATAAACAAATTTAAAACAAAATCCCTAAGCCCAATTACAAATCCAACCATGGCCCAAACTTAAAACAATTTCAGCAAAAATCAAACCCTAGTCCCAGCCTCCACGCCGCTCCTCCTCGGGCGCAACGCCCACGCCTCGTCCCAAGGCCTACCTGGCCACCTTGCACCAAAATGGCAAAAAGCCGAAACCTTCGCCTCCGTTGACTTCACCAGTACCTGCAAACAAAGCAAAAAAGGAGAACCACAACAGCAACAGCAGCGATATTGGACAGAAATGATAAAAATAAAATAGGAAATAGAATAGATTTTTAGGATTATCTTTTGGCTATAAAAGCACCAAAATCTGTATTAAAAAAAAGGAACCCGAATGAAAAGCAGATCAAAAAAGAAAAATTGAAAAGGTTGACTCCAATGTTCTTCTTCTTTCTCAGTTTTTAATTTTTTTATATTCTTCTATTTTTTGTTGTTTGCCCTTTTTTTTAATACTTTTAAAAACTAAAAACAAAACGAAAAAGAAAAGAAGGGGATACCTACCGGTCTCGAAAGCCCGTCGCCGGAGACCACCTTCGGCGTTGGAATCGGACTAAAAGGGGTACGAAAAACCCCTCCTTTTTCGACTTTTCGGGACTAAAAGGGTATATTTTAGAGGGGATTGAGATCGAGGTTCTAAAAACCCAACTTTTGGGTACCCCGGCCACCGCCCGCGGTGGAACTGGCGGCGGTTTCTCGCCGGATTCTGGGGAACGCCCGAAGGAGACAGAGAAAAGGGGGATTTCATTTTTCTCTTTTGAGTTAAAACAAAAAAATAAAAATAAAAAATAAAGAACTTTTTTTATTTAAATAACCATTTTTTGAAACGGCGCCGTTTTGCCTTATGGCCTCCTACCCGCGAGCCGACCCGACCCGCAACCCAGGATCCGCGTATTTCCATATTAATGGGATATTATCGCGTAAGGTCCTTCCGCTTTTGCGCTTTAATGCAATATGTCCCTTTTTTGCTTCTTTAATTCAGCTACATAATTTTATTTATGTTTCATTTCAGCCCGTGTCAAAACGCTGCGTGTAGGGACTGGGATATTTTCCAAATCGATCCCCTGGGCTTCGCACGCGTTATAAATCAGTCCCCTTTTTATTTTCCATGTTAAAATTCGCCCAGTATTTTTGTTTTTACTTCGATTTAGTCCATGATTTAGCAATTTCATTATTTAGTTTATTATTATTATTATTATTAGTGTTATTATCATTATTATTACTATTATTAACTATTATTAATTTTATTTTCCTTTTATTTATTTGTTACTACTATATTAATTAGTAATATATTATTTTTAGCTTCATTTTTATTCTATATATACATACATATACACCTATACATGTACATATTTTTTTTATAACTTGTTTATATATATGTATACGTACATACTTATATATTCTATATATTTTAATTTACATACATATCTATATATATGTATTTATATACATTTTACGAATATATTCACATACTTACATGTTTTATAAACTTTATATACATACACATGTATATACACGCTTACATAAACTTTATAAATTTAATATATATATATATATATGTTTTCATATTTTCATAATTTTATATATATACATATATATTTCCCTTGTATGTACATACATATTTTCATATTTTATAATTTTCATATATCTTACTTTATTTTTGTGTTCATTTATGTATTTATTTATATGCCCATTATTGTGCTTTAATTTATTTATTTATTTGCTATGGTATATGCATGATTGATTTATTTTATCATTCGTTTTTGTTGCCTTTTTTATTATTCCCATTATCATGTTTATTATTCCATCATGCATATAAATATCATATTTCAAAAAAAAAAAAGAGAAAATATTTCTAATTGAGGCAATATTTAGCGTTTGGAAATTCGAGAAAACGTGCCCTAAGGTGCTGGGTGTCGATTTTTCTCGTTCAACAAAATAGCTAAATATCCTTTCAAAATTTTAAAATAAGGCAATGTTTTGCGTTTGAAAATTCGAGGAAACATGCCCTAAGGTGTTGGGTGTCGATTTTTCTCGTTCAACCAAATGGCTAAATATCCTTTTAAAAAAATTCGAAATAAGGCAATGTTTTGCATTTGGGAAATTCGAGAAAACGTGCCCTAAGGTGCTGGGTGTCGATTTTTCTCATTTAACCAAATAGCAAAATATCCTCTTGAATTTCAATCCATATCATCCGAGTTGTTTTTAGGATCGTATTTTTAAATTCATTAAAGTTTTCAATTTTTCGACACTAAGACATTAAGTAATCAACTAGGTACCAATTTTGGGCGTATCGAGGGTGCTAATCCTTCCTCGTGCGTAACCGACTCCCGAACTCATTTCTCTGAATTTCGTGGACCAAAATCGTTGTTTTAGTAAAATTAAATCGTTTATTAAAAACAACCACTTTTCAAGGTGATCCGATCACACCTTATCAAAAAAAGGATTGGTGGCGACTCCCGTTTTTGTTTCATTTTTCAAAACTCAAGTCGACCCCGTTTTCAATCAAAAAATGGTGTCAACAACCCAAAATCCAAAATAACTTAAAAAAATTTTATGAAAAAAAATGGTAGTGATCGTATTATAAATTTTTTAAATTTGGTGATTAAAATATAATTTAAACTATATGACTCATCATTTTAATAGAGTGATAAATCGAAAGTGGGATATAACTAATACAAATCCAAAAATAAATCAAATATTTATTTTATGTAAAAGATAATTTAATTTTTCTTTTGTATTTTCATGTCTATTTTATATTTATGTTCGAGATTCATAGTTGTTCTTTTAAGAATATCATCTTCAAAGTTCAAACTCGTATCTCTCTTAAAGAATACAATATACTTTAACATTGCATCTAATACTTGTTGATATAATCTATAATAACTGACATTAATCTGCAATTATTTTCTTTGGTTGGGAACAATTGTAATATTAAAATAAAAATCTTTTGTAATTTTTTATACAATTTTAGAATTACTCGTAACCTCTTTCAATTCATAAATATAAGGATAATACGCTTTAATACACTTGAACACACGTCCTCTTATATTAACAACAAACAATAAAAAATCAAACCGCTAAAACTCGAGTTCATAGACTTACCTCGTTCTAACATCCAACACGTTAATTGGTATTATCAAGGTGAACATCGAACACACTCTTTGAAAATGAGGAAAGGGGATTGGTGCCTTCATCGAAATGATTTCGTTTCGTTGTAAAATTTTAAAGTAATTGAATATATAAAAATGACCACATATTCATTTAATATTATTTGTATAATGGCTTAAATGGGTTTTTTTTTTGTAAGTAAAGCAAATTGTAAAAGTAAATATTGACTCATTGATTACTTAAGATTTAATTAAAATTAAGTTGCATTACATGATTAAATTGTAACAAAAGAAAACAATTTATGTTAGTAGTTAATCTAAATTATTCATATACCATGGGGTCAAATTAAACAAACGACTAATATAAGCAATATTATGTTGTCTATAAGTTCAATTAGAGAGATAGCTTGTCCTAGCTATCGAAACAACCACCAAAAATAAAGATATATATGCGATTGTTTGAATTGACAATACATTAGATATTAACCAAGTTGAATTTATCCTATGATCTTAAGGTAGTGGGTTAAATGTTATTATGTTGGGTATATGACTTATACATGATAATGCTTCACTCACAATTGTTGAATAATAGCTCCATAAAAATAGTAAATCATATATTCTCATTGACATTGTATGAGTCATTTGTTTGGGTCAAATTATTTTATCATTACTAGTATGAGTAATGATCATTTTCATTGCGGAGTGTACTGTTGTCAAAGTTTCCAAAATTAAAACATACGGAGTGTACGGTTGTCAAAGTTGCCAAAATTAAAATATACTTGAAAAAATTTAGTAGAAGCGATAAGTAGGGTCGGATTCACAGGGATTAGTAGAAATTTTATTCCTTCAACTAAAACAAATAAAATTTTGGGAAAAATCAATGAGATGAAACTCTAGTTAAAGTAAATTATTCATTTGATTTAAGAGTTCGATCATTGATGCAAAGATGATTTTCAATGTTCTTTAATAAATTGGTTATAGTTGCCGATGATTGTCTAGCAACCTAATCTCTTCTTATCTTATTGATAATTAAGACAATTGTCATTAATTACTTCCCTTATTGATAAACAACCCTATAACAATCACTTAAGAATTTAATCTATCAATAGCATTAAGAACGAAAGACACACAATCAATGTATATCTAGGCTAGATCACATGCCCACACTACACAAATAATCCTGCAGTAGTCACAAATATTAGAAGTCAATAGATTGACTAATTATCTAATTGGCAAAGCATTTGTTCAAAGCTATCAAATACAATTAAGAAGGCCATTGTATGATTTTAAAGGGGCCATTGTATTCATGTTTTAAAAGGCCAATTAAGAAGGCAATTAAAGATGTCATATTACAGGGTTTTTCTTTTGAGGGCTACAAGATGTAATCACAGATGAGTTTTGGTGAGAGTTTTCGTAGTAATTAAGGAGATAATTTTGTTTTTGAGTTACGAATTTGTATTTGGGTTTTGGGTTTATATGTTTAGTACATTTAGGTTTATTACTCTCGTTTGTTTACTCATTTGGTGAAAAGTCGAAGCCTCCTTTGCCCATATTTTTTATCCTCTTCGGAGGAGTTTTCTATGTAAAGTATTTGTATTCATTCTTCTCTATTGTTCTTATTCGTTGCCTAAACAAGCTGATCCCCAACAAAAACTCATGTAAAAAATAATGCCTATTCAAAATAAGCGAAAATTTTTCAGTTTCTTTACTAAAAATATAAGACATGGAAGTGACTAAATATTACCAACTGAGTTAGTTTATTGCTAACTCATATAATAAAACATGCCTAGAAAATAATACTCCAACCTAATGTAAGATAAATGATTTGCATTATAAAAATTGTGAATGAATGGGCAAAATGATGAAAAATAGATTGCATGAATTACTATACACAGAAAATGTACTTTTTCAAAGAGGCAAAAGATGACTTAAGATTAATTGATTTTCTATAAATTTTATTTAATTGAATGAATAAATTAAATAATTGAGTTCAAAGTGAAAAATTAAATTACATAATCATCGTAATCTAAATTTACTCGGATAATTAAATAAATTTGTCCATAAATTTTAATTAAATAATTAAATATTTCAGCTTAATTTTTTCATTCAAGCTTAAAAAATTGGACCCATTTAGATTGACCCAATTGGCACAAAGGGGCATTGATGTCGTGGCATAGGGAGTGCCCTCCATTAGTGTGTCATTGACTTTGGTTATCTTGAGTCTTACATGTATAAAACTCCCCCGATTTAATTAATTTGGAGCTTTGAATTAAAATTAAATTTTTGTATATTTTCCTTTATAAATACCCTAATTGATATAATACAAATTATTAAGAGAAACTCTGCAGCAAATTTTTTTTGGTATTTTATTTGAATAATTTTAGTGTACTAAAAAAATATTTTTCTTGAGTTGAGATTTTAAATTGAGAGCAATTATAATTGCAATCATTTAATAATTATAATTTGAATTTATAAGTTTAAATTTTGGTTACGAGTTGGAGGTTTGCGCAAAGCTCTTCTCAAGGGAGTCTCTATTTTTGTTTTGTTTTCGATTATTTGAGTTAGAGTCTACTCTCTAAACAATTGTGAGCTCCAGAATAATGAATAAGATGAATTAATTGAAAGCTTAAGCATTTGGATTTTAATTCGGGTTGATAGAAAAGTCCAAACACTTTACTTTAGGCACTTGCCTCCCTTAAGTTTAGTGTAATTTATTGTAACACCTCAAACCCGACCTAGACTTTATGGCCGAATCCGGAGATGTCACAAAGAATGGGTTATGAAAACAGATTCGTTAAGTTAAATCATTTCAGCTTAATAACTCATATTCGTTTATATCCATTGTCGAAAATGTTAATTAATTGGTTTATTTGCCAAAACGTAATTTACCGCGAAAATTATAGTAAGTGTTATTTTCTTAAAATCCCAGTCATAAGTTTGGAAAACCTTTGTTTAGCAAAAACCATGTTTCTAGATAACCGTTGCAGATAAAGTATTAAACGAGAAATCCAAATCCAAAAATTAAACAACAGTCCGGATAGTCTAATTAATACAAAAATTGCAGAAATAATCTTTAAATAAATAAAACATTTATTTTAAGTCAGTTCATAGACTAGTGGTCACCGCAAGCCTCAACTGCACCGATCCGCCTAAGTATGTGGATTACCTGAACAGAGCAGACAAACAAAAGTGAGTTTACGTAAACTCCGTGTGTAACCTATCAGAAATAGACATGCTATACATACAAAATTCACATACACAGTTAGATTCAGATTCATATTTGGATTTAAGTCCTTTACAGATTTAGATAACAGAAACATATATGCAGAATAGATATATAGAATCCTACCCCCATCCTCTACACACCAACTCCGACCATCCCATCACACCATGTGGGGTTAAAAACACCCACCCAACCCTACACACCACATTGTGTCATTATGACATATATCAGATAATATGCAGCCAATCTGCCAGAATAAAGGCGATGGTCGCCCTTCAGAAGACTTCCTCCACATATACAAATCTCACCCCAATCAAATATATATAATCAGAATTATCATGCTTACATGGTCATATACAAATATCAAATATATATATCAGACTAATCAGACATGCATAACAGTGTCATACTCAGAGTAGAATATTAAATTATCAGATTATACAATTTTAGGGTTCGGTTAGTCCTTACCGACCCTACGGTAGGCCCACAGTCGATTGGAACGACCCGTGAGACCTTAGAGAAAATTTTAGAATTATTGGCCCATATGCCCGAGTGGGCCCACACGCCCAACTTTGCCTAGCCCGTGTGGTCCACATGGCCACACCCATACCATCACACAGTCGTATCTTGCACATGGCCATGCCCTCGTCAAACACACGACCGTGTCTCGCACACAGCCAACCACACAGCTAGGCATACGCCCGTGTGGCGTCGACAGTAAGGTTTTTCGGCTTTTGCCGAAGTTTGATCTTCTGCGTTTTGGGTACACATACGGTACGATTTCGATGCAGAAACACTCTCGAACCATACAGCACCTAAGGTTGACCAATAAAACACTGAATTAGAAGCTTAAAACCAAATTAAAACTGAACCCAAGTCGATCCATTCATCTATTAAATAACCAAACCTTTACCTTCGATCAAACAATGGTAATTCCCATGCAACTAAGTCACCGAAGGACGATTCTAAGCCCCTTGATCTTTCCCTTAAACAACATTAACGACACCCATCAATAAAGGATTACCAAACGAAAGCAAAACTACCCTACCCAAACTTACCAAATTAAATCTCAATTGAAAATTAGACAGAAAGAAGCAACAATTGCACCACAACCCATAGTTTAATTGGAACAAAGTTCGAAAGATGGAGAGGAAAAAGAAAAAGAAAACGTAGAGAATGAGAAGCAACAGAAAAAAATTCAACAGAAGAAATTTTGGGAAAAAATAATAAATAAAATTAAAACCAATTTGATATTCCCAACTTCCCACTAACACCTCAATCTCAACCACTTCAGAACTTTAGCTCTACCGAAACTCTATCAGTCAACTGAAGAAAAATAAACACCCTCACTCACACAGGAATTCGAACTTAGGACCTCCAACACACACCAACTCCCTTACCACTAGAACCAACAGAATCATTCTGATATGGACTAACATACAATTTTATATAAGCCTATTCAACAAGGGTAAATCTTGGATCAAAAAAATATTAAAATTTGGCAAAGGTGAAACTTGAACCCAAGACCTCACACACACACCCAGAATACTTAACCATTGAAGCAGATACACATTTTTCAAGTATTTACAGAAATAGAAATAAATTATTCAGGGCGTTACAACTCTACCTCCTAAAAGAAATTTTGACCTCGAAATTTACCTGATCAGAACAGATGAGGATACTATTGATGCATCGAGTCCTCAGGTTCCGACGTGACTTCCTCAGTGCTATGATTCCGACATAGAACCTTTACTAATGCAATGGACTTCCTTCTAAAAACCTTAATATCACGATCCAAAATTTGAACCGGCTCCTCCTCAAAAGTCAAGTCCGACCTCATCTCGATCTCCTCAATAGAGACAACGTGAGATGGATCAGACCAATACCACCTCAGCATCAAGACGTGAAACACATCATGGATACAGGTTGACTCTGGAGGTAACTCCAACTGATAAGTAACTGATCTCACATGCTTCAGAATCTGATATGACCTAATGAACCTAAGGCTCAACTTGCCCTTACGACCAAATCTTAGAACTTTTTTCACGGGAAAACCTTAAGAAAGACGAAGTCACCCACAAAGTACTCAATATCTCACCTCTTTAAACCTGTATAAGACTTCTGTCTATCAGAAGCCGCTTTCAAACGATCCCTAATCAATCTAACCTTATCTTCGGTCTCAAAAACCAACTCAGGACCCAAAACCCGACACTCACCCAACTCAGTCCAACACAGTGGAGTACGACACTTACGACCATATAAAGTCTTGTAAGGTGCCATCTGGATGCTAGACTGTAAATTGTTATTTTAGGCAAACTCAGCTAGTGACAGAAAATCACCCCAACTACCTCGAAAATCAATCACACAACTCCCAAGCATATCATCTAGTATCTGAATCACCCTCTCAGATTGACCATCAGTCTGAGGATGGAATGCAGTACTGAAGTCTAATCTCAAACTTAGAGCCTCGTGTAATTTTTTCCAGAACCGAGAAGTGAAGCGAGGATCTCTACTAGAAATTATCGAAACAGGAACCCCATGAAGTCTTACAATCTCAGAAATATAGAGCTTCGCTAACTTCTACAGAGAATAGTCTGTTCGGACTGAAAGAAAATAAGCAGACTTAGTCAATTAATCCACGATGACCCAAATAGAAATCCTTATTAGTGGGTGTCAAGGGCAGCCTACTAACAAAGTTTATCGTTACTCTTTTTCATTTCGATAAGGGAATCTTAACGGGTTGAAGCAAACCTAAAGGTAACTAGTGTTCAGCCTTAACCTGCTGGCACATCAAACAACGAGCAACAAAATCTGTAACCTCACGTTTCAAACTTGGCCACTAATACAATTCATAGAGATCCTAATACATCTTATTACCACCAAGATACATAGTATAAGGGCTACTATGTGCCTCTCTTAGAATCGACTGCCTCAAATCAGAATCGTCCGGTACACAAATTCGTTCTCGAAAAATAGAACCCCATCACTATTCAGCCCAAAATCTGAAATACTACCACTCTCAACCTGACGGAACCGCAAACCCAAAGACTCATCCTCTAACTGCTTATCCCGAATTTGATCAATCCAAGTCGGCCTAATCTGCAACTCGGTTAACATACCTTCATCATCAAACAAACTAAAATAAGTGAACATTGCTCTCAAATCAGTCATCGCTCTACGACTAAGAGTATCGGCCACCATATTGGCCTTACCAGAATGATACTCTATCATCCAGTCATAATATTTGAACAACTCAATCCATCGACGCTGTCTAAGATTTAACTCTTTATGAGTAAAGAGGTACTTGAAGCTCTTGTGATTAGTGTAGATGATACACCTCTCACCATACAGATAGTGCTTCCAAATCTTTAACGCAAAACCACAACAGCCAACTCGAAATTATGCATCAGGTAATTTTCTTCGTGTATCCTAAGCTGACGGGACGTAAAAGCCACACCTTACCATCCTGCATCAATACACATCCCAACCCAACGTGCGATGCATCATTGTACACCATAAATTTTTTACCAGATTCAGACTATATTAGAATAGGAGCTTGAGTCAGAACAGACATGAGCTTCTCGAAGGTTGATTGTTGTGTATCAGTCCAAAATAAAGAAACACCCTTGCGCAGAAGCTTAGTCAAAGGAGCTGCAATCAGAGAGAAACCCTCAACAAACTGTCGATAATAACCTGTAAGACCCAAAAAACTACGGATCTTAGATACGTTCTTAGGCTGTTTCCAATCAAGCACAACCTCGATCTTTCTCGGATCCACTCGGATCCCCTCAACAGAAATCATATGCCCTAGAAAAGTTACCTCTTACAACCAGAACTCACACTTTCTCAACTTAGCGTAGTGCTATTTCTTTCAGAGTGTCTGAAGCACTACTCTAAGATGCTCATCATGCTCATCGTCGGTCTTAGAGTAAACCATAATATAATTGATGAAAACCACGATGAACTGATCCAGATATCGCTAAACTATTAGATTCATTAGATCTATAAATGCAGCCGGAGCATTTGTCAGACTAAAAGGCATAACTAGGAACTTATAATGTCTATAACAAGTCCTAAATGCAGTCTTATGAACTTCAGCTTCCTTAAATCTAAGCTTATGGTACCCAAAACGAAGGTTAATCTTTGAAAACACTAAAGCCCCTCGGAACTGAACAAACAAATCGTCGATCCTTGAAAGTGGATACTTATTCTTCACCGTCAGTTTATTCAGTTGTCGATAATCAATACACATCATCATGGTCTCATCTTTTTTCTTAACAAACAGAACCAGTCCCCCCCATAATGACACACTAAGACGGATGAAACCACAATCTAGAAACTCTTAAAGTTAAGCCTTAAGCTCTGTAAGCTCCTTCAGTGCCATACGATATGGAGCGATAGACACCGAAACTGTACCTAGTAGAAGCTCAATATCGAACTCAAACTCACGATTTGGAGGTAAACCCAGTAACTCTTCAGGAAAGACATCCGAAAAATCTCGCACTATTCTGATATCCGCGACAGAATAGTCATCAGAAACAAAAACACTAACGTAGGCCATAAACGCCTCACACCTTTTTTGAATCATTTTCTCAGCCACTAGAGTGGAGATCACATTAGATAGATAATCTCGATACTCACCGATCATAATCACCTCCTTATCATCTTCGGTCCTAAGAACAACCCTCCCAGTCGCGCAATCTAAGCTAACTCGATGCTCAACCAACCAATTCATACCCAAAATTAAATCAAACTCCTCAAACGGAAGCTTCATCAGATTTACCAGAAATACATCCCCTTGCACCACTAACGGAATATTCCTATAAAGTTTACTAACCCGCACAGATTGTCCTAACGGACTCAGTACAATAGTCTCACTGGAAATGCTCTGGACTAAAATCTCTAGGTTTTCAGAAACAGAACTAGCTACATAGAAGTGTGTAGAACATATGTCTATCAGAGTAGTATAAGGTACATCAAAAATAAAAAACATATAGGTGATAACATCAGGAGCATCTCTATCCTCTCGACGTCAAGCAGCATAAACTAACGTAGGCTGCCTTACCTTAGTTTGACTAGCACCTCTACCTGGTGCTCTCTATCCACGACCTATACAATTACCACTCCTAGCCGGTCGACAGCCCCTAAGTGACTGCTGAATTGCCCTTTGAGGCTGTACAGAACCCGATCCTAAAGCTTGCATCTGATCTACCCGCTATGGACACTCTCTAATACGGTGCTCCAAAGATCCATACATCAAGCAACCCCCTATCTTCTTCCAACACTCACTCAGATGGCGCTTACCTCAATCTTCACATGGTTGAATCCTAGTACGAGCAACATGAACCCCCACACTAACTGACCCATCAGTTCTGGCCTTTTTCTTAGGCCTCTGAATAGAACTAAAGTGCCCCCGACTCCCTCTTACTCTTGCCTCTTTCATGGTCCCTGTTCTGGCGCTCCACACGCTTAACTTCCTCGACGATCTTTACTTTATCCACAAGAATAGAAAACTCGCGCTCCCTCTGCGGAGTAATCAAAATCCTCAAACTATCTCTCAGAATGTCCTCAAGTGAACACACTTCTCATACTCAGACACCACCATGCCTCGAGCGTAGCGGCTCAACCTTAGAAACTCGGCCTCATACTCAGCCACTAATCTATCATCCTGTGTAAGATTCATGAACTCACGCCTACGAGCATCAACGTAGCTCGTACCCACATATTTCCCCTAAAAATTAGTCTTGAAGAAGTCCCAATTCAGACGATCTGCCTGAGTACCCTCCTCAACAGATAACCACCATTGATACGCCTCGTCGAGAAGTAAAGAGACTGCACCCATAAGTTTCTGCTCAGGAGTACAGTCTATATCATTCATGATCCTCTCGGTGGCCTCCAACCAATACTCTACCACAGTAGGGACGACTTTAGTGACACCCCTAAACAACTTTGCACCATTGGACCGGAGTCATTTAGTTACTGACCTACGACCCCCAGATCCAAAATGGGGTCCAGTGACCCTCTCCAATATCCTCAACATGGCTTGGGATAGTACTTCATCCCCAGCAGAATGGCTTCGAGACCCAGTCTCAGTAGCAGGCAAAACCGATGTCTCACTTGTATTTAAGTTTGGCATATTGCCTAGAGAGGAAGACTCAGCTCGAGCCCCCTACAGCCTTTACCACGGCCACGAATATAAAGTCTGCGAGTTCCACGAGTGCTTATTGTAAAATTTAAATTTTAACTACACTATAAAATTTTATGTATCAGTTCCAGTATTTATTAGCAGATATTTTATGTATAAATTTTCAGAAGTTCAGAACTGTTTTTAGAGGTTTTAGTTTCCGACTAACTTAGTACAGTTTTAGAGAGTTCTATCTACAGTTTTTTAGAGTATTCTATCTAAATTTAGAAATACTTACAGGATTGGCGCTGGAGACTCAATATACCACATACTTTCTCAAAGTATCCAAATTGTTTGAAAACCAATTCTTTTGAAACACAATTTTGGAACCTAAAATTCATAGCCTGAGTTTTGTAACCTGGCTCTGATACCACTAAATCTAACACCACAAACCCGGCTTAGACGTTATGGCCGAATCCGGAGATGTCACAAAGAATGAGTTATGAAAACAGAATCGTTAAGTTAAATCATTTCAGCTTAATAACTTATATTTGTTTATATCCATTGTCGAAAATGTTAATTAATTGGTTTATTTGCCAAAATGTAATTTACAGCGAAAATTATAGTAAGCGTTATTTTCCTAAAATTCCATTCGTAAGTTTGGAAAACCTTTGTTTTAGTAAAAACCATGATTCTAGATAATAGTCGCAAATAAAATATTAAACGAAAAATCCAAATCCCAAAAATTAAACAACAGCCCAGAGAGTCCAATTAATACAAAACTTCCAGAAATAATCTTTAAATAAATAAAACATTTATTTTAAGTCAGTTCGTAGACTGGTGGTCACCGCAAGATTTCGCTGTACCGATCCGCCTAAGTCTATGGATTACCTGAACAGAGAAGACAAACAGAAGTGAGTTTACGTAAACTTCGTATGTAACCCATCAGAAATAGACATGTTATACATACATAATTAACATACACAGTCAGATTCAGATTCATATTTGGACTTAAGTCCTTTACAGATTCAAATAACAGAAACAGATATGCATAACAGATATACAGAATCCTATCCCCATCCTCTACACACCAGCTCCGACCATCCCATCACACCATGTGGGGTTAAAAACACCCATCCAACCCTACACACCACATTGTGTCATTATGACACATATCAGATAATATGCAGCCAATCTGCCAGAATAAAGGCGATGGTCACCCTTTAGAACACTTCCTCCACATATGCAAATCCCACCCCAATCAGATATATAAAATCAGAATTATCATGCTTACATGGTCATATACAAATATCAAATATATATCAGACTAATCAGACATGCATAACAGTGTCATACTAAGAGCAGAATATTAGACTATCAGATCATATAATTTTAGGGTTTAGTTAGCCTTTACGGACCCTACGGTAGGCCCACAGTCGATCGAAACGACTTGTGAAACCCTAGGAAAATTTTAAAATTATTGTCTCATATGCCTATGTGGGCCCACACGCCCAACTTGGCCTAGCCCGTGTGGCCCACACGGCCACACCCACACTATCACACAGTCGTGTCTTGCACATGGCCATACCCTCGTCAAACACACAACCGTGTCTCCCACACGGCCAGGCATACGCCCGTGTGGCGTCGAAAGTAAGGTTTTTTTGGCTTTTACCAAAGTTTGATCTTTTGCATTTTTGGTACACACATGGTACAATTTCGATGCGGAAACACTCTCGAACCTCACAGCACCTAAGATTGACCAATAAAACACTAAATTAGACGCTTAAAACCAAACTAAAACTGAACCCAAGTCGGTCCATTCATCCATTAAACAACCAAACCTTTACCTTCGATCGAACAACGGTAATTCCCACGCAACTAAGTCACCGACAGACGATTCTGAGCCCATTGATCTTCCCTTAATCAACATGAACGACACCCATTAATAAAGGATTACCAAACGAAAGCAAAACTACCCTACCCAAACTTACCAAATTAAATCGCAATTGAAAGTTGGACAGAAAGAAGCAATAATTGCACAACAATGCCGATCAGTCAACGAAACCCACAGTTTAATTGGAACAAAGTTTGAAAGATGGAGAGGAAAAAGAAAAAAAAATGTAGAGAATGAAAAGCAACAGAAAAAAAAGTCAACAGAGGAAATTTTGGGAAAAAAATAATAAATAAAATTAAAACCAATTTGATATTCCCAACTTCCCACTAACACCTCAATCTCAACCACTTCAAAACTTTAGCTCTACCGAAACTCTATTAGTTAACCGAAGAAAAATAAACACCTTCACTCATGCAAGGATTTGAACTTAGGACCTCCAACACACACCAACTCCTTTACCACTCAAACCAACAAGCTCATTCTAATATAGATTAACAGAAAATTTTATATAAGCCCACTCAATAAGGGTAAGGCTTGGATAAAAAAATAACAAAATTTGACAAAGATGAGACTTGAACTCAATACCTCAAACACATACCCAGAACACTTAACCACTGAAATAAATACACATTTGTCAAGTATTTACAGAAATAAAAATAAATTATTTAGGGCGTTACATATATACTTACCCATATGGTTTCACGAATGCCCATTTGGTCCCCCACTCCCCCTTAGTTTGAAGAATATCTCAAAAATTTCCTTGTGATCTATTTAGTTTGCAAAATTTAAATAAAAATATAATAACAATGAAGGGAATTTATTAAATTATTTTATGTAAAATTAATTAGTTATCATTGTTAGGAAGGTTTTAATAAAAACAATTAATTAAAATATAAAATTAAAAATATTTCTAAGTTAGTATTATAATTAAATAATTAAAATTTAACATGTATTTTAACAAAAAATTGTTAAATTAAAACTAAAATAGCTAACAAAAACAATATATATTGTCTTCACTTAGATGGAGTGGTACTTAAAGTTTTTGGCAGACATTCGTATAATACAGATTTAAATCGTGTGACTTCCATCCCTAACCCTTAATTTTGTATCAAAAACAAAAACAATATATAAATATTATTGCTAATCCAAGTGACCAGATATAGAGATTTCCTTGGTGAATAGCCATGTGAGTACATAGTCCACATTTTTAGGCACCTAACAAGGCATTTCCACTGCGTGAATCACTACCTTTTCAAGTACTCAGGCTATCATCGGAGTCAAGAGACGAAATCCCTATTGGGAACAATATCGATCGGTTGAGGAATCATATGTGGGTTTTCATCATATATATATATATATTCTTGTTTATGTCCCACAATGTGAATTATATATAGATTTATTCTAATATAAGTTTGAATATCTTCTGATCATCAATTCGATTGTGTTTTTTAATGATTAATTATAATTATAATTGTTTGGATGTATTTTACATAATTTAATAGTGTTAACAATTCAACTTTTATTTTTAAATTTAAAAATTAAATGAATTAAATTTTTGAAATCAACCAAAGCAATCATTACACTAAGAAGAATCAAATATTTACATAGAGTGATCTTCGTATATACCCAATCAAAAGAACAAAACACAAGGTCCAGAAACCATGGATATAACACAGCATCAAACTGGAAACCAAGAAGCCAAATATACAACAACAACAACAACAACAAAAAAAGAAGGTTCAACTACCAACTGCCAAGAAGTCACTGCTTGGCTTCCGTGTCATAACCTGGAGCCATTGTTTTATCCTTAAAGGAATGGATACTTAACACAGTGCCTGAACTTTGAGTTTGGCTTCTGCTGGAGGCACTGGTATAGGATGAAGTGGCAGCTGAAGGTGTAACAATGTTGTCTTGCAGAGCTGCACTGTATATTGGAACCGGCATCTCGCGTGGTAAACTGGGCGGTGGGGCTTTGGAACCAAGTATTTCGATAGCCTGTGTTATGGATGGGCGGTCAAAATAGTTTGGGTGAGCACAAGCCATCCCAACTAACAGCAACCGTTCCATTTGTTCCGTGTCGTAGTTTCCAGACAATCTTGGGTCAGCAGCATCCAAAAGACGCTCTTCCCTATACAATTCCCAAACCCATTCCACCAGTTTTGTCTTGAATCTCTTGCCATTCCTTTCAATCACAGCTACGGCCTTCTTTCCGGAGGCTATTTCTAAGGCAACAATACCAAAGCCGTATATGTCGGATTCCTTAATGGCTTTGTATGTCTCAAGACACTCGGGTGCTATATAACCATCAGTCCCAAGGATCAATTTTGTTGTTTGAGACCCTTGTCCGTGGTCAACAAGCCTAGCCAGCCCAAAGTCACCAAGCTTGGCATTGTAACTCAAATCCAACAGAACATTACTTGACTTGATGTCTCGATGCAGCACGCATTGGTCACATTCTTCTTGCAAATAGAACAACGCTGAGGCCACTCCCATGGCAATTTTATACCTTGTATCCCATGTCAACAAGCATGGCTCTCTATGTAGATGGTAATCGAGACTCCTATTTGGAAGGAACTCATACACAATGAGGAACACCTTATTGTCATGGCACCAACCGATGAGTTGGACCAAATTCCTGTGCCTCAATCTGATAATAGTGGTAATTTCGGATTCGTACTCTTTCACCCCTTGTTGAGAATTTGGAGTTATCCTTTTGACAGCAATATTGGAATTGATGTCCCTCAAGAAGCCTAAATAAACTTTTCCAAAACCTCCCTCTCCAAGGAGACCTTTATCGGCAAAATTATTGGTTGCCAGCCAGAGTTCCCTGTAGGAAAACTTCCTAGGTGCTGTCACCATTTCCATGTCTACGTTGGCAGACATGGTCCCATTTTCCCTCATCCTTCTGTACTTTCTCCTCTTGCAGAAAAGCGAAGCCAGACCCAGAACTAGGAGCAATGCAAAAATGCCACCAGCAATGGCTAGAACTACCCACTGCCATGTCTTGCTCTTCCTTTTGGGGTTGATTGGAGGGCCTGGCGCCACATTTGGAGGATTGCTGGTTGGATTCATGGAAACCTGTAAGCTGGAGCTGAAATCCCAGGAATAAATAGTGTGTAGCTCAGATAATCGTCCCGTGGATCCGGAGAAGCCAAAAGTGACCCATTCTGGTAAATATAGACTAAGATCCAATATTGCAGAAAGACTAGATGAATTTTGATGAGTAAGGCCATCAGCATCACATAAAAGAACGCTAAGGTTTTTTGTACTGGAGTTGTAAGTGATGAAAGCATCAACTTTCCCCCCATTTTCAATATCATTCCACAGCCATTCGACAGGGTGGAGTGAAGCCTTTACAGAGTTGAGATCAATGGCCACGTGATCTGACATCGTCGGAGGATCCCATAGGTTGCGAAACGTATCAAACTCCACGGCAACAAATTTAGAGTTGGCGTCTGAATCGCAAGTTTGACTTCTTCTACTCAATATAGTATCTCAATTTCATATAATCTTTTACTCAATAGATAATTGACTTCTTCTCTATGGGCTCCACTTATTGTGGTCATAAATGTTTATAAAACTACAAAGACTTTAGATTAATTACAAGTCAATGGGTCTCCTCACAACAAGTTCGATATGATTTTTTTGATAAGATTTTATATATTTGTACATTTTGCTAAGAAAATTCAACTTTTATTAAGAACGAAAATAACCATTACTTTACACTTGGAAAACCATAACAAGAACAAAATTTAAATCTAAAAATAGTAGGGTAAACTACCAAAATAGTCACTTTTGTTTGGCTCAGGTTACATTTTAGTCACTTATGTTTGAAATGTTACGTTTTAGTCACTTATGTTATCACGTTGTAACATTTTAGTCACTGAGCCGTTAGTTTCTGTTAACGGTGTAACAGTAAACTGATGTGGCATGTTAAATCATCATTTCAAACAAAAATTCTAGGTTAATTTATACAATCGATCCCCATATTTTTTCGTTTGGAGCAATTTAATTTTTTTCTTTTATGTTTTTTTAACTTTCTTTTTTTCCATTCTCTTATGCTTCTCCTTTGTTTTCCTCCTTCTCCATTTCTTTCAACGTAGTTTTTTATGTTTTATTTTTTTGAACAAGTTAAATATTTCGAGTGAGGCGAGCTTGTGGACTAGTTACAAATGGAAAGCATAGAAAAACTATGTTAAAAGAAATGAAGAAGGGAGGAAAATAGAGGGAGAAGCATAAGAGAATGGAAAAAAAAATAGAAGAACATAAAAGAAATTTTTTAAATTGTTGAAAATGAAAAAATATAGGGACCAATTGTAGAATTTAACCTAAAATTTTGGTTTGAAATGATGATTTAACGTGCCACATCAACTTACCGTTACACCATTGTTGACAATTAATGACTCAGTGACTAAAATGTTACAACATGATAACGTAAGTGACTAAAACGTAACATTTCAAATATAAGTGACTAAAATGTAACCTAAGGCAAACAAAAGTGACTATTTTGATAGTTTACCCAAAATAGTAATCTTCATAGCCAATGAGAACAATCATTATCACCGGAGGACTTATTGAAGGAATCGATGGAGAAAGAAAAATGAGTGGTGTAAGGCCCAATATTTTCTCGGCCCGTAATAATAATAAACCAAATCAATATTTAAAAGTCTAAAGTCCAAATACATGGGCCCAAATCATTTTTAACCCAATACCCATACAATTGAAACCAAATCTAACCTAGACCCAATTCCTAAAACAGTGGCCCAATTACTATGTGGCCCAACGATGCAAAATCAAAAGCTGAATGGTAAGCCTCCAACGCCGCAGCCAACAAGGTTCTCCCTCAGCCTCACTCGTGCCTCCACACGCCACGTCTACCCTCCGTACGCCGTACCTGCAAGAAGGACAAACAAACAAGCAGCAAAACAAATAACAACAGTAAAGAAAGGGGGAACAATAATAGATTGACAGCAAATACTAGTAGAAAATAGGAAGAAAGTGCAAAAAAATAGAGAAATTTTATTTTTTTTCTTGGTTTGGCTATAAAGAGGACCGATTGAAATTTGTAAGGGGTTACACACACGCATTCAGAATACAAAGAAATTTTGAAATACCGAAAGGTGATTTTCTGGGTTTCATTTCTTTTTCCTTTCACCAGTTATTTCTTGTTTCTTTTTTCTTTTATTTATTTTTGTGTCATTAATCAGAGAGAAGAGAAGAGACAATAAAAAGAAAGGAAAAGGCGTACCTGGCGGTGGGATCCTGGCTCTCTCCGTCATCATCGAAGTATGGGTTAGGGTCAGCAATTGCTTGCATGCCCCAATGCCCAGAACGGCGCAGAGAACCTTAGTTCTCTTTAGGTTTTCAAAGTTAATAGATTATTAGGTTTTTTTTAAAACTTTAATTATGTAGTTTGAACGTCGTCGTTTAAAGCCAATGCAATGACTTTGAAACGACATCGTTTTGGTGACCAGATCCGAATGGTGACCCGATCCGGGAAGGATCCGCGCATTATGGATCATTTGGTCTATTTGTTCAATGGGTCCCTCTATGTTTGATGGAATTGCGATTTGATTTCTTTTAATTGTTTGTAATTCGTACTGCATATTTTGTTCTGTTTTCATTTAGATCCAAATTGAAACGATACCGTTTACTGCACTTGACTTTGATTATTCTGAGCTTTTGGGTTTAATTGTCGATTCAGTCCTCCAATTTTGAAATAAATTTTAATTTAACATGAGTTTAGTTTAAAAAAAAAGAAATCAATAACATTTTTTAATTATAATTAATCCTATTTTCGTATATTATAAAATCTAACGTTATTTGTAACATTTGATTTTGATGGTTTTTAAATCTACAATTATTATAATTTAAGATATGATAGATTATTATTTTAGTTTGTATTTTATATTTTAAATTTATTATATAATAATATTTTGAATCTACTATATTTATTTAATTTTGGCTTTTCCTTTTGGTTTAATTTTAAGTTCCGATTTTAAATTTATTAATATTTTTATTATAATATTGTTATTACTTTTCAAAATTGTTTTATTATATTTAATTTTGTCTTCAAAAAAATGTTTTTAAACAAATTAATTCTTATTTTAATTCATTTTCTAACATTATTTTGATATTTAGTATGATATTATTTTCAAATTTATTATTAGTACAAATTTTTAAATAAAATTATACATTATTTTTTAAATTATTATCAATATGTTTTAATTTTATCAATATTACTTTAAAAAATATATAATTTATATGAAATTATTTTTAGTATATATATGTATATAGAGTATATCATTAACTTTGGATTAACCTTTTTTACATAATTTTTATACATAAATGTTTTATTTCTTAAACCTTATTTATTTTATTCGTTTTATGGGTTGTTAAATTATTAATATGGATGTTTGTATGATATGATTAAGGTCAATGTTTGTATTTGCCTATTATTTGTTTAATTGCTTCTAGTTTAAGTTTAAATTGTTATTTTATCCATTTGTAAGAGTTGAATTTTATTAAAGCATCATAATCGTTTTATTTCATAATCCTTAAAAAAAGCTTGGTGTTCATAGGTTCTCGAGAGAATTGTGCCCTAACTTACTGGGCTTCAATTCTTCTCGATGAATTAAGATAATCAAGTGTTCATTTTATTAAAACCATACAACTATTAAAATAAAATTCTTTAAATTTCAAAATGTTGGATCCTAACTTACTGGATACGACATTTTGTTATCTCGATTTTAAAATAAAGGCAATATTTGATGTTTAAGAATTTCGAGAAATTGAACCCTACTTACTGGATTCCGATTTCTCGATTGACTTAAATAATCAAATATCCTTCTTAAAACATGTTTAAAAAAAATATTAAAAAGGGATGAACCTAACTTTGAAGATTGAACTGTTGCACTCTAACTCACTGAGTGTGGTGATCTATTTCTTTGAAATGGGTCCGTCCATTTAACCAATTCAATTATTTAAGCTTTCATTTCATGAGATCGTATTTAAAAATCTTTTCAAGTTAAGTTTCGACACTAAGACATTAAATAACCAATTTGGTACCAATTTTGGGCGTTATGAGGGTGCTAGCCCTTCCTCGTGCGCAACCGACTTCCGAACTTATTTTCTCAAAATTCGTAGACCAAAAATTATTTTTAAGGTGATCCGATCACACCTCAATAAAAGATTGGTGGCGACTCCCATTTTATTTTCAAAGTCGATCCCCGTTTTTTGAATTTAAAAAAATTGTTTCGACAAGTGGTGAAATCTTGAGATTCCCTGATGAATTGTCCCAAAGGTGCATTGTTTGGTAATAAGTGGCTCGACCAACACTATCGTTTAATTCCTTGTTTCTTTGGTTGGTGGTGAGTTGGATTGCCTATGCTAGGCATATTTTGGGTGAAATCAGTCAAATTGAATTGGATGTTACCAACATCAATTGATGCAGCCATGGTAAAATGAGCAAGTAAATTCGTAGAAAGATAATGTGTTTCAGCGTACTTAAATTCATATTCTCCTACATTAATAACAATACTCATGACAATCGAGTTAACACTCAACCGACATCTATAATACTATATTTTCAAATATAATTTTGATGTTTATTCCATAAAAGGAAAGTTCCAACCCACCCCAACTAAATTATAAATTAATTTATTTTGAGTTAATTTTAATTTTAGAAAGTTATAAATTAACTTGTCTTGTTGCTTATTTTCTCACAAGTCATTTTAAAGGTCTGACTTATGGGGTCCATCAATGACAATAGATAAAGAGTCTGTGTACAATTAGGATTGCTTTATCGCAACCTTCATGCATGTTGGAAGATTTTGATGGTTTAGTTTGACTTTTCGTGTTTAAATTATAAATAAATTTTTAATTTTATTTTGATGAATTTTGTTTAAATTTATTTAATTAAGCTTTCAATTTATTTCCATCAACCAAAATGAAAAAAATAAATATAGAACAAATTTATTAACAAATATACTTATTAAAGTTTCATATAAAAACTAAAATTAATTTAGTTTAAACGGTAAAGAAAACGTTTTATATGCACGATGTATTTGGTTTAAATCTCATTATAGAGTATTGATATATAAAATATAAAAAGCTAAAAATACTCACGTAATTGTATAATTTACTTTTTAAATACATGATTTTTTGATAGTTTTCTAACCGAATCAGACTCGATTGATAGGTGACACCAATTCAATAAAAATTTCTTAAATAGTATAGATAATAATTTAATTAAGTTATTGAATTTAGTTAATAATTTTCTAACATGTGTTGCTATTTGACATAGATATCGGCCTGATGATCTATTCGACCTGATAGATTATATAAATATTAATTTGGATAGCATCTTTAATCTTATTAAGAACGGAAATGGGTCGAATATCTGTATTTTTAAAATTATTTGAATTTAAATATGCAAATATGATTAAAGAGTTAAATCCGTTTATTACTCACAAATTATTTTAGTATTATTATATAAATTTAAATTCGAGTGATTAAATGTTAAAAATACATATTTTATGTAATTTAATTGGTCAATTTATGAGAATGCATCACTGATTTTTTCATGTTTATATTGAATTTTATATAGGGGTGCAATTTGAGGCTAATTAGAAAAAAAAAAGGAAACAATTGGGGCTAGATTGAAGAAAGGAGCAAAGAAGGCGGGCCAAAGCAGAATTTTTCCAAGATGTAATTAGCTGAAATTTTATGTTGACTTAGTGGGAGATTATGTAGGAATTTTGATATCATGAAAATATTTTGTTTCCTTGATTTTCTATGGCTAGTGGCCCTTAATTTGGCAAATTTGTTCAAAGCCACTAGTATAAATAGGGGGCTACTATGTTCATTTAATAATCAAGTTTTTAATCAAGTTTTCAATCAAGCTTTCATCTTTGGAATGCAATCTTTCCTTCATTCTCTCAAAATTATTTGTTGCCTTTGGTTTCTTTACTTTCAATTTATTAATTTCTAGCTTGTCCCCAACCTACACTACTTACAATTTTCTTTTCCTTTTCCAAACTTTTTTCTCATTCCGTGTAACCAAAAACTATTCCACATATTAAGCCACCCACTTTTTACCATTTCAACATTTTTTTCCATCCAACCTATTCAAGATATGACCAACTCCAATATGCCCCAAACCTTAGTTAACTAAACCCATTTCAGCTTCAGGTCGATGTTAGCTTCTTCAAGATCCATGAGTTACGAACCCGAGCAATTCAATTCCTAATTTTCAATTTTTATTACTTCTTCGGATTAAGAGTATGACTTCATCAACTCACAAAGTCAAATCGACACTAAGTCAAAAAAAAGATGTCGTTTGAGTTAGTGTGGTTAGACATACAGTTGGGATTCCGAAAGGATTGATTATCTAATCGGTTTTTCGTGAAAACATTGGCGTGCCAAGTGGGGATTGCTGTTTGGCTCTGTCAAGGGAAGTAGTAACCGGATTTAAATGTCTCAAGCGGTTGAGGATATTGGTTCGAGCTAGGCTCTTCTAGAACGCAAAGCTGCCGGAGTTCTAAACCACGAACGTTTCGTTGGTTGTTCGATCGGTAAGGTTTAGTTATAGGACGTTTCATAACTAATTTACACAAGGAAGAGTTGGTGTCCGAGGCGTCCTTGGTATCTATAACTAGCTTATTGGAAAAGAGGAGTTCATCTAATTTCGAGGATCGATTCAAAGACGAGGAAAAACCCGTGCCTGAAGCTGAGCTAAGTTTAATTAATCTTTCTTCAGATTTATTTAACTGTTTTTATTATTTGTTTTCAGCTTTTACTTTTTACGTATTTTTTTCTGTTTATTTCAAGTTTCAATTTTTATCCTCCCCCCAAATTTCTTGGGCACGACAACTGCCCAGACACGAATCTGGTCGAGAAAGAGCAACAATTTTACGTGAACCCAGTCTCTGAGGGATCGACCCTACTCCTTATACTGCTCAAGTTTACAAATTAGGTGTAACAGCCCAATTTTCAGTAGTGTCAGAATAGTGATTTGAGATCACTAAATCTGATGAAAACGTTAGAAAAATTTATTAATTAATAATTATAAGTTCAGCGTGATTTTAGAAATATTTTTGAATTAGCGAATTTTGTGATTTAAAAGAAATTATTAGGAAAATTGGGTCGAAAACGAGGTATAGAGACCTCGATATTATAAACTGAGCCGTAAATATTTTTATAAATATTTACGGAGTGTCATTAGGGTAGTATTAAAGTTTCGTTAAGAAATTTTAATGTTCCAATGGTTAATTGATTAAAAAGGACTAAATTGCAACAAAGGTAAAAGTTGAATTATAGATTAAAGAAAAGTTAAAATGACTAAATAGGTAAATATGCCAAGTCCCATAAATGAGGCGGCATATGCATGATAAAATCTGAGATTTTTTTGAAGTATATTATTATTTTATTATATTGTAAATTATATTATATTATTATATTATTATATTATTATATTATTATATTATTATATTTTAAATAAACAAAATTGTTGACAAATGTATGGTGTATATGATGAAATGTGGAAAAATAAAATACATATATTAGTAATTATTACACATTTACTTATTATTTAAGTAAATAATTTTATATTATTATTTTATTGTTATTATATTAAACTAATGAAATAAAAGATAGAAAAGAGAATAGAAACAGAATAGCATGGACGAAACAGAGAAGGAAAGAAGGAAAGAAAGAAAAGAAAGAAAGAAAAGAGAAAATTGAGGTTTTGAGGTTCTAAGCTCATTTGGTAAGTCAATTTAATCCCTTTTCTCTTAGTTTTGATGTTTTGGAATCCTAGAGATAAATACTACTTGATTTATGTTGATATTTTGAAAGTTAGTAGATTATTAGATGATGTTCATGTTGAATAAATTGAAGTGTTAGGGTTAAATTGATTTAATTTCAAGTTAGAAGTTAGTAAATGATTTAATTGTAAAATAAAGTGTAAGTTTTGAATAGTAGGGACTAAATTGAGAGAATTTCGAAATTAGGGATTTATGGTGAAATTGAAGAGTTAAAATGAGTTTATAGTGAGAATTAAGAGAGAATATGGAGTTAGATTAGGAAAAATAAAATTAGTATTGATAAGGGATTAAATTAGAGTTTAGGTATAAATGGAAATATTTTGATGAAATTGTGTATTAATGATTTTTAATTGTTTAATTACGTAGCTAATGTCGTGCAAGAGTCATTGTACGAGAAAGGAAAGGAGAAGGTGGACAAGGAGTGATTCGAGAAAATTTCGGTTAGTATTACCATAATTCGAATTTAATTATTCATTGTTGAAATTTAAATTAATATACATTATAAGCAAATTTAAGGTGAGTATCATGATTGAATTGAATGAAATATATAGATATATACACACACGTATTGGTATTGAATTTATTGATAGTAATTGTTGAATTTTGAATAATATGTTTAGTAAATAAAAATAAGGTGAATATCGATATTGAATTAAATGAATTAAAAATATGAATTGAATAAAAGTGAATTAAATTATGATTATGTGTGAATATGTGAATTGAGTATAGATAGAAAAGTGGTTTGAATTGAATTGAAGTATGATTGTACGTGAATATCTGAAATATGTATTGGTATTGAATTGTATATTGATTAGAAAGTGGGAAGTGAATCTGAATTAAATTGTGATTGAATCGAAAGTGATTTTGAAATAGAAAAATGATTTGAATACCCTATTAACTAGTCGGGCTGAGTCGGATATAGTTGGCATGCCATAGGATTGGAAGTGTTCAGGGATATTTTGACCTTGAGTCGATGAGACACTGGGTGTCATACTGTTACTTCGGATAGATTCGATGAGGTACTGGGTACCAACTTTCTTCGGCTCTGCCGATGAGACACTGGGTGTCACTTTATTGCTTCGAACTATCCGATGAGGCACTGGGTGCCATTCTGGTGTGTTTGGTTGGATCCGTGTATCCGCCAAAGTCCGAGTCTTGTTAATAGGGTAAATAATTGGAATGAAAAAAAAATTGAATAAGTGTGATTGATTGAGGTATGGAAAGAAATGAGAAAGTGAAATTGTGAATTGATAGGTGAATTGGAAATCGAGATAAGAGATTTGAAGATATGAACCCAAAGCTCATGATTTGATTAAGAGTAAATTTTTGTTATATGATATTAGTGAGTAAAAATTGCAATAGAATTGATACTAAATATAGTGATAAATAGAATGAATTTCATATGAATTGAAATAAATTATTGGAATGAGATGTGAAAATCCAATAAAATTTAGATAGTGAAATAAGGTATGAATACCGAATGAAATATTGCTTATTGTTATTAATGGTCAAGTTGATTTAAAGTATGGGATAATTAATGAATAATTGTAGACATAAATTAAATGTATATAATTTATCCATTAATGTTATAAATTTGAATTATGGTAATACCACTGAGTATTCCCATGCTCAGTGTACGGTTGTTTCCGTGCGCAAGTTAGTAGAAATCCAGTGTTCGGTCCAGCATCCAGAGTAGTCCCGACCTCAGAGAATTTAGCGATGTACCTTTCTTTTGATAACGTGGCATGTACCTAAGTAATGTTTATACCTAAGTGATGTATAGGGATTAGTCATTTTGAATGTTTTTATCTATGATATTGCTAAAGGAAGATGTGTGAGTATGTGATAATGTTTGGTAATATGTATATTTAGATGATAAATCATGCATGGAAATCATGAAAGAGTAAAAGTTTGCAAAGAAACAGATTTCAAGCAGCTACAGTGATGTGACTTTAAAAATCACCTAGGATAGTATATAATGAGTTAGAAGGTGAATGATATATGGAATTAAAGCTTGTTGTGTCTATTTTCATGGAAAAATAACGGTTTAACAAAAGGAGTTTTATATTTTAAGATATTTGAATTTTCGTGACACAGGGTCAGAACAGTTTTTGGTGTCCCCTGTTTTGAGTTTAGGAAATCATTAAAAATTGTAAAAAAATATTTATGAGTTGTATTTTACATGCTTAGATTACTTATTGAGTCTATTTTCTATACAAACAAGTAATAACTTCATATGAAAATCCTACAATGAGAAAATTTATTTTTAGTGGCAAGAGGTCAGGACAGTCAAGTGGTGAAACAGGGGAGTCTTTAACTAATAAACTGTACTAATTGACTGAAGCAAAAATTCTAAAAATTTTATAGTAGGAAGATATATGAGTCTAGTTTCAGGGAAAATTTGCGGAATTAAATTTTGAGTCCCGTAACTCGAGTTATAATTAATTTAGTAACTGTTACACGATTGGACAGATTTGCAGTAAATAGTGAAATTAATTTTCAAAACAAGTTTTTATACTCCGAATTAGTAAGATAAGCTAAGTAATGCCTCTTGCTCGACTCCGACAATGGTCTCGGGTAAGGGGTGTTACATTAGGCGTAGGATTATATTGGTGGAATCGACACCCATCATCGAGTTAATTACTGCTATCAGAATTCGTAAAAGAAATTTCAAAAATTTTACTTAGCCATGCATACACACAAACATTTCAGGGGCTCAAATCTACAAATCCAACAATAGGCCCTCCTTTGATGTACTGTTCAAATTAGCAAGTTGGAATGATGAATCCAAAAAAATCCAATTAATAGATTTAATAATCGCCGTTAGTATTAATATTTAAAATTTAAAATTCAAAAAGCATAAAGATTAAAAATGATGAATTTAGAGAACGCGGAATAAGTCTACAACTTTATGTATACTATATGGGACTAATATTAGAATTTAACAAAATAGATTTAATTGCTATTGTTTAGGTTTAAATTTAACTAATTCAAAAAGTATAAAAACTAAAATTGACTAAATTAAAATATTAAGACTACAATTTTAAAACTTCCAATTACAAGAATTAAATTTAACCAATTCGAAAAGTATAAGAATTAAAATTAACCAAATTAAAATACAAATACCAAGATTACAATTTTAAAACTTCAAATTAAAGGAATTAAATTGAACCAATTCATAATGTATAAAACTAAAATTAATCAGAAAGCTTTGTAAGATTAACAATAAAGCAAGAGACGCAAATAACAAAGGTTGGACCAAAAGTTAGGATCACTAACTCGAGTCAATAAACGCCACTCAAACATGCACTTCTATATCTATTAATTCCATTAGAACCTATTAAGAGATTATCCGAAATAAAAATATCTAAAATACAATTAAAATTGTTAAAATTTTAATTATTATATTCATGTATCAATCCATATAGTTTAATATTAGATTTCTTCACACACTCACTACCTTAGTGATAATTCTTTTATATCTCACCCTATAAAATAAAAATAAATATTCATATAGAATATTTGTTGGTGGTTTTTTTCCTTTTAAATTAATTTATTTTATAACCTTATTAATATATAATTTTTATGAATATATTTAATTTGTCTTTTATCTGATTAAATTGATGTATCAACTCAATCGTGAGCATAAATATCATATATATATATATATATATATATATAGACAGACATGATATGACCTACTAATATTAAGGTGAGAACAAAATTTTCACCAAAGCATCAAAACTAGAAAACAAGAAGCCAAATATACAACAAAAGAAGGTTCGAACTACCAACTGCCAAGAATTCACTGCTTGGCTTCCGTGTCATAACCTGGAGCCATTGTTTTATCCTTAAAGGAATGGATACTTGACCCAGTGCCTGAACTTTGAGTTTGGCTTCTGTTGGAGGCACTGGTATAGGATGAAGTGGATGCTGAAGATGTAAAGATGTTGTCTTGCAGAGCTGCAATGTATATTGGAACCGGCATCTCGCGTGGTAAACTGGGCAGTGGGGCCTTGGAACCAAGGATTTCCATAGCATTCGTTATGGATGGACGGTCAAAATAGTTTGGGTGAGCACAAGCCATCCCAACTAACAGCAACCGTTCCATTCGTTCCGTGTCGTAGTTTCCAGACAATCTTGGGTCAGCAGCGTCCAAAAGACGCTCTTCCCTATACAATTCCCAAACCCATTCCACCAGTTTTGTCTTGAATCTCTTGCCATTCCTTTCAATTACATCTACGGCCTTCTTTCCGGAGGCTATTTCTAAGGCAACAATACCAAAGCTGTATATGTCGGATTCCTTAATGGCTTTGTATGTCTCAAGACACTCGGGTGCTATATAACCATCAGTTCCAAGGATCAATTTTGTTGTTTGACACCCTTGTCCGTGGTCAACAAGCCTAGCCAGCCCAAAGTCACCAAGCTTGGCATTGAAACTAAAATCTAGCAGAACATTACTTGACTTGATGTCTCGATGCAGCACGCATCGATCACATTCTTCTTGCAGATAAAACAACCCTGAGGCCACTCCCATGGCGATTTTATACCTTGTATCCCATGTCAACAAGCATGGCTCTCTATGTAGATGGTAATCGAGACTCCTATTTGGAAGGAACTCATACACAATGAGGAACTCCTTATTGTCATGGCACCAACCGATGAGTTGGACCAAATTCCTGTGCCTCAATTTGATAATAGTGGTAATTTCGGATTCGTACTCTTTCACCCCTTGTTGAGAATTTGGAGTTATCCTTTTGACAGCAATATTGGAATTGATGTCCCTCAAGAAGCCTAAATAAACTTTTCCAAAACCTCCCTCTCCAAGGAGACCTTCATCGGCAAAATTATTGGTTGCAAGCCTGAGTTCCCTGTAGGAAAACTTCCTAGGTGCTGTCATCATTTCCACGTCTACGTTGACAGACATGGTCCCATCTTCCCTCATCCTTCTGTACTTTCTCCTCCTACAGAAAAGCCAAACCAGACTCAGAACTGGGAGCAATGCAGAAATGCCACCAGCAATGGCTAGAACTACCCATAGCCATGTCTTGCTCTTCCTTTTGGGGTTGATTGGAGGGCCTGGCGCCACATTTGGAGGATTGATGGTTTTATTCGTGGAAACTTGTAAGTTGGAGCTGAAACTCCAGGAATAAATAGTGTGTAGCTCAATGCTAGATCCAGTGGCTCCGGAGAAGCCAAAAGTGACCCATTCTGGTAAATATTGACTAAGATCCAATATTGCAGAAAGAGCAGATGAATTTAGACGATTAAAGTCCTCAGCACCGAGTAAAAAGACACTCAGGTTTTTTGTACTAGAGTTGTAAGTGATGAAAGCATCAACTTTACTCCCATTTTCAATATCACTCCACAGCCATTCGACAGGGTGGAATGAAGCTTTTACAGAGTTGAGATCAATGGCCACGTGATCTGACCTCAGATCATCCCATACATTGGGAAACGTATCAAATTCCACTGCAACAAATTTAGAGTTGGCGTCTATATCGCAACTTTGAAGTCCCAAGCAACCACCTCCGGAGTAAGGAGGGATTTTTGAGCCAACGGGAGCAAGGAAAAACGCAAACCCATCACCCCTATCTCCGGAGGGCTTCTTCAAGGAATTGATGGAGAAAGAAAAATGAGTGGTGAAATCTGCAAGTCTGGGATTCCCTGATGAATTGTCCCAAAGGTGCATTGGTTGGTAATAAGTGGCTCGACCAACACTATCGTTTAAATTCTTGTTTATCTGGTTGGTGGTGAGTTGGATTTGGCCACCTGATGCGGTTGTATCATTTTCAAACTCTATGTGAGGCATATCTGGGGTGAAATCAGTCAAATTGAAATGGATGTTACCATCATCAATTGCTGCAGCCATGGTAAAAGGAACAAGTAACCCCATAGGAAGGGTGTATAAGAATAATAGTATGAAGAGAAATTCAGGTTTACGTGATTTGAGATACATATTCTCAGCTTTTTGAGCTTTCTTCATTTTCGGAGTAAGGATTTTGAGGAAAGTTGCTGCAACACAATGTAATTCATTTCCTGGAATAAAATAATTCATTCCTCACTAAAATAAAGTTTGCCATTCTTGCCCTACATTGGACCTTCAAAGCATCGTATTGAATCTCCTACTTTGTGGTGGGAACTTGGACAAAAAAAAAAAAAACTTATATATGAAATTTAAAAAAAATTATATTATTTTAAAAAATATTTATTAATTTATATATGAAATTTGATGATAAAATTTAAATTGATGTAATTATATATAAAATTTTAATTTTGATTCAATTGTACACGTTTAAATTACATACATTTATTCTCATACTATGTATATAATATAACAACGTAAATTATACTAATTCGATAATATTGTTAATAATTTGTGAAAATTGAATCAAATAAAAGATTCATATATAATAACATAAAATTAAAATTTATATATATGATATTATTCATTAAATTAAATTTCAAATACAATTTTGATATTTATTCAATAAAAGAAGGTGCCAACCTACCCCCAATTACAAGTTATAAATTAATTTGGCCTTGTTGCTTATTTTTTTGGGTGGAATTTATTTTAATCCAGCCATCAATGCAAGACTTGGAATCTTTGGATTAATTACAAGTCAATGGTTCTCTTAAGAACTTCTCGAAATGACTTTTTTTGATAATATTTTATATATTTGTTCATTTTGTTAAGAAAATTCAACTTTTATTAAGAACCAAAACAATCCTTACTTTACACTTGGAAAACCATAAGAACAAGAACAAAATAGTAATCTTCATATCCAATGAAAAGAACAAAATACTAACCAAGACTTTTACTTTTACAAGTGAATGGACGTGTTAGGTAAGGAATCCAACCAATGTCTTCATTGGTATTATCAAGTTTAACATTGAACACACTCTCAGAAAAAGAAGAAAGGGGATTGGTGCATTCATTGAAGTGATTTCGTTAATTACCTGTAATGACTTAAAAATTCACAGGCATTGGAAAAGTATAATATCGGGCCTCTGTCTTAGTAAATTGAGTTCGAAAATAATTATTAGAAATATTTATTAAACTAGTTGTGTGTTTAATTAGGTTTTAGATAGGTGAATTTAGCTTAATTAAGAGTAATTAGTAAAAAGAATTAAATTATAATAGAAGTGAAAGTTTAATTATAGATCAAAATAAAATAAGAAGGACTAAATAGGTAAATAAGCCAATGGCTTAAGATTAGGCGGCAATACATGGAAAAATCTTAGATTTTTCTTGATTTATATTATAAAATATTATTAAATTAAAATATTATAAATTATATTAATTAAAATTAAAATAATATATTATAGGAAACAAAAAGATAAAGACAAATGTGTGATGATAAATAATACATGTGTAATATATATAAAATAACTTGTAATAAAATAAAATATTTTCTTATAGTTTAAGTAAAAGATATTTGTGAATAAAATATTATTATATGATTATTATAATATATTATTATTATTATTATTATTATTATTATTATTATTATTATTATTATTATTATTAACTAATGCATAAAAGAAATAGAGTCGGTAAGTAAAACAAAAAGAAAAAAGAAACAAAGGAAGAACAGAAAAGAAACAGAGAAAGAGACGAAAACAGGGGAAGAAAAAGGGAAAGAAAAGAAAGGGGAAAAATTGAGATTTTGAAGCTTGAAGTTTAATAGGTAAGCTAAATCGAGTCCTTTTCTCATAAATTTGATGTTTTTTGGAACCCTAGAGTGAAATACTCTTGGATTTAAGTTGAAAATTTGAAAGTTAATAGATTTTTGAGTAGGGTTTATGTTGAATAAATGATGAAATTGAGGTTTTATTTGATAGAATTTCTAGTTAGAGTTGATAAAAGGATTAAATTGTGAAGTAAGTCATAAATTTTATGTTTGTAGGAATTAAATTGAGGAAAATTTGAAATTAATGAAATATGCTGAAAATTTGGTAGTTAAATTTGAGTTTAGAAGAAATTTGAATAGAAATAGAGTGTAAATTAAATTAGAAAAGTAAATAAATTTAGTTAGGATTAAATTGGAATTAAAGTATAAATTAGATAGAAATTCTATTATTATTATTATTATAAATTAATGTTGTAATCGATGGTATAAATTATTATTATTTTCGTAGCTAACAAAGAACTCGAGGCATCGGCACACAAAGGAAAGGAGAAGGTTATTGAGGAATAATCGAGCAAAATTCGGGTTTGTATTACTATAATTCAAATTATTTATTATTTGATGTTAAATTTAAATTATGTGTATGGTAAGCATATAATAAGGTAAGTGACTTTATTGAATTGAATTTGAAGAAAAAAAGTTAAATTGAATGAGAGAAGTATGTGTTGGTATTGAACTGTGTTTTAATTAGTGAATGGAAAAAAAAAGTATAATTGATATTGAAAATGAATTCTTGAAATAAAAGTGAAAATTAGATTGTGAAATTTATATACCCTATTAACTAGTCAGGCTAGGTCGGATATAGTTGGCATGCCATAGGATTTGGATGAGTACGGGATTTATCGGCCTTGCCGATCAGGCACTTTATGTGTCGTATCTCAGGCACTTTATGTGTCGTATATCAGGCACCTCGTGGTCGTTTGAGCACTTATGTGTCGATATCTTGATCAGTACTATGTACCGCTTTTAGGCACAATGTGTCGATCTTGGTGTGTTTGGGTTGGAACGTGTATCCGTCAAAGTCCGATTGTTAATAGGGTGAATAATTAAAATGAGAAATTTAAATGAATTTGATCGATTGTGAATAATTGAAATAAGAAAATTTAAAATTGTGGATTGAAATTTGAGATTGAAAATGAAAGACATGAATTTAATGTTTATGTAGCGATTGAAATTATTACATGTGATATATGATTGAAATTGAAGAATAGCTAAAAATTGTATTGTTATTGTTAGTTAATGAAAGTTTATAAATTAATTGATATTTAAGAAATTGTATAGTTACATGCTTGGTAATTATAATTCTTTATTGCTATTATAATTTGAATTATGGTAATACCACTGAGTATAAAATACTCAGCGTACGGTTGTTTCCGTGCGCAGGTTGAAAAGGGTCAGAGTCTCGGTTCAGTATCCAGGACAATCCCAACTCCGACATAAATATTTTGGTATGTTTTCTTCTTTTAAGAGAAAGTGGCATGTACATAAGAATTATAATAGTTATTTTGGTATGCTATATAGTTTTGTTGTAAAGTAAGATATTATGTGTTTTGATGATTATGTTAGTAAAATGGTAGAAGTCCTTTATGGCATTGGTATCAAATTGAAATGGCTTGATTAGTTTTATGTGTTAATTAGAAATGATAATAGGATTTTTATTAATTGTTGTTATGTCAAGATGTCAAGCAAGATTTAAGTATATAAATGCTTTGGTTGAAATCTGGCATTGGGTTGGTTATGTTTGAAATTTTGCAGGGGTTAAAATTTTAATTATTACATTCATGTATCAATCCATATAGTTTAATACTAGATTTCTTCACACACTCACTACCTTAGTGATAATTCTTTTATATCGCACCCTATAAAATAAAAATAAATATTCATATAGAATATTTGTTGGTGGTTTTTTTCCTTTTAAATTAATTTATTTTATAACCTTATTAATATATAATTTTTTATGAATATATTTAATTTATCTTTTATCTAATTAAATTGATGTATCAACTCAATCATGAGCATAAATATCATATATATATATATATATATATATATATATAGATAGATAGATAGACATGATATGACCTACTAATATTAAGGTGAGAACAAAATTTTCACCAAAGCATCAAAACTCGAAAACAAGAAGCCAAATATACAACAAAAGAAGGTTCGAACTACCAACTGCCAAGAATTCAATGCTTGGCTTCCGTGTCATAACCTGGAGCCATTGTTTTATCCTTAAAGGAATGGATACTTGACCCAGTGCCTGAACTTTGAGTTTGGCTTCTGTTGGAGGCACTGGTATAAGATGAAGTGGATGCTGAAGATGTAAAGATGTTGTCTTGCAGAGCTGCAATGTATATTGGAACCGGCATCTCGCGTGGTAAACTGGGCAGTGGGGCCTTGGAACCAAGGATTTCAATAGCATTCGTTATGGATGGACGGTCAAAATAGTTTGGGTGAGCACAAGCCATCCCAACTAAAAGCAACCGTTCCATTCGTTCCGTGTCGTAGTTTCCAGACAATCTTGGGTCAGCAGCATCCAAAAGACGCCCTTCCCTATACAATTCCCAAACCCATTCCACCAGTTTTGTCTTGAATCTCTTGCCATTCCTTTCAATTACATCTACGGCCTTCTTTCCGGAGGCTATTTCTAAGGCAACAATACCAAAGCTGTATATGTCGGATTCCTTAATGGCTTTGTATGTCTCAAGACACTCGGGTGCTATATAACCATCAGTTCCAAGGATCAATTTTGTTGTTTGAGACCCTTGTCCGTGGTCAACAAGCCTAGCCAGCCCAAAGTCACCAAGCTTGGCATTGAAACTAAAATCTAGCAGAACATTACTTGACTTGATGTCTCGATGCAGCACGCATCGATCACATTCTTCTTGCAGATAAAACAACCCTGAGGCCACTCCCATGGCGATTTTATACCTTGTATCCCATGTCAACAAGCATGGCTCTCTATGTAGATGGTAATCGAGACTCCTATTTGGAAGGAACTCATACACAATGAGGAACTCCTTATTGTCATGGCACCAACCGATGAGTTGGACCAAATTCCTGTGCCTCAATTTGATAATAGTGGTAATTTCGGATTCGTACTCTTTCACCCCTTGTTGAGAATTTGGAGTTATCCTTTTGACAGCAATATTGGAATTGATGTCCCTCAAGAAGCCTAAATAAACTTTTCCAAAACCTCCCTCTCCAAGGAGACCTTCATCGGCAAAATTATTGGTTGCAAGCCTGAGTTCCCTGTAGGAAAACTTCCTAGGTGCTGTCATCATTTCCACGTCTACGTTGACAGGCATGGTCCCATCTTCCCTCATCCTTCTGTACTTTCTCCTCCTACAGAAAAGCCAAACCAGACTCAGAACTGGGAGCAATGCAGAAATGCCACCAGCAATGGCTAGAACTACCCATAGCCATGTCTTGCTCTTCCTTTTGGGGTTAATTGGAGGGCCTGGCGCCACATTTGGAGGATTGATGGTTTTATTCATGGAAACTTGTAAGTTGGAGCTGAAACTCCAGGAATAAATAGTGTGTAGCTCAATGCTAGATCCAGTGGCTCCGGAGAAGCCAAAAGTGACCCATTCTGGTAAATATTGACTAAGATCCAATATTGCAGAAAGAGCAGATGAATTTAGACGATTAAAGTCCTCAGCACCAAGTAAAAAGACACTCAGGTTTTTTGTACTAGAGTTGTAAGTGATGAAAGCATCAACTTTACCCCCATTTTCAATATCACTCCACAGCCATTCGACAGGGTGGAATGAAGCCTTTACAGAGTTGAGATCAATGGCCACGTGATCTAACCTCAGATCATCCCATACATTGGGAAACGTATCAAATTCCACTGCAACAAATTTAGAGTTGGCGTCTATATCGCAACTTTGAAGTCCCAAGCAACCACCTCCGGAGTTAGGAGGGATTTTTGAGCCATCGGGAGCAAGGAAAAACGCAAACCCATCACCCCTATATCCGGAGGACTTATTCAAGGAATCGATGGAGAAAGAAAAATGAGTGGTGAAATCTGCAAGTCGGGGATTCCCTGATGAATTGTCCCAAAGGTGCATTGGTTGGTAATAAGTGGCTCGACCAACACTATCGTTTAAAGCCTTGTTTATCTGGTTGGTGGTGAGTTGGATTTGGCCACCTGATGCGGTTGTATCAGCTTCAAACTCTACGTGAGGCATATTTGGGGTGAAATCTGTCAAATTGAAATGGATGTTGCCATCATCAATTGCTGCAGTCATGGTGAAAGGAACAAGTAACCCCATAGGAAGGGTGTATAAGAATAATAATATGAAGAAAAAATCAGATTTACGAGATTTGAGATACATATTCTCAGCTTTTTGAGCTTTCTTCATTTTCGGATAAGGATTTTGAGGAAAGTTGCTGCAACACAAGGTAATTCATTTCCTGGAATAAAACAATTCATTTTCCTCACTAAAATAAAGTTTGACATTCTTGCCCTACATTGGACCTACAAAGCATCGTATTGAATCTCCTACTTTGTGGTGGAACTTGGACAAAAAATAAGAAAATTTTTTTTTGTCAAATTCATTAATTATATTATTTAAAAAACTATTTATTAATTTATATATGAAATTTGATGATAAAATTTGATTTGATATAATTATATATAAAATTTTAATTTTGATTTAGTTGAACATTTAAATTACATGCATTTATTCTCACACTAGATTAATATATTGTTTGTGTATATAATATAACAATGTAAATTATACTAATTCGATAATATTGTTAGTAATTTGTAAAAATTGAATCAAATAAAAGATTCATATATAATTACATAAAATTAAAATTTATATATATGATATTATTCATTAAATTAAATTTCAATATTTATTCAATAAAAGAAGGTGCCAACCTACCCCAATTACAAGTTATAAATTAATTTGGTCTTGTTGCTTATTTTTTTGGGTGGAATTTATTTTAATCCAGTTTATTTCCTAGCAAGTGCTTTTAAAGGCATGATTTACGGGGTCCATCAATGCAAGACTTGGAATCTTTGTCAATGGTTCTCTTAAGAACCGCTAGAAATGATTTTTTTGATATTTTATATATTTCTTCATTTTGCAAAGAAAATTCAACTTTTATTAAGAACCAAAACAATCCTTACTTTACACTTGGAAAACCATAAGAACAAGAACAAAATAATAATCATCATAGCCAATGAAAAGAACAAAATACTAACCAAGAACTCACTATCTGTGTCTCAACTTGGGGTCTTTGTTTTATCCTTCAAGGAATGGATTGGATTTCGCTTCTTCTGGCACCACTGGTATGGGATGCCGAAGATGTAACAATATAGTCTTTCCAAGGATGTCGATAGCTTGTCTAGGCTCCACCACAAGACTGCATTATTGGGGGTCTATCAATAATAATAAAAGTGCCAAGACTTTTACCATTACAAGTCAATGGACGTGTTAGAAACGAACAAAAAGCAGTAAGGAATCCAACCAATGTCTTCATTGGTATTATCAAGTTTCACTCTCAGAAAAAGAAGAAGGGGGATTGGTGCCTTCATTGAAGTGATTTCGTTAATTACCTAACATTACAAATTAATAGGTAATCTAAATTGTTCGTAGATCATGGGGTTAAATTAAGTAAACGACTAATCTTAGCACTATTATGTTGTCTATAAGTTTAGTTAGAGATATAACTTGTCCTAACTATCTAAACAACTTTCAAAAATAAAAAATATAGATGTGATTGCCTTTATTGACAATAATTTAGATATGAACCAAGTTGAATTTATGCTATGATCTTAAGGTAGTGGGTTGAATGTTATTATGTTGGGTATATAACTTATACATGGTAATGTTTCACTCACAATAGTGGAAGCATAGCTCAATAAAACAGTAATTAATGATATCCTCTCATTGACATTGTATGTATTATGAAAATGGAACATGAGGTCAAGAGTCATTTATTTGCGTCAAATTATTTTATCATTACTAGTACGAGTAATGATCATTTTCATTACAGAATGTATGATTGCCAAAGCCGCCAAAAATAAAATCTACTTGAAAAAAATAGTAGAAGCACCAAGTAGGGCCGAATCTATAGGATCAGTAGAAATTTTATTCTTTCAACTAAAATAAATAAAATAAAGGGGAATGGGGAGTTTTGTTTAAAGAAAACTTAAAAATTAAAATTAAGATTTGAAAAAAAAAACCAAAGAAAGCAATAATCAAAATTCTGGAAAAAAAAAACAATGATATGAAACTCTAGTCAAAGTAAATTATCCATTTGATTTGATCATTGATGCAAAGATTATTTTCAGTGTTCTTTAATAAATTGGTTATAATTACGGACGATCGCCTAGCAACTTAATCTCTTCTTACCTTCTCGATAATTAAGACAATTGTAATTAATTACTTCCATTATTGACAAACAATCCTATAACAATCACTTAAGAATTTAATCTATCAATAGCATTAAGAACGAAAGAGACCAAATTCTAGCCAAAAAACACATCATCAAGGTATATTTAGCTTAGATCACATGAGCATACTACACAAATAATCATGCAGTTGTCACAAATATTAGAAATCAATAGATTGACTAATTATCTAATTGGCAAATTAAAGCGATTGTTTTAAGCTATCAAATACCAATCGAATATTTAACAAACCTGAACAATTGTAATTAAACCAGAAGACATGCAAATAGGGGCGAAACTAAGGGGTTGGCAAGGGCCTCGACCCCCTCAAAGCTGGAAAAATTTTCATTTAGGCCCTTTAAATTTTTTTGAAAAATTTAAATTAGTTAAGGTAAAATTACATTGTGGCCCCCCTAAAAAATATAAAAATTTGATTTAACCCTTTAATAATTATAAAAATATAGGCTATTAAAATGGTGAAATTACATTTTTGCTATTTTAAAGATTATAATTTAATTTCCGCTCCCCTTAAAAAAAATTTTGGTTTCGCCCTTGCATGCAAATACTAGAAAGCAAAAAAAGATTAAGAGCAATTCGATGTCACAAACTTGTAAAATCAAAATTTGAATATTACTTGAATTAGAAAAAAAAAAGAGTTAAGAACCCATAAAGAAAATAAAATGCAAAATCAGAATAAAACTAGGAGTGACTACCTCCATCTCTCAACTTTAAAATGTCTATTTATAGCACAAAAATAACATAATGTAGAAGTGTCCATGGGCCGGGCCGGGCCCAAAAAAAATTTCGGCCCGCCTCCTAGGCCCGGGCCCAGCCCGGCCCGAAATATAGGCCTAAAAATTTACCCAAGCCCGGCCCGAGAATAAAATTCTAAGCCCGGCCCGGCTCGACCCATTTTTTAATAAACACCAAAAAATTAATTTAAAAATAAAAGTATTTTAAAAATATTTTAAAATTAAAAAATAAAAATAAAATATATTTATTTATTAAATTCGGGCCGGGTCGGGATCGGGCCAAAAAAGTTGTGCCCGAGGCCTGGCCCGTTTTCTAAACGGGCCTCGTTTTTTTGCCCAAACCCATATTTAAGGCGGGCTGTCGGGCCGGGCCACCCGGCCCATGGACACCTCTAACGTAATGGAGAAAATACAAAAGTGTCTTTGAATACATAAAGTAGAAATTTTTAGGTTTTTCGATAATTTTCGCGTCAGACTTCCAGACCATGTTTGGTTGCCTTCTCGATGTTATTGGGCTTGAATAGTGAAATAACTTTAGCTAGATCTCTCAATTCCCTTCGAACATATATTATGGGCTCAAAACAGAGGCCTGTAGCTCAAGTTATAGTCAAAATATCGAAATTATATTGTGTTGAAAGTCCAAACCACAAAAATTTGTTAAAAATAAACTTTAAGCTCATTTTCTCCAATTATTACATAAATCAGTAATATAATATAATATAAAACAAAATTCAAGAGAAGAAATATCACAAATAATTTAAAAATTATGCACTTATCACAGAGGATACAACATTAACTATAAGATAAAAAAGAATCATATTAGGTGAATAAATTAAACCTAAAAAGGCCACAAATATACTATGAGGGCAACACACTGCCATTAAACTAAAGCTTAAATTAAACAATTTTCATGATGGTAAATAATGGGGAGTTAAGTTATAAAACTTTTAGTGGACTAATTCTGTAACACCCCTAATTTATAAATCTAGAAAAATAGTGTATTTTTTTTAAAATAAAGGTTGGGAATGAAAAAAAGGGGTCAAAAATAAGAGAACGATGAAATTTGAACTCAAATGAATATAAGTGAGTCGATGGCGAAGCACGGTGGTTGACGTGACCATTGATGTCAAAATTGAAAATTTTTAGGTTTAACTTGGGTTTTAGTTTGATGATTTAATTTTTAATTTAATTAAAGTAAATAGTAAGGGTTTTTTACTAAAATATTATAACAAAAATAAAAAATTACTAAAATGTTATAACTTTTTTTTTATTTACCAAAATATATATATATTTTTATTTACCAAAATATATAAAAAACCTGGAAAAAAAATCTGACCAATGTGACGGGTGTACCTTGGTCACGCCAATGGGATTGGCGGCACCAATGGTGCCAATACCATTGGCGGCACCAATGGTGCCGTATTGATTGGCGGCACTACTCGTATTATAAATACGACCTCTATCCAGCTGAAGAGAGAAAAATCAAAAGAAAAAAAAAGAAGAAGAGTTGCTGCGGAAAAGAAGAGAAAAAGAGAGAAAAAGAAAGTATTTTTTTAAAAATAATTGATTATATTGTTGTTATTATTTTGTATATTTTGTAATATTTTTTGTTTTACTTTATTTATTAAGATTAATAAAACTCAAAATAATAGTATTAGTTAGTATTATTATTATTGTTGTTGTTGTTGTTGTTGTTGTTGTTAGTATTAAGATGTTATTAATGTATTAAGATGTAACTTAGTAATATTATAGTTAGCAAAAACTAGTATTATTATTATGGTTACTTATTATTTTTATTCTGAAAATAAACTAGTTAGTAAAAACTAGTATTATTATTATAGTTAGTTAGTTAGTTATTATTTTAGTAAAATTAATAATTTTAGTGTGTATTATTTTGTATATTATTTTGAGTATAAAATTTTTTTTAAGTAATTTAGTTACCGTTCGAGAATTTTTATGAGATTTTTTTTTGACAGATTAAATATTGAAGATAGATGCTAAGTTTCTTGTATGCGTTTATTTCGATGGAGTCATCTTGACAACAAGTGTTGGATGTGTATTTGAATGTCGGCAACAAATAACAATGAGATTTAATAGAAATGTATCGTTCGATGAAATGAAGGCAAGGATTAATGCAAAAATTCATAGACGTTGTGGGAGAAGGATATCAAAAATTTTCTACAAGTTTCCAGTTTCGACAAATTCGGTCAAATTCGTCGAAATTGAACTTGTAGACGACGAAGACGTGGAGACAATAGTCGATCTCTACTGTAGGAATGGGAGTGAGAAGAATGCACCGATTCACTTATTTGCTGAGTTAGTCGGTATGGAGCAAAATGAAGATGTTAATGCATCTGATGAAGAAGACGGGGCTGAAGAACCGTGGATGGTGGCTCCAATATCATACGTTGATAGTGAATCAACTATGGGTGGGATCGATATCGACCTGAATATTACACCCGATGTTGACATGGTTGGTGGTGAAGAAGAAGGTGCTGGCGAAGAAGAAGGTGCTGGCGATCATTGGGATAAAGAGGTCGATAGTGACAGTGATCCCGATGTTGACGATGTACCTGATGATATTGACGATCAAGATGTCAACAACGATAAAGGCATTAACGCTTCTTCGGTGGGGGAGCAGATGCGGCGTATTGTGATACACAATAATCCTGGGCCACACATGTCGCTCATAGACCCCGACGCAGCGTATGTAGCTGAGTTTCCGGAGTACCCTGAAATAGTTTATTCTCACGGGCTGCCCGTAACATCTGATGATGATGAGATATTCATAGGCCAGAGATTCAGCTGTAAATAAGAGTGCGTATATGCCATTAAACGGTACAGCATGAAGATATCGGTGGATTATAAAGTATCCGTGTCTACTCCGACAATATATGTTGGGGAGTGTTGGAAGGCGTGAAGGTCGCAATTGGTGGGTCTGTCTGCATTCATTAGAAGTTCTCAGCTGTGGAAGATACGAAAATTTGTTGGTCCTCATACATGCACATCAACACGTATGACAGAAGATCATGGAAAACACCCCCAAAAAGTCCCTTACCACTTAAGTGTTGCTACCACTTTACATAGCCCAAGTCTCTTCTGTGCTTTATTGATGTAAGATTTTCCTAGAGTGTTTCATTAGAACCATTAACTACGGTCCATTTATGCTCCATCCCTTGACATTATAACCTTTGTAAACTTGAAACCTTAGTTACACTTCAACCCAAGACGGTATAATCACCGGCAACTTGGACCTCAAGTTGCAAAGTGATACTGACTTCTCAGGTGATGACGCTATACTCACACGATAGGTGAAATTTGTAGGCTATCAAGCTCCATGACATCACTGTGAACCCAATCGCAATTTAAAACTATGATTACGTCTCCTTCAAAGCGAGAGAGAAACAAATCTTTAAACTTGAATTTTTTTTAAAGAATATTGAGATGTGGTGAGTAGGGGGCGAAGAATGATCATTTATATAGGGGATGGGACGGGGTATAAAGGGAAAAATTTATGATGAGAATCTTGAGTTGTAGGGCTTAGAAGCAATTAAACTGGGGTGGTTGAAATGGTCAGAGAGAAAATGCTCTATACAAGAGACGTTTCATCTAACATGATAGTGAAAACACTTCCTACATAGGGCGTTTTCCTCAAACATGTGGCTTGAAAACGTGTCTTATAAGAAACGTTTTCACTATCATGTCTGTAACACCCCAAACTCAGCCTAGACGTTATGGCTGAATTTGAAGATGTCACAAGGTAAGGTTTTGAAAACAGAGTCATTTCGTCAAATCATTCAAGTTTCATAATTTATATTTGTTTATATCTATTTTCGAAAAATGTTTATTTAATTTATTTGTTTACCAAAACATAATTTACAGTGAAAGTCTTAAAACCGTTATATTTTAGAAATTCAATTCGTGTTTTCAGAAAAACCTTTATTTTTGTAAAATCGTGTTTTTCGTTATGCATTGCAATAAAATAGTCAAAACGCATCCAAAACCAAAATAAAAACTAACAGTCCGGAGAGTCCCAAAAATTACAAACTCTCGAATGAAACCAGAATTATAAATAAAAAACATAATTTACTAAGTGAAATAGTTCTCAATCAAGTGGTCACCGCTGAGCCTCCGTCGCACCTACCCATCTAAGTCAGTGGATTACCTGAACAAAACAGACAAACATATGTGATTTTTCGCAAACTCAGTGTGTAACCCAATAGAAATAGACATGCAATACATACAGTAAACTCATATACAGTAAGATATAGATTCGGACTTATGTCCATTTTAGATACAGATAACAGAATCAGGTAAGCAGTACAGATATGCAAAATTCTACCCCCATCATCTACACACCATCTCCGACCATCCTGTCACACTATGTGGGGTTAAAAATACCCACACATCCCTACACACCATATAGTGTCGATGCGACACGTTACAGATAATGGTGCAGCCAAGCTGCCAGAATAAAGGCGAAGTGTCACTGTACAAATTACTTCCTCCACATATACAAAACCCACCCTAATCACAGATAGAGAAATAACAGATTCAGTAATATCATGCTCATATACGGATGTCCTATATATATACTTAACAAAATAATCAGTCATGCATATCAGTGTCATACTCATAGCAGAATTTTAGACTATCAGATCACATAGTTTTAGGGTTTGGTTAGCCCTTACTGACCCTACGGTAGGCCCACAGTCGATCGGAACGACCTGTCTACCCTAGGGAAAATTTCAAAAATATGGGCCTACATGCCCGTGTGGCTTGCCCGTATGGGACCATACGCATGTGTGGCCCACACGCCCAGATTGGCCTTGCCTGTGTGGCGCACATGCCCAACTTGACCTAGCCCGTGTGGCCCACACGGTCGTGTCTTGAGCACGGCCATACCTTTGTCAAACATAAGGCCGTGTCTCGCACACGGCCACCCACCCTGTCGACCACACGCCCATTTGGGGTTGAAGTAAGTATTTTCGGCTTTCGCTGAAACTTTGTTTTTTGTGATTTGGGAATACACCTGGTACAATATTGATGTTACTGCAAGCATAAGCCCTCTAGAACTTAAAAATCGACATACCAACGCTCAAAATTAGTCTTAATTCATGATTGATCTGAACTACAAAACCAACAACAGCTCCATTCAAACGACCATCACTTACCCTAACACCCCAAACGATCTTGATTATGATTCCGCTGAGGAGAACCCCTTTCTTCCCGATTCCCTGCTGCCAAAACTCGAAATCAACAATTGAAAAAAAAGAATAGCATTGATTTAAACAGTTAAAACAATTTTTCCCCAACCTACTCGAAAACACCCTTTACACTTGCCAAACCGCGCAAAGGCACCGAAAAACTGAAAACCGGAATTGAACAACAGGATTGCAATGGAATTTCAAAAGTAAGGAAACCAAAAAGAATTTTTCCAGAACACAGAAAATGAACGTAAAAATTTTGGGAGTTTTTCAGAGAGAGAAAATATCAAAAAAGGAAAATAATATGAAACTACCCAAATCCTCCAAATTTCTCCCCACTATCAAACTAACAAACCACATACTCAGAATCCCAACTCCACCGAAACTCTATAAGTCAACAGAGTAAAAAATATCATTTATGCTTGCGCAGGGTTTCAAACAGAAGACCCCTAACACACTAACTCCCTTACCACTCGAACTAGCAGGTTCATTCTAATATAAATTAACAGAAAATTTTATGTAAGCCCACTCTACAAGGGTAAGGCTTGGATCGAAAATAACAAAATTAGTAAACATGGGACTTGGACCCAATACCTCACACACACGCCTAGAACACCTAACCACTGAAGTAGATACACAATTGTGTCAAATATATACATAATCAGAAATAAATTATTCAAGGTGTTACAATGTCAGATAAAAATGCCCCTTGCAGGGAGTGTTTTCTCTCTAAGCATTTCAACCACTAAACTTAATTACTTTTGAGCCTTTGCAACTTGGGATTCTTGGGATAAACTTGATTGAGGAAAATGTAGAAATTGCATGTGTAGAACTCGCATGCCAAAGTTAATATTAATTATTGAAATGTAGAAAAGCTAATTAAAACACTAACTCATGTAGTGAAAACACTAACTTATTTGTTTATTCATTAATTTTTCCTGTAAAGTGTAAGTTACTATTAATTATTAAAGTAAGATATAATACAATTTGCAAGCCGAAGTTTAGGGTTTTTTCAAACCTTCTAAGCTATTATTTGCTTTTTGAAAATATTGTACTTAACAAATGGATGGAGAAAAACTTAAATGAAAAAGTAACATAAATAATTGTAAATTTTAAACTCATAACTTGATTGTGTACAAATCAAACCAATTTAATAAATTTGTTTCGTACATTGTAAATAAGTGTACATTTCAAATGTAAAATAAAGTATATAAAAAATGCAAAATTACAAAATAACATAATCATCTGTGTCCTGAATATGTGCCACAACTGGGTGGGCGTAGGGCACACCTCGAATTTCGTCGCACTGATTGGTTTTTCGGCTCTTCGCCGACTTCAGGATAAGCTTAACGTGTACGTCGAGGTTGATTGCTAACTTTGTCTTCTCCCTCCGTGGTTGACTGTAACTGTGTCCTAGCTGCCCATCGTGGATTCCCCCTATTTGAGTTAGCGGTTAGAAGGATAGCCCACATCAGTAGAACAATGATGTTGGGGGTGTTTGCAACATTATCAACAAGCAATTATATGTCGTATGGCCTAGTTACGGATAGAAGGTAGAAATCATTAGCAATACCTAATGCGTCAATATTGGCGAAATTGGCATGTAATATGGCACAATAGGTGGTGGTCGTGCATAATATATCCCTGCGGAAGGTGTTGATGTAGGGAATGGTTGTGCATGTTATAATGCTTGTTTAAAATAAACTGGTGCTGAATATGTTGATGCATGGAATGATTGCACGTGTTGTAGTGGTTGTGTAAAATAAACTGGAACTAAAGATGATGAAGCGGGGAATGAATGTGCGTGTTATGATACTTGTGACAAAAAATTGGGTTTGAATCAAAAAAAAATAAACCATATTGATTGGGAGTTTGCACGAAAATTGGGTCCTCCGGTGTAGATGGAACAGATGTCGATCCCGTCATATCTCCATCTCTCGACCTAGGATTGAAAGGCCCTCGTCTTGGCCTCCTACAGTGACGTTGCCTACTACTTTTCAAAGCCGACAGTAGATAAAACTTACTATTATACCTAAACCAATCTATGTAATCTGGAGATGTCGTCAACTCTGGTGTGAGAAATGGTTCACGTGTTGGCAAGTAATCGTACATACGCTACCACATCTCGATGTACTTTTTGTAGAATGTTGGCCAATCTTCCTCGAGTCTCCTCCGCAAGTCAATCTTGTGCAAGTCATCAAGCTTCTAGGGTGAGGACAGAATACGATGCGTACACCTGAACTGTCGTATGAATCAGTCGGATTCGTACATCTCGACCGTTGCAAAATGGCCAATAGCACTTTGACGTGCCAGATGTTGTGACTGGCCAAAAATTCTGTCAAGACACATTCTTGAATCCTCGGATCCACATATGACATCCATACAAACTGCATTACGAATTTATAATTTTTAAAACGTGTCTGATATTTAATTTCAAGTGTTATAGTACATATTATATAACTTTGAAAATCATAAACTAACATTCTATTCGATTTCTTGATCTGGAACTAGTCAGATATCCTCGAGCTTGGTTGGTATACCGCTGTGTCTCGCGGGGTTGTTTCACCTATTCAAATAATATTTTATTTCAAAATTACAACAATGAAAAATAAAAATGGTAATGATATTGTCAAATGAATTTTACCATATAAAGGAGCATGCAACCGTTGATTTTAGTTTTATTCGATATCGTCGCTCGACACATTTCTCAGTATAATGTCGCCAACATCGTTGATTCCCCAACTAAGTTGTTCCGATTCTTTGAAGTCGACTAGTAGTAGTAGCCGCCTTAAATGTATCAAATTGCAAGATTTATCTAGCATTAGCAGACCCCCAATCAACCTCAAGATGAATGCGCACGTGAATTATTCCTTTTCAAAGTCATTCGCTAAAGCCTCGATAGTTTGGAAGTTGTCCTCCAACCATCTCATCTCGATCCAGCTAACCCTAAACTTGTTCAGCACCTTCCCTAGTAGTTGCTCACATGTTGCACTCTAATCAGCACTAATAATTGGCCTTGTAACGATATCCCCATTGACCGATAAACTAAGTTGTAAATTGACATCCTCGAGTGTAATTGTACACTTGCCATAGGGAAGATGGAATGTATACATTTTCGATCTCTATCTCTCGACCAAAGCACTGATGAGGGGATTCAATTTAGTCCCTGTATAAATTTTTTTAAGGAATTTTTTTATATATAACTTTAGTGATGAAAACCAAACTGGGATATAATTTACCTGTAAAAACATAACATAAATCCAAGGAATCTTGGTACCTTGTAATAATTGACATTGCTGTTCTTTTTCCTTTTTGTTTTTGGTTCCGACGACATTAATTTGCAAATGTTTGTCAAGAAGTAATTGGCTCCTTGTATTGTCAGGGCTCCACTACAGTTACTGCTTAAATATATTCTTTATTGTTGTCCATCAATGTTAATAAAACTAGAAAGACTTAGACTAAGTACAAGTCAATGGGTCTCCTAGGAACCCTTCGAATCGGTTTTTATTTATTTATAAGATTTTATATATTTGTTCATTTTGCTAAGAAAATTGAACTTTTATTAATAACGAAAACAATCATTATTTTACACTTGGAAAACCATGACAAGAACAAAATTAAAATCTCAAAATAGTAATCTTCATAGCCAATGAAAAGAACAAAATACTAAGTGTTAACTACTAACCAAGAACTCACTGCTTGGCTTCTGTGTTTGAACTTGGAGTCCTTGTTTTATCCTTCAAGAATGGATATTGGAACCATTGCCTGAAGTTTGGGTTTCGCTTCTTCTGGAACCACTGGTATGGGATGAATTGGATGCGGAAGATGTAACAATGTTGTCTTCCAAAGCTGCAATATATGTTGGAACCGGCAGCTCCCCTGGTAGTATGGGCAATGGGGCTTTGAAACCAAGGATGTCGATAGCCCGCGTTATCGATGGGCGGGCATAATAGTTTGGGTTAGCACAAGCGAGCCCAACTAAGAGCAACCGTTGCATTTGTTCCATGTCGTAATTGCCATACAATCGTGGGTCTACAGCATCGAAAACACTCTCTTTCCCGTACAGTTCCCAAACCCATTCCACCAGTTTTCTCTTGAATCTCTTACCATTCCTTTCAATTACAGCAATAGCCTTCATTCCGGTGGCTATTTCTAAGGCAACAATACCAAAACTGTATATGTCGGATTCCTTAATGGCTTTGCATGTGTCAAGACACTCGGGTGCTATATAACCATCAGTCCCAAGCATAACCTTAGTTGTTTGAGACCCTTGTCCATGGTCAACAAGCCTAGCCAACCCAAAGTCACCAAGCTTGGCATTGAAACTCAAATCCAACAGAACATTACTTGACTTGATGTCTCGATGCAAAACGCATTTGTCACATTCTTCCTGCAGATAAAACAACGCTGAGGCCAGTCCCATAGCGATTTTATACCTTGTATCCCACGTCAACAAGCATGGCTCTCTATGTAGATGGTAATCGAGACTCTTATTTGGAAGGAATTCGTACACGATGAGGAACTCCTTACTGTCATGGCACCAACCAATTAGTTGGACCAAATTCCTATGCCTCAATCTGGTAATAGTTGTAACTTCTGATACGTACTCTTTCACCCCTTGTTGAGAATGTGGAGTTATCCTTTTGACAGCAATACTACAGTTGATGTCCCTCAAGAAGCCTAAATAAACCTTCCCAAAACCTCCCTCTCCGAGCAGACCTTCATCAGCAAAATTACTGGTTGCAAGTCTTAGCTCCTTGTAGGAAAACTGCCTAGGTGCTGTTACTTTTTCCATTTCTACGTTGACAGACATGGGCCCATCATCCCTCATCTTGTTATACTTTCCTCTCCTGCAAAAAAGCCAAACCAGACCTGGAACTAGGAGCAAAGCAAAAATGCCACCAACGACGGCTAGAACTAGACATAGCCATGTCTTGCTCTTCCTTCTGGGATTGACTGGAAGGCTTGGTGCTGTTGCTGGAGGATGGATAGTTGTATTCATGGAAACTTGTAAGGTAGAGCTGAAATTCCAGGAATAAATAGTGTTTAGCTCCGTTATAGTGTTAAATCCAGCGGCTCCTGAGAAGCCAAAAGTGACCCATTCTGGTAAATATCCGCTAAGATCCAGTGTTGCAGAAAGACTAGATGAATTCTCACGAGAAAAATCATTAGCATCAACTAAAAAAACACTCAAGTGTTTTGTACTAGAGTTGTAAGTGATGAAAGCATTAACTTTTCCCCCATTTTCAATATCACTCCACCACCATTTGACGGTGGGGTTAGAAGAATTGACAGAGTTGAGATCAATGCCCACGTGCTCTGACATCCCCAGAGGATCCCAAGGACTGTGATACGTATCAAACTCCACTGCAACAAATTTAGAGTTAACATCATAAGTCAAACTCGAGTTGCAAGTTTGAAGTCCCAAACAACCACCGGCGGATCTAGGTGGGATTTTTGAGCCATTGGGAGCAAGGAAAAACGCAAACCCACTACCGTATGAGCTATTGTGCAAGGAATCAATGGAGAAAGAAAATTGAGTGGTGAAATCTGCAAGTAGGAGATTCCCCGACGAATTGTCCCAAAGGTGCATTGGCTTGTAATAAGTGGCTCGACCAACACTACCATTTAGACCCTTGTTTATTTGGTCAGCAGTGAGTTGTATTGCGTTGCCTGATGCGTACGCATCAGCTTCATAAACTATGCGATGCGTATTTGGGTTGAAATCAGGGAAAGTGAAGTTGATGTTATCATCATCATCCACTGATGCAGCCTTTGGAAGATGAAGAACAAGGATGAATAATAATATGAAGAGAAATGCAGGTTTTGGAGATTTCACATACAAATTCTCAGCAGTCTTCATTTTCAAAGTAAGGATTTTGAGGAAAGTTGCTGCATATGCATGGTAATACATTGCATTTTCAGGTGTGGAATAAATAATTTGCTTCGTCGATAAAGTAACAATAATTAAAGAGAAGTTTGGAAACCCAAAAAGCACTATGCTTCGGTGTGTGAACAAAGACTTTTAAGTCTTCGTAATAAAAAAATTTAATTTGCTTTAATTTTAAGGACGGTTGATCCCTTTTTTGGGCTGAATTCGATTATGTTCCCATGCTGGGTCCCAATTTCTTTTCCTTGCTACAGTTAATACCTGAATTTTACAATTATTTTCAATGTTAGAGTTAACTTTGTTTTAAGGGAATTTCAAGAATTTAATTGGAGAAAGTAAAATCTAAATATTAATATGGAAATAATTGTCAAGTTTAGTGATCGATTTACATAAAAGAAAAATTAAAGGAAAGGGTTATATCACTTTTTAGGTTTTGAACTTAACAACTATTATCACATTGGGATCTAAACTTTTTTTTTGCTCAAGTCGTAAACTTGGTAATTATTTTTACATTAGGGTTTGAACCTTTTTTCATCCAAATTAGGTTCTGACAATTGTTTCTACACTAGGGCTTGAATTTTTTTATCCAAATTAGTCCTTGATATTTCCTTGAAAACTCTAAAGTTTAGGCTCTAATGTAGAAACAATTATCAAGTTTAAGCCTCAATATGAGAATAATTGTCAAGTTCAAGGATTAACTTGAATAAAAAAAGTTCAAACTCCAGTGTGGAAATAGTTGCCTACTTTAGGCCCTAATGTGAGAATAGTTGTCAAGTTTAGGAACTAACTTGAACAAAAATAAATTTAGATCCTAACGTGATAATAGTTGTCAAGTTCAAATTCCAAAAAGTGATTTAATCCATGTGAAAATAAGTATCAAATTTAGGCCATAAAATAATGCATTAACCCTTTTTAGAAATTATAAGTAGATATGGCAAAAGAGTGAGACAATATGAATGCTGTCAAATTTTTCATCCCTCCAAAGTTAGTACACTTCGTGTATCATCCGTCTCACTCCACTATGAAGGTGTAATATTAAAAATTATGATCACCTCCATAAATATTGGATACATCCGTTCTCATTCTACTTAAAAATTAATTTTTATTAATTATTTTTAATCTTTTTAAAAACAAAAAGTATTTAAACATAATTTTCTAAAAAAATACTCTCAATTTGAAATTATATTTTAATTGCTTGGTATCTAATTTTTTAAATAAAAAAACACTCCACTTTGTATATAATAAATAATTTCAACCTCTAACTTAAAAAATATATATTTTAGCTTTTCATTTAATTTCTTTTACCTTTTTAGTTCTTAAATTTGCATTTTACCAAATTATCTTAAAATGGATGAAAAGTTAAGTTAACTTTGATTACGTGACATCCAAGTGACAATTCAAGTTTATGTCATGCTAGCAATTAATTAATTTTAAGAAATTCAAAAAAATTTAAAAGATATTTTTTATAATTTTATACTTTTTAATAGTCTTAATAATTTTAATTTTAAAATAATTTTTATAAATTTTGAATATTTTAAATTTTAAAAATTAATTGATAACATGACATCCATGTGGTAACCCACATGTATGTTACGTTAGCAAAGTTAACAAACATTAACTTTTTCTTTTATTTTGAAAATGATCGACAAATAATATAAATCTAAGGGCGAGACGAAAAATTAACTGAATGACTAAAATAATTTTTTATAAAGTTTGTTAGCCAAATAATTTATTATGCCTAAAATAAATCAATTCAAAATATGGAAGTGTTAAAATATATTCATAGTTATTTTAAAATAGGATTTGTCTTATTTTAATTATTTTATTTTTAATTTACTTATTCTGATTAAGATAATTATTTGAATTATTCATTGCGGTTAAAATTTTACTAAATGATTGACTTGTGACAATTTTTTTTCTTTTAACTTTGACTAAAATTTGAGACCTATCTTTAATTAGCCCAAAACACTTTAATTTGAATTATTTGTAACATGAAAATTTATTTTTCATTTATTTTATCTCTCTTTATTTTTCTTTCTTATTCTCTTTATTTATTTTTTTATTTTTTTTGAAGCTCAACTGTCCATCTTCCTCACTACCCAACACCCATTGTCACATACAGCATCTTCGAGTCTCCCATTACTTATCCTGAGTGAGTTAGAATCAAAGCCACCCAAACTCCCCCACCGTACCCATCGCCCACCATCAAAATCACTCTCTGCCCCTCTCTGAACCATAGCCACTAGCAATTCTTCAGTGGACAATCAAAATTTTAACGACGGTGATTAATTTAAATAATTCTTTTAATTAGAGTGATTAAATTGAAAAAATAATTAGAGTGATCAAAATAAAATAAACTTTATTTTGGAGTAACTATAGATGTAGTTTATCATAAATTTCATCACCCAATTATCAATTTTTTAATTTAATTAATTAACAAAATAAAAAAGCATAAACATTTATTTGGCCTTCAACTTAAAAAAATAACTTTAAAATTACCCAAAAATAAATAGAAAAATTAATGTTGGAATTTTTAAAAAAGTCTCAAAATATTATTTATTATTAAAATAAAAAATTAAAATTTTATAACTAAATTGAAATCCGATGGTGTTCTTTGGTGGAGTAAATAATAAGTAATTGGTCAATAAAAAAAAAGGGTTTTTAAGATTGGAATCTACCACTTTGTGGTGTGAACGAAAGACCTAGACTTCCTCTGAAGGGTTTTTTCATTAAAATATTATAGAAGAGTTTATTTTTACCAAAATTTGTTCTCATTGTTATTATTTTTAAAATACTTTTTACAATATATATAAGTGTCGAGATTTTGAACTTCAAATTTTCAGAGGATTTCATGTAGGGTATGGTTGGTATTATCGTTTTAAACTCTAATTATTCTAAAGATATTTTAATATAATTAAAATTCTAATGTTAGCCTATTTAAAGGGGCTTTATATCTTATTTTGAGATATCAATTAAAAGATGGAGTTTTCTTTAAGGGCTACAATATATAGCTGTATATGAGTTTCGGTGAGAGTTTCGTGGTAATTATGAAGAGTATTTTATACCATTTTGTGAATGCCTCTAAATCAGTCACATGTCTAACATCTGACCCGGCTCCACCTTCAACTAGTGTGAGAATTGTCATTGATAATGGTAAAGAATCGCAAAGAGAAGAAAGAAAAAGAACACACATAGATTTTTACGTAGAAACTCTTTCGGGAAAAAACCACGGGTAAAGAAGAAGAAAATTCACTATGTCGAATTCTAATGATATAAGAGGAGTATAGTCTACGTCTATTTATAGGTTTGTAAAATCATATTCTAATCAAAGTCAAATAGACGTAATACAGTAAGGTTAAAGAGAGGAAGTACACTTCTATCTGGATTTCTCTTGTATAGCCTATACCGTATTTTATTTTAACAAGAATTTGGGTCACACAACTTTAAGAACTAGATTATGTGGAAAGCAATGCATCATCACCTTTGTCCTCGACCACATCAGTTACCTCTATAATTATTTGAAATAGCCAGAAATTGAAATTTGTAACCGGTCGAACTTATCGATATCTAAAATCGTTGTTGTGCCATTGAATGAGTCAATTTGCAGAAGTTGAATCGGGCTCTAATACTAGTTTGTAGGGGATAAGTCTGATTAAATAACTAACAGAGTGAAAAATAAATAAGAATAAAAAAAAGATTAAACACGCAAATTTTATGTGAAAAAACTCTTCAAAAGTGGATAAAAAACTACAACTAAAAAGAGATTTTACTATAATAAAGGTGAATGTTTAGATTAAAATAATTTTGTTCTTTATTTCGAAGGGTTTGTTTTTATGGGGCTTCTGGTTTTTCTTTTAATTCTTTTCATCTTTTGCACTCTCCCTTATTATAGTGAAATTTCCTTTTGCCTATAATTTTTATCCTCTTATGATGAATTTTTCCACGTTAAATTTACATATTTGATCTTTTTATTTTTTCATTTTATTTATTATTTAATCGAGTTTATCTTACATGAATATACAACCAATGTTAATAAAAATATAGTAGTAATACCTCGATAATCACGAGTGCTAAGGTCAAGATATTTTATTTTTCTTTTAATTTTGAACATACTTTAGGGTTGGTTTAGGCATAATAAATGTATTCAATGGATTTTAGAGTGGTGATTATTTTTCGAATGTATCAAATATTAGAGAAAAAGTAATTGACAAAATTTTATTTTTTTATAGAAAAAGAACAACATGAAGTGATTATATAAAAAATTGATTAAATTTGTGTAAAAGCATCACTATCATATAACAAAATTCCTTCCATTAAAGATTGGGGTTCTTCAAACAATGTCAAAATTGAGGGACCTCTATTGACGCACTTAGACATTCGATCAGCAACTGCATTATAAGCTCTCAATATATAGTGACTTCTAATCTTTCAATCTCGTTTGAATAAGCTATAAATTAGTCGTAATCCAACTAGACTATTCTTGGCAACGTCACCCTCTAGTATTTAAATGGAATCCAAATATTAATTAGGTAAAAGTAAAATTAAATAATTATAATATCTTATATAAATTGAGCATCTAACTTATTTTGTTTTCTTAAATTTTGATAATCAAAATTATTTGAAATTTATAAATTCCTTAATAAATGAGCCCAACCTATTTTGATTAAATATATTTTATAAAAAAAATCTAGCTTTACCCATTTCTAAAGGCATAAAAAACTTTAAGAAAAGTGTTAGCCGTCTTAAAGTCTATTTTAATTTTTCCTTATACGTACGAATAGAGTAACATCAAATATTATCTCTATATTTTAGAAGCTCAACACAACATGAGCTTACTAACTCAAAGAAATATTCGAAATCTAAATGCGAGAATCCTATGCAGAATCTTTGCACATTATCAAACCACGAAAAAGGTCATTGGCGCCATGGCCCATGGCCAATCTGTTCTCCACCACAAGTAACTTTCCTGCTCCATCAAGACTTAGAGTATTACAAGTCAATGGAATTAAGGAACCAGAGTTTAAGTTACGTTCGACGTATTTAAGAAGGTGTATTTAAGTTGATTAAATCTTAATTCGATTGATATAGATATTATTGTTAATGTAGGAGTACGTGAGTTTAAGTGCACTAAAACGCATTATCCCTTATTAATTGGTTGGTGAGGGATTATGGATAATTCTAGGTATTATATATATAAAAAATATGATCAGAATATTATTAAAAAATACAGTGCACTTAGATTTGTTGAATCTAAAATTATAAAAATTATTTGAATTTATACTATTAGATTAGTGCACAGGGTAATAAATTTATAAAAATAGTATAAATATTAAAATAAAGCTGTGATTAAAATGAAAATATTAAAATATTAAAAACCACAATATTGTAAGTTTAAATCCTATCACATGCATATATTTTTTATAAATTTTATATAAAAGGATAAAAACACCACAATAATATTTGTTATATTGTAAAAATAATGAGTTTTTGGTAATTTTAAAATTGAGTTGTGATCTGCCGATTGAGTCTTAGCTCGATTGGCATAGACATTGTTGCCAATGCAAGAGGATATGAGTTCGAGTGTGCTGAAACATATTATCCTCCTATTTATGGGTATGTGTAGTTCTAGGTATTGTGTCAGAAAAATCAGATATCATTAGAATTTATAATGAAATTGTTTAAGTAATGATCTGGTTGATAAGTAAAACTAACTCAATCAAATATTTAGAAGATATTTAGTATGATAGAAAATTATAGAAATTTAATTTGTTGAATTTTAACTACTACTAAATTCTAATTAGTTGGAGGACCAAATGAGCAAATTGACCATTGTTAAATGACCAAATGGTGGTGATAGCCAACTATCATCCACTAAGTTTTTAAGTATGGTTAATGTTAATTAAGTAAGGATTAATTATAAATTAATTAAGGTATATAAGCTAAAAAAATGTTATTATCATTCATTTGTTCTTCTTCAACCGAAAATACAAAGCAAAAACCTAGGGAATCCATTTTAAGCTTTAAAGCTTTTGTCCTTCCAAAATTAGTAAAATATAAGTCATTTTCTTGTAATTTTATGTTTTGAGGTCTTGAGAGATTTATTTAGCTAACTGAGTACTAATTTGTAAAATTGTTAAAGTTTTCAAATATTTCTATTGTTGAATATTGAAGCATTTTGTACTAGAATGATAGGTTTAAAGCTTATATACAAAAAAAAAAAAGAGAGAGGCTAGTTTGTAAAGTGAAAATTGTTAGTTTTGAACATAGGACTAAATTGTAATAATTTTGAAATTAGCATAAATTTTATATAATTATAAGTATTAGAGGGATGTAGAAGGATGAAATTAATATCATTTTTGAAACCAAAGCTCAAATTTGAAAGTTATGACATTTTCAGTTTTAGGGACTAAATTGAATAAACTGTAAAATTCTAGACAATTTCTATAAAATGAAATTTTATTGGCATATGCATATAAATCGATGTTATGGGATATTTGAAATTAATTACTATTTAGAATGGGATTTGAATCAAGTAGAAGATAACCAAGGAAAAGGAAAATTACAGAATGGTCCTTGTTGTTCAACTTGTCTATTGATTTTTCCAAGTAAGTTTATATGGTATATTTATTTTTTACCCTTCTGTATGTTGTAATGTGAATATATATAAGTTTTAGTGAACTTTTAATTATTTGCAATTTAGTACAAAAAGGATGAGATTTGGATTAAAATTGAAAAGGAATAAATATAAGCTTACATGCTAGAAATTTCGCTCATGAAACTTCGTAAACGTATTTTACACATGTTTATAGGTTGATTTTTTATGATTCCAAGCTCCAACATTTATTGCAGACTCGAAGATACATGTGATACAGGTTTAGTCTGGATTGGTAACCTGATGTGGTTTTAAAGGTTTAGCCTAGACTGGTAACCTTACGTGTATGTGTGTATATATATATATGTGTGTGTGTGTGTGTGTAACTTTGGTCAAGCTATTTTATGTTTCGATATAAAAGCTTAGCCCGAACAGGTAACCTGACATGATTATGTTCAGCTCATACGAGCCTCTGATGCGATTAATTAGTACATGTATAATTAAGTTGCTTACTAAGTTTCATCGGGTTATACTAATAATATGAAATGATAAATATAGATGATGTGGAATATATTTGATGATCAATTGAATATTGAATATTGAATATTGAATATTAAGTAATGATATGTTATAATACATGTTATAATGAATTTGGCAATTAAGCTCACCAATTCGTTGTGAAGTTTATTGTTTCATACCTTTGACCTTACTAAGCATTCGAAATGCTTACTTAGTTATTTTTTCTTTCTTTATAGATAGTCAGATTGCGGAACTCGTCAATCAGACTTCACGAAGCTCATATTACCCTTTTATCGATTCGATAGCCTTTTGATTATTTTGCAGCTTGGTTTAATGGCACGTATAGAGGTGTTATTGGTGTCACTACACCAAAACCGGCTTTTAGCGGCGCTTTTCCCACAAACGCTGCTAAAGACCAAGACCTTTAGCGGCGCTTTTACCACAAACGTCGTTAAAGACTCAGACCTTTAGCGGCGCTTTTCCTACAAACGCCGCTAAAGACCAAGACCTTTAGCGGCGCTTTTCCCACAAATGCCGCTAAAGACCACGACCTTTAGTGGCACTTTTATCACAAACGCCGCTATAGACCATGACCTTTAGCGGCGCTTCTAGCAAAAACGCCGCTAAAAACATAATCTTTAAAAAAATATATTTTAATCAAATAATATTTATTTTTATGGTAAATATTATATTATGTTTTATTTTTTAAATTTGAACCTTAAAACTAAATATAAAAATTTTAAACTAAATATTATTTAAATTAAATTTTTTATGAAAATTTTAACTTTAAAACTAAATATAAAAATTAATGAATTTAGTTTTAGAATTTAAAATAATAAATTAATAATACAATTAAAATCCAAAAGTTAGAACTCAAGTTGTCGTAAATATTAAAGTAAAAATAAAAATTTAGAATCAAAACTAAAATAAACAATGGAAAGATAGCTCAAATGTAAGTTTTTGCTGCAAGTAACACAGACAATAACAAAAAATTAAACACCACACATAAAATTTATCAAACTAGTTAAGAAATACATGGTGCAGCCATGCAGTATAAATACAATAGAATCATAGGGTAATTTTGCACAAAAATTTTCAGAGTACCAAGAACAATTTGTCACGAAATTATAAAACATGATAAAAAAAAAAAGAACAGGTAGCAGACAAGCTATTTGTTACTTTTTGTTTTGCTTCCAAGGCTTCCTCAGTTGCCTTCATCTTGGCAACAGAATCATCTTCATCATCCCTGCTTAAGAAAACAAAGAACCTATTGTTAAACAATTTAGAACTTGAAAAAGAAAAGAACCATGTTACTCGGACTTAGGTATGAGTGTTAGGTGTCAGTATAAAGACATGTCAGTTATGGGTATGAAGGCATGTCTAAGTTAGAACTCTGAAGGACCAATCGGAATAAATGAAACCACTAAAATAGGCAAAATAAAGAATACACAGAACGGGAAATATATAAAAATGTTTAGAAAAAATAATTTATTCGAAAATAATAGCAATGAGAACTGATTTTAGACCGCCCCCCCCCAAAAAAAAATTCTACCCTTAGCTTCCACAAAGGTAAAAGGAAAACGGACAAAGATTTAATTTTTACAGAAAAAGCAAGAACCAACTTACCGGAAAAAAATGTTCGAAACTAAATAGACGGATAAATAGTCAAACTAGTAGAGTTAGTATATGCATGTCAGCTTATATTGTTCTACAGTAATGACAAAGTTCCCATTTCCTAATGCATTCCTCCAAATACCTTGATTCATGTTTCTACAAAAATGTGCAAGGTGAGTCTTGGCACTCATAGCATCTACAATGCATGTAAAAGGTATTACAACTTTTCAAATAAAACTTGTTGCCTAAGCTTACAAACGTCAATGACATGGTTGATACTCAAACCCTTTTTCCACCAAGGCATCACAATAACCAAACTTAACAGGATATCTGAATCTATGATTCAGTCCAGCACCAAAGAAGCTTCAATTTAGATTTTTTGACAAATATTACTTGGCATCACGGAAACCAGTCAAAGCTAAATAAAGCGTTCTGGGTATAGGTGTTGCAGAGAGAGTAAGAACATCAACTGAAGTCTTAAAAGATGCAATCTTCTCCTTTTGCTTGACACCGAACCTCTGCATAAACATACAAATAAGAAAATCAAGCATCTCTCTGCCAAATGGGCATAACTTGTATTAGCTAAAAGTACAAATCAACGGTTCAAGTTCATGTATTTACCAAGAACCGGACTAAATTCAGACTTACACAAATAAGAGAATGGAAGTCTAACAAATTAAAGTTTCCAATTAAATTCAGACTTACACCATTAAATAAATAAGAGTTTTAAACTATCAGAGATCAAAACAAATTAGTAAAAACCAACTAATTTCAAACCCAATTTTGTTATGAAATTAAGATCAACTTCCATACAGCAAAAATGAAAGCAATTTCGTAATCATCTTGTTTTGTAGGGCAAAAAAATAAGAATAAAACCCTAGAAAATCAAACAAAATGAAACAATATAAGTGAACAGGGAGAGAAAAAATTAGGGTTTAGTGAAGGGACTAACATCTCTGGGGATCGGGGCCGCCGTCAATGCCGAGGGACTCAAAGTCGCGGGAGGCGAGAAGGGAGTGGCGGTCAGCATCGCCCTCACGGATGCCACGACCCTTGGTCTTCTTATGAGCAGAAAGAGAGGTGGAAGCGGCGCCAATGATGGTGGACTTGAGCATAGGAAAGGGAGCTTGAGGGGAGGCATCGCCGGCGGCATTTGAAGTGAAGGAAAGCGAAATTTTGAAGTGAAGGATTTTGTTTTCAGAACTTGGGGGGGTTGGCGGCATTTGGTAATAAAACCCACCGCTCAATTTTAAGTTTTTTTAAGTCAAATTTGATTTGGGGAAGAAAACAACCCCGTTTTGGTATTGTAATATTTGCGGCGCTTATAAAAAACGCCACTAATTGTATAATTTTTGCGGCGTTTTTTATTAAAAACGCCACTAAAAATTAAATTCCTGTATCAAACGACGCCGTTTTGAAAAATAAAAATTATCATAGTTGCGGCGTTTTTGGTCCAAACGCTACTATTGCTTACCTTTAGCGGCGTTTTTCTCATAAACGGCGCTAATGATTGACTTTTTTTGCAATTTTATATTTAATTATTATATAATTCATATTAATTTTAAATAAATAATTTTTGAAATTTTAAGTAATATTTTAAAGAATTAGATAAATTTTAAAATTTTATATAATTTTGAGGTAAGAAAACAAAAATTTTAAAATATGAAGAAAAAAAGCTTTAAAAACTATCCATATCAATATCTTTATAAATTTTAAAAGCTTTATATAATTAATATTATGATTTATATTGAATTAATTCAATATTGATTAATTATCATTATGATTTAAATTAGGGTTAAGGGTTAGGGGTTTTGGGGAAAGTTGGGTCTTTTCTTTAAAAGTATATAAATATTATAAAATAAAAGTTTAAAATATTTTTAAATTTTAAAAATTTTAAAATCTTTTAAAATTCATTTTAAAATTTTAAATCACGAAAAATATAAAACCTTTCAAAATTTAGAAAATATATGTTATTTACCCTTTAAATGATAATTAGAAATGTTCACTACCCATACAACCCACCTAGTCCAAAATATGGTTAGGCTTAGATTTATATTTTTCATTGTTTTTAAACAATGAAATGGGTGATTCGGGTAAAACGAGCTTGAAGTTGGAAAAGTATTTAAAATTGGGCATTGGCACAGCTTGGTCTGGCTTGGCCCACTAATTAATTCAATATTTTAAAACCTTTGCAAAGTTTAATCTATATATTCAATCAATTCTTATTTGATCACGGCGGGGGCAAGGCAAAACACGCAAAAAATTGAACTGGATAAAAAAAACTGAACCGAGCACTAAAAATACGGAACCGGGATGGGATAAGGTGGGGATATCCTTGGATATAGCTTATATCGATTTTGAAGAACTAAATCTTCACACGATTTTGAAGAACCATATTAATATTATCTCTTTTACAATTATATAAGAAATTAATTAATATATAAATTAGAAAACAATAGTTAATCTAAACCATAAACCATAAACCTAAACCCTAAAACCCTAAAACCATAAACCCTTAACACATAACCTCTAAACCTTAAACCCTAGCCCTTAAACCATAAACCATAACCCCTAAACCCATAATCCATAAACCTTAAAATGGTAACACCTAAACCTTAAACTCTAAATCATATACCCTAAACCAAAAATCCTAAACTATAGTGATAATTAATTCAATATTTTAAAATTAATACTATCTCTTTTACGATTATATAAGAAATTATTTAATATATAAATTAAAAAATTAGTAATGTATCTAAAAAACTTTAAAATTATTTTAAATAATAGTATTTTAATTTTTCCATTTTTAACAATTATTTTAAATTATTTTAAATTCCTGAGCATTAGCGGCACTTCCTCAAAAACGTCGCTAAACCCTCAAAAGCTCAGAAAACGGCATCGTTGGGCTTAGGTTTTTTGCGGCACTTCCCAAAAAACGCCACTAATGCTTATTTTTAGCGGCGTTTTCCATAAAGCGCCACTAATACTCGATCTTTAGCGGCGTTTTCCAAAAAGCGCCGCTAATGCTCGATCTTTAGGACGCTTTTTATCCAAGCACCGCTAAAAACGCCGCTAAAAGCCTGTTTTGGTGTAGTGTGTGTTAAATTGTATCTATTAGCTTAGTTTGAACTTGGTTAGCTAGTAAAGTAAGATATGTTAATGTATGTATATATCTATGTGTGTGTGTGTGTTTTAAGGTATGTTTTGATCATATTATGAGACCATATGTATAGTGCTTGAAAGTGCAAATGTTATGTTTTGAATAAAGAAATGGCTTGGTTGATGATTTGAATGGCTTGAATGCATAGAAGTTTAGTTTGTATTTTAAACAAGTCGTTGGATGTGTTTTGGGGTTAAGTGTGTTAATTTGAATTGGTTGGTTTGGTCCATGGTAAATGAAGTTGTAGTGTGCATATTGAATTGATTTTTAACATATATTTTTACTGTATAATTTGACACAAACAAATAATAAACCCAATGAAGTGTAGATGAAACCATACTAATTAACTTTTAAAATGATCCTACCTATTGTTTAGAAACAAATCTCATAATTGCAATGCTTCTTTATTTCTTTCCTATTATGAGTAAATTAAAATTTCACTAATTATAAAATCATGTTATTTTATAGTTTATATAGATTAATTTTTCAAGGTTAGTTGTTATTTTACTAAACAATGTTATTTTCAAAATTTGAACTCGAGTCCATAAGTCGATTTACTCTCTATCCTAACTAATGTTCTACACATAAGTGAGAGAAATCAATACAGGATGTTTGTTAAAGCAATTCCGATAAACAATTTTACAGAACTTTGCTCAGTGAATAATTTTATTTAACAATTATTTGGATCAATTAATATTAATCTACTCTGACATGAGAAGTAATTGTAACTCCTTCGATGACCCTAATTATTACAAATTACTCCCCAAAACTTCACTTAAAAATTCACAATTAACTCTCTAATAAAATAACTAGAATAGTACAAAGCAAAAAGACAACCAGAAACCCTCCACAAGCACACCAAATGCAGTCGACCAATACCGTTTATATAGGCTTCTTCAAGCCCTGATCGAGCCAGATTTTAGATAAACTTTATCATCAATTTAAAATTGATTTTATCATTCAAAATATCTAAGTAAAACAATCAGCTTAATTCCAAGTAAAACGATAACAATAATGTATGAGATAATGAAAATCGATCCTTCCTCTTTAAATTTGATCAGCTTCATTAAGGACGGAATAAAACATGAACTCTGGAACATCTGTTATTAGTGTAACACAGAAGATCCAAGTAAAAAAATACCAACATTATATTGCAATTAGTTGTTCAGGAATTGCTGTCTAAAAATTTGTCCAATAAAACACATGGATGTAACAAAGCATCAAAACTGGAAAACATGAAGCCAAATATGCAAGTAAATAGAAAAAAAAAAAATTTTGACTACCAAGAACACACTGCTTTGCTTCCACCTAGCTGGAGTGCTTTTTTTTATCCTTTCAAGGAATGGATACTTGAAGCAATGCCTGGACTTTGAGTTTGGCTTCTGCTGGACGCACCGGTGTGGAATGAATTGGATGCTGAAGATGTAACCATATTGTCTTGCAGAGCTGCAATGTATGTTGGAACCGGTATATCCTGTGGTAGCATAGGCACTGGAGCTTTGAAAGAAAGGATGTCAATAACCTGCGGTATCGATGGGCGTTCAAAATAGTTTGGGTCAGCACAGGCCAGCCCAACTAAGAGCAGCCGTTCCATTTGTTCTATCTCGTAATTGCCATACAATTGTGGGTCAGCAGCATCTAAAAGGCTCTCTTTCCCATACAGTTCCCAAACCCATTCCACCAGTTTTGTCTTGAATCTCTTGCCATGCCTTTCTATTACAGCAATGGCCTTCTTTCCGGAGGCTATTTCTAAGGCAACAATACCAAAGCTATATATATCCGATTCCTTAGTGGCTTTGTATGTGACAAGACACTCGGGTGCTATATAACCATCAGTCCCAAGCATAACCGAAGTTGTTTGAGACTCTTGTCCATGGTCAACAAGCCTAGCCAGCCCAAAGTCACCAAGCTTGGCATTGAAACTCAAATCTAGCAGAACATTACTTGACTTCATGTCTCGATGCAGCACGCATTGATCACATTCTTCCTGCAGATAGAATAACGCTGAGGCCAATCCCATAGCGATTTTATACCTTTTATCCCACGTCAACAAGCATGGCTCTCTACGCAGATGGAAATCGAGACTCTTATTTGGAAGAAAATCATACACAATCAGAAACTCCTTATTGTCATGGCACCAACCAATGAGTTGGACCAGATTTCTATGCCTCAACCTGGCAATAGTTGTAACTTCTGATAAATACTCTTTCACCCCTTGTTGAGAATTTGGAGTTATCCTTTTGACAGCAATACTGCAATTAATGTCCCTCAAGAAGCCTAAATAAACCTTCCCAAAACCTCCCTCTCCAAGCAGACCGTCGTCAGCAAAATTATTGGTTGCAAATCTTAGCTCCTTGTAGGAAAACTTCCTAGGTGCTGTCACCATTTCCATTTCTACGTTGACAACCATGGTCCCATCTTCCTTCCTGCTGTATTTTCTCCTCCGGTAGAAAAACCAAATTAAACCCAAAACTGGGACCAAAGCAGATATGGCACCAAACATGGCTAAAACAATCCATGGCCATGTCCTCTTCTTCCTTCTTGGTTCGACCGGAGAATTGCTTGTGCTTGTTGTTGCTACAGGTGCAGCTGTTGGAGAATAGATAGCTGTATTCATGGAAACTTGTAAGGTAGAGCTGAAATTCCAGGAATAAATAGTGTGTAGCTCAGTCGATCTGTTAAATCCAGTAGCTCCTGAGAAGCCAAAAGTGACCCATTCCGGTAAATATTGGCTAAGGTCCAGTGTTGCGGAAAGACTGGATGAGTTCTCACGAGTAAAATCATCAGCATCAACAAAAGTAACACTCAAGTTTTTTGTACTAGAGTTGAAAGTGATGAAAGCATTAACTTTTCCCCCATTTTCAATATCACTCCACCACCATGCGACGGTGGGGTAAGAAGTCTTGACAGAGTTTATATCAATGCCCACGTGCTCTGACATCCCCGGAGGATCCCAATCACTCTGATGCGTATCAAACTCCACTGCAACAAACTTAGAGTTCCCGTCATAACTCAAACTCGGATAGCAAGCTTGAAGTCCGAAGCAAGCACCTTCGGAATGAGTAGGGATTTTTGAGCCATTGGGAGCAAGGAAAAACGCAAACCCACTACCGTATGAGCTGCTATGGAAGGAATCAACGGCGAAGGAAAATTGAGTGGTGAAATCTGCAAGTAGGAAATCTCCAGATGAATTGTTCCAAAGACGCATTGGCTTGTAGTAAGTAGCTCGACCAACACTACCATTTAGACCCTGGTCTGTTTTGTTAGCAGTGAGTAGGATTGCGCTGCCTGATGCGTATGCATCAGCTTCATACACTATGCGATGCGTATTTGAGTTGAAATCAGGGAAAGTGAAATTGATGTTATCGTTATCATCCATTGATGCAGCCTTTGGAAGACGAACAACAAGGATGAATAATAAAATGCTGAGAAATGCAGGTTTTGGGGATTTTACATACAAATTCTCGGCATTTTGAGCTTTCTTCATTTTCAGAGTAAGGATTTTGAGGAAAGTTGCTGCAAATGCATGCAAGGTAATTAACGTTCAAGTCAATAACGTAAACATAATAATTAAAAAGAAAGTATGGGAAGCAAAAAGCACCGTTTAGATTGTAATCTTTCTATGCTTAGCGGCGTCAACGAAGACTTCATTTATTTACTTTTTCTTTAGTATTATGCATGTGGATTTTACTATTGAGGTTTGAATCTTGTAACTCTCAAGTTTCTAATATTTAAATTTATATTTTCTTTTTAAAAAATGTAATATACTTTATTATTGGAAAATATTTTTTATAATTAGTTATCCATCATCTGTTAGCAATGACTTTAAAGCTTCATAATAAAATATATTTTTATTACCAAATGTAAAAGAGAATTAGAGTAAATTATATTAATAGTCACCCAATTATAAAAAGTTTCAAATAGTTACGCAATTATGGTTTTCTTTTTTTTATAGTCACTTAACTACGAATAGTTACAAAATAACCACCTTTATTTCTTTTACGATTACAACCTGATTAACCAAAAAGGTAAAATATGCCTATAATCATTGTACTTTTTGAAAATTAGAATTTAGCTTTTCTACTTATATTTTTAGAATTTAGTCCTCTACTTTTCAAATTTCAAAATTTAGGTACAACTGTTAATCCTATTATTTTTTGGTTAAATTTAGGTTAATTATTACATTTTTTTTAATTACATGGCTATCAAGTGAGCAATATTTTTATTCCAAAGTGCCACAGCAACAAGTTTACCAAAAAAGTAAATTTACAATGTTAACAGTTGGACCTGAATTTTAAAATTTGAAAAGTAGAGGAACTAAATTCTTAGAAATACAAGTACGACAATGAATAAATTCTTGGTTTTTGAAAAGTAAAGGGATTATATGCACATATTAACCTCAACATAATAAAAACACTCAAAAGTCCAATATAACTGGGTGATAAAAAAGACAAAATCTGATAGTTGGATTACTATTTTGTAAGTTTTCATAGTTGGTAAAAAAAGAAAATAACCATAGTTGAGTGACCATTTGGTAATTTTTCGTAGTTGGTGACTACTAATGTAGTTTACCCAAAATATTAATTTGATTAAGTTTTAAGGGTTAATCAATTTTTTGGGTTGAATTCCACATTGTTCTTAGGATAGGATTTGATTTTTTAAATTACCAAATTTGGAAATTATTTTCGCATTAAGGTTTAAACTAGACAATTGCATTTACATTGAAATTTATTTTTTTAATCAAATTGGTCCATGAATTTGACAATTATTTTCACATTTAGTCTAAAACTTTTATTGGTTCAATTTTTTAAGGAAATAATAACTAACTTGGACAAAAGAAATCCAAGTTCCATTACAAGAAAAAGGATAAATATCAAAACTATACATGAATTAGGGTTTAATGTACAACTGTATATATGAACTTTGATTTTGTGCACTTTTATACATGAAATTTTATTTTGATACAATTCTTGTAAATTATTAACACAATTATTGATATAACATCATTTGATGTTTATATATTGTATACATAAATAATTATATTTATCTATTATAAAAATAAATTGATGTATTTATTCTTTAAATGTTTATGATTAAGTTAAAATCAAAGTTTCAAGTATACATTTAAACCACAATTAAATTTCATTTATACAATTGCATACTAAATCAAAGTTCATTTATAATTTTAAGACGTATCCCTAAAAAAATTGTCAACTTTACGGACTAATTTAGAAAATGAAAATTGTGGCCAATGAAAAAGTCTTTTCAATAAAAAATTATTTTACCATAAACAGCACCCACACCTTAATTACTGCACCAAATTGGTCAAATGCAAAAAGAATTAAGGCCCACACGCATATATATATTATTTTTAGTCGAACATTCTTTTAACAAAATTCAACCCATCCCTTAATTAAAGCACCAGTACTTTTTGCATATTTTCACTACAATCTCAAACTTTGTCAACCCACTATATCTACAAGTTTTTCACTTTAAATTTAAATTTTAAGGGTGGTAGGTTGATTGGTATTAATATTATTGTCAGTGTGGTAGGACATGAGTTTGATACGCTGAAGCGTTTTATCCTCTTATTTAAGTAGGAGAGACTATGACCAATGAGTAATTCTAGATATTATATCAAGAAGAGTAAATATAATTAAAAGTTACTATGAAATTAATGTTAAAAATGAAATCGTAAGAGTTTTGGGTTTTGTCAATAAAAAAGATTGGATAGAATTCTCTCTTAATATTTCATATCACTGCCAATTTTTTTTCAATATGGTATACAATTTTGCCTTTCCCTTTCTTTATGTTTTGCTTCATTACTATAAAATAATTAACATTATACAAGTCTGGTTTTCATATGTGTCTGCCTATATTACAGAACATTTTCTAGATTCATAATGGAAGCAAGTTGTATATAAGATCCCATTCCTCTGTTTATTTTCTAATTATTCGAAATAACTCTATAAAGATTTCATCATATAATAAGTTTATCCCATATGTTATTTTAATTCATGGTAAATTACAAGAGGAAGGCAAAGCTCTAATAGCAACGCAATTAGCACGATTCAAACTTAGACCACACCTGGGGTGGTGAATATCTTGGCCATGTGTGAAGCTAGAAAATCTTTTAGGAGGCTGAAATTAAATTGTATGTTTTTACGATAGTTAAAACGTAATTTTACCATTTTAATAGCCTATATCTTTATAATTTTTAGAGAATTAAATCAAATTTTTATCATTTCCGAAAGGCAATGTATAATTTTACCATTACACATTTAAAATTTTAAGAGGTCTAAATCAACATTTTTCATTTTAAAGGTAGTTGAGCCCTACCGATCCCCATAAATTCACCACTGGTGACTAGGCTAACACACGAGGTTGGTTGTAATCCATTATGAGCGTAGTTTGAACAATAGTGCATCAAAAAGGAAAAAAATAAAACCAAAAAGCAACCTTTTGAGTATGTTAACCATATAAACGTTTCAATTTTGGGCGGTAATACATGCAGCTGAAGCACAATTTATGTCGTAGTTGAGTTGATCGAACTATACAAAAGTTGGATATGGAGCAAAGGAAATTAAGAAAATAATTAACTATCGACTTGAAAAGTAGTGAATTGAACTGAAAAAGCAATCACTACTATCAAGTCATGTGCTTACTTGAAAATTAGGAATAATAGTGAATTGGGTCTTAATTCGATTGACATTAGTATTATTGTTAATGTAGAATAACGTAAATTCGAGTGTGATGAAACATATTATCCTCCTATTTAAGGGTTGGAGAGGAGTTTTGAGTAGTTCTAAACATTATATATAAAAAATAGATAAACTAAATGAATGTTAATCAAGGAGATATATATATATATATATATATCACTTATTGTTATTTTATTTCACCGTTACTTATTGTTATGTAATCAAAATTACTAATGAATAAAATATTGTCTCGAGATATAATATTGAAATTTGATAATTGAGTTTGGATTGAGTCCTAACTTTGAGTTTCACTTTTTTAATTTTGTATAACAATGAAATTGAAACTTAGATATTGCAAATGAATAATTGCTAGTATGATTGATGATTAAAATTGGTTTGAATGATAATTGTGATTTAAATTTTATGATTATATAATGAGACCGTCTGAGTTACTTTAGCAACGTAATATAATATCACATATTTGGATTCGATGACCGGATCGAATATAGAATGTTACATATAGTGACGAGTAAGTATCACCTGATAATATAATAGTCCTAACATGAGTTATTTGCTCAATCTAACCTTGTAGACTATCAAAAAAATTACTACACCAAAGACACAAATCCTAACAAAATTATAAGAATGTCAATGGAATTTAACACTTATAGTACAGGGATTCCTATTCCACCACAATGCCAACACTCTATATTGATTTCAAGATTTACATAGAAACATCAAGGTAAATTCGAAATAGCAAAGTGCACTTATGAAATCTTGAAAATTATTCATAGAAATTTTGATACTCATCAGTGTCAAGGTCATAGTAATATCATTCTATTATAAACTAAAACGAAATTAGTTTAAAAGTATGATGATTAACTGAGTTTTGTTTACGTAGTTTAGATACAATAATTCTATGTTTATGGAGTCTTGCTTAGGATATATTCTAACTCAAATGCTAAATCAGACAATCATAACAATCCATCTCTACCGAGTAAAGCTCATAACCCCATCATAAAGCAAGTTTATGCGGTTCCAATAGACAACAATAGATCACTCAACCAACATCAAAAGCAACTCTTTACTTTGCTCGGTAGTGATCACCAACAAAATAAACCAAACACTCAACACAAGAAAAAGATAAAGGCTGGGGAGAAAGATAGTTGTGAATTTGAAGATTTTCCAGCTCTCAAAGTCGTGTGGTACCAAGGGGAAAGTGACGCCAAATGTCAGATTGAGATCACAAGATAATCTCCTCCAAAACAGCAGATAAATCTCTTGGGAAAACCCTCGAGAAAAACTAATAACTTTTCATTCAACAAGGTGATAAGAACAAAAAGATTGATTGAAACGCTTCAAAATCTTAGCCGAAGTACATCGTTGTTATGTCAAATATATCACAATCTTGTAATTCATAAACAACTCAAACCAAAAAGGAAGAAGCCAAGCAAAATTTTATTCTTGTTCTAACAGGTCATCGAACGAGTAGCAACCAGAGCTCCAACATCAGCAAATAATTGGAGGATAAATTTTACAATAACTGTTGTAAAACATTTAGGACTTAGATACCCATTTGTGTCGAATATCCCCAAAAAACCTATTTCGAGAAATAAATTCCCTATATACATATTTTAATTTATATGTAATTACATTATTCAAATTAAAAAAACTTTAATTAGTCTAAAATTTGAAAAATTAAATTGATTTGATTGAATTATATATACCCATTTGTTATTTTTAAAAGTATTTGATATATGTATATAGAAATATTTACAAATATTAAATAATAAAATTAGATTAATTTTAAATATAAAATATTTATTAATTAAATAAAATATTCTTAAATAAACTTTACAAATATAATCCACCATTAAACAAAAAAAAGCTAAAAAAGCATTTCATAAATTAAAATAAAATCATCACATTCACATACCATGTATATGACAATTAATAATTCAACAAATATAAAATAAATAATAAAAAATTAAATTTAAAATTAAAAAAGTGTCGACTAATACAATATATTCCGGTCGATACAAACGAAATCAATCAATACAATTAATACTGATTCATATGGGTCATCTGATTCAACTTTTTTTCTATAGCGATGTACCGATAAATTTTTTGTTTAACCGATCCAATCGGCTTGGCTAGGTCAATTCTAACAACCTTGTTCGTGTACAAAGATCAGTCGGTAAAATTGATTTGCTTGAGTTTGAAGTTACAAATTTGTTAAGACTTAGACTATGTTTGATAAATTGAAGAGTTAAATACTGAAAAAATAAGTGTTAAAAAAGATATGTACTTAAAAGTTACTTTACTAGTTATTTATTTCTAGAAGAGAGATAATATAAAAAATTACTTTACTAGTTAAATGCATTGATTTATTAGTAAAAAAACTGTAAGTTTCAATTTGAGGTGTTCATACAGGTCAAGCCTAAGCATAATATTAATATATTTTATGTTTTTCCAAATCCCATCTGATCCAAAATTTGAACTTAAAATTTTGTTTAAACTCGCCCATATTTGCAAAAGACTTAACCCAAGCCCATTTTAGGTCCACCATATTATTTTTAAATTTTTTTAAAAATATATTTTTATTGTTTTATTTAATATTTAATAATTTTATACCTTTTTTATTTATTGAAAATTTTTATATAGTCGTCATAACATTTTTTTATTGTTCACATTAGAATAGTATTATATATCTATTATAAAATTTTTTTAATGTTTTCCAAATTACATAATATATATAAAAAATAACATAATATAAAGTATTATAAACTTAGAATGAGTCGGACATTGAATGTTCAAGTCCGAACCTGACACATATTTTAAACGAGCCTAATTTTTTTGTTAAAGTCTATTTTTTGACCTAATATTTTTTTTCCAAATCTTCCTAAATTTTAGACGACCTTTGGATCTAGACGGATAGCCTAACCCATGTGTAACAGGCCCAATTTGCCTGCGCCTGGAATAATAAATAAAACCATAAAATAAAAAAGCCTAAACATCAAAAGTCCATTTACGAGCCCAAATTACATTAAATCCATTAAACCCAAATACAAGCCCAAATCAAAAACCCTAGCCAAAAAATTACAAGCCCAACACCCAAAAACAGAACAAACTCTAGCCCCTAAACCCTCTCAGCTGCTGTCGCCGCACATCAGCCACGTCAACCTCCGTATGGCCTCCGTACCTGCAAGGACAAACAATAAAGACAGAGAAAACGGCAACAAAAAGAAAAAGAGAAAAAAAAGCTGTAATTTTTAGGCTATAAAAAGCCCTAAAAACAGTGTTGTAAAAAAAACTAAAAAAAAACTTTTTTACAGAATACGAATACAAAAAAAAAACATCAAAGAAACAATGAACTATTTTGCATAGGTAGTTTTATATTTTTCTTGTTTTCATTTTATTTTCGTTTGATTTTATCTTTCAAACAAAAATAGGAAGAGAAATAAAAACAAAAAAACATACCTTTTTATTCGCATTTTGCACCACCGTGGGTGAGGTTCGTCGTTTTCGCTGAAAAACGATAGTTTTAGGCCAAGGGAGTCAAAAGACCCAAAAAATGGCCTTTTTCAATTTTCCGGCCACCGCGGACGGCGGCGGCGTCGCTAGCGACCAGCAGCCACCACGATGGCGCCTGAGCCATGGTCGGATTTTGGAATTGAGAGAAAAGGGGAGAGGATTTATGATTTTTTTTTTTTTAGAGAAAAGGGGAGAAATAAGAATTTTAAAAAAAAAATGGTTTTTATAGAGGAACTAAACGGTGCTGTTTTGGGCCTTAACTCCAGTGGGCAAAACGACGTCGTTTCACCCCTTCAACCCGCGTGTTGACCCGACCCGAGGGAAGGATCCTCGTGTTTTTACTTCAATGGTTTATTTGCGCGTTAGGCCCTTCCGCATTTTTCATTTGTTTTAATTCAATTTTTTTTTCAATTGATACTTTAAATTTTATTTCGTTTCCAATTTCGTCCTAGTAAAGCAGTAGCGTTTGGAGGGTGGGGATATTTCCCCATTTGGTTCCCTCGAGTTATTCGCGCCTTTTAATTGGGTCCTTTGTTTATTATTTTTCTTAATTCATCTCTTAAATTTAGTTTAATTTCAATTAAATCCTTTATTTATTTTAAGTTTAGCCTTTTAAAGTTAAATTTTCGTTTTATTTTATTCTTACCTTTTATATTTTTTATTGTCGTTTTTATATATTATTATTATCATTATTATTACCATTATTATTATTACTACAACTTTAATTTCACTCATTTTTAATTGTCCTTTTAATATTTTATAAATTATTTTCCTCAATGCTTATTCGTGTATTTATTTGTTAATTCCTTGTTCTTTTAAATTTGATATTGCCTTGTTATGTGTTTATTTTATTATTTTTATTGTTGTTATTATTCATTGTTATTATTATTGATTTTATTTTTCTTTGATTGTTAATATTAGTATTAAAGTGATGTATGTATTGTAATCATCGTAGTTACATATGCTATGAACTGTTTATTAATACACTCGTAATGTAATCATTCGATAGTTTAATATTTTATACGTATATCATTTTAAATATTACATTAATTTTCACCCAAATTCAAAAAGGAAGACTTTTAAAAACAAGCAATATTTCATATTTTGGAATTCGAGAGGTCGTTCCCTAACTTACGTGGTTTTGATTTCTTTTCGATAAATCCAAATATGCGAACCAATTTTCAAAAACACATTTTTTAAATTATCTCGGGAATTAAAAAAGATCATTTTCCAACTTACGGAATACGATTTCTTTTCTAAAACCTAGACAATCAAAAATTTCTAAATTTCTAAGTAAATAAAATTTTTTGGTGCTTATTCTCGTTTCGGGATTTAAGATTGTAGGGCCCAATTTTTGACCCGGGGCCCAATTACAAACAACCCAATTAACCCCTAACCCAAACTAAACCTTACCCACCAACCCAAACCTGAATGGCCCAATTCCAAACCCACCTGACCCAATAACAAACCCACAGCCCAAATCAGAAAAAGCCCAATAAGCCCAAATCTAACCCTAGCCCAGAAACTCAAATCAGAAACAAATCAGAAACAACAAAATTTTCAAACCCTAGGTGCGCCGCACCTAGGGTCTTCTGACTAGCAGGCGCCGCCCTAGCCCTGCCACTGCCACCCGTCGCGCCGCACGTCAAGTCTCCCACTTGCGCCTCCAGACCTGCAAACAAACAAGAGAAGTAGCAGAAACAAACAGTAGTAAAATAGGCTATAAAAGCCGAAAACAAAAATGTAATGGGGGCTCTAGAGATTTTGGGGGCTCTTCTTCCATTTTTGTCACACAAAAAAACAAATATCAATAAAAGAAAAAAAACTAAGTTTCAAGGTGATTTTTTTTATTTCGTTTTTTTCTTTTAAACGCATTAGCCATTTCTTTCTTTCTCTATAAGTGCAAGAACGTATAAAAATAAAAATATAAATTTTACCTTTTTTTGAAATTTTCGGCCACCGTGCACGGTGGCCGGCGCGACGCCGGCTCCACGGCGACGTGGCGGCCCTGTTCGCCGGATTCTGGGCTATGGACTGGAGGGGGAGAGAAAATTTTTTTTAGAGAACTTGTTTTTTTCTTTGAAAGAGCAGAAAATGAAGTTAAAAAAAAACTTTAATTATATAAGCACTTAAAACGGTGCCATTTTGTGCCATAGCCCCAGGCGTTTCGCCCACTAATCCGCACGTCGACCCGATCCGACCCGGAGGGTCCGTGTGTTTTCACTGGAGGGGATATTTTCGCAATTGGTCCCTCCACCTTTGCGTTGTTTTCAATGCGGTTTCTTTTTTATTTTCAATTTCGGCCATGAATTTTCGCACCTGTTTCAATTTGGTCCGAAGACCAGGCGCTTGGATTCCGCTAGAACGGCACCGTTTCAGTGACGTGGGAATATTTCATGTTTAATCCTTATCCTTTTGCAGCGTGTTTTAATTACCCTTTTTTATTTGTGATTTGAGCCCTTAAATTTATTTCTGATTTATATTTAATCCCTTGCGTTTTTATTTTATTTTATTTTATTTTTGTTTTATTTATATTTTCATTTATCTTTATATATATATGTGTACGTTATTTTAATATATGCTATTATTTTTATTATTTCATATTATTATTAAAACTATTATTATTATTATTATTATTATTAGCATCATTATTAATATTATTAAATACCTTTTTACTTCAAGTTATGTTATATGTATATACATACATACAATTATTTTAGTATACATACGTGCGTACATCCCATGTTTCATATATATTTATATGTACGTATTTATTATTATTATTATTTTACAATTTCAAGTATGTATATATATGTGAATAAGTTTTTATGATATATGTATGTACATATTTTTTAAATTTGTATAATATATATATATATATATATATATATATGTATATATATATATATGCACATTGTTATATCTTAGAATTTTATATTTATGTACATACACACGTTTTATAACACACATACTTATATTTTATAAATTTTTAATTTTATAATCTATACACATATACATGTAAATACTTATATTTTTATATCTTATAATTTATATATTTTTCATATTTTCATAATTTGATGTATATACATACATATATAGTTCCCATATATACACACACATGTCCATATTTTATAATTTTCATCTATTTTCCTTTATTGTATTTTTATGTTCATTTATGTATTTATTTATATGTTCATTTTATGTTTTAGTTTATTTATTTATTTATTTATTTATTTTGTTATGGTATATACATGATTGATTTTTTTTTATTCGTTTTTGCTCATATTATTTTTATTCACATTATCATATTTATTATTCCATTATGTATATTAACACCATACTTCAAAAAGGAAAGTTTTTCTAAATGAGGCAATATTTAGCGTTTGGAAATTCGAAAAAACGTGCTGTAATGTACTGGGTTTCGATTTTTCTCGTTCAACCAAATAACTGAGTATCCTTTTAAAAATTTCTCAAAGTAAGGTAATATTTTGCGTTTGGAAATTCGAGAAAATGTGGCCTAATGTGCTAGGTTTCGACTTTCTCGTTCAACTAAATAGCCAAATATACTTTCAAAAATTTCAAAATAAGGCAATATTTTGCGTTTGGAAATTCGAGGAAACGTGCCCTAATGTGCTGGGTTTCGATTTTTCTCGTTCAACCAAATAGCCAAATATCCTTTCAAAAAAATTTTCAAAGTAAGACTATATTTTGCGTTTGGAAATTCGAGGAACATGCCCTAATGTGCTGGGTTTCGATTTCTCGTTTAACCAAATAGCCAAATATCCTCTTGAATTTTAATCCATGTCATTCGAGTTTTTTAAGGATCGTATTTTAAATTTCTTTAAAGTTTTCAATTTTTGACATTAAGACGTTAACTAATCAACTTGGTACCAATTTTTGGGCGTTACGAGGGTGCTAATCCTTCCCCGTACATAACCGACTCCCGAACCCATTTTTTTGAATTTCGTGGACCAAAATCGTTGTTTTAATAAAAATTAAATCGTTTCTTAAAAACAACTCTTTTCAAGGTGATCCGACCACACCTTACCAAAAAGGATTGGTGGCGACTCCCACATTCGATTTCATTTTTCAAAACCCAAGTCAACCCGTTTTACCAAAAAATGGTGTCCACAAAGATTATATCCTAACTTACAGGGTATAATTATTTTTCTCGATTGACGTAAAATGCGCCCTTTTTAAATTCTTCTAGGTAATTTTAACAAAAGGATCGTATTTTAAATCTCCTCACAATTTTCAACTTTCAACATTAAGACATTAACTAATCAATTAGGTACCAATTTTGGGCGTGACGAGGGTACTAATCCTTCCTCGCACGTAACCAACTCCCGAATCCATTTTTCTCAATTTTCGTAGACCAAAATCATTGTTTTAGTAAAATCAAAATGTTTTATTAAAACGATTAAATTGCAAGGTGATCCAATCACACCTCAAAAAATGTTGGTGGCGACTCCTGTGTTTTTTATTTTATTTTAAAAGTCGACCCCCTTTTGTTTCGAAAAAAGTGGTTTCGACACCATGAATAGGTCTAACTTCAATACTTGTATAATAATAATAATAATAATAATAATAATAATAATAATAAGAGTAAACGAAGGTAATTAAGTAAAATGTATTTTTAAATAGTTTTACAATTGCTGAATCAAACATGAAAATATTAAATTCAAGTGAGAGAAGCCAAGCATGTATGGGTTTTAGATACTGAAGATTTTGCTGGGGAAGAGAAGAAATTTGTTCATCTAAGAGTATGTATGGGTTTTTCTCATTTTTAGTGATATTTAGTTGGTTAAATTAATTTTATCATACACAGGCATGCTGGGTAAAACTCCCTCTCTACTTGGTCTCTTGTAAGGATCAAGTCATGGAATAAAATTAATCTAAAGTGTTTCTTTGCCTTAGATCCTTGCTTCAAACTCTGCTCATTGTGCTTCGAACGTACCAAATGCTGGCTCTCGCACACCATTACTAGCAACAGTCCAAAAGAAATTTTCCATCAACATGCTCCAATGGAGCAGGATGAACAAAAGTTTCAGAGGCATCATTAGTTGTTGCAGCAAAATAAAATGATTAAGAGACCCACTTTTTTCTCAAACCTGGCTTGGATACCAATAAGATTAAAAGACAAGGAAGTAAAGCAAGAGCAATGAGCACCGGCAAAATACTTTCTCATGCAAAAACCAAGTACAATTGACCCTTTATATAGAGAAAATAAACGACTTAGCATAATCTTAACAGACTTGACCCTCATTTTGGCTCTAGTATTGGATGAAATGGATGTTAAAATGTAACAATAGTGTCTTCCGGTGATACAATGTATGTTGGAATCGGCATCTCCGGTAGTAAAACAGGTAGTGGAGCTTTGGAAGAAAGGATGTCGACAGCCTGCGTTTTGGATGGGCGGTCAAAATAGTTTGGGTGAGCACAGGCCAGCCCGACTAAGAGCAGCCGTTCCATTTGTTCCATGTCGTAATTGCCAGACAATCTTGGGTCTGCAGCATCAAAAAGATTCTCTTTCCCATATAGCTCCCAAACCCATCCCACCAGTTTTGTTTTGAATCTCTGGCCGTTCCTTTCGATTACAGCAATCGCCTTCTTTCCGGTGGCTATTTCCAAGGCAACAATACCAAAACTGTATATGTCGGATTCTTTAATGGCTTTGTATGTGTCACGACACTCGGGTGCTATATAACCTTCCGTCCCGAGCATAACCTGTGTTGTTTGAGACCCTTGTCCATGGTCAACAAGCCTAGCCAACCCAAAGTCACCAAGCTTGGCATTGAAACTCAAATCCAACAGAACATTACTTGACTTGATGTCTCGATGCAACACGCATTGATTACATTCTTCCTGCAGATAGAACAACGCTGAAGCCAATCCCATAGCAATTTTATAACTTTTATCCCATATCAATATGCATGGCTCTCTATGTAGATGGTAATCGAGATTCTTATTTGGAAGGAACTCATACACAATGAGGAACTGATTATTGTCATGGCACCAACCGATGAGTTGGACCAAATTCCTGTGCCTCAATCTGGTAATAGTGGTAATTTCTGATATTCATACTCTTTAAACCCTTGCTGGGAATTTGGAGTTACCCTTTTGACAGCAATATTGCTGCTTATGTCCCTCAAGAAGCCTAAATAAACCTTTCCAAAACCTCCCTCCCCAAGCAGACCTTCATCGGCAAAATTACTGGTTGCAAGTCTTAGCTCCTTGTAGGAAAACTTCCTAGGTGCTGTCACCATTTCTCTGTTTACGTTGACAGACATGGTCCCATCTTCTTTCCTGCTGTCGTCTCCCCTCCTGCAGTAAAACCAAACCAGACCCAGAACCAGGAGTGAAGCAGAAATGGCACCAATGATGGCTAAAACTACCCATAGCCATGTCCTACTCTTCCTCTTGGGGTTGGCTGGAGGGCTTGTTGCTGGAGGATTGATAGTTGTATTCGTGGGCATGACAACTTGTAAGGTAGAGCTGAAATTCCAGGAATAAATAGTGTGAAGCTCATAATAACTTCCAGTGGTTCCTGAGAAGCCAAATGTGACCCATTCTGGTAAATATATGCTAAGATCCAGAGTTGCAGAAAGCCTAGATGAATTTTGACGAGTAAAATCATCAGCATCAAGTAAAAGAACACTCAGGTTGTTTGTACTAGAGTTGTAAGTGATGAAAGCATTAACTAGTCCCCCATTTGCAATCTCATTCCACCACCATTTAACAGCAGTAACAGAAGTCTCAGTAGAGTTGAGACCAATGCCCACGTGAGCTGACAACCCAAAGGATCCCAAGAATTGCCAAAATTATCAAACTCCACTGCAACAAATGGAGAGTTGACGATGCCGTCACTTTGAAGTCCCAAGTGACCACCTCCGGAATTTGGTGGGATTTTTGAGCCATTGGGAGCAATGAAAAACGCAAACCCATCACCTGGGTTATTATGCAAGGAATCAATGGAGAAAGAAAATTGAGTGGTGAAATCTGCAAGTACGGGATTCCCAGATGATTTGTCCCAAAGGTGCATTGGCTTGTAATAAGTGGCTCGACCAATACCACCCCGTAGATTCTGTTTCCTTTGGTTAAGGGTGAGTTGGAGTGCGTTGTTGGATGCGTATGCATCAGCTTCATACACTATGTCAGGCATATTTGGGGTGAAACCAGCGAAATTGAAATTGATGTTATGATCATCCATTGATGATGCAGCAACAAGTAACCCCATAACAAGGATGGATAGTATGGAACGAAATGCAGGGTTCTGAGATTTTAGATACAAATTCTCAGCATCCTCAGCTTTCATCATTTTCAAAGTGAGGATTGAGAATAGTTGCTGCAATTGCGAGGTAATTGATTTTCAGTTCTTCCTACTATAAATAATAGCTACTTCGTCAAAAAAAAAAAAAAAAAGAACAAAGACATTTTTTTAATAATTTTGAACTAAACTTATATAGTAATTCGAACACACAAAAGAGAATTCTGGACATTAATTAAACATAAAATATACAAGTTATAAAGTACAAAAATTATTAAAATTCAGTAATGCTTCTTTTTTGCCTTTTAATGCTCAAATTATTTTTATTGTCCAACTCTTGGAATTCTTTTCCATCAAATTAAATTCTCCATTCTCATTGTTGGAATTTAAAAAAAAGCTTCCAAATTCAAAATCGAATTTAGACACCCAGTTGCGTCGATGAAAAAAGATTATCTGAAACACGGATATTATTTATTTTCAATAGTTTAATGCCACATCATTAAAATGTTAATGTGACATTAAACTATTGAAAAAGGATGCAAATATTATAATATCATTGCTTCATACCATTCTTTCTCAAAAAAGCATTAAAATCAAAATTAAAGAACAAATATTGAATATATGAACGTATATTAAATTAAGTACTGAATTTTAATATTAAATTTTATGATTGTTGAATTTATATTAAAAAATTATTTGATAATTAGTAAATATAAGTACTGAATATTTGAACTTTTTTAAAAGGTAATTTATTTCATTTTTTAATAAAATAAAATCAACATAAAATTTTCTAATAATTAAGTAGTTACCTAGCTATTTATCTTATTCAACATTTTTTTCAAAATTTTATATTTAATTATTAAACGCATTTAAAATATTATATGCTAAAATTTTTAATTTTCAATGATTTATCAAATATTGTAAAGTAAAATTAAAAAATTTGAGATTTTAATTTTAATTTTAGATTTAGTTTGTATATTAATGAATATGGAAAAGGAAAAGAAAATATAATTAAAAATTTTATCTTTTTATTTTTATTTTTAATAATTAAAATATTTTAATAAATTTTTATTTTTAAATGATTTATATATGTTAAATTTTATATATATATATCAACAAAATTAATAGATATTAATTTTTTTATCTAATTTTAGATAATTTAATAAAAACCAAAATCTCAAAACTCAAATGAAGCACAAAACGGAAAAGGGGCTAAAATGATTTTTTTTATATAGTTTGAGGACTAAAATATTATGCATTTTTGAGACATTAATTAATTTCCAATTGTTTGGTCAAGACGTCATTGGCGCCTTGTATGGGCTCTCCCACATTTACGGCTCCTACTAAAATTACATAAACTATAACTCAAGGGTCATCAACTTGTGAGTTGGGATTAGACTTGTTTACGACTGTTTGAAAGTTTAATTGAAATTTTGGAGGAATCGATAAAAATATTATATTTGAAAAATAGGTTTCTCTAGAAAGGTTAGGCGTGTTTAAAATGTGTTGGGTTCAAGTTTGAACATTTAAGATTAAGTTCGTCCAACCCACCTTTTTTAAAGTTGATGATGTTTTATATTATGTTATTTTTATATATTATATAATTTATAACACATAAAAATTAAATTTATAGTAGTATATAATGCTACTTTAATGTAAACATTAAAAAAGTTAAGATGACTATATATAATTTTTTTAATAAATAAAATTATATAAAATTATTAAACATTAAATTAAAAATGATATAAATATACTTTAATTTTTTTTAAATATAATATAGGCAGAACTAAAATGAACTTGGATTATTCATTTATGAAGATAAGCAGTTTAGACAAAATTTTAAGTCCATATTTCTAGTCAAGTCAGACTTGAGCAAACATAAAATATGTTAATATCATGCTTAGGCCCCGACCATGAACATCATTAGTTGGGATAAGGGTAGGACATGTCAAAAAATAATAAAAAAATTCGAACTAAAACTCACGCTAGCACATGATGATACTGAAGATACACACATGTCAATTACGCATCACTAATGTCAAGTTTGGGTATTCAAAAAACTAAAACCTTTATTTTTTTTTCATTGGATATATGTCACTATTGTTTTACATTATTTTTATTTAATAATGTTAAAAAAGGGTAAACAACTGTTATATCTCCCTCATGCCAAGACACGTAGCAAGCCAGAAAGATACTTGAACAATAAACCTATCATCAAAAAATTAAAACGCACCCTTAAACTTTCCTTTTCAAGATGGCCTTCAGAAGAGTTATATATTATTCGCCATTTGGATTCCTAATAGAATTGCTTTATTCTATCGTATTCAATTTTTAAAAGCATAAAAAACTTTAGGAAAAGTGTTAGCCGTCATAAAGTCTATTTTATTTTTTTCTTATACATTTTTGCTAATATAGTACGAATAGAATAACATTTATTGATTGGTCAAATATTATCTCTATATTTTAGAATCTCAACACAACATGGGTTTACTAACTCAAAGAAATATTTGAAATCTAAATACGAGAACCTATGCAGAATCTTTGCACGTTATCAAACCAAGAAAAAGGTCATTGGCGCCATGGCCCATGGCCAATCTGTGCTCCACCACAAGTAGCTTTCCTGCTCCATCAAGACTTAGGCTTAGTTTGGATGGGCAGCGTGTTTAGCTCCGGTGAGATTAAAAATAGCGGTGGCAGTGAGATTAGTTACTGTAGCGGTAAGATTCGATATTGTAGCAGTGAGATTAAAAACAGCGGTGGAGTGTGTGTTTGGATTCAAAAACAGCTGTAGCGGTGAGGTAAAAATAAAAAATGACTTTTAAGGACATTAGATTAAAAATGATATATAATAGAAGTTTTTAAAATTATTTAACAATTACAAAATTAATAAATGATTAAAAGTTATTACAATTATATTTATTTTTAATAATAAATAATTAAAATAAATTAAAACTAGAGAAAAATTTAAAAATTATTACTATTCATTCTTCTTTCAAATCTTTTTAATGAAATATTTACAATACCCTTTTTCTCAATGTCTGTGCGTCTTAATGCATGTTATTTCAAATGTTTGTCATCAGTAACTCAACGCAAGACATTGCTAGCACCAAATAACTTCAAAACTAGAACCAACCGTTGGCTAGTAACTAAAATAACCTATGGCCACCATATAGAACGTGCAATGTCGAGCCTTGAGCTGGTCATCAATGCTAAAGGGAAGAGTTGAAAATCACATCTGTTGGGGTTTTGACAGTAGAGGAAGAAAACAGAAGCAAGTAACCCGGATGATGTAAATATTAACTTCATTACTTGAATAAGCAATATGCCATATACATAAGTAGTCCGGATTACATGTGTTGGTTTTTTTAGCATAAAACTAAGGAGAAAAAGAAAAACGAATGCAAAGAAGTTTGAACAAGAAGAAAACTGAATTTGATTTCCAAAAATCAGATCTGTTTCATTGACTTGAGAAGCATTTATGTTACAATGAAATATGGCAGTTAACTAATGTATAACTGCTCCCTCTAATACATGACTAAAGCCTAGATAGAATTTCAAACAAAATGTAGCTGACATACCAGCTATAAGATGAAACATAAATCAACAACTACTCCTACTAACTTTAAGTATAAATTACATTGCAACTAAATCAAGTTACAAATGAACAAAATAAACAAAATGTCTTTGCTTATCCGGTTCAACTTGGATCTTTGATCGCATCTTTGGTTTCTTCTTGGTTTCTGTTGCATTGCAGGCCAAAGTTCAACAACATCCTGTACTTTGCTTACTAACAAAGTAGTGCATATTCCTTTTAGTGCATTAAGGGGAATTATGATTATGGTATGTTAGACATCAGAAGAACCTATATATTCTTAAAAAGTAAAGATATGAAAAAGCAGAGTGTTGAAATGACATTGAAAATAACATATGGGTGTCCAAAATTTAGATTCAAGGGCATAAGCAAAGCAAATAACAAAGACAATGTCACCACAAAAACTGTAAACTAAATGAAATATCGTGCAAGGCTGATCCAGAGATAAGAAGTAAAATCTTTATTTGAAGTTCAAGGTCTTTGAAATGAACATACCCAAGCAAGCAACAAGGTATCTTCTAAAGCAATACATTGCAAATGATTCATAACAATCATGTAGTATCAAACAATCAACACTAACTGATGGATGCACCAAGGATACAAACTGTTAAAATAATCCAGGTTAGTAAGACTGAAAATAACATATAATTACACCAGATGCATGGTGCAAAATTAACATGTTCCATGCTGTGCCAAAACTATACTCAAAACTTCAATAGTAACCTAAGTTGAATATAGGTTAATTTTTTTGTACCATAAATATGCTACTGCTGGTTTTTACTAATTCCTAGCACATAAGTTCCTGAACAGCTCAGTTTAACAAGAAAGTTTAACAGTGTTACTCAATTGGACTAATTTCTTAGTGTTCATAAAATATGAGGACCATTCTGACAAATCAGAGGGACTAACTTCTCAGATGCTGTAAAATAAAGGGACAAATTTCATAATTAGACCTAAAAAAAGCATACTTGAAAGAAGAAATTTCAGCCTGTGAGTTGTCCAATTGCCTCTCAAATTTTAGCTTATTTGACCTTAATCAAATTGTCTACAGAAAGGATATTAAAAACATTTTAATCTAGCAGAAGACAAAAGTAATTTCACTCATAAAGGCGTGTACTTGGGGTCTTCCCAGAATATGTTGTGGGCTCTGGCTATTATTTGGTGAGCTCTAACAAACTCCAGCATTTGGTCGGCTAAGGTGTAGTTGGTTTTCCCTTGATCTGGTTCTGTTGCATACCATTTCAGTTCATTTTCAAACACTGCTGCACTGAATCGTTCAACAAACCAGTTCTGGAAGACAAAAAAAAACAAGATCAATTAGCTAGCATTGTCCGACAAGTATTAAGAAATGAATATGAACACACACCTAATAGGGCAAATTCCCAAGAATGGTGTGTGCTATTGCAGAACCAAATGGGAAATCCTTTGAGACTTGGTTTATAGTTATTGTTGCTCCTTGCAACCTATTACCTTGTTGATCTGAGACATGTATTGTTACAGCACGCTTCCTTTACTGGGGAAAAAAATAGACAGTAAGTAATTTTGTTAAGATATTGAACATTACCATTGTTGAAATATCATTTCACAAAGTGTGTCAACAGTAATTACAGTGTTAATCATGAATTGCTGATTGAACCTTCATTCTTGATCTGTAAATGGCTGTAACGAGGAATTATCAATTGTTATATCAATGTCTTTATCATTTGAGTTCTGCATATCCAGGATATTAGAAAAAAAAGGGCTCTTAGAAGCAAAAATTAGTGACAACATTAATAATCTAATGCTCAGTCTTTTTCACATATAAAAGCCTAAATTTATATTGATTTGAAAACAATTTCACCTGGAATAGCAGTAAAGCTAAATTTGAAGGTGAATCAATAACAAATCCACCTTTGAGAAATGACTAGCAACCATTCTTAGCCAAAACAGTCCCTACACAATTATATGTTCTGTTTTCTGTCTTCAAGCTTGCCCTAATGAGAGCTGAATTTGCACTTTGTATTTTGATCCAAGCTGTAATTGCACCAAACAGAGTAAGTCAATCCTCTAATGTTTCAAAATACAATTTGTCTGATATTCACAGTAAAAGTTTTTGTCTATGTTAAAATGTCAATTGCCTCTACAATAGGGGGATGTTCCTGAACTGGGGCCATATCTAGCATTTGCATATGTCGGTTGCCACTTTATTTGATAAACCCAAACCTTAAACATTGCCACTTGTTGGGCCACGGGTGATACAGTGTGACATGCCAGTAAGTCAGTAACAGTTACATTAAGGGTTCACCTATGTCGATGAACTTGTTTATTCTTTTCTTAAAGTATTTGTGTTTTAATATTTGTATCCGAAATTCATATGGATGGAGAACTTAACTGGAGAAACAGTAAAAATTGTCCACGGTGAGATTCTTCAAGAGAAAACCTGGAGTGTAAAAACCAGTTGCAGTTTCGCCAAAAACGGCAGGTCTCATAATGGGAGGCTCATCTTTCAGAATCCCTTCTTGGTACAGTGGCTCCTCTGGCTGTGCTTTACACTGCAAACCAACAACATCATCAAAAATTGTTATGGACATTGCAATGAATCAAATAACTTCAGACTACATATTCATAATATAGTCAATAGATAAATGATCTATTCTCAAACTGTTTTACCTCTGTGTAAGCAGTAAAATCATATAAAGGCCCATCTGCAGCAATAAAAAGAAAAAGAACCCATTTAAGTTTTCTGAAAATCCCATTATAATGTTTTGAATAGTCAAACCAAATGTAGACAGGGAGAGAGAACCATATGAAGCAACCAAGGAACCACTAAGAAGAATGAAGAAAGCCCAGAAGTCACCAAAAATAAGAGAATGTTTCATGTTCCTATTTTGAACAAACTGCTATTGGATTGAACAAATGTTGAAGCTTACATTATATAACATACAGAAAAAAAATGAAATGATTACCATGATATTAAAAAAAGGCACAGCGGATTTCAACCGACTATAATTCGATAATTTCATTCTCAATCTTAATGGTACAACCACCCACCACAAAGCTGAAAATAAATACTATTTTCCACTTGAACAATTATCATTGCAAACAATTAAAATTATCGAAAAAAAACATAAATTGATTCCATAATTTTGATATTCACTAAAACCTCATCATTGGTCAAAAGCAAGATCGACCCAACACTTCTTTTTCCAATCAAAAGGTCATTAATGTAATCCAAAGACAACCAATCTAGTCAATGTCATCACGATGTGACAAGGAAATATATATTTTTCAAGGATTCCAACAAAACCCAGAAATTCAGTAGAAGAAAAAAAAATCTCATATAAGAATTTCCACAACGAACAATTTTTTTTCTTCAAATAATTATATGCATGCACATTTAAAAATCGATAAATAAAAGCTATTAGTTTTTAATGGAATACCTAATTAGAGCATGTAGGAGAATGAAGAACAGAACAAGGAGAATGAGCCTTACCTAGATGAAGGAGGAACCGGAAGAGGTCCTTGACCAAACTGATTTGCAACCCAAAGGGAAGGGGAAAGGGAAGGGGAAGGGGAAAGGGGAGAAGAAGGGTAACCAAACATCAGAAAAACCTGAAGAATGCAACTGAAGAATATACGGGTAAAAGAGGAAAAGAAAAAGCAACTGAAGTTGTTAAATTTTTACTGAAGCTTTTACCACCAGTCAGCTTAAGGCTGTCCAGTGCAGTAGAAATTCTTCACTGTGCTAGAAGCCAACACATCCAAAGGCTGTCCAGAGTTCAGTCCAGTGCAGTGAGATTGATAATAAAGGGGAAAAAAATTCAACGCACTGTTGTGCGTTGGCATCCAAAGGAGCCCTTAGAGTATTACAAGTCAATGAAATTAGGGAACCAGAGTTTAAGTTACGTTCGACGTATTTAAGAAGGTGTATTTAAGTTGATTAAATTTTAACTCGATTGATATAGATATTGTTGTTAATGTAGGAGTACGTGAGTTTAAATATGCTAAAGCGCATTATCCCTATTAATGAGTTGAGGAGAGATTATGGATAATTCTAGACATTATATCAAAAAATAAATATGATTAGAATATTATTAAAAAATACAAGTGCACTTAGGTTTGTTGAATCTAAAATTATAAAAATTATTTGAATTTATATTATTAGATTAGTGCACACGGTAATAAATTTATAAAATAATATAAATATTAAATAAAGTTGTAATTAAAATGAAAATATTAAAATATTAAAAACCGCAATATTGTAAGTTTAAATCCTATTATATGCATATATTTTTATAAATTTTATATAAAAAGATAAAAACACCACAATAATATTTGTTATATTGTAAAAATAATGGGTTTTTGGTAATTTTAAAATTGAGTTGTGATCTGTCGGTTGAGCCTTAACTCGATTGGCATAGACATTGTTGCCAATGCAAGAGAATGTGGGTTCGAGTGCGCTGAAACATATTATCCTCCTATTTATGGGTAAGTGTAGTTCTAGGTATTGTGTCTGAAAGATCAGATATCATTAGAATTTATAATGAAATTGTTTAAGTACTGATCTGGTTGATAAGTAACACTAACTCAATCAAATATTTAGTATGGTAGAAAATTATAGAAATTTAATTTGTTGAAATATGTCTCCAATATTTTATATGAAAAATTAGTTTACTTTTCTTGAAATATAATATTTTTTTAAGAGTTATTTTTCCACAACCATTTTAAACAGCTTGAAAAATAAGGTAAAGGACACTTATCTCTCAAGTTTGGCATAAAATACACTTAAACGAATATCCACTTATCCTTTTCTAAGTTTAAAAATCCCAATCTAATTACTAAGCAAAATTTAAATATAACTACAACATTGTAATTATTTACCTATGCATTTTATTCATTTTTATTTTTAATTACAAACTAATAAAAATTTAAGCCCTTGCTAAAGTGCTATAAAATTACATCTATTTGACTTTTTTTAATAGTCCGAAAGTCAATGGTGTTAGAAATAATAGTTTCGAATCCCATTTTAATGTTCGAGTCAGTAAATATTATTATTAATATTAGGTTAGTAAAAAGCTTAATTAGAGTTTGGCTCTTTAATTTTGTAATTGGATAGATAACTATGCTACAAGTGTAAGGACCATAAAGTTAGTGGTATTGAAAAATGAGGTATTGGGACCTCATTTTCGTAAATTGAGCCCATAAATATTTTTATTAAATATTAACGGAGTTACTATATAGATGAATTGAATTTTGGATAGGTACTTTTATCAATTGGATAGTTAATTAAGGTGCAAGGACTAAACTGTAGAGTGGTAAAAATTAACCGCTATTAAATTTTAATTAGTTGGAGGACGAAATGAGCAAATTGACCATTGTTAAATGACCAAATGGTGGTGATAGCCAACTATCATTCACTCAGTTTTTTAAGTATGGTTAATGTTAATTAAGTAAGGATTAATTATAAATTAATTAAGGTATATAAGCTAAAAAAATGTTATCATCATTCATTTGTTCTTCTTCAACCGAAAATACAAAGTAAAACCTAGCGAATCCATTTTTGAGCTTTAAAGCTTTTGTCCTTCCAAAATTGGTAAAAATATAAGTCATTTTCTTGTAATTTTATGTTTTTGAGGTCTCGAGAGCTTGATTTAGCTAACTTAAGTACTAATTTGTAAAACTGTTAAAGTTTTCAAATTTTTCTATTGTTGAATATTGAAGCCTTTTGTACTAGATTGATAGGTTTTAAGCTTATATATATATATATAAAGAGACTAGTTTGTAAAGTGAAAATTGTTAGTTTTCAACATAGGGACTAAATTGAAATAATTTTGAAATTAGCATAAATTTTATATAAGTGTAAGTATTAGAGGGATGTATAAGGATGAAATTAATATCAGTTTTAAATCAAAGCTCAAATTTGAAAGTTATGACATTTTCGATTTTAGGGACTAAATTGAATAAACTACAAAATTCTAGAGAATTTCTATAAAATGAAAATTTATTGGGATATGCATATAAATTGATTTTATGGGATATTTGAAATTAATTACTATTTAGAATGGGATTTGAATCAAGTCGAAGATAACAGGGAAAAAGAAAAATTACGAATAGTCCTTATTGTTCAACTTGTCCATCGATTTTTCCAAGTAAATTTATATGGTATATTTATGCTTTTACCCTTATGTATGTTGTAATGCGAATATATATAAGTTTTAGTGAACATTGAATTATTTGCAATTTAGTACAAAAAGGGTGAGATTTGGATTAAAATTGAAAATGAATAAATATAGGCTTACATGCTAGAAATTTCCCTCATGAAACTTCATAAACGTATTTTACATATTTTTATAGGTTGATTTTTTATGATTCCAAGCTCCAACATTTATTGTAGACTCGAAGATACATGTGATACAGGTTTAGTCTAGACTGGTAACCTGATGTTGTTTTAAAGGTTTAGCCTCGACTGGTAACCTTACATGTATGTGTGTATATATATATATATATATATGTGTGTGTAACTCTGGTCAAGCTATTTTATGTGTCGATATAAAAGCTTAGCCCAAACAAGTAATCTAACACGATTATGTTCAGCTCGGACGAGCCTCTGATGCGATTAGTACCTATGTAATTAAGTTGTTTACTAAGTTTCATCGGGTTATACTAATAATATGAAATGATAAATATAGATGATGTGGAATATATTTGATGATCAATTGAACATTGGATATTGAATATTGAATATTAAGTAATGATATGTTATATTGAATTTGGCAATTAAGCTCACCAATTCATTGTGAAGTTTACTGTTTCATACATTTGAACTTACTAAGCATTCGAAATGCTTACTTAGTTATTTTTTTCTTTCTCTATAGATAGTCAAATTGCGGAACTCGTCAATCGGACTTCACAAAGCTCACATTATTCTTTTATCGATTCGATAGCCTTTTGATCATTTTGTAGCTTGGTTTTATGGCACGTATAGAGGTGTTATAGGTGTGTTAAATTGTATCTATTAGCTTAGTTTGAACTTGGTTAGGTTGTGAAGTAAGATATGTTAATGTATATGTATATATATGTGTGTGTTTTAAGGTATGTTTTGATCATATTGTGAGACCATATGTATAGTGCTTGAATGGTTTGTTTGAAAGTGCAAATGGTATGTTTTGAATAAGGAAATGACTTGGTTGATGATTTGAATAGCTTGAATGCTATAATACCCAATTATTGCCCGGGCCCAACTATACTCACTAAAATTGACCCAAAACCCAAATTACAACCAAACCCAATTAAAAACGAGGCCCAATAAGGCCCAAACTAATAACACTGTACAGCCCCCAAAAAATAAAAACAGCAAACTCCAACAGCAAGCAGCAGACCAGCGCTGTACACACTCCCACGTCGCAATAACTGCCGTTTCCCCTAGCGCCGTGCACGTTCATCCTGCAAATAAGCCACGAACCACGAATAGCACAAGGAACAGAAGGATAACAAATATATTAAAAGAAAACAACTGATTGTAAAAAGGAGGGAAGTGAAAACTGTTTTTTGAGAGAAGGGAGTTTTTCAGGATTGAAAGGGGGAAAATTAAAGAAAAAAAAAAGAGATAGGGAAAGGGGAGAAATTTTGTAAAGGAAAATTGAAAGAGAATCAAAAACAATTTCTTGAAGGTAATTAGTCAACCCTATTTTTCTTTTCTTTTGACCGTTTTGTTCCTTTTATTTCTTTTTTGTTCTTTTTTTTTTCTTCTGCTTTCTTTCCTCGTTTTTAAAACGAAAGCGAAGCAAAGAAGAGGGAGAGGGGTTCTTACCAGCGGTAGCGCTCCGTCGTGGTGCCGTCATGGTCGTTGTAGTTGATCGGAGATGGGTCTGAAATGGTGGAAAGGGGGCTGCGGCAAACTCAAAAATGACAGACAAAGGGAATGAGTTTTGGGTTTTAAAATGGGTTCAAAATGGGCCATTTGCATTATTAGTCCTTTGTTTTTTTTGGGTGATTATATCAGTTTTTTTTTATATTTTTAAATTAGGCAATATATTTTAATGTTGTTTTTAGTTCAATCCATGTTGCTGCGCAGTGCTTGACCGGTTTGGATAATTTTCTCTTTTGATCCTCCTTCTGTTACGCGTGATTTAATTTGCCCCTTTTCTCATTTTCAATTTTCGAATTTAGCCTTTAACTTCTATTTATTTTCAATATTAATCCTTAATTTGTTATTATTTTTTAAATACTGTTAAATTGTTTATTACTATATTATTATTAGCATTTATTATTATTATATTATATTATTATTATTATTATACATATATTATATGCGCATTATGTGATAATATTTATATGTATACACTTTAAACATTTTATATACTTTATTATTATTATTTATTATATATGCGTATATACATTTTACTTTATAATATTTATATGCTTTCCATATTTTATAATCTATAGATGTTTATACATGCTTTTATATATGTATATATATTCATATATTATTCAAAACTTTTATAAATATATTTTCCATATATTTATATATATATATATGCCCATACTTTCATAATTATTAATACATTATGCTTACGTTTTATTTTATGTCAATTCATTATATTTTATAATTATGTTCTTCTTATAATTTTTGTACACATATAATTTAAATTAAAGTAATGATTTCATGTTATGCATCAACATTTTATCATACTTTTAAAATATATATATTTTGGTTTCGTTAATATTAAATTTTTTCTTTTTTTTCTTTTTTTAAAAAACATTTTAATATTTGGCAATTATGATTCTCGAGAAAGATCGTGTCCTAACTTACTGGATCGTGATCATTTTTTTCGATGAATTTAACATGCTAAGTATTCATTTCACAATAAATTTGCAATTTTCAAATAAAAGCTTATTCTCGGGAATTCAAAACGTCGGGTCCTAACTTACTGGTCATGACATTTCGTTATCTCGAAATAAGAATTTCTAAAACAAAAAACAATATTTCGGTATTTTGAAGATATAAAATATTGTGCCCTAACTTACTGGGTGTGGTGTTTTATTTCTTTGAAATGAGAATGTTTTATCATTTTAGATTCATTCACGGGTTAAAAATTTCTATTTAAAATCTTTTCAAATTTTCGACATCAAGACATAAAATAATCAAATTTGGTACCGATTTTTGGGCGTCACGAGGGTGCTAACCCTTCCTTGTGCGTAACTGACTCCCGAACCTGTTTTCTCAAATTTTGCAGACCAGAATTTTTTTTTTTGGTGAGCTGATCACACCTTAATAAAGGATCGGTGGCGACTCCAATTTTTTTTTTTTGAAAGTCGATAACTTTTATTTTTGTTTTCAAAAAAATGGTTTCGATACATAGAAGTTTAGTTTGTATTTTAAACAAGTTGTTGCATGTGTTTTGGGGTTAAGTGTGATGATTTGAATTGGTTGGTTTGGTCCATGGTAAATGAAGTTGTAGTGTGCATATTGAATTGATTTTTAACATATATTTTTACTGTATAATTTAACACAAATAAATAATAAACCCAATAAAATTTAGGATGAAACCATACTAATTATTTTTAAACGATCCTACCTATTGTTTAGAAACAAATCTCATAATTGCAATTATTCTTTATTTCTTTCCTATTATGAGTAAATTAAAATTTCACTAATAATAAAATCATGTTATTTTATAGTTTATATAGATTAATTTTTTCAAGGTTGGTTGTTATTTTACTAAACAATGTTATTTTTAAAATTTGAATTCGAGTCCCTACTTAAGAATACTGAAGGAGCATAAGTCGATTTACTCTCTATCCTAACTGATGTTCCACACATAAGTGAGAGAAATTTCGATAAACAATCTTACAGAACCTTGCTCAGTGAATAATTTTATTTAACAATTATTTGAATCAATTAATGTTAATATACTCTTACATGAGAAGTAATTGTAACTCCTAATAAAATAACTGCAATAGTACAAAGCAAAATGACAACCAGAAACCCTCCACAAGCACACCAAATGCGTTTATATAGGCTTATTCAAGCCCTGATCAAGCCAGCTTTTAGATAAATTTTATGATCAATTTAAAATTGATTTTATCTTTCAAAATATCAAAGTATAACAATCAGCTTAATCCCAAGTAAAACGATAACAATAATGTATGAGATAATGAAAATCGATCCTTCCTCTTTAAATTTGATCAGCTTCATTAAGGACGGAATAAAACATGAACTCAGGAACATCTGTTATTAGTGTAACACAGAAGATCCAAGTAAAAAAATACCAACATTTTATTGCAATTAGTTGTTCTGGAATTGCTGTCTAAAAATTTGTCCAATAAAAAATGGATGTAACAAAGCATCAAAACTGGAAAACATGAAGCCAAAAATTTGTCCAATAAAACTTTGAGTTTGGCTTCTGCTGGACGCACCGGTGTGGAATGAATTGGATGCTGAAGATGTAACAATATTGTCTTGCAGAGCTGCAATGTATGTTGGAACCGGCATCTCCTGTGGTAGCATAGGCACTGGAGCTTTGAAAGAAAGGATGTCGATAACCTGCGGTATCGATGGGCGGTCAAAATAGTTTGGGTGAGCACAGGCCAGCCCAACTAAGAGCAGCCGTTCCATTTGTTCTATCTCGTAATTGCCATACAATTGTGGGTCAGCAGCATCTAAAAGGCTCTCTTTCCCATACAGTTCCCAAACCCATTCCACCAGTTTTGTCTTGAATCTCTTGCCATGCCTTTCTATTACAGCAATGGCTTTCTTTCCGGAGGCTATTTCTAAGGCAACAATACCAAAGCTATATAGATCCGATTCCTTAGTGGCTTTGTATGTGACAAGACACTCGGGTGCTATATAACCATCAGTCCCAAGCAAAACCGAAGTTGTTTGAGACTCTTGTCCATGGTCAACAAGCCTAGCCAGCCCAAAGTCACCAAGCTTGGCATTGAAACTCAAATCTAGCAGAACATTACTTGACTTCATGTCTCGATGCAGCACACATTGATCACATTCTTCCTGCAGATAGAATAACGCTGAGGCCAATCCCATAGCGATTTTATACCTTTTATCCCACGTCAACAAGCATGGCTCTCTACGCAGATGGAAATCGAGACTCTTATTTGGAAGAAAATCATACACAATCAGAAACTCCTTATTGTCATGGCACCACCCAATGAGTTGGACCAGATTTCTATGCCTCAACCTGGCAATAGTTGTAACTTCTGATAAATACTCTTTCACCCCTTGTTGAGAATTTGGAGTTATCCTTTTGACAGCAATACTGCAATTAATGTCCCTCAAGAAGCCTAAATAAACCTTCCCAAAACCTCCCTCTCCAAGCAGACCTTCGTCAGCAAAATTATTGGTTGCAAATCTTAGCTCCTTGTAGGAAAACTTCCTAGGTGCTGTCACCATTTCCATTTCTACGTTGACAGCCATGGTCCCATCTTCCTTCCTGCTGTATTTTCTCCACCGGTAGAAAAACCAAATTAAACCCAAAACTGGGACCAAAGCAGATATGGCACCAAACATGGCTAAAACAATCCATGGCCATGTCCTCTTCTTCCTTCTTGGTTCGACCGGAGAATTGCTTGTGCTTGTTGTTGCTACAGGTGCAGCTGTTGGAGAATAGATAGCTGTATTCATGGAAACTTGTAAGGTAGAGCTGAAATTCCAGGAATAAATAGTGTGTAGCTCAGTCGATCTGTTAAATCCAGTAGCTCCTGAGAAGCCAAAAGTGACCCATTCCGGTAAATATTGGCTAAGGTCCAGCGTTGCGGAAAGACTGGATGAGTTCTTACGAGTAAAATCATCAGCATCAACAAAAGTAACACTCAAGTTTTTTGTACTAGATTTGAAAGTGATGAAAGCATTAACTCTTCCCCCATTTTCAATATCACTCCACCACCATGCGACGGTGGGGTAAGAAGTCTTGACAGAGTTTATATCAATGCCCACGTGCTCTGACATCCCCGGAGGATCCCAATCACTCCGATGCGTATCAAACTCCACTGCAACAAACTTAGAGTTCGCGTCATAACTCAAACTCGGATAGCAAGCTTGAAGTCCGAAGCAAGCACCTTCGGAATGAGTAGGGATTTTTGAGCCATTGGGAGCAAGGAAAAACGCAAACCCACTACCGTATGAGCTGCTATGGAAGGAATCAACGGCGAAGGAAATTTGAGTGGTGAAATCTGCAAGTAGGAGATCTCCAGATGAATTGTTCCAAAGACGCATTGGCTTGTAGTAAGTAGCTCGACCAACACTACCATTTAGACCCTGGTCTGTTTTGTTAGCAGTGAGTAGGATTGCGTTGCCTGATGCGTATGCATCAGCTTCATACACGATGCGATGCGTATTTGAGTTGAAATCAGGGAAAGTGAAATTGATGTTATCGTCATCATCCATTGATGCAGCCTTTGGAAGACGAACAACAAGGATGAATAATAATATGCAGAGAAATGCAGGTTTTGGAGATTTTACATACAAATTCTCAGCATTTTGAGCTTTCTTCATTTTCAGAGTAAGGATTTTGAGGAAAGTTGCTGCAAATGCATGCGAGGTAATTGACGTTCAAGTCTGGAATAAGTAATTTGCTTAGTCAATAACGTAAACATAATAATTAAAAAGAAAGTGTGGGAACCAAAAAGCACCGTTTAGATTGTAATCTTTCTATGCTTAGCGGCGTCAACGAAGACTTATTTTTTTATTTTTCTTTGGTAACTATTGAGGTTTGAATCTTGTAATTCTCGATAATATTGTTTTTAATATTTGAAATCAAAGCTTCATAATAAAAATATATGTTTTTTATTACCAAATGTAAAAGAGAATTAGAGTAAATATATGTTTATGATTAAGTCAAAATTAAAGTTTCAAGTATACATTTAAACCATAATTAAATTTTATTTATACAATTACACACTGAATCAAAGTTCATCTATAATTTTAAGGACTAATTTAGAAAACCAATGAAAAGTCTTTTCAATAAAAAATTATTTTACCATAAACAGCACCCACACCTTAATTACTGCACCAAATTGCTCAAATGCAAAAAGAATTAAGGCCCACACGCATATATATATTATTTTAACAAAATTCTTTTAACAAAATTCAACCCATCCCTTAATTAAAGCACCAGTACTTTTTGCATATTTTCACTACAATCTCAAACTTTGTCAACCCACTATATCTACAAGTTTTTCACTTTAAATTTAAATTTTAAGGGTGGTAGGTTGATTGGTATTAATATTATTGTCAGTGTGGTAGGACATGAGTTTGATACGCAGAAGCGTTTTATCCTCTTATTTAAGTAGGAGAGACTATGACCAATGAGTAATTTTAGATATTATATCAAGAAGAGCAAATATAATTAAAGCTTATTATGAAATTAATGTTAAAAATGAAATGGTAAGAGTTTTGGGTTTTGTCAATAAAAAAGATTGGATAGAATTCTCTCTTAATATTTCATATCACTGCCAAAAATTCTTCAATATGGTATACAATTTTGCCTTTCCCTTTCTTTATGTTTTGCTTCATTGCTATAAAATAATTAACATTTTACAAGTCTGGTTTTCATATGTGCCTGCCTATATTACAGAACATTTTTCTAGATTCGTAATGGAAGCAAGTTGTATATAAGATCCCATTCCTCTATTTATTTTCTAATTATTTAAAATAACTCTATAAAGATTTCATCATATAATAAGTTCATTCTATATGTTATTCTAATTCATGGTAAACTACAAGAGGAAGGCAAAGCTCTAATAGTAATGCAACTAGCACGACTCAAACTTAGGCCACACCTGGGGTGGTGAATATCCTGACCATGGGTGAAGCTAGAAAACCTTTTAGGATGCTGAAATTAAATTGTATGTTTTTACGATAGTTAAAACGTAATTTTACCATTTTAATAGCCTATATCTTTATAATTTTTAAAAAATTAAATTAAATTTTTTATCATTTCCAAAAGGTAATCTATGATTTTACCATTACAAATTTAAAATTTTAAGAGGTTTAAATCAACATTTTTCATTTTAGTGGGAGTTAAGTCCCTACCAATCCCCATAAATTCACCGCTGATGACTAGGGTAATACACGAGGTTGGTTGTAATCCATTATGAGCGTAGTTTGGACATTAGTGCATCAAAAAGGAAAAAAATAAAACCAAAAAGCAATCTTTTGAGTATGTTAACCATATATACGTTTCAATTTTGGGCGGTAATATATGTAGTTGAAACACAATTTATGTCGTTGTTGAGTTGATCGAACTACACAAAAGTTGGATATGGAGCAAAGGAAATTAAGAAAATAATTAACTATTGACTTGAAAAGTAGTGAATTGAACTGAAAAAGCAATCACATAATGCTATCAAGACATGTGCTTAGTTTAAAAATAGGAATAATAGTGAATTGAGTCTTAATTCGATTGACATTAATATTATTATTAATGTAGAATAACGTAGATTCGAGTGTAATAAAATATATTATTCTCCTATTTAAATGTTGGAAAGGAGTTTTGAATAATTCTAAACATTATATAAAACAACAGATAAATTAAATGAATATTAATCAAAGAGATATATATATATATATATACATATATTATCTTTTGACTATTTTACTTACGCCTTGTTTGGTTCGCTGTAATGGGTAAACCAGCATGTATTCTGTGGGCCCCAGCTATTCCGGCGTTTGGTTGGATGTTTACATTAAGCCCCTATTCCCAACTCTTTGCTGCTTTCTATTCCGGACCGAAAGGTCAGTTTTCATGCGTTTTAGGTTGTCCCGATTCCTTCTTCCCTGTTTTACCCTCCCAAGCCGAAAGCCACCTCCACCTCCACCCTCTCCCTCCCGATTTCTTCCGGCCTCATCGTTTTCGAGCAGGAACTAGGGCTCTGTCAAGGTTATTGATCTCCAAATTCCGGCCACCCGATTCCTTTCTGGGTATGTTTTGGATTCCTATTTCTCTGAAACTTGTAAAAAACAGTGTTTGCTTTTCATGGAAATTACCGACTGCATTGGTTTCTTGATTGATTTAAATGGAAATTGAATGGTATTTCTCTGTGCTAATTATATTTGCTCGAATGTGATATCCTATTTTTGCTTTAAATGGATATGAAAACTATTTGGTTCTTTTGGTTTAGAAACGTTCAAATACTCATGATTACTTCTTTATGAGTTCAATAGTCTGCGTGAAATAACATTTTCTGACTAGTATCTCATTTCGAAATTAAAGCTCAGAGAAGGAAAATTTCGGGGAGGGGGTGGAGTAAATGGACCTTGCTTCTTGGCATTTCAAATGTACTGTTTAGTATAATTGTTGACTTGTACTACATCTCTGTAAATTCACAATAGTTTCCTGCATCATGTTCAGGTGTTGTTGTTTTTATACAAGATTATGCCTTAACTAATTACAGCAAATGTGATTAATGGTTTTTTTCCCATTCAATTTAGATTTGGGTGGAAAATAGTTCTTTTTATAGTTTCCCCAAGTGTTGGAATTTGATCATCATGTAGGATGTAGAGATCCTAAATTGAATCTCACTTAAAGAAATCTGAATTACGTATAAATGACAGAATAATTGTGAGCATACATGCGGTCACGTACGTTTATGGTTATATTACTTGTTTGCTGTGTAGAGATACATATGCTTTACATTCATTTAAAGACGGAAATATGCTATTAAACATTGTGCATTTTGGTTAATTACTAATGTAACTATATGATCTTTGCCTTAAAATGTAGTCAGATTTTAAAGTAAATAATAGTGCCTGCTTAGTGTAACACAAACCTTTCGTTTATGGCGAGTATTTGCTAAATCTTGTTTCCCTTCTTGTCTGGTTGTTGTTTCCTCCCTACAGACTAAGTAGCATCTTCTTCAAGGTAGTGATATTAGGCTCCAGGAAATCAGTTGCTCTGAGATTTTCATTGTTCCTATGACTTCTTTGGTTGTAGTTATTACACTTAAATTGACATGAATCAAGCTGGATAGAATTCAAGAAAGAAGAATTAGAGAAAAGAAGCAAAAGTAGATAAAATTAAGTGAGAGAAGAATAATTGAGTGGAGGAGAAGTTTTAAGTTTTTTTCCTCTTCATAACCTCCTGCATTCATAGTAGCAAACATTTTCTAACAATGTGTACATAGTAACAACTATAGTAAAAGAACAACTTTATCCTGAGCAGCTATGATAATTAACTAACTAGCCTAAGCACACTGTTCCTGTAACACATGGCACTCTGTCATCCTAACCCAATTATGCCTGTATCAATACCGGTTGTTGAAAACAATTTTTTCCTCAAGGGTTGACCGATTGGTTGTTTTTATTATGTAAACGGTGTATTTTGATTGACGCTGCTGCTGCGTTTGTTTAATTGGATGTTAAATTTTGAACTTTTAACCACATAAATAAGGTTAATAAGTTAAAAGAAGAAGCATAGTTAATTGTTTGAGAGTTTGTTGTCCATTTATGTGGTTTTCTTTGGTAAATAAAAAGGAGATATAGGTTTACCAGGGAAATTAGCAATCCCTGTGTTCCCTACATCCTTGTCTCGTTGAAGCAGTCCCCTAATACTGGGGTTTGATTGAAAATTAGCATATGTGATGTCATATATGATCTTGTTTGTGGTTGAAATGTTAAAATGTTAAAATGAACTGAATGCAGCAATGGAGAATCCAAGACATAGACAATCATTGATGATATTCTAATGAAATGTCATCTATGAACTGGTAGTCCAATGCCTTTTTTTTTTTGTCCTGGTTTCAGCGTTGTGGGCATAACAATTGTGGCTTCAGGCCTTGCAAAATTTGATATAGAATGGCCTATCTAAATCATGTGTGATTGATTTTAATACTAGTTGAATGCTTAGAAGTGTAAATTATTTTGTATATTAGCACCCTTGTTAAATTTCTTGCGCCTGGTGTATCTGACCACTGTTGTTCCAGTAAATTGATGTTCTATGTGAAATTTTGTAGGTATTGGATTGTTAGCTACCGATTTGCTCCAGACATAAATCGTTCGCAAGCTGAAGCTCTAGTTGCAATTCAAGAGGTTTGGTATCTTATCCAATCTTCTAAACTAAAGAAAAATTGTAAGACTTCAAAATCAAATACAGAGAAACACAGTAAAACACATACATGCTGATTTTTTGCATATGGTTGTGGATGTGTTTGGTCTGTTGTAAATCATGCTTCCTGACCTTCATATTATCATGAATGCATACGTTAGATTGCTAATGTTCACATGCAAATGATTTTACCCTTATTATCATGTATGAATCGGTTGTCCAAAAAATGAACTTGCGTCTGAGTGGTATGATTATGCTAAATTGCTAATTTCCATTTGCTTAATTGAACTGTATGATTATGATGAGCTGTAGACTGTTGAGTTTGTCATAGATCATTTCAAAATAAGTAACATACTGCCATTTTTTTTGTTTATGGTATATGCAGCAATTCATCATGTGCATTTTTTAGGCTATTAGTAAAAGATGATGTTAGATTAAGCTGTGTTGTGGATCGTCTGAGTTGTACATGTTGCTTTTGTTGAAGAGCCAAGCCTTTTTCATTTTCTGTGCTGTCATATTGCCATGTATTCACATACAAGCCTTCTATATTCTTCTTATTTCAGGGGCTATAGATTTTAGCAATTGATTGAACTTAATTTTAAAGCACAAGTTTGAATGAATTCCTTCTATTTTGCTTGTTTGTATGCATGTTACTTTCGTTTTGCTGGAATTCTTTGAGGGATGATGGGCTCAATTACGATACTTCATCATTGAACTCAAGTTTCGATGTCTACGAAACTATATATGTTCTGTTTTTTTTTTTTGGTTTACTCCATAGTAATGTTTTTATAGTTATATTTTGCAACTGGTGATGTAGAAAGTTGATTTTTATTGGTATTGAAAAATTTGAATTTGGGATTGAATTTCTTAAGTTGATGTAGTTCGAAAATTTTAATTGAATTTTTAAAATTGGATCATTAGATATAATCAAGTAAAGAACTTGATTAAAAACAAATATTCAATATATTAAAATTGGATCAAGAGATATAATACAATGAATAAATTGTAAGGTGATTAAAATTGTAGGAATAAATTAGAAATATTTTATTAAAATAAAATAATTAAATGTGTATATTCATATACACCACATTAATTAAAATATTTTTAAATAATTAAAATAAAAAATATTATTTTAATAATATTACACATATATCGACTTTTGAACCAGTGGCAACTACTTCAGTACAAAATAAAAAAGGTAATTAAGAAGCAGGCTCATTCATAATTTTTTCCCCACAGAATGAATGATGTTATTTGCAAACAAAAGCAGTCATCATAAATCTTCTCCCAAATTTTCTGTGTCATTGATATAAATATAAACCAGTTAATGTGGTATATTAATATATAAAAGGAAATGAGTCTATGCTCTATTTATAAAAGCAGAAGCTGAGTCTTGAAATTTTAATGAAAACAGTATACTAAATTGATCTACTTATAAAAGCAGAAGTTGAGAGTGGAAATATTATATGATGAATTGCATGTGCACCCAAATTTAGGCATTTAAGCATAGCCATGTTCAGTATTTACTTTAACCATGTTTGCTTTAAGTGACTATTCTCTTAAACCGCATTTCTAGCTAACACGTTCTCATTTTCATCGTTTATGTTGGCTTTTATTGATTAAAAATACCAACACCATTTATTGTAATCATGTGCTTTCAAGTTTCAACTTCTACTCTTTTGTTATATATATTTTATTTTAATACAATGATACACGAGATATAAATTGCAAAGGTAATTTTAATTTCTATTTTTTGCTTCGTTAAGATTCTAAATTTGTATTGTTCATTTTTCTTTGATAGTGTGATATTGGTTCCTACTGAAGCGGCTTGTTTGATTGCTTCCTCCATCCACAGTTGACCGTCTTCTTTTGATACAATCACTGTAAGTTTTTTGGCAATTAAATTATTTAATTTTATTTTACTGTTATTGAAATTATGATTGGAGAAATGTGACCCTTTTACTGCGATTTGACAATATGGAACACATTAATATCTTGCAGTAATGGCTCGTCTGCCTTTAATTGCACAAAGTGTGAGGCGTAAAAGAATTGGTATTGCATTGACAATATGGTTGGAAATCTGTAGAATTGCGATTTGGTTCTTATTTACAATGGGTGCCAGCCTTAGCCTACATACTTATAAACCAAGGATTAGGTCCTATACCACGCGACCAGATAGAAACCAAGGGGGTTCCTCATCTTCAAGGAAGAAAAAGAAGAATTCTACTGCAGGTGATAATATTTCTTCTTCATTTAATGACGCTGCCACTTTATTGGCCGAAAACATGCGGGCCATTGACGAACAAATCAGTAGGAGTATTGCCTCCGATGTGGTAGTGCAACAGAAGTCAGAAGAATTCCAGATCATCCAAGAAAAAGCTACAAATTTATATTCAACCTTATGTGAAGTAGAAGGTTTATCTGTGGATGAGTGGCATCGAGCTTTGAGTAAAATTCCAGATCATCCAACTCAAATGCTCGTTTTCTTTAGTTTACCTTCTGAGGCCCGGTTGGAATGGGTCAGAAGATTTGTTTTTAACCATTAAAAATCAATGTTCAAACTTTTTGATGTTATAAAACTATATAACATATGGATTATGATGTAGAATTTCATTTTCATCTAACCTTTTGTTAATATAAGTTAATTATGTTTATGTTATTATCAAGTTATATAATGATTTTAGTAAATTCATATAAGAAAATTTATTAGTAAGAATTTTATGAAATTATATATTATTATTAAATTATATGTAATAATAATTATTTTGAATTATACAAATTGTATAAGAATATTTATTACTAAAGAATTTTATTAAATTATATATTTTATGAAATTATATTTAATAAAAGCTAATTAAATTATATTTTATAGTATTATATATTATGATTTTAGTAAATTCATATAAGAATATTTATTATTAAGAATTTTATTAAATTATGTTTAATAAAAATTAATTAAATTATATTTTATAGTATTATTAAGAATTTTATTAAATTATATTTAATAATAATTATGTTAAAATATGATTAATTGGTATTTATTATTTTTATTAATAATCTTATTAAAAATTAATAACAATAACAATAATCATCTACCTAACAAAAATTCTGCTAAGAGTATTCTAGTTATTTTAGTTTTTTTCCTTATGTTATTACACCTCTATTACATTCAACCAAACACAAGAATATCATTACGCCTCTATTCCATTCCATTCAACCAAACAAAAAAATTACCTATTACGCCTCTATTCTATTACGCATTTATTCCATTACGCCTCTATTCCATTACAGTGAATCAAACGTGCCCTTACTGTTATTTTGATTTCATCGTTACTTATTGTTATGTAAACAAAATTACTAATGAATAAAATATTGTCTCGAGATATAATATTGAAATTTGATAGTTGAGTTTGGATTGAGTCCTAACTTTGAATTTCACTTTTTTTTAATTTAGTATAACAATGAAATTGAAACTTAGATATTGCAAATGAATAATTGCGAGTATGATTGATGATTAAAATAGGTTTGAATGATAATTGTGATTTAAATTTTATGATTATGTAATGAGACCATCTGAATTACTTTGGCAACATAATATAATATCACATATTTGGATTCGATTACCGAATCGAATATGGAATGCTACATATAGTGACGAGTAAGTATCACCCGATAATATAATAGTCCTAACATGAGTTATTTGTTCAATCTAATTATCTCGTAGACTATCACAAAATTACTACACCAAAGACACAAATCCTAACAAAATTACAAGAATGTCAATGAAATTTAACACTTATAATACAGGGATTCCTATTCCACCACAATGCCAATAGTACTCGATTGATTTCAAGATTTACATAGAAACATCAAGGTAAATTCGTAATGGTAAAGTGCACTTACAAAATCTTGAAAATCATTCATAGAAATTTTAATACTCATCGGTGTCAAGGTCATAGTAATATCATTCTATTATCAACTAAAACGAAATTAGTTTAAAAGTATGATGATTAACTGAGTTTTGTTTACGTAGTTTAGATAAAATAACTCTATGTTTACGGAGCCTCGTTCAAGATATATTCCAACTCAAATGCTAAATCAAACAATCATAACAATCCATCTCTACCGAGTAAAGCTCATAACCCCATTATAAACCAAGTTTATGCGGTTCCAATAGACAACAATAGATCACTCAACCAACATCAAAAGCAACTCTTTACTTTGCTCAGTAGTGATCACCAACAAAATAAACCAAACACTCAACACAAGAAAAAGATAAAAGGCTGGGGAGAAAGACACTTGTGAATTTGAAGATTTTCCAGCTCTCAAAGTCGTGTGGTACCAAGGGGAAAGTGACGCCTATTTATAGGATGAAATGTCAGATTGAGATCACAAGATAATCTCCTCTAAAACAGCAGATAAATCTCTTGGGAAAACCCTCGAGAAAAACTAATAACTTTTGATTCAACAAGGTGATAAGAATAAAAAATTAATATTTATCTAACAAACTCATGGGATCATCATAAAGATTGATTGAAACGCTTCAAAATCTTAGCCGAAGTACATCGTTGTTATGTCAAATATATCACAATCTTGTAATTCATAAACAACTCAAACCAAAAAGGAAGAAGCCTTCCCATAGCCCAAGCAAAATTTTATTCTTGTTCTAACAGGTCATCGAACGAGTAGCAACCAAAGCTCCAACATCAGCAAATAATTGGAGGATAAATTTTACAATAACTGTTGTAAAACATTTAGGACTTGGATACCCATTTGTGTTGAATATCCCTAAAAAACCTATTTCGAGAAATAAATTTCCTATATACATATTTTAATTTATATGTAATTACACTATTCAAATAAAAAAAAACTTTAATTAGTCTAAAATTTGAAAAATTAAATTGATTTGATTGAATTATATATACCCATTTTTATTTTAAAATTATTTGATATATATATATAGAAATATTTACAAATATTAAATAATAAAATTAGATTAATTTTAAATATAAAATATTTATTAATTAAATAAAATATTCTTCAATTAAATTTACAAATATAATCCATCATTAAACAAAAAAAGCTAAAAAAGCATTTCATAAATTAAAGATAAAATCATCACATTCACATACTATGTATATGACAATTAATAAATCAACAAATATAAAATAAATAATAAAAAATTAAAATCAAAATTAAAAAAGTGTCGACTAATACAATATATTCCGATCGATACAAACGAAATCAATCAATACAATTAATACTGATTCATGGGTCATCTGATTCAACTTTTTTTCTAAAGCGATGTATCGATAAATTTTTTGTTTAATCGATCCAATCGGTTTGGCCAGGCCAATTCTAAAAACCTTGTTCGTGTACAAAGATCAGTCGGTAAAATTGATTTGCTTGAGTTTGGAATTATAAATTTGTTAAGACTTAGACTATGTTTGATAAATTGAAAAGTTAAATACTGAAAAAATAACTGTTAAAAAAGATATGTACTTAAAAATTACTTTACTAGTTATTTATTTCTAGAAGAGAAATAATATAAAAAATTACTTTACTAGTTAAATGCATTGATTTATTAGTTAAAAAAAACTATAAGGTGTTCATAGGTCAGGTCAAGCCTAAGCATAATATTAATATATTTTATGCTTGTCCAAGTCTCATCTGATCTAAAATTTGAACTTAAAATTTTGTTTAAATTCGCCCATATTTGTAAAAGACTTAACCCAAGCCCATTTTAGGCCCACTATATTATTTTTAATTTTTTTAAAAAAATATTTATATTGTTTTATCTAATATTTAATAATTTTATACCTTTTTTTATTTATTGAAAATTTTTATATAGTCGTCATAACATTTTTTTTATTGTTTACATTAGAATAGTATTATATATCTATTATAAATTTTTTTAATGTTTTCCAAATTACATAATATATATAAAAAAATATAATATAAAGTATTATAAACTTAGAATGAGTTGGACCTTAAATGTTCAAGTCCGAACCTGACCCATATTTTAAACGAGCTTGATTTTTTTGTTCAAGTTTATTTTTTTACCTAATATTTTTATTCCAAATCTTCCTAAATTTTAGACGGATCTTTGGATCTAGATGGATATCCTAACCCATGTGTAGCAGGCCCAATTTGCCCTGGCCATAAAAAAAAAACCTAAACATCAAAAGTCCATTTACAAGACCAAATTACATTAATTCCATTAAACCCAAATACAAGCCCAAATCAAAAACCCTAGCCCATAAATTACAAGCCCAACACCTAAAAACAGAACAAACCCTAGCCCCTAACCCCTCTCAGCTATTGCCGTCGCACATTAGCCACATCAACCTCCCTACGGCCTCTTTACCTGCAAGGACAAACAGTAAAGATAGAGAAAACGACAACCAAAAGAAAAAGAGAAAAAAAAGCATAATTTTTAGGCTATAAAAGCCCTAAAAACAGTGTTGTAAAAAAAACTTTTTTTACAGAATACGAATACAAAAAGAATCATTAAAGAAACAGTGAACTATTTTGCAGAGGTAGTTTCTTATTTTTCTTATTTTCATTTTTACTTTCGTTTGATTTTATCTTTCAAACAAAAAGAGGAAGAGAAATAAAAAAAACATACCTTTTTATTCGCGTTTTGCACCGTCGTGGGTGAGGTTCTTTGTTTCTGATGAAAAACGACGTATTTAGGCCAAGGGAGTTGAAAGGCCCAAAAAATGGCCTTTTTCAGTTTTCCGACCACCGCGGACGGCGGCACCGTCACCGGCGGCCGCCACAGTGGTCTGGCGCCAGAGCCATGGCCGGATTCTGGAATTGAGAGAAAAGGGAAGAGGGATTTATGTTTTTTTTTTTAAAGAAAAGGGGAGAAATGAGAATTAAAAAAAAATTGGTTTTTATAAAGGATCTAAACAGCGCCATTTTGGGCCTTAACTCTAGTGGCCAAAATGACGTCGTTTTACCCCTTCAACCCGCGTGTTGACCCGACCCAAAAGGAGGATCTGCGTGTTTTTACTTCAATGGTTTATTTGTGCGTTAGGCCCTTCCGCATTTTTCACTTGTTTTAATTCAAATTTTTTTTATTTTTCAATTGATACTTTAAATTTTATTTTGTTTTCGATTTCTTCCTAGAAAAATGGCGCGTTTTATAGGGCGGGGATATTTCCCCATTTGGGTCCCTCTGAGTTATTCACGCCTTTTAATTGGGTTTGTTTATTATTTTTTCTTAATTCATCTCTTAAATTTGGTTTAATTTCAATTAAATCCTTTATTTATTTAAGTTTAGCCTTTTAAAATTCATTTTTCATTTTTTTTTTATTCTTACCTTTTATATTTTATTATTGTCGTTTTTTTATATATTATTATCATTATTACTATTATTACCATTATTATTGTTACTACACTTTAATTTCACTCATTTTAATTGTCCTTTTAATATTTTATAAATTATTTTCCTCAATGCTTATTCGTGTATTTATTTGTTAATTCCTTGTTCTTTTAAATTTGATATTGTCTTATTATGTGTTTATTTTATTATTGTTATTGTTGTTATTATTCATTGTTATTATTATTGATTTTATTTTTCTTTGATTGTTAATATTAGTATTAAAGTAATGTATGTATTGTAATCATCGTTACATATGCTATGAACTGTTTATTAATACACTCGTAATGTAATCATTCGATAGTTTAATATTTTATACGTATATCATTTTAAATATTACATTAATTTTCACCCAAATTCAAAAAGGAAGACTTTTAAAAACAAGCAATATTTCGAATTTTGGAATTCGAAAGGTCGTTCCCTAACTTACATGGTTTAGATTTCTTTTCGATAAATCCAAATATGCGAACCAATTTTCAAAAACACATTTCAAAATTATCTCGGGAATTAAAAAAGATCATTTTCCAACTTACGGAATACGATTTCTTTTCTAAAACCGAGACAATCAAAAATTTCTAAGTAAATAAAATTTTTTGGTGCTTATTCTCGTTTCGGGATTTAAGATTATATCTTAACTTACGGGGTATAATTATTTTTCTCGATTGACGTAAAATGCGCCCTTTTTAAATTCTTTTAGGTAATTTTAATAAAATGGTCGTATTTTAAATCTCTTCAAAATTTTTAACTTTCGACATTAAGACATTAACTAATCAATTAGGTACCAATTTTGGGCGTGACGAGGGTGCTAATCTTTCCTCGCACTTAACTGAATCCCGAATCCATCTTTCTCAAATTTCGTAGACCAAAATCATTGTTTTAGTAAAATCAAAACGTTTTATTAAAACGATTAAATTGCAAGGTGATCCGATCACACCTCAAAAAATGCCAGTGGTGACTCCTGTGTTTTTTATTTTATTTTAAAAGTCGACCCCCTTTTATTTCGAAAAAAGTGGTTTCGACACCATAAATAGGTCTAATTTCAATACTTGTATAACAAATAATAATAATAAGAGTAAACGAAGATAATTAAGTAAAATGTATTTTGAAATAGTTTTACAATTGCTGAATCAAACATGAGAATATTAAATTCAAGTGAAAGAAGCCAAGCATGTATGGGTTTTAGATACTGAAGATTTTGCTGGGGAAGAGAAGAAATTTGTTCATCTAAGAGTATGTATGGGTTTTTCTCATTTTTAGTGATATTTAGTTGGATAAATTAATTTTATTATACACAGGCATGCTGGGTAAAACTCCCTCTCTACTTGGTCTCTTGTAAGGATCAAGTCATGGAATAAAATTCATCTAAAGTGTTTCTTTGCCTTAGATCCTTGCTTCAAACTCTGCCCATTGTGCTTCGAACGTACCAAATGCTGGCTCTCGCACACCATTACTAGCAACAGTCCAAAAGAAATTTTCCATCAACATGCTCCAATGGAGCAGGATGAACAAAAGTTTCAGAGGCCATCATTAGTTGTTGCAGCAAAATAAAATGATTAAGAGACCCACTTTTTTCTCAAACCTGGCTTGGATACCAATAAGAATAAAAGACAAGGAAGTAAAGCAAGAGCAATGAGAACCAGCAAAATACTTTCTCATGCAAAAACCAAGTATAATTGACCCTTAATATAGAGAAAATAAACGACTTAGCATATCTTAACAGACTTGACCCTCATTTTGGTTTTGGAGTCTGTTGGAGCCGCTAGTATTGGATGAAATGGATGTTGAAAATGTAGCAATAGTGTCTTCCAGTGATACAATGTATGTTGGAATTGGCATCTCCGGTGGTAAAACAGGCAGTGGAGCTTTGGAAGAAAGGATGTCGACGGCCTGCGTTATGGATGGGCGGTCAAAATAGTTTGGGTGAGCACAGGCCAGCCCGACTAAGAGCAGCCGTTCCATTTGTTCCATGTCGTAATTGCCAGACAATCTTGGGTCTGCAGCATCAAAAAGACTCTCTTTCCCATATAGCTCCCAAACCCATTCCACCAGTTTTGTTTTGAATCTCTGGCCGTTCCTTTCGGTTACAGCAATCGCCTTCTTTCCGGTGGCTATTTCTAAGGCAACAATACCAAAACTGTATATGTCGGATTCTTTAACGGCTTTGTATGTGTCACGACACTCGGGTGCTATATAACCTTCCGTCCCGAGCATAACCTGTGTTGTTTGAGATCCTTGTCCATGGTCAACAAGCCTAGCTAACCCAAAGTCACCAAGCTTGGCATTGAAACTCAAATCCAACAGAACATTACTTGACTTGATGTCTCGATGCAACACGCATTGATTACATTCTTCCTGCAGATAGAACAACGCTGAAGCCAATCCCATAGCAATTTTATACCTTTTATCCCATATCAATAAGCATGGCTCTCTATGTAGATGGTAATCGAGATTTTTATTTGGAAGGAACTCATACACAATGAGGAACTGATTATTGTCATGGCACCAACCGATGAGTTGGACCAAATTCCTGTGCCTCAATCTGGTAATAGTGGTAATTTCTGATTCATACTCTTTAAACCCTTGCTGGGAATTTGGAGTTACCCTTTTGACAGCAATATTGCAGCTTATGTCCAGCCTAAATAAACCTTTCCAAAACCTCCCTCCCCAAGCAGACCTTCATCGGCAAAATTACTGGTTGCAAGTCTTAGCTCCTTGTAGGAAAACTTCCTAGGTGCTGTCACCATTTCTCTGTTTACGTTGACAGACATGGTCCCATCTTCTTTCCTGCTGTAGTCTCCCCTCCTGCAGTAAAACCAAACCAGACCCAGAACCAGGAGTGAAGCAGAAATGGCACCAATGATGGCTAAAACTACCCATAGCCATGTCCTACTCTTCCTCTTGGGGTTGGCTGGAGGGCTTGTTTCTGGAGGATTGATAGTTGTATTCGTGGGCATGACAACTTGTAAGGTAGAGCTGAAATTCCAGGAATAAATAGTGTGAAGCTCAAAACAACTTCCAGTGGTTCCTGAGAAGCCAAATGTGACCCATTCTGGTAAATATATGCTAAGATCCAGAGTTGCAGAAAGCCTAGATGAATTTCGACGAGTAAAATCATCAGCATCAAGTAAAAGAACACTCAGGTTGTTTGTACTAGAGTTGTAAGTGATGAAAGCATTAACTAGTCCCCCATTTGCAATCTCATTCCACCACCATTTGACAGCGGTAAGAGAAGTCTCAATAGAGTTGAGACCAATGCCCACGTGAGCTGACAACCCGAAAGGATCCCAAGGATTGCCAAACGTATCAAACTCCACTGCAACAAATGGAGAGTTGACGATGCCGTAACTTTGAAGTCCCAAATGACCACCTCCGGAATTTGGTGGGATTTTTGAGCCATTGGGAGCAATGAAAAACGCAAACCCATCACCTGGGTTTTTATGCAAGGAATCAATGGAGAAAGAAAATTGAGTGGTGAAATCTGCAAGTAAGGGATTCCCAGATGATTTGTCCCAAAGGTGCATTGGCTTGTAATAAGTGGCTCGACCAATACCACCCCGTAGATTCTGTTTCATTTGGTTAAGGGTGAGTTGGACTGCGTTGTTGGATGGGTATGCATCAGCTTCATACACTATGTCAGGCATATTTGGGGTGAAACCAGTGAAATTGAAATTGATGTTATGATCATCCATTGATGATGCAGCAACAAATAACCCCATAACAAGGATGGATAGTATGGAACGAAATGCAGGGTTCTGAGATTTGAGATACAAATTCTCAGCATCCTCAGCTTTCATCATTTTCAAAGTGAGGATTGAGAATAGTTGCTGCAATTGCAAGGTAATTGATTTTCAGTTCTTCCTACAATAAATAATATCTACTTCGTAAAAAAAAAGACATTTTTTTTAATAATTTTGAACTAAACTTAAATAGTAATTTGAACACACAAAAGAGAATTCTGGACATTAATTAAACATAAAATATACAAGTTATAAAGTACAAAATTATTAAAAATTCAGTAATGCTTCTCTTTTGCCTTTTAATGCTCAATTTATTTTTATTTTTATTGTCCAACTCTTGGAATTCTTTTCCATCAAATTAAATTGGAATTTAAAAAGCTTCCAAATTCAAAATCGAACTTAGACACCCAATTGCCTTGTTGAAAAAGATTATATGAAACACGGATATTATTTATTTCCAATAGTTTAATACCACATCATTAAAATGTTCATGTGATATTAAATTATTGAAAAAGGATGCAAATATTATAATATCATTGCTTCATACCATTCTTTCTCGAAAAAAGCATTAAAATCAAAATTAAAGAACAGATATTGAATATATGAACTTATATTAAATTAAGTACTGAATTTTAATATTAAATTTTATGATTGTTGAATCTATATTAAAAATTATTTGATAATTAGTAAATATAAGTCTTGAATATTTGAACTTTTTAAAAGGTAATTTATTTCATTTTTTAATAAAATAAAATCAACATAAAATTTTCTAATAAGTAGTTACCTAGCTATTTATCTTATTCAACATTTTTTCTCAAAATTTTATATTTAATTATTAAACGCATTTAAAATATTATATGCTAAAATTTTTAATTTTCAATGATTTATCAAACATTGTAAAGTAAAATGAAGAAAATTTGAGATTTTAATTTTAATTTTAGATTTAGTTTGTATATTAATGAAAATGGAAAAGGAAAAGAAAATATAATTAAAACTTTTATCTTTTTATTTTAAATAATTAAAATATTTTTATAAGTTTTATTTTTTAAATAATTTATATATGTTAAATTTTATATATATCAACAAAATTAATAGATATTAATTTTTTATCTAATTTTAGATAATTTAATAAAACCAAAATCTCAAAACTCAAATGACGCACAAAAGGGAAAAGGGGCTAAAATGATTTTTTTTATATAGTTTGAGGACTAAAAAATTATGCATTTTTGAGACATTAATTTCCAATTGTTTGGTCAAGACGTGATTGGCGCCTTGTATGGGCTCTGCCACATTTACTGCTCCTACTAAAATTACATAAATTATAAGTCAAGGGTCATCAACTTGTGAGTTGGGATTAGACTTGTTTACGACTCTTTGAAAGTTTAATTGAAATTTTGGAGGTATCGGTAAAAATATTAAATTTGAAAAATAGGTTTGACTAAAAAGGTTAGGCACGTTTAAAATGTGTTAGGTTCAAGCTTGAACATTTAATGTTAAGTTCGTTCAACTCACTTTTTTAAAGTTGGTGATGTTTTATATTATGTTATTTTTATATATTATATAATTTATAACACATAAAAATCAAATCTATAGTAGTATATAATGCTACTTTAATGTAAACATTGAAAAATTTAAGATGACTATATATAATTTTTTAATAAATAAAATATATAAAATTATTAAACATTAAATTAAAAATGATATAAATATACTTTAATTTTTTTTAAATATAATATAGGCAGAACTAAAATGAACTTGGATTATCCATTTACAAATATAAGCAGTTTAGACAAAATTTTAGGTCCATATTTCTAGTCAAGTCAGACTTGAGCAAACATAAAATATGTTAATATCATGCTTAGGCCCCGACCATGAACATCATTAGTTGGTAACCTTACATGTATGTATATATATGTGTGTGTGTAACTCTGGTCAAGCTATTTTATGTGTCAATATAAAAGCTTAGCCCGAACAGGTAACCTGACACGATTATGTTCAGCTCAAACGAGCCTCTGATGCGATTAGTACCTATGTAATTAAGTTGTTTACTAAGTCTCATCGGGTTATACTAATAATATGAAATGATAAATATAGATGATGTGGAATATAATTGATGATCAATTGAATATTGACTATTGAATATTAAGTAATGATATGTTATAATACATGTTATAATGAATTTGGCAATTAAGCTCACCAATTCGTTGTGAAGCTTACTGTTTCATACCTTTGAACTTACTAAGCATTCGAAATGCTTACTTAGTTATTTTTTTCATTCTTTATGGATAGTCAGATTGCGGAACTCGTCAATCGGACTTCACGAAGCTCACATTATCCTTTTATCAATTCGATAGTCTTTTGATCATTTTGTAGCTTGGTTTTATGGCACGTATAGAGGTGTTATAGGTGTGTTAAATTGTATCTATTAGCTTAGTTTGAACTTGGTTAGCTTGTGAAGTAAGATATGTTGATGTGTGTATATATATGTGTGTGTGTGTGTGTGTTTTAAGGTATGTTTTGATCATATTATGAGACCATATGTATAGTGCTTGAATGGTTTGTCTGAAAGTGCAAATGGTATGTTTTGAATAAGGAAATGGCTTGGTTGATGATTTGAATGGCTTGAATGCATAGAAGTTTAGTTTGTATTTTAAACAAGTTGTTGGATGTGTTTTGGGGTTAAGTGTGATAATTTGAATTGGTTGGTTTGGTCCATGGTAAATGAAGTTGTAGTGTGCATATTGAATTGATTTTTAACATATATTTTTACGGTATAATTTGACACAAACAAATAATAAACCCAGTAAAGTGTAGGATGAAACCATACTAATTATTTTTAAAATGATCCTACCTATTGTTTAGAACAAATCTCATAATTGCAATGCTTCTTTATTTCTTTCCTATTATGAGTAAATTAAAATTTCACTAATAAAAAAATCATGTTATTTTATAGTTTATATAGATTAATTTTTTCAAGGTTGGTTGTTATTTTACTAAACAATGTTATTTTCAAAATTTGAAATAGCCAGAAATTGAAATTTGTAACCGGTTGAACTTATCGATATCAAAAATCGTTGTTGTGTCATCGAACGAGTCAATTTGCAGAAGTTGAACCTGGCTCTAATACTAGTTTGTAGGGGATAAGTCTGATTAAATAACTAACAAAGCGAAAAAAATAAGAATAAAAAAGATTAAACACGTAAATTTTATGTGGAAAAACTCTTCAAAAGTGGATAGAAAACTACAAGTAAAAAGATATTTTACTATAATAAAGGTGAATATTTAGATTAAGATAATTTTACTATAATAAAAGTGGATAGAAAACTACAAGTAAAAAGATATTTTACTATAATAAAGGGATTATGGATAATTCTAAGTATTATATAAAAACAATAAATATGATCGAATATTATTAAAAAATACAGTGCACTTAGATTTGTTGAATCTAAAATTATAAAAATTATTTGAATTTATACTATTAGATTAGTGCACACGGTAATAAATTTATAAAAATAATATAAATATTAAAATAAAGCTATGATTAAAATGAAAATATTAAAATATTAAAAACCGCAATATTGTAAGTTTAAATCCTATCATATGCATATATTTTTATAAATTTTATATAAAAAGGTAAAAACACCACAATAATATTTGTTATATTGTAAAAATAATGAGTTTTTGGTAATTTTAAAATTGAGTTGTGATCTGCCGATTGAGTCTTAGCTCGATTGGCATAGACATTGTTGCCAATACAAGAGGATGTGAGTTCGAGTGCGCTGAAACATATTATCCTCCTATTTATGGGTATGTGTAGTTCTAGATATTGTGTCAGAAAGATCAGATATCATTAGAATTTATAATGAAATTGTTTAAGTAATGATCTGGTTGATAAGTAAAACTAACTCAATCAAATATTTAGAAGATATTTAGTATGATAGAAAATTATAGAAATTTAATTTGTTGAATTTTAACTAGTATTAAATTTTAATTAGTTGGAGGACCAAATGAGCAAATTGACCATTGTTAAATGACCAAATGGTGGTGATAGCCAACTGTCATCCACTAAGTTTTTTAAGTATGGTTAATGTTAATTAAGTAAGGATTAATTATAAATTAATTAAGGTATATAAGCTAAAAAAAAATGTTATCGTCATTCATTTGTTCTTCTTCAACCGAAAATACAAAGCAAAACCTAGGGAATCCATTTGTAATCTTTAAAGCTTTTGTCCTTCCAAAATTGGTAAAAATATAAGTCATTTTCTTGTAATTTTATATTTTTGAGGTCTTGAGAGCTTGATTTAGTTAATCTAAGTACTAATTTGTAAAATTGTTAAAGTTTTCAAATGTTTCTATTGTTGAATATTAAAGCCTTTTGCACTAGATTGATAGGTTTTAAGCTTATATATGAAAAAAATACTAGTTTGTAAAGTGAAAATTGTTAGTTTTGAACATAGGGACTAAATTGAAATAATTTTGAAATTAGCATAAATTTTATATAATTTTAAGTATTAGAGGGGTGTAGAAGGATGAAATTAATATCATTTTTGAAATCAAGCTCAAATTTGAAAGTTATGATATTTTCGATTTTAGGAACTAAATTGAAAAAGCGCAAAATTCTAAAGAATTTATATAAAATGAAAATTTATTGGCATATGCATATAAATTGATGTTGTGGGATATTTGAAATTAATTACTGTTTAGAATGGGATTTGAATCAAGTCGAATATAACCGGGATAAAGGAAAATTACGAATAGTCCTTGTTGTTCAACTTGTTTATCGATTTTTCCAAGTAAGTTTATATGATATATTTATGTTTGTACCCTTATGTATGTTGTAATGCGAATATATATAAGTTTTTAGTGAACTTTGAATTATTTGCAATTTAGTACAAAAAGGGTGAGATTTGGATTAAAATTGAAAAGGAATAAATATAAGCTTACATGCTAGAAATTTCCCTCATGAAACTTCGTAAACATATTTTACACATGTTTATAGGTTGATTTTTTTATGATTCCAAGCTCCAACATTTTTTGTAGACTTGAAGATACATGTGATACAAGTTTAGTCTGGACTGGTAACCTGATGTCGTTTTAAAGGTTTAGCCTAGACTGGTAACCTTATATATATGTGTATATATATATTTGTGTAACTCTCGTCAAGCTATTTTATGTGTCGATATAAAAGCTTAGCCCGAATAGGTAACCTGACACGATTATGTTCAGCTCAAACGAGCCTCTGATGCGATTAGTACCTATGTAATTAAGTTGTTTACTAAGTCTCATCGGGTTATACTAATAATATGAAATGATAAATATAGATGATGTGGAATATAATTGATGATCAATTGAATATTGACTATTGAATATTAAGTATTGATATGTTATAATACATGTTATAATGAATTTGGCAATTAAGCTCACCAATTCGTTGTGAAGCTTACTGTTTCATACCTTTGAACTTACTAAGCATTCGAAATGCTTACTTAGTTATGTTTTCTTTCTCTATAGGTAGTCAGATTGCGAAACTCATCAATCTGACTTCACGAAGCTCACATTATCCTTTTATCGATTCGATATCCTTTTGATCATTTTGTAGCTTGGTTTTATGGCGCGTATAGAAGTGTTATAGGTGTGTTAAATTGTATCTATTAGCTTAGTTTGAACTTGGTTAGCTTGTGAAGTAAGATATGTTAATGTATATCTATATATATGTGTGTGTTTTAAGGTATGTTTTGGTCATATTATGAGACCATATGTATAGTGCTTGAATGGTTTGTTTGAAAGTGCAAATGGTATGTTTTGAATAAGGAAATGGCTTGGTTGATGATTTGAATGGCTTGAATGCATAGAAGTTTAGTTTGTATTTTAAACAGGTTTTTGGATGTGTTTTGGGGTTACGTGTGATAATTTGAATTGGTTGGTTTGGTCCATGGTAAATCAAGTTGTAGTGTGCATATTAAATTGATTTTTAACATATATTTTTACGGTATAATTTGACACAAACAAATAATAAACCCAATGAAGTGTAGGATGAAACCATACTAATTATTTTTAAAATGATCCTACCTATTGTTTAGAAACAAATCTCATAATTGCAATGCTTCTTTATTTCTTTCCAATTATGAGTAAATTAAAATTTCACTAATAATAAAATCATGTTATTTTATAGTTTATATAGATTAATTTTTTCAAGGTTGGTTGTTATTTTACTAAACAGTGTTATTTTCAAAATTTGAATTCGAGTCCCTACTTAATAATACTGAAAGAGCATAAGTCGATTTACTCTCTATCCTAACTGATGTTCCACACATTAGTGAGAGAAATCAATACATGATGTTTGTTAAAGCGATTCCAATAAACAATCTTACAGAACCTTGCTCAGTGAATAATTTTATTTAACAATTACTTGGATCAATTAATGTTAATCTACTCTAACATGAGAAGTAATTGTAACTCTTACGATGAACTAATTATTACAAATCACTCGCCAAAACTTCACTTAAAAATTCACAATAACTCTCTAATAAAATGACTAGAATAGTACAAGCAAAAAGACAACCAGAAACCTTCCACAAGCACACCAAATGCAGTCGACCAATAGCGTTTATATAGGCTTCTTCAAGCCCTGATCGAGCCAGCTTTTAGATAAATTTTATCATATATTTAAAATTGATTTTATCTTTCAAAATATCAAAGTATAACAATCAGCTTAATCCCAAGTAAAACGATAACAATAATGTATGAGATAATGAAAATCGATCCTTCCTCTTTAAATTTGATCAGCTTCATTAAGGACGGAATAAAACATGAACTTAGGAACATCTGTTATTAGTGTAACACAGAAGATCCAAGTAAAAAAAATACCAACATTATATTGCAATTAGTTGTTCTGGAATTGCTGTCTAAAAATTTGTCCAATAAAACATGTGTTGACACCATTTTTTGGATGAAAACGGGGTTGACTTGGATTTTGAAAATGAAAACGAAAAAAAAGGGAGTCGCCACCGGTCCTTTTTGACAAGGTGAGATCGGGTCACCTTGAAAAGTGATTGTTTTTAATAAACGATTTGATTTTATTAAAACAACGGTTTTGGTCCACGAAATTCAGAAAAATAGGTTCGGGAGTCGGTTACACACGAGGAAGGATTAGCACCCTCAATACGCCCAAAATTGGTACCTAGTTGATTTCTTAATATCTTAGTGTCGAAAACTGAAAACTTTAAAGAGATTTAAAATATGATCCTAAAAAAACTCGAATGACGTGGATTAAAATTCAAGAGGATATTTGGCTATTTGGTTAAACGAGAAATCGAAACCCAGCACATTAGGGCACGTTCCTCAAATTACCAAACGCAAAATATTGCCTTATTTTGAAATTTTTGAAAGGATATTTGGCTATTTGGTCGAACGAAAAAATCGAAACCCAGCACATTAAGGCACGTTTTCTCAAATTTCCAAACGCAAAATATTGCCTTTAAAAAAAATATTCATCTCGAGAAAACAACGTGTCATATCCAATGCGTTAGGACACAACGTATCGAATTCCCGATAATGAGTTTTTATTTTTATTTTTAAAAGAGTAATCTCGATTATTTTAGATTCAACGAAGAAAATCGGAACCCAATACATTAGGGCTCGATTCTCTCGAAGATCCCAAATACCGAGTATTACTTATATTTTTAAAATTTCTTTTTTTTTGAAATCTAAATAAAAATCGATGTAATGGAGTAACAATTGTAATAATGTAAATATAAATAGCATGAGCAAAAATAATGAAAACATAAATAACGAAAAGTCCCCCCTTTTTTCTCCGATTCCTCTCCTCGGCCTCCTGAACGCTCTGGTGACGACAAAAAAGGGTAAAAATGCTTCATTTCTTCCTTTTTATTATTATTTTTTTATTTCGAAATAAAATAAAATAAAAATGTAAATGAAATAGAAAAAAAGTAAAGACCTTTTATTGCTTTTTCTTGAATCTTTGTTTTCTTCCTCCTTTTTGAATAGATTTTTTTCAAAAAAGAAGAACCTCCTTTTTACATTTCGAATAGCTTTTTATAGCCTTTTTTACATGAATTTTCTATTATTGTTGTCTTTTCTCCGTTCTTTGCAGATGATTAACAGGCAAGTGGCCGAGTTGGTGGCGGTGGGTGGTGTCAGAGGCATGGGGGTGCGGCGCTGGCAGAGGTTAGGAGGCTAGGGTTTCTACCCCTCTTTTTTTTACTGAAAATTAGATTAGGTTTTGGGCTTAGGTATTGGGTTGTAGTGTTTGGGCTTGTAATTGGATTAAAATGGAATTTGGGCCTGTTGTTAAATGTAATCGGACTGTTAATGGGTCTGGGGGTTTAATTTGGTTTCTTGGGCAAAATTGGGCTGTAGAACATGGATGTAACAAAAGCATCAAAACTGGAAAACATGAAACCAAATATGCAAGTAAATAGGAAAAAAAAAAATTTTGACTAACAAGAACACACTGCTTTGCTTCCACCTAGCTGGAGTGCTTTTTTTTATCCTTTCAAGGAATGGATACTTGAAGCAATGCCTGAACTTTGAGTTTGGCTTCTGCTGGACGCACCGGTATGGAATGAATTGGATGCTGAAGATGTAACAATATTGTCTTGCAGAGCTGCAATGTATGTTGGAACCGGCATCTCCTGTGGTAGCATAGGCACTGGAGCTTTGAAAGAAAGGATGTCGATAACCTGCGGTATCGATGGGCGGTCAAAATAGTTTGGGTGAGCACAGGCCAGCCCAACTAAGAGCAGCCGTTCCATTTGTTCTATCTCGTAATTGCCATACAATTGTGGGTCTGCAGCATCTAAAAGGCTCTCTTTCCCATACAGTTCCCAAACCCATTCCACCAGTTTTGTCTTGAATCTCCTGCCATGCCTTTCTATTACAGCAATGGCCTTCTTTCCGGAGGCTATTTCTAAGGCAACAATACCAAAGCTATATATATCCGATTCCTTAGTGGCTTTGTATGTGACAAGACACTCGGGTGCTATATAACCATCAGTCCCAAGCATAACCGAAGTTTTTTGAGACTCTTGTCCATGGTCAACAAGCCTAGCCAGCCCAAAGTCACCAAGCTTGGCATTGAAACTCAAATCTAGCAGAACATTACTTGACTTCATGTCTCGATGCAGCACGCATTGATCACATTCTTCCTGCAGATAGAATAACGCTGAGGCTAATCCCATAGCGATTTTATACCTTTTATCCCACGTCAACAAGCATGGCTCTCTATGCAGATGGAAATCGAGACTCTTATTTGGAAGAAAATCATACACAATCAGAAACTCCTTATTGTCATGGCACCAACCAATGAGTTGGACCAGATTTCTATGCCTCAACCTGGCAATAGTTGTAACTTCTGATAAATACTCTTTCACCCCTTGTTGAGAATTTGGAGTTATCCTTTTGACAGCAATACTGCAATTAATGTCCCTCAAGAAGCCTAAATAAACCTTCCCAAAACCTCCCTCTCCAAGCAGACCTTCGTCAGCAAAATTATTAGTTGCAAATCTTAGCTCCTTGTAGGAAAACTTCCTAGGTGCTGTCACCATTTCCATTTCTACGTTGACAACCATGGTCCCATCTTCCTTCCTGCTGTATTTTCTCCTCTGGTAGAAAAACCAAATTAATCCCAAAACTGGGACCAAAGCAGATATGGCACCAAACATGGCTAAAACAATCCATGGCCATGTCCTCTTCTTCCTTCTTGGTTCGACCGGAGAGTTGCTTGTGCTTGTTGTTGCTACAGGTGCAGCTGTTGGAGAATGGATAGCTGTATCCATGGAAACTTGTAAGGTAGAGCTGAAATTCCAGGAATAAATAGTGTGTAGCTCAGTCGATCTGTTAAATCCAGTAGCTCCTGAGAAGCCAAAAGTGACCCATTCCGGTAAATATTGGCTAAGGTCCAGTGTTGCGGAAAGACTGGATGAGTTCTCACGAGTAAAATCATTAGCATCAACAAAAGTAACACTCAAGTTTTTTGTACTAGAGTTGAAAGTGATGAAAGCATTAACTTTTCCCCCATTTTCAATATCACTCCACCACCATGCGACGGTGGGGTAAGAAGTCTTGACAGAGTTTATATCAATGCCCACGTGCTCTGACATCCCCGGAGGATCCCAATCACTCTGATGCGTATCAAACTCCACTGCAACAAACTTAGAGTTCCCGTCATAACTCGAACTCGGATAGCAAGCTTGAAGTCCGAAGCAAGCACCTTCGGAATGAGTAGGGATTTTTGAGCCATTGGGAGCAAGGAAAAACGCAAACCCACTACCGTATGAGCTGCTATGGAAGGAATCAACGGCGAAGGAAATTTGAGTGGTGAAATCTGCAAGTAGGAGATCTCCAGATGAATTGTTCCAAAGACGCATTGGCTTGTAGTAAGTAGCTCGACCAACACTACCATTTAGACCCTGGTCTGTTTTGTTAGCAGTGAGTAGGATTGCGTTGCCTGATGCGTATGCATCAGCTTCATACACTATGCGATGCGTATTTGAGTTGAAATCAGGGAAAGTGAAATTGATGTTATCGTTATCATCCATTGATGCAGCTTTTGGAAGACGAACAACAAGGATGAATAATAATATGCAGAGAAATGCAGGTTTTGGAGATTTTACATACAAATTCTCAGCATTTTGAGCTTTCTTCATTTTCGGAGTAAGGATTTTGAGGAAAGTTGATGCAAATGCATGCAAGGTAATTGATGTTCAAGTCTGGAATAAGTAATTTGCTTAGTCAATAACGTAAACATATTAATTAAAAAGAAAACCGTTTAGATTGTAATCTTTCTATGCTTAGCGGCGTCAACGAAGACTTATTTTTACATTTGAATTTATATTTTAATATACTTTATTATTACATTTAACCATATGGTGGAAAATATTTTTTTATAATTAGGTATCCATCATCCCGTTAGCAATGACTTTAAAGCTTCATAATAAAATATTTTTTTATTACCAAATGTAAAAGAGAATTAGAGTAAATTATATTAATAGTCACCCAACTATAAAAAGTTTTAAAATGGTCACGTAATTATGATTTCCCTTTTTTTTTAGTCACTTAACTACGAAAAGTTACAAAATGGCCACCTTTATTTCTTTTCTGGTCACAAGCTAATTAACTAAAAAAGGTAAAATATGCCTGTAATCATTGGACTTTTTGAAAATTAAGCATTTAGCTTTTCTACTTATATTTCTAGGAACTTAATCCCTCTACTTTTCAAATTTTAAAATTTGGGTATAACTGTTAATCCTATTATTATTATTTTGTTAAATTTAGGTTAATTATTACATTTTTTAACTGCATGGCTATCAAGTGAGTAATTTTTTATTCCAAAGTGCCACAGCAACAAGTTTACCAAAAAAGTAAATTTACAATGTTAACAGTTGGACCTGAATTTTGAAATTTGAAAAGTAGAGGAACTAAATTCTTAAAAATACAAGTACAATGACTAAATTCTTGGTTTTTGAAAAGTAAAGGGATTATATGCACATATTAACCTCAAAAAAATAAAAACACTCAAAAGTCCAAGATAACTGGGTGATAAAAAGATGAATCGATAGTTGGATTACTATTTTATAAGTTTTCATAGTTGGTAACCAAAAAAAAAATAACCATAGTTGAATGGCCATTTAGTAATTTTCCATAGTTGGTGATAAAAAAAGGAAAAACTATAATTGGGTGACAACTAATGTAGTTTACCCAAGATATTATATCAAGAAAAGCAAATATAATTAAAACTTATAATGAAATTAATGTTAAAAATGAAATCATAAGAGTTTTAGGTTTTGTCAATAAAAAGATTCTCTCTTAATATTTCATATCACTGCCAAATTTTTTCAATATGGTATACAATTTTGCCTTTCCCTTTCTTTATGTTTTGCTTCATTACTATAAAATAATTAACATTATACAAGTCTGGTTTTCATATGTGCCTGCCTATATTACAGAACATTTTTCTAGATTCATAATGGAAGCAAGTTGTATATAAGATCCCATTCCTCTATTTATTTTCTAATTATTCGAAATAACTCTATAAAGATTATTTCATCATATAATAAGTTCATCCCATGGCCATATGTTATTCTAATTCATGGTAAATTATAAGAGGAAGGCAAAGCTCTAATAGCAATGCAATTAGCACGACTCAAACTTAGGCCACACCTGGGGTGGTGAATACCCTGACCATGGGCGAAGCTAGAAAATCTTTTAGGGGGCTAAAATTAAATTGTATGTTTTTACGATAGTTAAAATGTAATTTTATCATTTTAATAGCCTATATCTTTATAATTTTTAAAAGATTAAATCAAATTTTTATCATTTCCGGAAGGTAATATGTAATTTTACCATTACAAATTTAAAATTTTAAGAGGTCAAGGTCATAGTAATATCATTCTATTATCAACTAAAACAAAATTAGTTTAAAAGTACGATGATTAACTGAGTTTTGTTTACATAGTTTAGATACAATAATTCTATATTTACGGAGTCTCACTCAGGATATATTCTAACTCAAATGCTAAATCAGACAATCATAACAATCCGTCTCTACCGAGTAAAACTCATAACCCCATTATAAAGCAAGTTTATGCGGTTCCAATAGACAACAATAGATCACTCAACCAACACCAAAAGCAACTCTTTACTTTGCTCAGTAGTGATTACCAACAAAATAAACCAAACACTCAACACAAGAAAAAGATAAAGGCTGGGGAGAAAGATAGTTGTGAATTTGAAGATTTTCCAGCTCTCAAAGTCGTGTGGTACCAAGGGGAAAGTGACGCCTATTTATAAGATGAAATGTCAGATTGAGATCACAAGATAATCTCCTCTAAAACAGCAGATAAATCTTTTGGGAAAACCCTCGAGAAAAACTAATAACTTTTCATTCAACAGGGTGATAAGAATAAAAATTTAATATTTATCTAATAAACTCATGGTCATCATAAAGATTGATTGAAACGCTTCAAAATCGTAGCCGAAGTACATCGTTGTTATGTCAAATATATCACAATCTTGTAATTCATAAACAACTCAAACCAGAAAGGAAGAAGCCTTCCCATAGCCCAAGCAAAATTTTATTCTTGTTCTAACTGGTCATCGAACGAGTAGCAACCAAAGCTCCAACATCAGCAAATAATTGGAGGATAAATTTTACAATAACTGCTGTAAAACATTTAGGACTTAGATACCCATTTGTGTCGAATATCCCCAAAAAACCCATTTCGAGAAATAAATTTCCTATATACATGTTTTAATTTATATGTAATTACATTATTCAAATAAAAAAACTTTAATTAGTGATCTAAAATTTGAAAATTTAAATTGATTTGATTGAATTATATATACCCATTTGTTATTTTTAAAAGTATTTGATATATGTGTATATATAGAAATATTTACAAATATTAAATAATAAAATTAGATTAATTTTAAATATAAAATATTTATTAATTAAATATTCTTCAATAAACTTTACAAATATAATCCAACATTAAACAAAAAAAATAAACATTACACCAAAAGTAGGCTTTTAGCGGCGTTTTTAGCGGCGCTTGGATAAAAAACGCCGCTACAGATCGATCATTAGCTGCGCTCGATGGAAAACGTCGCTGAAAATAAGCATTAGCGGCGTTTTCGAAAAAGCGCCACAAAATACCTAATCCCAACGATGCCGTTTTCTGAGCTTTAGCGGAATTAGCGGCGTTTTTTTTGAAGCGACGCTAAAACCCAGGCTTTAGCAGCGTTTTCAACAAAGCGCCACAAAAAAAACTGAGCCCAACGACGCCGTTTCCTGAGCTTTCGGGGATCTAGCGGCGTTTTTCAGGAAGCGACGCTAATACCCAGGGCTTTAGCGGCGTTTTTTTCCAAAGCGCCACAAAAAACCTAAGCCCAACGACGCCGTTTCCTGAGCTTTCGGGGACTTAACGGCGTTTTTTGGAAAGCGACGCTAATACCCATGGCTTTAGCGACGTTTTTTCCAAAGTGCCACAAAAAACCTAAGCCCAACGACGCCGTTTCCTGAGCTTTCGGGGACTTAGCGGCGTTTTTCGGAAAGTGACGCTAACACCCATGGCTTTAGCGGCGTTTTTTCCAAAGCGCCACAAAAAAACCTAAGCCCAACGATGCCGTTTTATGAGCTTTCGGAGATTTAGCGGCGTTTTTCAAGTAAGCGCTGCTAATATCCAGGGCATTAGCGGCATTTTAGATAAAGCGCCACAAATAACCTAAGCACAACGACGCCGTTTTCTGAGCTTTCGGGATTTAGTGGCATTTTTTGTAAAGCGCCGCTAATGCTCAGTAATTTAAAATATTTGTTAAAAATAGAAAAATTAAAATATGATTATTAAAAATAATTTTAAAGTTTTTTGGATACATTACTGATTTTTTTAGTTTATATATTAAATAATTTGTTATATAATCGTAAAAGAGATAGTATTAATTTTAAAATATTGAATTAATTACCATTTATTTTTTTATATTAATTAAAATTCAATTTAATTTTAAATGAATATTTGTTAAGAATGGATTAATTTGAAATAATGACACGTATAAATAAATTGAAATAAAAACATAGAAAAATATTTGTTAAAATAGAAAAATTAAAATACTATTATTAAGCCATAATTTTAAAATTATTTGGGTACATGACTGATTGATTTTAATTTATATACTAAATAATTTCAAATAGTAAGAGATAAGATAGTATTAATTTTAAAATATTTAATTTAATTATCATTATAGTTTAGGGTTTAATAAATATGGTTTAGGATATATATATGGTTAATTTAGGATTTAAGACCGGTTTAGGAGTTATATTTTTAAGTTTTATAGATTATGGAATTAAGGATTATGGATTAGGGATTCTGGTTTAAGGGTTAATGTGATTTAAGGTTTATGGGTTAAGGGTCAGGGGTTAGGGGTTAGGTTAGGGGTTAGATGTTAAGAGTTAGGGATTTAAGGTTTAGGGATTTAGTGTTGGGTTAAAGTTTAGGGTTTAGATTAATTAGTGTGTTTTAATTATATATTAAATAAGGTGTAGGGGTTATGGATTAGGGGTTAAGGGTTAGGGATTCAAGATCGGGTTTAGGGGTTAGGGATTTGGGGTTTAGGGTTTAGGGTTTAGGGTTTCAACGGTCATGTTACTGTTTAAGTTTAGATTAATTAGTTTGATTACTTTTTATGGTAAATATGTTCTTATATATTTGTAAAATAGATAATATTAAATTTAGTATATTGAAATTTTGAGTATAGTTTATATTATTTAAGAGATATATAATAGATAGTGATCACTTTATGCATGTAGATTGATTGGTTAATTTAGGGTTTAAGGTTTATAATTTGAGATTTGTTAAATGAAACAATTAATTAATACTTGTATATTTAAAACATTTAATCCTAAGTACCATTTGATATTTTTATACGGATCATATAATATATATATAGTTAATTAATTATTTAATTTGTATATATAGGAAGAAAAATAAATAAATAAATAAATAAATAGGTAATTAATTATTTAAATTAATTTGTAGGTAATTAATTGTTTAAATAGATAGGTAATTAATTATTTAAATGAATGATACAAAAAATAAATAAATAAAAAATGTAAGATTTAGCGGCGTTTTGCTAAAAAACGCCACAAAATTTTATTGCATTTACCGATACGGCGTCGTTTCGGATTAGGGAATAAGTTTCAGTTGTGGCGTTTTACCGAAAAGCGCTGTAAATAACTTTTAAACTTTGCCAAAACGGCGCCGTTTAAGTTGAAGGATGGATTATTTTAGTGGCGTTTTATTATAAACGCCGCAGGGATGTATAAAATTTACTGAAAACGGCGTCGATTCGATAATATATTAATTGTGGCGTTTTTGGGAAAACGCCAGAACGTTTCCTTATATTTTTATAAAATGGCGCCGCTTTTTTCGTACTTGAAATTTTAGTGGCGTTTCCAATTAAACGCCAAAAAGTCTCGACATTACGGCGTTTTATAAAAGCGCCACGAATATTTATTGCATTTACCGATACGTCGTCGTTTCGACTGAGGGGATAAATTTATCTTGTGGCGTTTTTCCTTAAAGAGCCGTAAATAATATTTGAACTCTGCGAAAACGACGCTGTTTTAGTTGAAGGATGGAATCTTTTAGTGGCGTTTTATTAAAAACGCCGCAAAGATGTATAAAATTTACTGAAAACGACGCCGGTTCGATAATATATTGATTGTGGCGTGTTTGGGAAAACGCCAGGTTTTCTTGTATTTTTATAAAACGGTGCCGTTTCTTTCTGTACTTGAAATTTTAGTGGCGTTTTTAATTAAAACGCCGCAACTCTGACTTAAAATTACGTTAAACGGTGCCGTTTCTTAGGAGGACATTGACTTAATTCTCTGGTGTCGTCCTCCAAATTCAGAAAGAGGGAAATTGAAGAGAGGTTAGCAGAGAAAGAAGTGTCGAAAGGGAAGAAAATTTCAAAGAAAAATACGAAGGATTTAGCGGCATTGGAGTCGATCTTCAAACAAGGTGGGCAAAGCTGCGAGATTTGTCGATTAAATAGGTAAGCCGTTTTTGGTATTTGTCGTGGAATTTTTAGGGTTTTGTTTCAGTCGTAGCTATTTGGGGTTTAGGGTTTCGATTCAACTATTTCAACAATGTACTGCAGCAATTTTGAAGTTAAATTGAATATGTATTTGTTTGTTAGTTACCTGCAGTGTTAATATCTTTGAAGAAATTAATCATTTTTTGCAGATAAAGTATTACTTGCAGTGTTAATAGGAAATTGTCAATTTTATATAAACTGTTTGTTAGTTAGTCGAGAGTTGAGACATTTGCAGGCAGTCCTTACCTTTGTTGGATGAAATATCATAGTTGGGTATGCTTATTCCTCTGGTTTTCTTTTTGGTGCCAATCCTGGAACTAAGCAATTCCAAGATCTACCAAGCTGACTGTTAATAAACTCGTGCCCTTGGCCTGGGATGAATGTGGAATTTTAATGTCCCAACCTCTAAGCTGTTAGTATCGTAAAAATTTTCCATTTCTCATAGGATAACCTGAACTTTCAATATTTTCAATTTCTCATCTCAGGAAATATATGTTACCAATTCTTCGGTTTTGGCAATTAAATATTTGAGATTATTGTAATATATAGTAGGAAGCTAACTCAGAAATATCAACCATAATAAATGGAAAATGTATTAAGAGAATGAAATAAAATGTATATATAATTCTCTTATATTTATTTTCTTGCTTTGTACAAGAGAGAAACAATAGTACCTCTCCGCTTCAATTTAGAATTAATTTAGGCTCAAAGGCCTTAGTGGCCGAATAATATTACTAAGTATTTGTTAGTAGCTAATTTTACTTCTAGTGGAATAAGAACCAGTAGTTCATTGTTGTGATAATTTACAGAACTTGTTACATTGATTTGAATCTAAATGTAGTTAAATAATCCTTTGTTTATTTCTGTTGTATTTTTTCCTGTTATTTTGGTACTAAGTTAGTTGTGTTTTGTTATTTTCTTGCAGAAGTTTGCTTCGAATTTGAGGTATTTATTCCTATGTTTCCCTACATATTTTTCTTCTAAAACACATCCAAATGTTTAAATTTCTGATTTTGATATATTTTAGCTTAATAGTTTACTTATTATTTTTGAGTATTAAAAGAGAGTTTTAATTAAGCTTTTTGGTTTTCAACCTATGGGTATCTGTTTACTTATAATTTGTGCATGTTACTTTGCAACTACCTAATTACATTATTGCAATGTTTAAATTATGATTTGATACGTCTCCACGAACTGTTTACCCAAACAAAAACAATCTACAGAGTTTACTAAATTTCGGATTATGCCAATTCTTAAAGCACTTTATGTTTTTGAGTATTTGAATAAATTATGGAAGATTAGTTTATTTGGTTTAATGTGAAAAATTTATCGATTTTGGCGAAGAAATGAGTTATCAAATTTACTCCTAAATTAATAAACTATCGATGTTTGGGGCGATTAACTGATTGATGAATTAGCTATTGTGTTTACATAAATTACATAACTGATTAATAAATTTAATTTAACTTATTAATAAATATATTATTAAAATTTATAACTTACATTACTTAAATAACTTGAATGTTTAATATGTAAGGCTGTAATGGTGATGTTATGGTGAGGTTATGTATTATAATCTATTATTAAAATTTATTTTAACTTATTAATTATTACTTGATTATATAAATTGATTATATTATGACTTGTCAATTAATTATTACTTGATTGCATGTTTAATATAAATAACTTATTAATTATAACTTTTAAAGTTAATATATATTTTCAATATTTATTATATTTTTAATATATTTTACAATTTAATTTAACTTATTACTAATATATATATTAAATTTATTACTTGAATATGTTACTTAAATACATTACTTACTAAAATTTAAGTAAGTTTACTTATATGTAAAATTTAAGTATGTTACTTAAATACATTACTTACTAAAATTTAAGTAAGTTTACTTATATGTAAACTTACATAATACATTACTTTTAACTTACATAATACATAACTTATAATTTTTTTATATAAACTTACATAATTCATAACTTATACTTTTTTTATATAAACTTACATAATACATTACTTACATATTAACTTACATAAGTTATCTACAAGCTTATATATAAACTTAAAGAACTTACGTAATAACATAACAACTTACATAATACTTAGCATACATAACTCACATAACTTACATAACTTACACAACTTACATAACCTACATAATACATTTAACTTACATAACTTACATAACTTACACAACTTACATAACCTACATAATACTTTTAACTTACATAACTTACATAATACAAAACTTACATAACTTACATAACATGCATTACTTTGATAACTTACATAACTTAATGACATAATACACAACTTACATAGCTTATTTAATACATAACTTACATAATACATACACGTAAATAACTTACATAATTTTCTTTATACATAAATATATATCATATCATATACTTACATAACTCATTTATACTTACCACTGAACAACTTACCCTTGTAATTTCCGTGAAAATCGACTTCAAGAAATAAGAAATGGACCGGTCTTGGATGAATTTGTCAAGGGTGTTTACGGTTATCGAAATGGAGTACAGACTTTTCTAAATTTTGCATTTCAATAGACAAGCCAAGAGAACATGATTCTTTGCCCGTGTAAGAAGTGTGTCAACATAAACTGGCATTATCGTGAAGTTGTATACGAGCATCTAATTGTTGATGGGTTTGTTCGGGGTTATAAACAATGGTTTTTTCATGGAGAATGCCCGCCTAGTACTTCCTCTTCAACGATGGATGTATCTTACTGTGGTCCTGCTTACCATCAGTCTGATAGAAGGGATGACATGGAAGGTATGTTGCGGGATGTATTTAATATGCACAATCATGGTGTCCAGTCCTTCCCAGCGGACTTTGTGGCTTCTGATGATTGTAATATTGGGAGAAATGCTTTTACCGAACCGGGAAGTAGTGTACCTCATGAAGAGCCAAATGAAGAAGCGGCGAAGTTCTACGTGCTACTTAATGACATGAACGAAGAACTGTATGAGGGATCAAAATTTTCAAAAATGTCTTTCTCTGTTCGTCTTTTTCAGTTAAAATGTTTGGGAGGGTGGACCGGAAACTCGTTGACAATGCTGTTAGAGTTTTTAAGAGAAATGTTTCCGTTTGCAAAAACCCCTCAGTCATGCAAAGATATGAAGAAAACGATAAAAGATTTAGGCCTTGGGTACAACAAAATCCATAGTTGCCCAAATGACTGTATGTTGTATTGGGGCGATAGAAATGACCAACAATGCTGTCATGTATGCGGCCAATCCCGTTGGATTAGTAGAAACACAGAAGATGGGAAGAACGATAAAAATGGTGCATAGTCGAGAAAGAAGCCAGTCAAGATTTTGCGGTATTTTCCCCTGATACCAAGGCTCCAAAGGCTATTCATGTCGTCCAAGACAGCGGAGTCAATGACGTGGTACCATGATGGACGAACCGATGATGGATTACTAAGGCATCCGGCAGATTCTTTAGCTTGGAAATCATTTGACAATAAATTTCCAGGCTTTGCAAGCGATCCTAGGAGTGTGAGGCTTGGGCTAGCATCTGATGGATTTAATCCTTTCAAGATCATGAGCACTGCGTATAGTACTTGGCCAGTAGTGCTTGTTCCTTATAATCTGCCTCCGTGGATTTGCATGAAGCAATCTTCCCTTATCTTATCTATGATTATCCCTGGTGAGAAAGGGCCCGGGAATGATATCGACATTTATTTACAGCCACTTATTGAAGAGTTAAAACAATTATGGGCTGGTGTCGAGACATACGATGTGGTGAGAAAGGATAACTTTAATTTACGTGCGGCTTTGATGTGGACCATTAATGACTTTCCCGCTTATGCCAATTTATCCGGTTGGAGTACCAAGGGTCGTTATATGTGTCCTTGTTGTGCTGCACAAACATATTCGCAATGGTTGTACAATGGGAAGAATTTTTCTTACATGGGGCATCGTCGGTGGTTACCAGAAAATCATAGATTTAGATTTCAGAGTTCTGTATTTGACAGCACTGAAGCGTTCAGAGAAGCTCCTTCCCAGACCAGTGGCTCTGAAATCTTGTTTATGTTGGAATATATGAATTTTATTTATGGAAAGATGAACCAACCGCCAAACACGTAGAGAAATAGAAGATCAAATAATGAAGGGGATGAAAGCTCCGACGAAGATGACAATCCTAATGAGGCGGACTTGTGGAAAAAAAGAAGTATTTTTTTTGAGTTGCCTTATTGGGAGCATCACCTTTTACGACACAATCTTGATGTTATGCACATTGAGAAAAATGTCTGCGAGAACATTGTGGGTATAATTTTGAACGTCGACGGAAAATCAAAAGACAATCTTCAGAGTCGACTTGATTTAGTCCAAATGGGAATTCGGCTTGATCTTCATCCCAATCCACTTCCGAATGGGAAATATCGGTTGTCGCCTTCTATTTTCTCAATGTCCAAGACGGAGAAAGAACTGTTTTGCATGGTGTTGAAGGATATAAAGGTTCCAGATGCGTATGCATCAAATATATCTCGATGTGTTAGTGTTAAAGATCGAAGATTATATTCGCTAAAATCACATGACTATCACATCTTGATGCAAGATTTAATGCCGTTGTTTCACGATGTTGTATGTCCAAGAAGGTGACGTCTTGTATCATTGAACTATCCAACATAATGAAAGTCATTTGTGGCAAAGTTTTGGATGTTCAAGAACTTCAGAAGGTACAGGATCGAGTCGCTTTGACTTTATGCAACATGGAGAAAATCTTCCCACCTTCCTTCTTCACCATTATGGTTCACTTGATAATTCATCTCCCGCACGAAGCAATTCTTGGCGGACCGTTTTTTATCGATGGATGTATCCCATAGAAAGGTGTTAAAGAAGTATTTTTAAAATTTTCCTTCATTCACCTCTATGCCTTTAGTTACAATTTTTGATAATGTTGTATATTGTGTTTAGGTTCCTATCCAAATTAAAGTATTACTGCCGCAACAAGCGATATCCAGAAGGATCGATTCTTTGAAGGCTACTTAAGCGAGGAATGTATGACCTTCTCTGCTCAAGATATTTGGAAGATGTCGAAACAATGTTGAACAGACCAAATAGGAATGCTGGACTCACGGACTATAACTTAACCGATACTTATTTGTTCCAAAGTTTTGGAGAACCAATCGGAAAAGTTGAAATTGCAGAATTAGATCATTTATCGTGGGTACAAGCACATCGATATGTTCTGTTTCACCACGAATCATTGGAACCTTTACGGAAGTAAGTTTTACAAATTTTATAAATATTTATCAAACTAAAAATTGTTTATCTTCTAACAAAGATCACATTTTTTTAACATAGTGAGTACAAACAAATATTGAGATCTCGTTCGCGCTCCTGAAGAACATAACATCGAGATATCAATAAGTTGTTTACAGAATCTCTTTATGAATGGTTAAGCCAAACGGTATGCAGTTGGAGCTTCCGCTTACAAATTATAATGCTTCTCATAACATTTTTAATTACTCAATTTACTTTCCATTCAATAGGTTTGGAGTGGGAAGAGCGTAAACGACGAAGTTAAATGGCTCTCTCAAGGTCCAAATCGAGTGGTTAAAAGATATAGTGCGTTCTTCATCAACGGATTCAGATTTCATACAAAATATCGCGAGAGGTTGAGGAGAACGCAAAATTGTGGAATAGTTGTTAATTTCGCCATTACAAGTTATGCTAGTGCTAGGGACAATAATTTCCGAGGGAAATATGGAATATTTGGACATCTTCTCGACATAATTGAGTTGGATTACTACGGCAAATGGAAAGTTGTCTTATTTCGAGGTGATTGGGCGATGTTAATACAGCTCGTGGAATCAAGCAAGATCAATTTGGTTTTACAATAGTGAACTTTGACCGATTGATTCACACAGGACAACAACTGATAGATGAGCTGTATGTATTCTCATCTCAAGTCAAACAAGTTTTTTACTCAAAAGATCCAACTGATGAGGGTTGGTACGTTGTACTCCGTAACATCCCTAGAGACTTGTTTGATATGGGCAGTGGAAGTAGAGATAACATCGACAACAGATCAGAAACTTTGCCATTTCCAGAACAAAACTTAAACGATAATATCCCTAGTACTAGTACACAATTTCAACGGGTTCGTCAGGATACGGATGAAGATATTTACGAATATTGATGTAGTAAGATTTTACGATTGTTTAATTATATGTAATATCATAATTTAAATCTTGGTCTTATTATATATTTCAACTATTTTATATGTGCTGTTATTGTTGTAATTAGTTATTAAGTTTAATTACATTTTATGTGTATTGCAGATAAAATGCCTAGAAGAAAAATTCTAAGGGAAAGCATTGTTCAAAATGATCCAAACTCGACTGAAACAAATAGTCTTGAACAATGACAAAGAATTGGATCTTCGAATGTTCCGATTACACCTGAGGATCCTACGGAAGTTCAAAGTAATTTTACATTTAATTTACATGTGTGTTGACTTATAATTGATTTATTTTTCAAATTCTTATATTATAATATACCATTTGTAGCTGAAAATGGTGGGACGCGCAGAGGTCGAGGATGTACGCTACTTAGAGAGTTATACAAGTTAGATCTAGTCGAGCGTGTCAAGGTATGCAGAAACAGTTTTGGTCAACCTGTTGGATCAAAAGCTCGACTTTTAGCAGGATACATGGGCATTTTAGCACGAAATACGAATATGTTGCCTATCAACTACGAGTCATGGTGTCAAATGCCCGATAGCAACAAAAACCAAGCCCTCGATAACATTAAGGTAACAAAATGTTAATGTCATCTGTAATGCTTGGGAAATAGTTTCATTTATATTTACTTTATTAACTTGTGTTTTTTGTAGGCGAGGTTTGCTTTAGAGGTCTCGGATGCTTATGTAAAAAAGGCATTGGGAAAAAGATGGAGAGACAATAATAGTACTTTAAAGAAAAATTATTATAAGACAAAAACAATCCTCGGTGAGAAATTGCAAAATGTCCCGCCGGGTATGTTGAGGTACCAATGGGAAGATGCGGTTAGATTTTGGCATTCTCAGAAAGGCGAGGTATGACGTATTTCCAAACTATTGTAATTATTTTGGTTTATAGTATTTACTATTTACATACTAAAAAATTTATAACGTAGGATCATGAACGAGTTAGAAAAAGCAGCCGACAGCAACAAAAATTCACTCACACAGCCGGGTCGAGAAGTTTTGCATGTGTAGTTGAGGCGGAGGTATTTTTAATTTTTTAATATTCTCAAATATGTATAACTTTCTATTAAATAATATTTTTACTACTATATTGTAGGAACGGTTGTCCGGTCAAAAAGTTGGACGCCTTCAACTTTTTGAAATTACACGTAAGAAGAAAAATGGATCTGCTATGACTCCTGAAGCTGGTGAAATTATGGTACGTTTACTTAATACGATTTGACTTGTTTTAGTTATTTATAGTGTTTATTTTCTAATGGTTTAATTCATTGCTTGTAATGTGACTATTGTTATATTCATTTGTTTTCTTAATATATATTCCGTTCCTATCTATGTAATTTATTTATTAGGAAAAACTAAAGGAAAAAAAGACGGAGTACGAAGCGATTGCTTCTAGTGATAGTTCTGTTAATCTTGAAGACATTGATAACCGGATTATTACTGAAGTTTTGGGTCCTGAAAAGTATGGTCGGGTTCGATTTCAAGGATCTTTTATCAGCCCAACCCAATATTTTGGATCCAGCTCGTACCAATACATGGTTCGGGGAGTCAATCTCAAGCTGAAGTTCAGAGGTTAAAAGACCAAATGGCTCAGATGCAAGCGACCACATTTGAGGTTCAAAGGATATATGAAGAACTTCAGCAACAACTTAAAGCAGAGGCGGCAGCGAGGGAAGCAGAGGCTACAGCAAGAGAAGCAGAGGCCGCAGCGAGAGAAGCAGCGATAGAAGCAGAGGTTCAAAAGAAATGTGAAGAACTACAGCTACGACTTCAAAAAGATGCGGCATCGAGAGAAGCAGAGCAGAGCAAAAAGTACGACGAACTTCAACAGCAGCTTCAGATTATGATGAAGATGTTTCAGGATTTGCAACTTCCGCTGTCATAGTTTATATTGCATAAATATTTTTATCATTTTAACTTTTAACGTTTTTGTAAAGAAAAGTATGAATTCACTTTTATTTATATCAATTAATATTATTTTAGTCATTTAATTTGAAATATTATATAAATTTATTGTTTTTGGTTAGTTTAGATCTGGTTGCTTTTGATTTGTTGTTGCAGGAGGGCTGAAAAAAACAGAAAATTTTATTTTAAAAAATCCCAAAATTAGTGGCGTTTTTTAAAAAAGCGTCGCTAAAAGTCATATCAAATTGTGGCGTTTGTGAAATAAGCGCCGCTAAAGAACACTACTTTTAGCGGCGTTTTTGACCAAGCGCCGCTATAGAACATTACTTTCAGCGGCGTTTTTTTTCTAAGCGCCGCTAAAGAACATGATCTTTAGTGGCGTTTTTTCCTAAGCGTCGCTAAAGAACATGATCTTTAGCGGCATTTATTTACTTAGCGCCGCTAAAGAACATGATCTTTAGCGGCGTTTATTTCCGTAGCGCCGCTAAAGAACAGGATCTTTAGCGGCGTTTTTTTCATAAGAGCCGCTAAAGAACATGATCTTTAGAGGCGTTTATTTCCTTAGCGCCGCTAAAGAACATGATCTTTAGCGGCATTTTTTCTGTAAGCGCCGCAAAAGTTAGCGACGTTGTTGTTAGCGGCATTTTTTGTGGCGCTTCTTCAAGCGCCGCAAATGCCTTTAGTGGCGTTAAAAAGCGCCGCTAAAGGCCTAAAAAACGCCGCTAAAAACATGTTCTGGTGTAGTGAAACAAGCTAAAAAATGCATTTCATAAATTAAAAATAAAATCATCACATTCACATACTATGTATATGACAATTAATAATTCAACAAATATAAAATAAATGATAAAAAATTAAATTTAAAATTAAAAAAGTGTCGACTAATACAATATATTCCGATCGATACAAACAAAATCAATCAATACAATTAATACTGATTCATGGGTCATCTGATTCAACTTTTTTTCTAAAGCGATGTACCGATAAATTTTTTGTTTAACCGATCCAATCGGCTTGGCTAGGCCAATTCTAACAACCTTGTCCGTGTACAAAGATCAGTCGGTAAAATTGATTTGCTTGAGTTTGGAATTATAAATTCGTTAAGACTTAGACTATGTTTGATAAATTGAAAAGTTAAATACTGAAAAAATAAGTGTTAGAAAATATATGTACTTAAAAATTACTTTACTAGTTATTTATTTCTAGAAGAGAAATAATATAAAAAATTACTTTACTAGTTAAATGCATTGATTTATTAGTAAAAAAAACTATAAGTTTCAATTAGAGGTGTTCATAGGTCAGGTCAAGCCTAAGCATAATATTAATATATTTTACGTTTGTTCAAATCCCATCTGATCCAAAATTTGAACTTAAAATTTTGTTTAAACTCGCCCATATTTGCAAAAAACTTAACCCAAGCCCATTTTAAGTTCACCATATTATTTTTAAATTTTTTTAAAAAATATTTATATTGTTTTATTTAATATTTAATAATTTTATACCTTTTTTATTTATTGAAAATTTTTATATAGTCGTCATAACATTTTTTTATTGTTTACATTAGAATAGTATTATATATCTATTATAAAATTTTTTTAATGTTTTCCAAATTACATAATATATATAAAAAATAACATAATATAAAGTATTATAAACTTAGAATGAGTCGGACCTTGAATGTTCAAGTCCGAACCTGACACATATTTTAAACGAGCCTAATTTTTTTGTTCAACTCTATTTTTTGACCTAATATTTTTTTTTCCAAATCTTTCTAAATTTAAGACGAACCTTTGGATCTAGACAGATAGCCTAACCCATGTGTAGCAGGCTCAATTTGCCCGGGCCTGGAATAATAAATAAAACCATAAAATAAAAAAGCCTAAACATCAAAAATCCATTTACAAGCCCAAATTACATTAAATCCATTAAACCCAAATACAAGCCCAAATCAAAAACCCTAGCCAAAAAATAACAAGCCCAACACCTAAAAACAGAACAAACCCTAGCCCCTAACCCCTCTCAGCTGCTGTCGCCGCACATCAGCCACGTCAACCTCCGTACCTGCAAGGACAAGCAATAAAGACAGAGAAAACGGCAACAAAAAGAAAAAGGGAAAAAAAGCTGTAATTTTTAGGCTATAAAAAGCCCTAAAAACAGTGTTGTAAAAAAAACTTTTTTACAGAATACGAATACAAAAAAAATCATCAAAGAAACAATGAACTATTTTGCAGAGGTAGTTTTATATTTTTCTTGTTTTCATTTTATTTTCGTTTGATTTTATCTTTCAAACAAAAAGAGGAAGAGAAATAAAAAAAACATACCTTTTTATTCACGTTTTGCATTACCGTGGGCGAGGTTCATCGTTTCCGATGAAAAACGACGTTTTTAGGCCAAGGGAGTCGAAAGGCCCAAAAAATGGCCTTTTTAGATTTTTCGACCATCGCAGACAATACCCGACGGCATGCAAGCAACCACGGTGGTCGTGGCACGAGCCATGGCCGGATTCTAGAATTGAGCGAAAAGGGGAGAGGGATTTATGATTTTTTTTAGAGAAAAGGGGAGAAATGAGAATTTAAAAAAAAAATTGGTTTTTATAGAGGATCTAAACGGCGCTGTTTTGGGCCTTAACTCCAGTGGCCAAAACGACGTCGTTTCACCCCTTCAACCTGCGTGTTGACACGACCCGAGGGAAGGATCCTCGTGTTTTTACTTCAATGGTTTATTTGTGCGTTAGGCCCTTCTGCATTTTTCATTTGTTTTAATTCAATTTTTTTTCAATTGATACTTTAAATTTTATTTCGTTTCCGATTTCGTCCTAGTAAAACGACGCATTTCAGAGGGTGGGGATATTTCCCCATTTGGGTCCCTCTGAGTTATTCGCGCCTTTTAATTGGGTCCTTTGTTTATTATTTTTTCTTAATTCATCTCTTAAATTTAGTTTAATTTCAATTAAATCCTTTATTTATTTAAGTTTAGCCTTTTAAAGTTAAATTTTCGTTTTTATTTTTATTCTTACCTTTTATATTTTATTATTGTCGTTTTTTTATATATTATTATTATCATTATTATTACCATTATTATTATTACTACAACTTTAATTTCACTCATTTTTAATTGTCCTTTTAATATTTTATAAATTATTTTCCTCAATGCTTATTCGTGTATTTATTTGTTAATTCACTTGTTCTTTTAAATTTGATATTGCCATTGTAATCACTGAATTTTGCCTGGGTAGGGTTTCGGGTCGGGCTGGTCTCATACGGGCCCGATGATTGGGCCCATTAGGATTAAATTTTGGGTTTGTTTTAGCTCATTTTTTATTTTTGTTTTAAATATTAATAAAATAGTAATAATAAAATTTTGAAAAATTCAAAAAAATAAAAATTACTTTTTAACCCTTGTACTTTTTGAAATTTACATTTTGACCCCAAACTTTTCTAAAATTTACATTTTGACCCTAAACTTTTCTAAAATTACATTTCAACCCCTAAACTTTCTCAAAATTGCACTTTAACCCCTAAACTCTCAAGAAATTACATTTTTGGCCCATCTTTTGCTAAAATTACACTTTTGCCCCAGGAGCTTTGCATCCTCTGCAATTTGGTCCTCCTGGATTTGTCTAATCGCCACAATCAACAGCCGAGCGTACCCCTCCCAGCCGAGCTACTCCAGCAGCCTCCCTAGGCCATGATGGCTCCTCTGCCACCTGAAAACAATTAGAAAAAGGACAAAGTGAGCAGATTAAAAGGGGGGTTCTCTCAATTTTTTCGGGAAAAAGCAAAAAAAAACAGCAAAATTTCAAGCAAAGAAACACTCCCAGTCGCCGATCCCACACTCATCGCCATCGTTGCGCCACCACTACTGAGACACAACCACCACCGTCCCATCTAGGAGCCAATCAAGAAACAACCAACAAGAACTCAAAAAAAATCAAAATCAACAACAAGTAGCAGCCAAGAACCAAGTTTTGAGGAGGGAAAAACATTTACCTTTGAATCGTCGGCCACCGAGTGCAGAGAGGAGTCGAGGACGAGCACGGCGGCGGTGTCCTCGATTTTAGGGGGGTGCCGAATTAGGAGAAAAAGAGGAGAAAAGAAATTCAAAAAAGAAGCAAAGAGGAGAAAGGAATAGAGGAAGAGCAGAGGAGGAGAGAACGCCGAGACTAGCGCCATCGAACGGAGGAGTCGACGGCGGCAGTGGACGACGGAGGAGAAGCGGCGACTGGGGCTTGAAAGAAAGAAAAAAGAAAAGGAAAGAAGAAGAAGGGAGAAAGAAAAAGAGAGAAAAAGAAAGAAAAAGAAAATAAAAAAGGTAATAACAAAAAAATAAAAGCAGCAGCCCAATAGCTTTAGCAGGCCAAACCCAACAAGTCTGTCAAAAAAAAAAGAAAAAGAGAAGAGAAAAAATCTGTAGCAGGCCGAAGCAGTAGGCCCAATCTGAGCCCAAGTCCCAGTCAAGTCCAGCGCCCAGCAGACCGGTGCCAGTGGGCCAGCAGATCCGACCCAGTCTCTGGCGACCCACTAAGGCCCAATTCGTAGCAAAAAAAAGAGGAAAAGGGCCTGTCTTTCAAGCCCATAACTTTGGGCTTTTGGTAATTTTTTTAATCTATTTTATTTTATTTAATGTATTTAAATGGTGTTTTATTTAATTTAAATTAGTATGTTTAAAAATAGTTTTTACAAATATTATTATGTCATTTTGATTGCATATTTTAAAAAAATAATAATAATATTTTAATGCATAAGGCAACGAACCGATTTAGCATCGAGTCATCGAATTCATCGCTATGTTGGGTGGATATCGATAGCTCGTGTTAAATACGGGACGCCCTTTTTAAAAAAAAAACGAAAACATTCAAAAATTCTCATGTTTAAAAAAAATTGAAATAAATAGAAATAAGAATTTCCCGTGTTTTAATGGAATCACGATTAAATATTAAATTGAATCGTTTTGACACTAATTCGTCGATTTCATCGCCATGTTGGGGTGAATATCATCGATTCGTGTTAAATACGGTACGTTTTTAAAAAAATAAAAATAAAAAATTCGTATTTCAAAAATTTTCGTGTTTCCAAAATTTTGCGTGTTTTAAAAATCTTCGTGTTTTCAAAAAATTTCGGTGTTTCAAAAAATTCCCGTGTTTTAAAAATTCCCGAGTTTTCAAAAATTATCGTGTTTTCAAAAATTTTCATGTTTTGAAAATTTTCGTATTTTTTTGAATTCTCGTATTAAAAATTCTCGTGTTTCATAAACTTTCATTTTTTTTAAAAATCCTCGTATTATCAAAAAAAAAAGAGAAAATCTATTGTTTCAAAATTTTTCGTATTTTTAAAAATTCTTGTGTTTTGTAAATTTTCATGTTTTTAAAATTCTCGTATTTCAAAAATTTTCGTGCTTTTAAACAAAATCCTCGTGTTTCAAAAATTTTCGCGTTTTAAAATTTTCGCGTTCTCAAAAATTTCTCGTGTTTCAAAAAATTGTCGTGTCTCGCAAATTTTCGTGTTTTAAAATATTTCAGGTTTTAAAAAATTTTCGCGTTTTTTAAATTCTCGTATTTCAAAAGTTTCCGTGTTTAAAAAAATTTCTCGTGCTTCACGAATTTCCGTGTTTTATTTCGTGTTTTCAAAAAATTCTCATGTTTCAAAAATTGTCATGTTTTGCAAATTTTCGTGTTGTAAAAATTTTCAAGTTTTCAAAAAGTTTTGTGTTTCTAAAATTCTCGTGTTTCAAAAAAATTCCGTGTTTTCAAAAAAAATATTGTGTTTCAAAATTCTCGTGTTTTCAAAAGAAGAGATTCTCGTGTTTCAATCGAATCACGATGAAATATTAAATTGAACTCGTATTTTTGAAAATTAAGACAACGCGCGTTTAACGAGATACCAATTTTGGGCGTCGCGAGGGTGCTAATACCTTCCTCGCGCGTAACCGACTCCTGAACCCTAATTTTCTCTAGATTTTGACGTGGACCTAAAATTGCCTCTTTTTTAGAAAAGTTTTTTTTTAAAAAAAATTCTTCTAAAAAGAGATTTTTGAAGGTGTCCGATCACACCTAGAAAAAAGATCGGTGGCGACTCCTTTTTCAAATTGAGATTCAGTTTTCAAATTTTCGACTAGCGCCCGTGCCCAAAATTTTTTAGGTCGCTACAGTTGGCAACTCCACTGGGGAGCTTTTTTTGAGAGTCGAGTCTGATGTTAAACGCGTGTTGTCAAAATTTTCAAATTTTCTTGTTCAAATTAATTTTTCATCGTGATCCTTGAATTTTGTTTTGAAAAGTCATGCATTTGCTTTCAGTTTTTAAATTAATATTTTTCTAACGTGTTTTATTTTTCTGTTTTTCTCAGCTCTAAGTTTTATGTTTTACGTTTTACGTTTTTTGTTTTAGTAAATAAAAAATAAAAGGTTTGTGAGTTTCTCCCCACACACCGTGCACTTGCATTTTTTTCATAACAAGAGCTCTCTACTCGGGCTCCGTCCGTTTAAGTGGATGTAAACGCTACGCCTTCGTGAGTTAACTCGTCCCTCCACACAGGCTAGTAATTACTTCCGGGTTACATATGACTTATGCTTTCGTGAGTTAACTTGTCCCTCCACATAGGCATAAGTAAATGTAATCCCTCGAATTGAGCTCGCAAGCCCATGATGGGTGATAACCGAGCCTCCGTACTAACCTTAGTAGGTGACAGTATGGACAATTCGAGTACCTTTCTAGAACCAAAACCACATATAGTGAACTGTACGAGCCACCCAATTAGAGCCATGCCGAACCTCTGTCCGTTTGATAGTTACCAAAATAAGTGCACGGGAGAAACGCCTCTTACCTTTTATTTCTTTTACATTTACACTTATTTGCAAATGAATTGAGTCTGTTTAATAAATTGGGTCAGATAGATTGTCTGATGGTATGTGGGGTAGGTTTCTTGTAAAGCATGTTGGGGCAAAAATAAATAAATAAATAAGTAAATGTGAGTCTGTTCCACCAAATTGCATGATTAAATTGCTTAATTTGTTAAATTTTCCATAGCCTTTATTTTTTCTTTTTTCTTCTGTTTATATCTGTTGTGATCTCTAACCAAGGTTATTTGTTCTTTATTTCATTTTGCATTATGCATCGTAGACATCTCATTAGGAAAGTGTTGATTAGAGATTGGTTGCCAAAAACGGGTTTTTGATAGAGGAGTCAATTACACGAGTAACCGAGAAAAATGCTGTAGCCCGAGATTGGTCTTTGAGAACTCAGAAAGCGAAAGGGGACAGTTTGAAGGAAGGATACACCTCTGATCTTCCCGAGCGTGTGACCTCGAATGTGCGTCAAAATTATCTTGAAGACCTGACAAGGATTTGTAAACAGTGGGACTCAGATACTAGAGGCATCTTCACTGAAAAGTATGGGGATATAGCTCACCTGATAGCAATCGATGTGAAAGAGCAGTTGATCCAATCCATGGTTCGATTCTGGGACCCAGCCTATAAGTGTTTCACTTTCAATCAGGAAGACATGACCCCGACCATAGAAGAGTATGCCGTTTTGCTTCGCATTGACAATGTACAATTCAACAAGGTATATGTGAAGGAGCCTAAACCAATGACCTTCAAGAAAAAATTAATGAAATTGACGGGGATGACTGATACATGAGCTGAAAAACAGATAAAGAAGAAGAATGAAGTCAGTTGTGTTCCGTGGTTTTCTCTGCGGGAGTTAGTTCAGAATCATCCAGATGTGTTGAAAAGAGTAGATTTGTTTACCTTGGCCGTTTACGGACTGGTCATCTTCTCGAAGGTTCTTGGGCATATTGAAATTGCGGTTATGGATTTCTTCGAAAAGTTGAGGCAAAGAGTCAACCTGGTCCCAACCATCTTGGCTGAGACTTTTAGATCTCTAAATGCTTGTAGGAGAAAAAGGGAAGGACGTTTTATTGGATGTGCTCAGTTACTGAATGTTTGGATCTTTAGCCATTTTTAGAAGGTGGAGCGCACGCCCTTCCACATGTTTTCAAAGACATTCGCCCCATTGGAAGCACACCTTGAAAAAGATTGGCCGAAGGATGTCACTGAACAACACTGGGTCTCGGTTTTTCAGAACCTCCGTGCCGAAGATATAACTTGGAGAGCACCTTGGATTCGTCCCTCTGTCTTGTTATACAAGTGTGGAAACCAAGACTGGGTGCCTTTACTAGGATTATGTGGAGGAGTTGGATATGCTCCATTGTTGGTTCAAAGATAATTTGCTTCGCGACAGTTTGTACCAATTACCGATGGATTGGCACAATCGGAGTTTGCCTTTATGAGTGAGGTTACATGAGAAAGGTTCGAGATACTACGAATTCTTGGAGGCAAATCTACCTAATAGAATTGGCTCTCAACGCTGATACTATCACTGTAGACTATGATATATGGAGGCAACGACGAGTGAAGAGTCAAATAACCCCACCGATTCATGAAGCTTGCCGGAATCCGTTCTCAGAAGAAATCCCATCCGAGCTAGAAATTGCAAGACATGAATTTGAACGTGAAAAAGCCAAAATGTTGCGAGATATTAGTTTTCTCCAGGAGGAGAACTACCAGCTGAAGATTGATGTTAAAATTGAAAAATCCAGAACCGAAAAAGTCCAAAAAGAAGTTGAAGTTACGAGAAAGGATTTAAGGGACCTTCATTTGGAAAATAAGAAATTAAGAGGCACTATAAGAAATAGTGGATTGGGCAAAGCATCAGCAGAATGGAAGGAGGAACTAAGTAATATCAAAGGTGGGATGGAATTCTGGAAAGCCAAAGCGAAGAAAGAAGAGGAAAGAGCTGCACGTGCTATGATAGAGTTGAGGAAGAAGAAAGTTGAATACAAAACTGTGACTACAGAACTAACGGCTAGTCAGTCTGAGCATCAAGAGCTAAAAGGGAAAATCCAAAGTCTAGAAAGTACACTGCAAGCTCATCAGCAACATTTGGATGACCTATTGAGAGCTTTAGAAGAGAAAAATAGTCAGCATGACAGAGACATTCGCACCTATGAAAGAGCCCTCCAAGAAAAGGATATGCATCTCGACAGTTTGATTAATGAAATTCGTAAGGCGGCTGCGCATGTAGTACAATTATCAGGTGAAGCGGAAGTTCTCAGTTGTCAATACCCTCCTAGCCAAAGATCAAGCATATCGGAGTTCCTGGAACGTATAAAGAAACAAGGCGATGTGGCTAAGAAGTTTGTGTAACTGTTAAAACTAATATGGCAAAACTTTTTGTAACGGACTCTTTTGATAAATGAAACGCCCAAGTATGGGGCCATTTTGGAATCAACACCTATTTTTGCATATTTACACATGATTAACATTCATTAGTTACTCATTCATTTATTCATTGCATGCTCATATCACCCAAATCATTCGCTAATGTTAAAACCATCTAATCCACAGTTACTACACTACGAGTCTGGAATCACGTCACTCTTATAGGACGCGCTTGAGAGCCAGAGCTATGGATGCCGAACTCAATGAAAGGATGGAAAGGATGGAAAGAACCCAAAGAGAGTTGCAGGAGCAACTGGCCAAGTCGCAGCAAGAGGCGAGAGATTTGATGGTGAGATCTCGAGAGGAATCACTCGAGCAAAGGGATCAAATGGCCAAAATGATGGAAATGATGACGGCCTTGGTCAAAGGAAAGGGACCTGTACAGAGCCCTGATATCGTAGAACCCCCTCAGTCACGAGCTAATCAAGATCCACTTTATCCCCCGGGATTTACTCCACCTCATGTCCACACAATGCAAAGAGGATACCCCCAAAGAGAACCTACAGGCCTGGAACAACATCCTGCTCCATCTGCTCATTTAGGACAAGGAATATTTGTATCGAACCCTGAGGCTAATCCTTCAGATCCAATTGGTCCAGACCTAGATGATCCTGTAGAAGTAGCAAGGCCGAGAATTGATGACAATAACGCTCAGGATAAGTATAGGATTCTGGAAGAGAGGGTCAAGGTGGTAGAGGGTGCCGAAGTTTTCTCTGCTCTGAGTGCCAAAGAACTCAGTTTGGTACCTGATCTGGTCCTACCCCTAAAATTTAAGGCACCTGATTTTGAGAAGTATGACGGAACAAGATGTCCAAAGGCGCATCTAATCATGTTTTACCGAAAGATGACTGGTTATGTAAATGATGATAAATTGTTAGTATACTGCTTTCGAGATAGTTTGGCTGGCTCGGCTCTTCGATGGTATAATCAGCTCAGTAGAGAGAGAATCTGATCATGGAAGGATTTGGCGTCAGCATTTTGTGAGCAATATAGGCATGTATCGGATATGGTGCCTGATCAATTAACTTTACAAATAATGGAAAAGAAGCCGACAGAGACTTTTAGACAATATGCACAAAGATGGAGAGACATCTCGGCTCAGGTGGAACCCCCATTAACCAAGACGAAGATAACGGTCCTCTTCATCAACACTCTAAAAGTGCCATTTTACGATAAGTTGCTAGGAAGTACCACAAAGGACTTTTCAGATATTGTAATATCTGGGGAGCTTATTGAAAATGCCGTCAAAAGCGGGAGAATGAAGGGCCCTGAGGGTTTGAAGAGGGCAGTACCCGTAAAGAAAAAGGAGGCATAGGCCCATATGGTTGGAACCGAGAGTCACTATGCCCCCAATTCGTATCCCGCCCAATCACAACCTCATTATCGCCCACCTTCAAACTTTTACTTTCCTCCTCAAGGTTCTTACTACCAAGCACCTCCGTCTTACCCCGTGTATGCCATAAACAACCAAAGACCATTCACCATGTTCCCACCAAATACCATGCCTACACAAAGCCAACCCAAAAATGAACAAAGACCAGCAAGACCCAATCCTGAAAGACCTCAGTTTATTCCAATTCCTGTATCATATAGAGAATTATACCCGAAGCTGTTGGAAAAACAATTAATATCCCCACATTACATGGCACCCCTGAAGCCTCCATACCCGAAGAGGTATGATCCTAACGCTAATTGCATGTATCACGCTAGGAATCAGGGACACTCTACAGAAAACTGCCTTGCTTTTAAAAGAAGGGTTCAAGGTCTTATTGATGCCGGCATTCTGCGATTCGATGGTGTTAGCAATGTGACGGGAAATCCTCTTCCTAACCATACTGGCGGGAATGTAAATGTAATAGCCCGATTTTAGGCCTAGCCGGAACAGTGGTTTCGGGACCACAAATCCGACGAGAAAAAAAATATAATGGCCTGAATTTTCAGAGGTGTCGGAACAGTGATTTGAGATCACTAAATTCAAAAAATGGGTAGAAAATATTATTAATTTAGTAAGTATAAGTTAAATGTGAAGTTAGAAAAATTTTTGAAATAGTGAATAGTGCACTAGAAATAAATATTAAAATAATTAGAATCGAAATGAGGTATCAATACCTCGGGATTTTAAACCGAGCCATAAACATTTTTATAAATATTTATGGAGTGTTAAAAGTTAGTATTAAAGTTTCGTTAAGAAATTTTAAAGTTCCAATAATTAATTGAACAAAAGGACTAAATTGTAACAAATGCAAAATTTGGGAAATGATTAAATAGCTTAAATGATAAAAGGAAGAGGGCTTAAAAGGAAAAAAGACCCAAGGTCTATTTGGGCTGGACGGCAAAGGCATGAAATCAGCAAGAAAGTAAGGAGAATTAAGGGCAAAATTGGAATATTGCAAAATTTGCTTAATAAAGTTAGGACCCAAGTGGAATTATCTAGATTTCTCTTCATTTTTCTGAATTCTCATCAGCTAAAACACCATGGAAGGGCTTCTTCAAGCTGGTTCTTCATATTTTTATTACAAGTAAGTTCCATTCTTGATTATTTCTTGAAATTTTTGTATTTTTATGACTTTTACAACTAGGCCCACTTGTTAAATTCATTAGTTTTTGATTTTATGAAAGAAGTTGAAAGTTGATATGAATATGTGCTGGAAGTATATGATGATTTAGCATGAAATTAGAGCTTTAAATTGTTCATATGCTGATTTTATTGAAAGAATTGAATAGAAAGTGAATGTTTGGGACCTAATAGTAAAAGAGTTTGAAGATAGAGTTATATGTGGAAATTCTGAATTTCAATAGTTGTGTAACAACTTATAATATCCAGTAAAGTATTAATTGAGAAAATTAGATTAATTGAGGGGTTAATTGAGAAAGGACCGAATTGTATAAACTGTGAAATTTGGGGCAAAATGGAAATCAACATTTTGCATTAAAGCAGTTTTGGACAGTAGCAGTAGTGTAACTTTGAAAAATCACAAAAAATTGTAGAGATTGAATTAGAGGATGAATAAAATATGAAATTAAATCTTATTGAGTCTAGTTTCTTATAAAAGAAACGGTGTGAGCAATGGAATTGTAAATCATAAGATATAATAGATTTTGTGAGACAAGGTCAGAATGAATTCGGGTTCCCCTGTTCTGACTTTGGAAAATCATTAAAAATTGTAAAAAAAATGATTATGAGTTATAGTTTATATGGTTAGAATCCTTAATGAGTCTATTTTTAGAAGAAACAAGCTAAAACATCATCAGAATTCTGTACAATGAGATAATTAATTTTTAGTGAAGAGTGGTCGGAACTGTCAGACAGCGAAACAGGGGAAACTTTAAAGAATAAACTGTACTATTTGGCTGAACCAAAAATTCTGAAAATTTTATGGTATGAAGATATGTGAGTCTAGTTTTAGGGAAAATTAACGGATCTTAATTTGGAGCTCTGTATCTCCGGATAAAAATAATTTAGTGACTCTGACTCGGATAAACAGCTTTGAATATATATGTTAGTGAATATTGAAATTATGGTTAATGTTGTTTAAGTGTGTTATACACATTAAGGATGTGGAATGGAGAGGAGGAGGAGGAAAATTGAGAAATATATGAATTATTTGTGTATAATTGGTCATATGTTTGATTATAATTGATAGATGATGAAATAGAAATGATGCTTAAATTTGTGCATTATTGGACATGGTTTAAGCTCATGTGTGAAAATAAAGTTTCATAGCATGTGTGTATGGTATATTCGGTATATGATTTGGCATGAAATAATGTCATGAATGGTTTATCATGTGGTTAGTTCCAAAAAGAGTTATGTTTCAATACACTAGCTTGCAACTATGGTTGAATGATATGTTTATATCTTGTGTAATGTGCATAGGAAACAAGTGTGGAAGATATTGAAATAGTAAGTTCATATGGCTGAAAGTTAATGATTAAATGTTAATTTCATGAATTATACAATGTATGATGAAATGTATTTATTGTTGAAATGAGAATAAAATAAAATGTGAAAATCGAATAAATGATCAAATTAAGTGGAACGCGGATTTGAGTACTTCGATCAAGTGACAAAGTGATAAGTGGTAGTTTTAGCTACACTTATCGATCAAGTGACAAAGTGATAAGTGGCTACACTTATCTGATCAAGAAACAAAGTGATAAGTGGTTACACTTATCTGATCAAGAAACAAAGTGATAAGTGGTTACACTTATCTGATCAAGTGACAAAGTGATAAGTGCTAAACTTATCTGATCAAGAGACAAAGTGATAAGTGGTGGCTTTAGCTACACTTATCTGATCAAGTGACAAAGTGATAAGTGCTACACTTATCTGATCAAGTGGCAAAGTGATAAGTGGTAGCCTAGCTACACTTATCTGATCAGGGACAAGTGATAAGTGATCATACGTAAGACCATAGTTATACTATGGCAAAGTGAAAGTGAAGTACTCAATTTTCCGTAACCGTTCCCTAATTTGATTAAGGATGGTAAGTGACAAATGGGCCCAAAAGAATTAAAGTAATTGGATAAGTGGTAGTGTATTTATATCAGGACGATGTTGTTATTCAAGCTATAGTGATATTTTCATTGCAAAATTGAGAATTTCATAAATGTGTTATTGAATGGTATAATCAATAAACATTGAGTTAAATGGTAAATACGTATTAGTTTTGAACTTGATGTCATTGAATTGTACGTGAATTAAATGGAAATTGCTAGTGATATGATTTAAATTATGAGCATAAGAAATTGCGAATTGAATGAAATGGAAATGAAGCATTAAATTGCATGAGTATGTATCGGGTCTCGCAGGCCCTAATTATTATGATTATAATATTTTGAGGATATATTGTGAAAAGTTATAGAAACATGTTAATTATTTTGAAAGTTTTAATTTTGATGAAATTTTATAACTCGGTTAAATACGTTTACAAGTGTATGTGTTTTGGTAATGCCTCATACCCTATTCCGGTGTTGGATACGGGTAAGGGGTGTTACAGTAAATGCGGTGACAAATGAAGACAATTGGCAAGCCAAAGGTCATGTTACCGAAGTAAAGACACCTTTGCGGAAGGTATGGGAGATGATGATTAAAAATGGCTTGCTCTGTCCGTCTAGTAAGATTCTCAAAGAAGAAAGTACAAAAGACCAGAGTTTCTGTGATTTTCATGGCTTCCAAGGGCATGACATCCAATCTTGTAAGGAATTTAGGAAATTACTTCAGGACATGATGGATAACAATGAGGTCAAGGTCCTTGATAGGGTAGAGAGGGCCGAAGAAGGAGAAATATGTGCCTCTGATAATCAATCGATGGATTTCCCTTATAGCGTCGATAGACCTTTGGTGATTTATTACGAGGCAAAGAAGGAAGAAGTTAGCCGAGAAGTTAAACCAAGTTTGATAATCAAAGTACCTGCTCCTTTCTCTTACAAGGACAACAAGACAGTGCCGTGGAAGTATGGTGTCAATATCGTTGTGCCTGAAGGTGAAAAGTCAAAAGTTGTGAATGAAGATGTCAGTGGAGTAGGACATTTTACTCGCAGCGGAAGGTGTTATTCTCCCAAGACGGTTGAACCAAAGAAGAAGGTTGCTGGCCCGAGCCAAAAAGGAAAAGCACCAATGTATGAGGTTGAGGATGATGTTGAAACACAACTTGAGCAAGAAGTCAAAAAGGCTGCGAATGAGGAGGAAGCACATGAGTTCTTAAAGTTTATTAAGCACAGCGAATATAGCGTTGTGGAACAATTAAACAAGCAGCCAGCCTGAATCTCAGTACTATCTCTATTATTGAACTCGGAGCCACATCGAAACGCCTTGCTAAAAGTGTTAAATCAAGCATATGTGGCGAACAATGTATTTGTGGAAAAGCTTGATAGGTGGGCAAATAATCTGAATGCAGATAATTTCATGGGAAAATAATCTGAATGCAGATAATTTCATCTCTTTTAGTGATGACGAAATACCGCCAAATGGTAGGGGCTCCGTACAAGCATTGCACATCACAACCAATTGCAAGTGCTACACAGTGCCAAATGTGCCCATCGACAATGGATCTGCACTTAATGTTATGCCTTTGGCCACGCTTTCCAGGATGCCGGTTGATATGTCCTACCTGAGGCCTTGCCATTTTATAGTAAGGGCATTTGATGGGACACGGCGAGAGGTCATGGGAAAGATCAAAATTCCTTTAAAGGTGGGGCCATGTGCATATGATATCGAGTTCCAAGTCATGGACATCACGCCTTCATACAATTGCCTCTTAGGAAGACCTTGGATCCATTCTGCTGGGGCAGTTCCTTCATCTCTCCATCAGAAAGTAAAGTTCATCATGGATAGCCGCTTGATTACTGTGGGTGGTGAGGAAGACATTGTCGCATCTATCTCTACTGATGCACCCTACATCGAAATAAGCGAAGATGCTGTAGAATGTTCTTTCTGCTCCTTGGAATTTATCAATGCTGCATTTGTTGCTGATGGGAGTAAGATCCTCATTCCCAAACTGTCGAGGAATACCAAGATGGGAATTAAGCTGACCGTGGGAAAAGGAGCTCGAGCGAGGAAAGGCTTGGGAAAATATCAACAAGGGATGGTTAGAGCTTTGAAACCAATGCACCACAAGGGTCGATACGGTTTGGGGTTCAAGCCAGATAGACATCAAAAAAGAAAACAATTGCAGAAATATTGAGAAAGAAGAATCGCAAGAGTTTCGGGCCAGGAATTGGAATGGGGGCCGTCGGCGTATCCTCCTTTGTCGAGAACATTTACATCAGCAGGAGTGATGTACCCAGGGCAGAACAATTCGCAAGCCACATTATTGATTGAATGAAAACAATTAAAAAGAGGACAAAGTGGGTAGATTAAAAGGGGGTTCTCTCAATTTTTTCGGGAAAAAGCAAAAAAACAGCAAAATTTCAAGCAAAGAAACACTCCCAGTCGCCGATCCCACACTCATCGCCATCGTTGCGCCACCACTACTGCGACACAACCACCACCGTCCCATCTAGGAGCCAATCAAGAAACGACCAACAAGAACTCAAAAAAATCAAAATCAACAAGTAGCAGCCAAGAACCAAGTTTTGAGAAGGGAAAAACATTTACCATTGAATCGCTTACCACCGAAAGTGCGAGAGAGGAGTCGAGGACGAGCACCACGACAGTGTCCTCGATTTTAGGGGGTGCCAATTAGGAGAAAAGAGGAGAAAAGAAATTCAAAAAGAAGCAAAGAGGAGAAATGAATAGAGGAAGAGCAGAGGAGGAGAGAACGCCAAGACTAGCGCCATCGAAGCGGAGGAGTTTGGCGGCGGCGTTGGCCAAGAGTGGGACTGACGGAGGAGAAGCGGCTACTGGGCTTGAAAGAAAGAAAAAAGAAAAGGGAAGAAGAAGAAAGGAGAAAGAAAAAGAGAGAAAAAGAAAGAAAAATAAAATAAAAAAGGTAATAATAAAAAAATAAAAGCAGCAGCCCAATAGCTTTAGCAGCCCAAACCTAACAAGTCTGTCAAGAAAAAAGAAAAAGAGAAGAGAAAAAATCTGTAGCAGGCCGAAGCAGGAGGCCCAATCTGAACCCAAGTCCCAGTCAAGTCCAACGCCCAGCAGACCAGTGCCAGCGGGCCAGCAGATCCGACCCAGTCTCTGGCGGCCCACTAAGGCCCAATTCGCAACAAAAAAAAGAGGAAAAGGGCCTGTCTTTCAAGCCCATAACTTTGGGCTTTTGGTAAATTTTTTTAATCTATTTTATTTTATTTAATGTATTTAAATGGTGTTTTATTTAATTTAAATTAGTATGTTTAAAAATAGTTTTTATAAATATTATTATGTCATTTTGATTGCATATTTTAAAAAAATAATAATAATATTTTAATGCATAAGGCAATGAACCGATTTAGCATCGAGTCATCGAATTCATCGCTATGTTGGGTGGATATCAATAACTCGTGTTAAATACGGGACGCCCTTTTTTAAAAAAAAAAAAACGAAAACATTCAAAAATTCTCATGTTTAAAAAAAACTGAAATAAATAGAAATAAGAATTTCTCGTGTTTTAATGGAATCACGATTAAATAATAAATTGAATCGTTTTGACACTAATTTGTCGATTTCATCGCCATGTTGGGGTGAATATCATCGATTCATGTTAAATACAGTACGTTTTTAAAAAAAATAAAAATAAAAAATTTGTATTTCAAAAATTTTCGTGTTTCCAAAAAATTTCGGTGTTTCAAAAAATTCCCGTGTTTTAAAAATTCCCAAGTTTTCAAAAATTATCGTATTTTCAAAAATTTTCATGTTTTGTAAATTTTCGTATTTTTTTGAATTCTCGTATTAAAAATTCTCGTGTTGCACAAACTTTCATTTTTTTTAAAAAAATCCTCGTATTATCAAAAAAAAGAGAAAATCTATTATTTCAAAAATTTTCGTATTTTTAAAAATTCTCGTGTTTTGTAAATTTTCATGTTTTTAAAATTCTCGTATTTCAAAAATTTCCGTGCTTTTAAAAAAAATCCTCGTGTTTCAAAAATTTCCGTGTTTTAAAATTTTCGCGTTCTCAAAAATTTCTCGTGTTTCAAAAAATTGTCGTGTCTCGCAAATTTTCGTGTTTTAAAATATTTCAGGTTTTAAAAAATTTTCGTGTTTTTAAAATTCTCGTATTTCAAAAGCTTCCGTGTTTAAAAAAAATTTCTCGTGCTTCACGAATTTCCGTGTTTTATTTCGTGTTCTCAAAAAATTATCGTGTTTCAAAAATTGTCATGTTTTGCAAATTTTCGTGTTGTAAAAATTTTCAGGTTTTTAAAAATTCTCGTGTTTCAAAAAATTCCGTGTTTTCAAAAAAAATATTGTGTTTCAAAATTCTCGTGTTTTCAAAACAAGAGATTCTCGTGTTTCAATCGAATCACGATTAAATATTAAATTGAACTCGTATTTTTGAAAATTAAGACAACGCGCATTTAACGAGATACCAATTTTGGGCGTCGCGAGGGTGCTAATACATTCCTCACGCGTAACCGACTCCCGAACCCCAATTTTCTCTGGATTTTGACGTGGACCTAAAATTGCCTCTTTTTTAGAAAAGTTTTTTTTTTTAAAAAAAATTCTTCTAAAAAGAGATTTTTGAAGGTGTCCGATCACACCTAGAAAAAAGATCGGTGGCGACTCCTTTTTCAAATTGAGATTCAGTTTTCAAATTTTCGACTAGCGCCCGTGCCCAAAATTTTTTAGGCCGCTACAGCCTTGTTATGTGTTTATTTTATTATTGTTATTGTTGTTATTATTCATTGTTATTATTATTGATTTTATTTTTCTTTAATTGTTAATATTAGTATTAAAGTGATGTATGTATTGTAATCATCGTAGTTACATATGCTATGAACTGTTTATTAATACACTCGTAATGTAATCATTCGATAGTTTAATATTTTATACGTATATTATTTTAAATATTACATTAATTTTCACCCAAATTCAAAAAGGAAGACTTTTAAAAACAAGCAATATTTCGTATTTTGGAATTCGAAAGGTCGTTCCCTAACTTACATGGTTTCGATTTCTTTTTGATAAATCCTAATATGCGAACCAATTTTCAAAAACACATTTTCAAAATTATCTCGGGAATTAAAAAACATCATTTTCCAACTTACGGAATACGATTTCTTTTCTAAAACCGAGACAATCAAAAATTTCAAAGTAAATAAAATTTTTTGGTGCTTATTCTCGTTTCGAGATTTAAGATTATATCCTAACTTACGGGGTATAATTATTATTCTCGATTGACGTGAAATGCGCCCTTTTTAAATTCTTCTAGGTAATTTTAACAAAAGGATCGTATTTTAAATCTCTTCAAAATTTTCAACTTTCGACATTAAGACATTAACTAATCAATTAGGTACCAATTTTGGGCGTGACGAGGGTACTAATCCTTCCTCGCACGTAACCGACTCCTGAATCTATTTTTCTCGAATTTCGTAGACCAAAATCATTGTTTTAGTAAAATCAAAACGTTTTATTAAAATGATTAAATTGCAAGGTGATCCGATCACACCTCAAAAAATGTTGGTGACGACTCCTGTGTTTTTTATTTTATTTTAAAAGTCGACCCCCTTTTGTTTCGAAAAATGTGGTTTCGACTCCATGAATAGGTCTAACTTCAATACTTGTATAACAAATAATAATAATAATAAGAGTAAACGAAGATAATTAAGTAAAATGTATTTTTAAATAGTTTTACAATTGCTGAATCAAACATGAAAATATTAAATTCAAGTGAGAGAAGCCAAGCATGTATGGGTTTTAGATACTGAAGATTTTGTTGGGGAAGAGAAGAAATTTGTTCATCTAAGAGTATGTATGGGTTTTTCTATTTTTAGTGTTATTTAGTTGGTTAAATTAATTTTATTATACACAGGCATGCTGGGTAAAACTCCCTCTCTACTTGGTCTATTGTAAGGATCAAGTCATGGAATAAAATTCATCTAAAGTGTTTCTTTGCCTTAGATCCTTGCTTCAAACTCTGCTCATTGTGCTTTGAACGTACCAAATGCTGGCTCTCGCACACTATTACTAGCAACAGTCCAAAAGAAATTTTCCATCAACATGCTCCAATGGAGCAGGATGAACAAAAGTTTCAGAGGCCATCATTAGTTGTTGCAGCAAAATAAAATGATTAAGAGACTCACTTTTTTCTCAAACCTGGCTTGGATACCAATAAGATTAAAAGACAAGGAAGTAAAGCAAGAGCAATGAGCCCCGGCAAAATACTTTCTCATGCAAAAACCAAGTACAATTGACCCTTTATATAAAGAAAATAAATGACTTAGCATAATTTTAACAGACTTGACCCTCATTTTGGTTTTGGCGTCTGTTGGAGCCTCTAGTATTGGATGAAATGGATGTTGAAAATGTAACAATAGTGTCTTCCGGTGATACAATGTATGTTGAAATCGGCATTGTTAGTTCAAAACTCCGGTAAGGAAAATCTCGAACACACGATCAAAACTCGAACAGAAAAAGAAGAAATAGGACAGGCTTCAAGGCGTGTATCAAGCCACTATCTTTAAGGTTATATTCGCCCCCACCTACCTTCCATGTGCAAATGAGTTCCAAGCAAATTAACCTCGAGAATACAATGTGTTGAATCGCTGGCACCCCTATGGCGCAACGAAAAATAATGATCCGGCGATCCTAACCAGGGATCCATGTGTGAGGAACGAATCGGGGTGAAAGAGGTTGCGAAATTACCTAATGTTTATTCAGAGTAGACAGCAACACCTCAACAACGAGTAGTCTGATCTGCTGTCGAACCAAACTGCAATCTATCGTGATCCCGGCCTCTACGTAATCCACCCAGTTGACTACGAACGGAAGGAATCTCCAAAACAATTTTGAGAGTTATTTTTCTTTGACGACTGCTAGACCCAAACAAAGAAAAACGGGATTATATATATATCCTTTTGTTTTAGGGTTTTTAAGAATTAAATAAATATAATAATATTTTAAACCAAAAATTATAATTACATTAATTATAATATAAGTTCGGTAAACCATATATTTATTTGAATTCTTATGCTAACCAAATTCATGTCCTCACTATACGTACAACAACCTTGTACATAATGTGTTGGAAATTTGATTATCGAATTAAATTAATTCTATAATTAATTTAATTCAAGCGACCCCAAAAACAATACCAACTATGGTTTATTCCGTTCATTTCAACTATAGGGTGTGACCCTGTAGGTTCTTTTAACGTTAGTAGTAACACTAGAACGATTCTAATGCTACGAACAATGAGTGGCATCTAGCAATGCATCATTGCTACCTAAGTCACAAGAGATCATGATTCGACATAACCTTTTTATGATTAACCTTTTATACAATAATCCTTAAGTCATTTATCTCTGGATTGGACACAAGTCATGGAATAGTCACACTTGCATTGTCCATTCCATGTTCCTTGATATCTTAAGCAGACTACGATATACAAATAAGTATGACATCTAATATCAACTTATTTGAGCATGGCCATGCATTTCTAGTCTCACTTAATCAAGTGGCCTAAGATATTACTCCCATTATGTAGGAGGGACTTATCCTATATCGACCAACCATATCCCTCTACATAGATTGTGGTATATCCAACATCAGTCTTTATAGAACAACCAGTTACGGTGCACGTTTGACTGTATCAAAATATACAACTCACGATGTTGGGATTATGATGATCTCAAGTCTGAGGATCATATAAATATTAATCATTATGAGTAATGTTGTGACAACTACATAATAATCCAAGAAACATACTCATAACGGGTCAGTCCAATATGTTGTTCTCTAACACACATATTCATGTAATGATTCTAACATTCCATATCAATGACAACTCTTTATCATCAATCAACTACACGTTAGTCTTAATGCATTATCGTTGTCCTATCCAACAATAATACTTGACTAAGGAACTTTTAAGAATAATCATATTATTCTCAGGACATTATTATAAAACAGTTTATTTATATACACAGAAAAGAAACTAAAATAATAATGGTAACGCCTTATATTAATAAACATGATAAATCAAGTATGTTATTACAACCATCTCATGATTGATCTTTGGGCATACTCTAACACAATGAAGCCAATGACTATTTGCGTTTTGCACTGACGAGAATAGTCCACTTGCACTAAACAATGTATAACAAAAAATTCAATTTCTACAAAGGATTTCTGCAGTAATACTTTATAGAATAATCTAATAATATTAGAAAATGAAGGAAGGAAAGAAAGAGTATTAGAATTTGTTGATATATTTCCAAATGAAATCCCATTCCTATTTATAGGAATTTTCATGTCTCTTCATAGAGACATCTTTCAATAGGTGTCTTTATGAATAAATAAATAATAATAATTATTCATTTAATTTTGTAACTATTCAAATAATATTTTTGAATAGTTATAATTCTTTTAAAAATCAAATGATATAACTTTTGACCAATTACCAAAAGATTTATCTTTTGATTAATTACACCCATTCATTTATTGTTATTGGGATACTATAAATATTTGAAAATGTTCCAACAATCTCCCCCCATTTTCAAAATATTTAGATTTTGATATTCTTGGAAATCAATTTGCATAGATAAAGGTGTCTTACGATTGAACATTCACTTAGTGAAAACATGTTAAAGTTAATCGAAATTGCATGGTAGACTAAGCTTTGAACCAACTATTTCATTTGATTAACTGAACATATCTCACACAATGATTTCAACATCGGTCAATGCATAGTATCTAGGGACACTATTATGGCCATGTGTCTATGTCCTCTTTTCATGAGTGTTGTCAAAGCCAAGCCCTTGAGCTCCTAGAAGCGGCCACACTTTCACTCACATAGGTGGATCCCATCAAAAGTGTTCCCGTAATTATAACACTCTAACATATTTATGTTATGGGTCCATTAAGAGTACATTACTCATCCTTCCCTTATCATTACGGGTACCTAGCACTTTAATCTTAGGATGGATTTATTTATAATGCTAACAGTCACATCCTAATGATGTACTTTGTCTCATTGAACTCAAGACTGAAGAATAGTGAATTGCATGTTTATGTTTAGATATATGTATTTATCTGAAATACAAGAAAATGATGGTTATTGGTATGGGTATGAAATGAACAAATGGTGAAAACTATAACGCTTAGTTGAATAACTCAAATTGGTACTTGAATGTATTAAAATATTGGTGAAGGTAAGAGATCAAATAAGTGAGGAATAAGGCTTGAGAAAAAAAATTAAAATAACCTGATTTTATCCACACGGGTAGACACACGGGCGTGTGACCCCTATATGTGATAAAATATATGAATGAACTATGTGGTTATGATGGAATTACATTGATGATGAAAGTTAAGATATAAATATATATATATATATGTATTTATGAGAGTAAGTTAGAGGCTTTACGACCTCACCATCACCCCCTTATCAGTATTGTTTTACGAGAATCATGTTGAATAAACTCATAACTGTGAACTAAAGAGTTCAGTGGTCAAATAAGTAGTAAGGCAAATAGAGTTGAGCCTAGTGTAATAAATGAACTCAGTTTTTAAAGAAATATCAGATTGTTGGTGAAAGTATTTCATGAAGTTGGAAGTAATTTCTTCTGGTAAGATTTTCGAGGATGAAAATCCCTAAAGGGGGGAGAGTTGTAACAGCCCAATTTTGGGGCTAGATGGAACAGTAGTTTCGGGACCACAAATCTGACAATGAAAAATTTATTTTAAAATTATGACATGGGTTGCATTATGATAGGAAGGTTGCATGAAAATACTGATATGGTAAAATAAGGAAATAAAGTGATAAAAAGGGTAATTGAGTTATGTCAACATTTGAAGTATATTATGACATATTAATCCAAGAAAGGATTTAATTGCGAAAGTGAGAAAAGTTTTGTTACCCAAGAGTAAATACTCAAAAATTGAGGGGTTAAAGTGTAAATATGAAAAAGTTGAAGGACCAATAGTGTAAATATTTTAAGGGTGGAATAATCTAGAAACTAAGAAAAATGGATGGATTAGTACCAAATTGAAAAAGGTGAAGAAGTTTGAGGGACTAAATCACAATTTTACCAAATTAAGTGATGACTCAAGGATGGAATTTTAAAAGATCATAAAGGGCAAAATGTTCAATTAGAAGAGATAGAAATCTAGAAGATAATGATGATGCTGGAGATATTTTAGATTAATAAATAAATAAATATTAGTTTATTAATATTTTAATTTGATTTTTTTAATGATATTATTTTATTATTATTAATTTATTTAGTATATATATATGTGGAAAGAAGGATGAAAAGCATCCATCCCCACCATTTTTGCATGCATTAACGTGAGAAGAAGAGGGGAAGAAAGAAAGCTTTGCTTTCTTTACAATTTGGTTCTTTCACCAAAAATCCACCATTTTCACTTAGAAATCAAAAGAATTTCCATATCCATCAAGAGAGAAAGATAACAAGGAGACTATGGGGAGCTAGAATATCAAGTTAGATTCAAGAAATAGAAGCTGGAGGAGGAGAAAATCAAGTTAAAGATTGAAATCAATGGCATAAGGTAAGAACATCAAGATTTTTATATACTTTTGAGTTTGATATTATTGAAAAGTAGGAAATTAATGTTAAGGTAAAGTTTCATTATATAAGGCTCTATATTCTTGTTATGTTAGTAAAGGAAATAAGAGAAAGTGATGGAAAATATTGAAGAGAAAGGAAAGGAAAGTGTTATAAATTTAGTTATCAACATTTTACACTAAAATAGTTTTGAAACAGCAGCAGTAGTCTTACTTTAAAAATCTACCAAAAATCGTATAAATTGAATTAGAGAATGAAAAAATATGAAATTAAATATTATTGAGTCTAGTTTCTCATAGAAGAAACGGTGTAAGTAATGGAATTGTAAATTATGAGATATAATAGGTTTTGTGAGATAAGGTCAGAATGATTTCGGGTTCCCTATTCTGACTTTGAAAAATCATCAAAAGTTGAAGAAAAATAATTATGAGTTATAATTTATATTCTTAAAATCCATAATGAGTCTATTTTCAAATGAAATAAACAGAAACATCATCCTAATTCTGTACAATTATATAATTCATTTTTAGTGAAGAAGGGTCAGAACTGTCAGATAGCAGAACAGGGATGAATTTAAAGAATAAAATGTACTTATTGGATACATAAAAATTCTGAAAATTTTATGGTAAGAATATATGTGAGTCTAGTTTCAGATAAAATTAACAGATCTTAATTTTGAGTTCTGTAGCTCAAGATATAAATAATTTAGTGACTACGACTCAAGTGGACAGCTTTGAATGAATATACAAGTAAATGGTGAAATTATAGATAATGTTACCTATAAGCATGCTATATACATTAAGGATGTGGAATGGAGAGGAGGAGGAGGAAAATATATGATTATTCAACTAGCGTGAGTTTTCATTAAAAATGACCAATTTACATGTTTTAGGTTCAGGGACAAAATTGAACAAATGTGAAACTTTAAGCGTAAATTTGTAAAAAAAGTCAAAAGTGACCAAATTGCATGAAATGAATTGTTTTTATTATTTAAATTACTAAATTGAATGAAATATTAATTTAGATCAAGATTGGGTGGAAATTCGAGAAAAATAGAAATTTTTCAAAATGTCCCCGAATTTTGGTATTTCGCAATTTAGCCTAGTAAGTTCGTATGAACAATATTTTGTATAATTTTAATTGAATTGAATGCTATTTGGTAATGAATATTATATATATGTGTGTGTGTGTGTGTGTGTATTTGGAATTGAATTATTATTGGTAATATGTATAATTATTAGATGTTTTGAAATGATTATCGGAAGCTCGATTGGGTTGGAAGCTTGTTGGAGATATATCACATTATCCATTGATTCTATCGGTAATTTTGGATGATTTGATTATGGTTATAATGACTTGTATAAGTTAAGTTGGTTAATTTTAGCTCATAAATGTTTTGATTTTGATTGGTTATAAATATGAATGCTTGATGAAATGAAATGTCTGAAAATTAATTTGTAAACTCCGATAATGCTCTATAACCCCATTCTGAGGAAGGATATTGAGTCGAGTTTCCATCATGGGTGACTCTAATTAATAGGCTTGATTCTCATCCCTTTTGAGGTCCTTTTTACTGCATCTCTAGCAAGACTTTTTGTTAAAGGATCTGCCAAATTTTTACTTGACCTCACATAATTAATAGTGATCACTCCATCAGAGATTAATTGTCAGACATAACTATGTCTAAATCCAATGTGTCTAGACTTTCCATTATATACTTGGCTATATGCCTTTTCTAGAGTAGCCTCACTATCACAACGAATAGAAATAGGTGAAATTGGCTTAGGCCATAAAGGTACATCATAAAGCAAATTTCTTAACCATTCTGCTTCTTTAGATGCAGCGGCTAATGCAATAAATTATGTTGCCATGGTGGAATCAGTAATACATGTTTGTTTCTTGGAACCCCAAGAAATGACTCCTCCACCAAGAATGAAGATCCATCGACTAGTAGATGCATGATCTTCCAAACTTGTAATCCAACTAGCATCCGAATACCCTTCTAAAACTGGAGGATATCCATTATAACATAATCCATAGTTAATAGTTTTCTTTAAGTACCTAAGTACTCTATTCAAAGCTTGCCAAAGCAAACTACTTGGATTACTTGTGTACCTACTCAATTTTCCAACAGTATATGCAATATCTGGTCTTGTACAAGTCATTATATACATAAGACAACCAATTAGACTTGCATATTTCAAGTGATCAATTTTCCTACCAGCATTAGATACTAATTTTAATAGAGGATCCATGGGTGTAGATGCTGGTATATAATTGAAAAGATCAAACTTTTTAAGCACATTTTCAATGTAATGTGATTGTGATAAAGCTATAGTGCTTTCATCTCGGGTTATTTTAATCCCAAGAATAACATCTGCTACACCCATATCCTTCATAGCAAAGTTGTTTAACAAGAATTTCTTTGTGTTTTCTATTTGTCCCAAATCCGTGCCAAAAATGAGCATGTCATCTACATATAAGCATATTATGACACCTTTTCCATTTTCAAATTTGCTATATACGCACTTATCGGATTCATTTATTTTATAGCCATTAGCTAAAACAACCTTGTCAAACTTTTGGTGCCATTGTTTTGGTGCTTGTTTAAGCCCATATAAACATTTAACAAGCTTACATACCTTATGCTCTTGTCCTGAAACAACAAATCCTTCTGGTTGCTCCATGTACACTTCCTCTTCCAATTCACCATTTAAAAATGCAGTTTTAACATCCATTTGGTGAACAACCAAATTATATATAGAGGTAAGTGATATTAAGAGTCTAATTGTAGCAATTCCTGCTACTGGAGCATAGGTATCAAAGTAATCAATACATTGTCTCTGTGTAAAACGTTTTGCTACCAACCTTGCTTTAAATTTATCAATGGTTCCATCGACCTTCATTTTCTTTTTGAAGATCCATTTACAACCTATTGGTTTGGAACCTGGTGGAAGATCAACTAAGATCCAAGTTTGATTTCCCATTATTGAATCCATCTCATCATTTATTGTTTCTTTCCAAAAAGCAGAGTTTTGAGATTTCACTGCCTCTTCAAATGTAATAGGATTAGATTTAGTATTATAACAATAAGGTACCTTATTGCATATACTTTCACATTTTCCTTCTACAAGAAACATAATGAAATCTGGTCCAAAATCTTTGACCTTTTTAATCCTCTTACTTCTTCTTAATTCTTGACAAGATTCATCATTATTATCAATTTGTTTCAATGGAATCTCATTCTCATTTGAAGAATGAATCAATTGTTGTGGTTGTAATTGCCTTGATATAGAATTAAATCTATTTTCATCAAAAATAGCATTTCTTGATTCAATAACAGTATTAATTGAAATTGAACCATTTGGTTCAATTACCATGAACCTATATGCCTTGCTATTATGTGCATGACCTATAAATATACATTCAATTCCTCTTTCACCTAACTTTTTACGTTTAGGTGTTGGAACTTTTACAATAGCTCTACAACCTCAAACCTTCAAATAATTAAGGTTTGGTTTCCTTTTCTTCCATTGTTCATAAGGGGTTATTTTAGTTTCCTTATTAGGAACTCTATTCAATATATGACAAGTTTCTAGAACAGCTTCTCCCTAAAAACCTTGTCCAAGACCTGAATATGATAACATTGAATTTACCATTTCAGTCAAGACTATTTTTTCTTTCAGCTACACCATTTTGTTGTGGTGTGTAAGGGGCTAAAACTTGATGGACAATTCCAGTGAGTTCAAAATAACTTGGATTATAGTATTCTCCACCTCTATCCGATCTTAAGCACTTGATAAATGATTCACACTGAAGTTCAACTTCAGATTTATAAACTTCAAATTTATCAAGCGCTTCATCTTTTGAATGCAATAAATATACATAACAATATCTAGAACAATCATCAATAAAAGTAACAAAATATTTCTTTCCACCTAATGTAGGAGTATTATGCAAGTCACATAAATCACTATGTATCAAATCAAGCAATTTTGTTTTCCTTTTAACCTTAGGGAAAGGGTTTCTTGTAATTTTAGTCAACATACATGTATTGCATTTTCAATATTATTATTAACAACAGAATTAAATCTAATTTATACATGTCATTCAATTTTCTATAATTCAAATGACCTAATCTATAATGCCACAAACAAAAAGATTCAACCATATACGCAGAAATAGTATTTTTATTCTTATTAATAATATTGAGTTTGAACATGCTTTCATACATACACCCTTTCCCCACAAAAATTCCTCCCTCAGACAAAATAAACTTATCGCCTCAAAAACAAGTTTGAAACCAAACTTATTCAATGACTTCAGACACTAAATTCTTCCTAACTTCTGGTACATAATATACATCATTTAAGGTTAAAACCTTTCCAGAAGTGAATTGTAGTTCAACAGACCCTTTGCCTTTAATTGCTGCGGTGGAAGAATTTCCCATGTACAAGACATTGTCATTTTCATATTGTGTGAACTTTGTGAACATGCTTTTGTCTTTGCACACATGTTTGGTTGCTCCGGTATCAATCCACCATGTATTATCATCTTATGCCATATTAATTTTAGATATCATTGTAACAAACTTTTCATTATTATCAGCCTTAGAAGATGATTTCTTCTTTAAAAATCGACATTCATTCTTGAAATGTCCCGGCTTTCCACAATGATAGCATGAGCCTTTTTGTTTCTTTTTGAACTTAGGTGCTCTATCAGTCTGTTTGAACTTTTTCTTGAGTGGTTTAGTAGTCTGTACTTCCTCCGTAACATGTACTTTGGCATTTTTAGAATTTAGGTTCTGATCTTGTTTTCTATACTCTTCTTCAATACGAAGATGATTTGCCAAAGCCTCAAGAGATATTTCCTTTTTCTTATGTTTTAGACTTCTTTTAAAGTCTTTCCAAGATGGAGGAAGTTTGTCTATTATGGAGGATACCACAATCATTTCATCCATTTTCATATCATATTGCTTAAATTGATTCAAAGATCTTTTAATATCACGAAATTGTTCCATAATGTAAGCGACCATCAACCATTTGATAATTATTGAAACGACTGACAAGAAATTTCTTACTTGTAACATCTTCGGTCATGTATCTTGCCTCCAATTTGTCCCATAATTCTTTAGCAGTGACCTCGTTTTGGTAGGTGTCGAACAAACCATCAGATAAACCATTCAATATATGGCCCATGCACATGTAGTCAGCATTGTCCCATTTTTGTCTTTCTCGGGTTGCAGCAACAGATTCATTTTCATTCTCTTCAGGTCTTGGAGTATCCAAAACATAAGCAATCTTCAAAGTAGATAATAAGAAGTGCATCTTTTTCTGCCATCGTCGAAAATTGCCACCATCAAACCGATCAAGTTTAACAAAGTTGGAAGCTAACTCCCTTAGTGTTCCACTTTCATGTGTTGTGGTAGTCATCATGAAATATAACCTTAAAATTGTTAGTTCAAAACTCCGGTAAGGAAAATCTCGAACACACGATCGAAACTCGAACAGAAAAAAAGGAAATAGGACAGGCTCCAAGGCGTGTATCAAGTAACTATCTTTAAGGTTATATTCGCCCCCACCTACCTTCCGTGTGCAAATGAGTTCCAAGCAAGTTAACCTCGAGGATACAATGAAGCCAATGACTATTTGTGTTTTGCACTGACGAGAATAGTCCACTATACACTAAGCAATGTATAACAAAAAAATTTAATTTCTACAAAGGATTTCTGCAGTAATACTTTATAGAATAATTAAATAATATTAGAAAATGAAGGAAGGAAAGAAATAGTATTAGAATTTGTTGATATCTTTCCAAATGAAATATCATTCCTATTTATAGGAATTTTCATGTCTCTACATAGAGACGTCTTTCAATAAGTTTCTTTCTAAATAAATAAATAATAATAATTATTCATTTAATTTTGTAACTATTCAAATAATATTTTTTGAATAGTTATAATTCTTTTTTAAAAAATCAAATGATATAACTTTTGACCAATGACCAAAAGATTTATCTTTTAATTAATTACACCTATTCATTTATAGTTATTGGGATACTATAAATATTTAAAAATGTTCCAACAGGCATCTCCAGTGGTAAAACAGGTAGTGGAGCTTTGGAAGAAAGGATGTCGACAGCCTGCGTTATGGATGGGCGGTCAAAATAGTTTGGGTGAGCACAGGCCAGCCCGACTAAGATCAGCCGTTCCATTTGTTTCATGCCGTAATTGCCAGACAATCTTGGGTCTGCAGCATCAAAAAGACTCTCTGTCCCATATAGCTCCCAAACCCATTCCACCAGTTTTGTTTTGTATCTCTGGCCGTTCCTTTCGATTACAGCAATCGCCTTCTTTCCCGTGGCTATTTCCAAGGCAACAATACCAAAACTGTATATGTCGGATTCTTTAATGGCTTTGTATGTGTCACGACACTCGGGTGCTATATAACCTTCCGTCCCGAGCATAACCTGTGTTGTTTGAGACCCTTGTCCATGGTCAACAAGCCTAGCCAACCCAAAGTCACCAAGCTTGGCATTGAAACTCAAATCCAACAGAACATTACTTGACTTGATGTCTCGATGCAACACGCATTGATTACATTCTTCCTGCAGATAGAACAACGCTGAAGCCAATCCCATAGCAATTTTATACCTTTTATCCCAGATCAATATGCATGGCTCTCTATGTAGATGGTAATCGAGATTCTTATTTGGAAGGAACTCATACACAATGAGGAACAGATTATTGTCATGGCACCAACCGATGAGTTGGACCAAATTCCTGTGCCTCAATCTGGTAATAGTGGTAATTTCTGATTCATACTCTTTAAACCCTTGCTGGGAATTTGGAGTTACCCTTTTGACAGCAATATTGCAGCTTATGTCCCTCAAGAAGCCTAAATAAACCTTTCCAAAACCTCCCTCCCCAGCAGACCTTCATCGGCAAAATTACTGGTTGGAAGTCTTAGCTCCTTGTAGGAAAACTTCCTAGGTGCTGTCACCATTTCTCTGTTTACGTTGACAGACATGGTCCCATCTTCTTTCCTGCTGTAGTTTCTCCTCCTGCAGTAAAACCAAACCAGACCCAGAACCAGGAGTGAAGCAGAAATGGCACCAATGATGGCTAAAACTACCCATAGCCATGTCCTACTCTTCCTCTTGGGGTTGGCTGGAGGGCTTGTTGCTGGAGGATTGATAGTTGTATTCGTGGGCGTGACAACTTGTAAGGTAGAGCTGAAATTCCAGGAATAAATAGTGTGAAGCTCATAACAACTTCCAGTGGTTCCTGAGAAGCCAAATGTGACCCATTCTGGTAAATATATGCTAAGATCCAGAGTTGCAGAAAGCCTAGATGAATTTTGACGAGTAAAATCATCAGCATCAAGTAAAAGAACACTCAGGTTGTTTGTACTAGAGTTGTAAGTGATGAAAGCATTAACTAGTCCCCCATTTGCAATCTCATTCCACCACCATTTAACAGCAGTAAGAGAAGTCTCGGTAGAGTTGAGACCAATGCCCACGTGAGCTGACAACCCGAAAGGATCCCAAGAATTGCCAAACGTATCAAACTCCACTGCAACAAATGTGGAGTTGACGATGCTGTCACTTTGAAGTCCCAAGTGACCACCTCCGGAATTTGGTGGGATTTTTGAGCCATTGGGAGCAATGAAAAACGCAAACCCATCACCTGGGTTATTATGCAAGGAATCAATGGAGAAAGAAAATTGAGTGGTGAAATCTGCAAGTACGGGATTCCCAGATGATTTGTCCCAAAGGTGCATTGGCTTGTAATAAGTGGCTCGACCAATACCACCCCGTAGATTCTGTTTCATTTGGTTAATGGTGAGTTGGACTGCGTTGTTGGATGCGTATGCATCAGCTTTATACACTATGTCAGGCATATCTGGGGTGAAACCAGTGAAATTGAAATTGATGTTATGATCATCCATTGACAATGCAGCAACACGTAACCCCATAACAAGGATGGATAGTATGGAACGAAATGCAGGGTTCTGAGATTTGAGATACAAATTCTCAGCATCCTCAGCTTTCATCATTTTCAAAGTGAGGATTGAGAATAGTTGCTGCAATTGCAAGGTAATTGATTTTCAGTTCTTCCTACAATAAATAATATCTACTTCGTCAAAAAAAAAAAGACATTTTTTTTAATAATTTTGAACTAAACTTAAATAGTAATTCGAACACACAAAAGAGAATTCTGGACATTAATTAAACATAAAATATACAAGTTATAAAGTACAAAATTATTAAAAATTCAGTAATGCTTCTCTTTTGCCTTTTAATGCTCAATTTTTTTTTTTATTTTCCAACTCTTGGAATTCTTTTCCATCAAATTAAATTTTCCATTCTCATTGTTGGAATTAAAAAAGCTTCCAAATTCAAAATCAATTTAGACACCCAATTATGTCGATGAAAAAGATTGTATGAAATACGGATATTATTTATTTTCAATAGTTTAATGCCACATCATTAAAATGTTAATGTGACATTAAACTATTGAAAAAGGATGCAAATATTATAATATCATTGCTTCATACCATTCTTTCTCAAAAAAACATTAAAAATAAAAATTAAAGACCAGATATTGAATATATGAACTTATATTAAATTAAGTACTGAATTTTTAATATTAAATTGTATGATTGTTGAATTTATATTAAAAAATTATTTGATAATTAGTAAATATAAGTACTTGAATATTTGAACTTTTTAAAATGTAATTTATTTCATTTTTTAATAAAATAAAATCAACATAAAATTTTCTAATAATTAAGTAGTTACCTAGCTATTTATCTTATTCAACATTTTTTTAAAATTTATATTTAATTATTAAACACATTTAAAATATTATACGCTAAAATTTTTAATTTTCAATGATTTATCAAACATTGTAAAGTAAAATGAAGAAAATTTGAGATTTTAATTTTAATTTTAGATTTAGTTTGTATATTAATGAAAATGGAAAAGGAAAAGAAAATATAATTAAAAACTTTTATCTTTTTTATTTTTAATTAATTAAAATATTTTTAATAAGTTTTTATTTTTAAACAATTTATATATGTTAAATTTTATATATATCAACAAAAAATTTATCTAATTTTAGATAATTTAATAAAACCAAAATCTCAAAACTCAAATGAAGCACAAAAGGGAAAATGGGCTAAAATGATTTTTTTATATAGTTTGAGGACTAAAATATTATGCATTTTTGAGACATTAATTAATTTCCAATTGTTTGGTCAAGACGTGATTGGCGCCTTGTATGGGCTCTGCCACATTTACTGCTCCTACTAAAATTACATAAATTATAAGTCAAGGGTCATCAACTTGTGAGTTGGGATTAGACTTGTTTACGACTCCTTGAAAGTTTAATTGAAATTTTGGAAGAATCCGTAAAAATATTATATTTGAAAAATAGGTTTCCTAAAAAGGTTAGGCGCGTTTAAAATGTGTTGGGTTCAAGTTTGAACATTTAAGGTTAAGTTCGTCCAGCCCATTTTTTTAAAGTTGGTGATGTTTTATATTATGTTATTTTTATATATTATATAATTTATAACACATAAAAATTAAATCTATAGTAGTATATAATGCTACTTTAATGTAAACATTGAAAAAGTTAAGATGACTATATATAATTTTTTTAATAAATAAAATTATATAAAATTATTAAACATTAAATTAAAATATACTTTAATTTTTTTTAATATAATATAGGCAGAACTAAAATGAACTTGGGTTATCCATTTACAAATATAAGCAATTTAGACAAAATTTTAGGTCTATATTTCTAGTCAAGTCAGACTTGAGCAAATATAAAATATGTTAATATCATACTTAGGCCCCGACCATGAACATCATTAGTTGGGATAAGGGTATGACATGTCAAAAAATAATAAAAAAATTCGAACTAAAACTCACGGTAGCACATGATGATACTGAAGATACACACATGTCAATTACGCATCACTAATCTCAAGTTTGGGTATTCAAAAAACTAAAACCTTTATTTTTTATTTTTTTTTGAACAATAACAAAGCCTTATTGGCTATATGTCACTATTGTTTTACATTATTTTAATTTAATAATGTTAAAAAAGGGTAAACTATTGTTATATTCCACTCATGCCAAGACACATAGCAAACCAGAAAGATACTTGAACAATAAGCCTATCATCAAAGAAACTAAAACGCACCCTTGAGCTCTCCTTTTCAAGATGGCCTTCGGAAAAAGTACATATTACTCACCATTTGGATTCCTAACACAATTGCTTTATATCATCAGATTCAATTTCTAAAAGCATAAAAAAAACTTTAGGAAAAGTGTTAGCCGTCTTAAAGTCTATTTTAATTTTTTCTAATATAGTACGAATAGAATAACATTTATTGATTGATCAAAGATTATCTCTATATTTTAGAATCTCAACACAACATGAGTTTACTAACTCAAAGAAATATTTGAAATCTAAATACAAGAACCTATGCAGAATCTTTGCACATTATCAAACCAAGAAAAAGGTCATTGGCGCCATGGCACATGGCCAATCTGTGCTCCACCACAAGTAGCTTTCCTGCTCCATCAAGACTTAGAGTATTACAAGTCAATGGAATTAGGGAACCAGAGTTTAAGTTAGTATTTAATAAGGTGCATTTAAGTTGATTAAATCTTAACTTGATTGGTATAGATATTGTTGTTAATGTAGGAGTATGTGAGTTTAAGTGCACTAAAGCGCATCATCCCCTATTAATTAATTGGGAGAGATTATGAATAATTCTAGGTATTATATCAAAAAATAAATATAATCGAATATTATTAAAAAATACAGTGCACTTAAATTTGTTGAATCTAAAATTATAAAAATTATTTGAATTTATAGTATTAGATTAGTGCATACGGTAATAAATTTATAAAAATAATATAAATATTAAATAAAGCTGTGATTAAAATGAAAAAATAAAATATTAAAAACCGCAATATTTTAAGTCTAAATCTTATCATATGCATATATTTTTATAAATTTTATATAAAAAGGTAAAAACACCACAATTATATTTTTTATATTGTAAAAATAATGAGTTTTTGGTAATTTTAAAATTGAGTTGTGATCTACTGGTTGAGTCTTAGCTCGATTGGCATGGACATTGTTGCCAATGCAAGAGGGTGTGGGTTCGAGTGCGCTGAAACATATTATTCTCCTATTTATGGGTATGTGTAGTTCTAGGTATTATGTTAAAAAGATCAGATATCATTAAAATTTATAATGAAATTGTTTAAGTAATGATCTGGTTGATAAGTAACACTAACTCAATCAAATATTTAGAACATGTTGACACCATTTTTTTGGTGAAAACGGGGTCGACTTGGGTTTTGAAAAATGAAATCAAAAACGGGAGTCGCCACCAATCTTTTTTTGATGAGGTGTGATTGGGTCACCTCGTAAAAGTGGTTGTTTTTAATAAACAATTTAATTTTATTAAAACAACAAGTTTGGTCCACGAAGTTCAAAAAAAGGGGTTCGGGAGTCGGTTACGTACGAGGAAAGATTAGCACCCTCGTAACGCCCAAAATTGGTACCTAGTTGATTAGTTAATGTATTTATGTCGAAAATTGAAAATTTTGAAGAATTTTAAAATACGATCCTTATTTGAAAGAAAATTTATAAAAATCGAACTGCTCATTAAGACTTTTTCATTTCAGAAGGAGAAAATGTCATACCCAATGCGTTAGGGTACGATATCTTACTTCTTCAGAAATGAGCAAGTCTAAACTCGCATAGAAAAGTTTAAAGAGTGTTTGATTGTTTAAGTCATATGAAAAAATTGCAACCCAATACGTTAGGGTACAATTTCTTCAAATGTTAAACATTGAATATTGCATTTACTTTGAAAAATCCTCGTCTCGAGAAATCAACGTATCATGTTCAATGCATTAGGACACGACGTATTGAATTCTCGGTAATGAGTTTTTATTTATGTCTTTTTTTATAAAAAAGAGTAACATCCATTATTTAGATTCAACGAAGAAAATCGAAACCCAATACGTTAGGGTTCGATTCTCTTGAAGATCCCAAATACCGAATATTACTTATATTTTTAAAATTTCTTTTTTTGAAATCTAAATAAAAATGAGCGTAATGAAATAACAATGATAATGATGTAAGTAAAACAATACAAGCACAACTAAAATGAGCAACAATAACAAATAAATAAAATTCATAAAAAACAAATCAAGTATATATGAAATGATAAATAAATATACAAGAAAAACTAAAGCATTTCCCAAAAATAATAACGAACATATAAATAAACAAATAAATATCAAATAGAAACGACAATAACAATACGAATAATAAGAAACAAAGTATTCATGTATGTATATCAATATATTTAAGTTTATTAAATATAAGAGTATACGTAAGTATGTATATACATGTATATATATATATTATAAAAAAACATATAAGTATGTATATATATTCGTAGGAAAATGTATATAGATATATATATATATATATATGTGTATATATATACATATGTATCTAAATTAGAAAATATATGTAAGTGTATATGTATAAATATGTATATATAAAGTTATGGAATACATAAAAGATAAAGATAAGTATATATGTATATTTATAAAATAAAAGAACGCATGTAATTGTATATATATTATGTGCATGTAAATTTAAATATGTATATGTATATAGAAATATATAAGAATTATGAAATATATGTAAGTATATATACATGCATATAAAAATAAAAGTCTGCCCATATATGTATATATTATAAAATATATGTATATATATATAACAAAATTTAAAATTAACAAGACATAAGTGAGTAAATAATGACAATAATATTAATGATATAATAATAGTAAAGATAATAATAATAATAACAGCAATAATGATACTAAAAATAATTAATTAAATAATAAAAAAATGCTGAAAACAGACAAAATCAAAATAAAGATAAAAATACTGGGCGAATTTGAAAACAAAAAAAAGACTAAAAGGACTAAGTTGGCTGGAGGGCTTGTTGCTGGAGGATTGATAGTTGTATTCGTGGGCATGACAACTTGTAAGGTAGAGCTGAAATTCCAGGAATAAATAGTGTGAAGCTCATAACAACTTCCAGTGGTTCCTGAGAAGCCAAATGTGACCCATTCTGGTAAATATATGCTAAGATCCAGAGTTGCAGAAAGCCTAGATAAATTTTGACGAGTAAAACCATCAGCATCAAGTAAAAGAACACTCAGGTTGTTTGTACTAGAGTTGTAAGTGATGAAAGCATTAACTAGTCCCCCATTTGCAATCTCATTCCACCACCATTTGACAGCGGTAAGAGAAGTCTCGATGGAGTTGAGACCAATGCCGACGTGAGCTGACAACCCGAAAGGATCCCAAGGATTGTCAAACGTATCAAACTCCACTGCAACAAATGGAGAGTTGACGATGCCGTAACTTTGAAGTCCCAAGTGACCACCTCCGGAATTAGGTGGGATTTTTGAGCCATTGGGAGCAATGAAAAACGCAAACCCATCACCTCAGTTATTATGCAAGGAATCAATGGAGAAAGAAAATTGAGTGGTGAAATCTGCAAGTACGGGATTCCCAGATGATTGGTCCCAAAGGTGCATTGGCTTGTAATAAGTGGCTCGACCAATACCACCCCGTAGATTCTGTTTCAGTTGGTTAAGGGTGAGTTGGACTGCGTTGTTGGATGCGTATGCATCGGCTTCATACACTATGTCAGGCATATTTGGGGTGAAACCAGTGAAAATGAAATTGATGTTATGATCATCCATTGACGATGCAGCAACACGTAACCCCATAACAAGGATGGATAGTATGGAACGAAATGCAGGGTTCTGAGATTTGAGATACAAATTCTCAGCATCCTCAGCGTTCATCATTTTGAAAGTGAGGATTGAGAATAGTTGCTGCAATTGCAAGGTAATTGATTTTCAGTTCTTCCTACAATAAATAATAGCTACTTCGTCAAAAAAAAGACATTTTTTTTTTAAATAATTTTGAACTAAACTTAAATAGTAATTTGAACACACAAAAGAAAATTCTGGACATTAATTAAACATAAAATATACAAGTTATAAAGTACAAAATTTATTAAAAATTCAGTAATGCTTCTCTTTTGCCTTTTAATGCTCAAATTATTTTAATTTTAATTTTAATTTTAATTTTCCAACTCTTGGAATTCTTTTCCATCAAATTAAATTCTCCATCCCCATTGTTGGAATTTAGAAAATTTAAAATCGAATTTAGACACTCAATTGCCTCAATGAAAAAAGATTGTATGAAACATGAACATCATTAAAATGTTGATGTGATATTAAACTATTGAAAAAGGATGCAAATATTATAATATCATTGCTTCATACCATTCTTTCTGAAAAAGCATTAAAAATCAAATTTAAAGAACGGATATTGAATATATGAACTTACATTAAATTAAGTACTGAATTTTTAATATTAAATTTTATGATTGTTGAATTTACATTAAAAATTACTTGATAATTAGTAAATATAAGTAATGAATATCTGAACTTTTTAAAAGGGTAATTTATTTCATTTTTTAATAAAATAAAATCAACATAAAATTTTCTAATAAGTAATTACCTAGCTATTTATCTTATTCAACATTTTTTTGAAATTTTATATTTAATTATTAAACATATATGCTAAAATTTTTAATTTTCAATGATTTATTAAACACACCCTTAGATTGTAAAGTAAAATGAAGAAAATTTGAAATTTTAATTTTAATTTTAGATTTATTTTGTATATTAATGAAAATGGAAAAGGAAAAGAAAATATAATTAATAAATTTTATCTTTTCTATTTTTATTTTTAAAATAATTAAAATGTTTTTAATAATTTTTATTTTTAAATAATTTATATATGTTAAATTTTATATATATCAACAAAATTAATAGATATTAATTTTTCATCTAATTTTAGATAATTTAACAAAACCAAAATCTCAAAACTCAAATGAAGCACAAAAGGAAAAGGGCTAAAATGATTTTCTTTATATAGTTTGAGGACTAAAATATTATGCATTTTTGAGACATTAATTTCCAATTGTTTGGCAATTAATATAGTTGGTCAAGACGTTGTATATTCTTCGAATAACATTTTAATGATTTTTATATTTTTATATTTTAATGAAAACAACCAAATTTACCAAATCTTTTGTATATTCTTCGAATAACATTTCAATTTACTATTCTTCATTACATTTTGTTGAAAATATAAAAATAATACGTTTCGGCTATTACAAATTGCAAAATAACATTTAGTTTATTATATTACATTTTATCCGAAATATTATTTTAACAATAAATTTACTATTTTTCTTTTTTCACTTTGATTAAAAGAGAAACCCTGAGGGGTTAAAGATAATATTACATTCACAAGTGGGAGTATGGGTTTTGGAGAATGAAGGTTTTGGTGGGGAAGGGAAGAAATTTGGTCATCTAAGTTATAATGAATGTATGGATTTCTCCCATTTTTAGTGATATACGGATTTTGCATGCTGGGTAACACTCCCTCTATACTTGGTGTGGACGTTGGAAACAAAAAGACGAGGATTCAAAGGAAAAGCAATAAAACTTTTTATATAGAATAATTAAGTCATAATAAGTACTGACAAAAAAGTATAGGGCCTTATTTGACAGAAGTATTTTGGTTGAGGGGCTATTTTAGTAGTTTAGCCAATTAAAAACAAAGCCAATTTACAGAGATTTTGAAGCTCATATGCTAAAGGCCATCAAAAGGCCTGCCATATTTCTCTGGTCCTAACTCCTAACTTCATCTATTAACCATTTGGATCTTCTTTATCTTACGGAATATATCATTGACTCCAGCTATGGCTATGATGATTCCAATAGGCCCCTACTTTCGGAAGTTATCAGATGCTGTGATCCAAGGAAAGGAACTTCATTAAAGACTGAATCTAGAGAAGCTCCACGGCGACTTCGGCAACATAAACCCAGTAAGTCAGGCAGTCAAAATATAAGCTTGAATCTCTTCCCTTCTTTGTTGCTCTACTATTCAGTGACAAGAATCTAGTTGAACTGCAAACACACACAGAAAAGGGGATTTTCGATAGTGAATATTTTAGGTTTAGTGGTGAAGAAACCAAACACAAATGCTGCCCTTACATGTTATGTATCAGCAATGTATTTTTGGAAGAGAGAAACGGAAAAAGAAAAGATCCCGTACTGATTGTTCTTAATTGAAGAAACAGATACCAACCGTATGAATAACAATCATTTTAAAAAGAAGCATACGATTCGTGTTTCCTATGGAGATGGATCATCTTGCTAATGCAGACAATGTCATTTACAGAGTCATGCATACCCTAACACACAACGCACATACATGAAAAGACGCATTTATAATGCATGTATACTGAAAGTTATGAACCCACTTGTTAAGACGAAACAATATTAGGGAACTTCAATTATCTCTGTAGCAAGCATGACTGGACAGGGGAGGACTGGAAAGGAAGGTAGCTAAGTCAGATATTTACTCGACCAATGTGACCTGAACGTGGAAAAATAGTTCACAAAACATGGCACCTAATTGATTTTAGCAGATTATAATTGATGCCACATGCTTAATTGATGGGATTACTTGTAAAACAGAAATTTCAAATGGAAACAAAAAGGTCGGAAGGCAATGAAATTAATTTAATGCGTTTACTTCACGGTGAGGAAGTACTTACAACGTGTTATCTGAACGGAAAATAAACACGCTCAAATACTATGTACGATAGAGTTATGGTTGAAGCCTTAGTCGATTGAAGAACACCAAGAAGTGATATTCAGGGGCCCAATATACAAATCCAACAACCGGCCCTCCTTTGATGTACTGTTCAGATTAGCAAATCAGAATATCAAATAATCAGTATCCATTTGACCAAAAAATGTCATTGAACCAAACTTGTGATCGGACAAAAGAGATAAACCTTCCCGTCAAGAATAACAAGCTCGCCATCAACCCATCGAGGATTTCGAAAGCCTGGTTCAGCAAGCCTCCCTTGTCCTTTATATCGAGCAACCTGAGTCAAAAATAAGACCACAGAACCTCCTTAACTTTTGAAGCAGATATCAAAGAGTGAAATTCAAAGGGTATCACAAATTCAAACTTTACAAGTTATCAATATATACTAAAAGAAAATGTACCACTCCAAATTCTTCAGGAATTAGCCCATTATGTGGGAGTTGATATCTTTTACCAACTCTGGCTCGAAACGCCACCTATAGATATTCCCAAGGTATTAGATGACAAATCAAAAAAAAAAAAAAACAAGTACGAGAGGGGAAGGTCAGTAAGTACAAATAATTTAAGGACAATAATGAGAGAATCAGCTGCATTTCAAATGCATACGTACCTGGCCTGCAGGTACATAAGGATCTCCAGTTAATTTTACAGCTTCCACATATTCATAAAACTCAAGATCTGAAGGCTCCTTAGTCCCACTATCCCCTTGCCACTGACCAAATTTGCGTTTAAGATGAATGACTTCTGATGTGTAAAGCCCATGTGTACCAATATATAATCCTGATCAAATAATATTTGTAAATACAATAATTCTATAATACACATGAATAGATAGACAGAAAGAATAATAAATCATGTTTCCATAAAACCAATAACGAACATCAACAGATGGTGTACAAATTACCATTTAGGGGATCCGGTGATGCCGCAATCTCAATGCGATGGAAAGTTGTAGAACCAGATAGTGGTTGACGATTTTTAACTTGACTGAGTGTAAGATTTATCAATTCACCAACATCTTTGAGTACCTACATTGTTGAAATTAGTGAGCAATCCAAGCATTCTACAGTTACAATACTTATTCGTCAAATATTTATTTAATATATTAAACCTACCTTCAAAGGTATCTTCTCTCTGCCGATAAATTTAGCAAGATCAATCATTATTTCATCTGCGGTGCGTTGACCTTGAACCTTTGCTTTTCTATCTATCAAACCCTTTGCCTTGAGACTATTATCTTGTTGGCTTACGTCCTTTTCTATAGAAAATGAAAATGCTAGGTGCCCCTTTTTCACTAGCTTAGCAGGAACTCTAAGTGACTCTATTGCAGGAACATTGCCAGAAAGCTTTTGTACAAGACCACCAACAACAACTTTAATTGCAATTTCACTTCGCCTATCACTATCAATAACTCCATTATCCACATCCATCTCAATTTTACCTCTCTCTTGGTCATTATCACTCTTAATTTCATCATCCACTTCTATGCTTTCTATATCAGCATCTTTTTCTTCATCTTCTTCATCTATTATCTGCTCAATCACCTTGGATATAAAATCTTGGTCTACTTTCCCAGGTGAAGTGACCTTCACGACCTTGACCTTTGCACCAGGAACCACATCTTGCAATATATTTTGAAAACCAGTTAGTCCCTCACTCTCATCTGCATCATCATCTTTATCATCATCCTCTTCATCAACACCATCTTCAGTGCCAAGAACAAAAAGATCGTTTTTCTCTTCAATGGAGTCTGATGGACCCAAGTGGCTGGTGGTTCCAGATGTTTTTGGTGACATTGAAGTATCTTGGGAAACACTCCTCCTTTTCAAGTACACAGCCTGACAAACACCAAATAACATTCCATTTGCAAAAAACATTAAACGCTAATACAAATTTGAAAACTATGAAAGCTAAGCAGGGTGCCTGGAACACGGTATTGTTCAAGCATATTTATTCCTTTTAAGCTTACAACAAGAATACCTATGGCTCACTTAAAGAGGACGGAGTAATAAACAGCCCACAAAGATATACACATGTAAATACACATTAGACAAGTCAAAAGATACCTGCTGTTTGTATTCACCTTTCTTATTTACAGTAAGAAAGATCTCAAACAAAGGAACACCAACTGACGCAGTAGTGAGCTGCCTGACATAAAAGAGAATCAATCAAACAAGGTCAGAAAACAATCATTGAAATTACAAATCAATAACTACGAGCAAGAAGTATAAAAAAACTTGAGCCAGTTCAAAATGCATAAACAATAAACACTCGTAACAGCAGCACAAATACATGTACAGACCAACAAACAAATGATCAATTATACATATGAAACACGGGAGTGATTACCTAGGACTAAAACTCCTGGCAACATATCTACCGTGTTCGGCAGTTATCCGTATAATTAGACCGTATGGATCTTTGGTATCATTTGGAAGACCAGCCCACCATCCAACCTGAAATTAAAAGACCATAAAAACCAAACAATATTGACTTAGCTACTAAAAAAACATCCTTGTCTTTTTCTTCTTCTTTTTTTCCATTTGCATTCTAAAGTAACCAAAAAAAAGGGTTAACTTACTAATCCAGCACCAGCATTATCCCTTAAAAATACAGCATCCAGGAAACGTTCTTCCATTACTGCTCTCTGAAATTATAATAAAACAGGTCAGCAAAAACAATGAGAACTCCCCATTTTTTTCTTTAAATTAAAAAAGAGGATTAACATAATGAAAAAGAAATAGAATTTGTACATTTAAATGTGATATAACTCTGCCAACAGTGTCATTTCTAGAAGCAGCTGCAATTGCAACCTTTAACCTAGCAGCATCCTCATAATCTTCACTAAGTACAGCTTCATTTAATTGCGACTGTTAAAAAAATAAAATAAATAAAAAAAGTAATCCCATCAAATAAAATTCCAAAAAAAAAAAAGAATAATAAAATTCGTAAATAAAATACCCTTAAAAGGGATAAGAGGCGTTCTTGTTCATCGACTTGTTCGAAATGCTTTTTCCACCGATCCCAATCCCAATCACAATCCTCCACTCGTTGCTTATCCGAAACGTTGTCGTTCACCTTATCACCATCCCCGGTGGGGCTTTTCGGAAAAGGGTTCATGTAGGAATAGAATCTCTTGACGGCATTCTTGAAAACGCCTTGAATAGCGGAGTCCCACCGCCAGTTACCGGAATTACCATCGGAAGAATCGTTGGAACAACGACAAAGGGTGGAATGAGGGAACCTCCTGGAGGTAGAAAGAGGGTAAAAGAAGGGTGTTTTAAAAGAAGGAAAATGGGGGCTGGGGAAAGTGAGATTGGGAGGCTTCGGAGATGATGGAATTGAAGCCATTAAAAAACAACTTGGGAGTTTAACAATGGCGGATGGCCACCTCCCCTTTGTCTTGTTTCTTTATTATTACGAATCAAAAAGACATTTTTGTAGGTAATTTGGAATGGGTGGTAGGCAATTTGGAGCTCTCAGATAAACTATTGTTTTTCTTTTTTTTCTTTTCTGCCCTTTTTTTTATTTTATATATATATATATAAATTTTCAGTTTTCAGGCATCAGTTACGTTGACACTTGACTACGGATATCTTTAGTAGGGCTTAAAAAAAACATTTTAGATTTAAAAATAATATTAAGAGAAAAGCGGCATAAAACAAGTTGTTTTTCATTGAAATTTTGGCTAGCTAAAATTTATAAATTTTCTCTTCCAATAACATTTTTAGTGTTTAATTATTTTTCACTCTTTCAATAATATAATACTTTTTTTTCTTGATACGTAATTATAAATATATTAAAATTATTAATTAAAAATAAAAATATTTTTAAAATATTAGTTACAAATATTTAATGATTATATTTAAATATTTAAAATATAGCTTATATATTCTAATTAAATTTTATAAATAATTAATATTTATTGCTTAAAATATTTAAAATTTATATTTCATATATTAAAATATTAACAACAAATTATAATAATAATTTAAATATTATTTAAATACATATTTATTATTTAATAATAACATGTCTAAAATGAATATTTTATTCTTTAAAAATATTTTTTGACAACAATGCTAAACACTCCAATTTTAAACTAAACTTTTTAAAAATATTTTTCACAATACTTTTTAAAAGCATTTCAAAAGCACTGATCTTTTTCCATTAAAATACCTATATTTAATAATTTATTTGGGTCAAATTATGATTTTGATCTCTCTATTATACTTATATTTGCAACTTTTTTTACTTTAATTTGATATGATTTAATCGATTAATTCAGTAGTCAATTAATAATATTAACTATTATGGTTAAAATGCTAATTTATATTTTTAAAATATATATATTCTAATAATAAAATTCAAATCAGCATTTTGATAGAATCAACAATACTAACTGATTGAACTAACCAATAACAATTAAATTAAATTATGTCAAATCAAAGTATAAGGATTAAATATTAAATTTTAGCATGATAGAGGACAAAACTATAATTTGACCATTTTATTGGTTATTTCAATTTAATTTCAAATTATTCAAATAAATTGATTCACTGTTTGTAAGTTAGAAAACTAAAATCATCTGAACCAAACTAAATTCTATTTTATTTATTTTATAACTACTTTCTTTTACAAATATAAAAATAAAAATTTATTTAAATTAGTAAAAAAAATTAAAATACTTTATACAAATATATTTTAAAAACTAATTAATCAAATGTAATTCGATTCGATTTGATTAGATATTCAATTTGATTTCCAGAAAACTACTAAACTTTCTCTAAAGGAAAATGGAATATACAAAATGGAAACCATGGATTACTGACATGACAGACAAAAGTATACAACGTTAACTAGTGCTAAGAAGTGGTATATACCTTTGGAACCCTTTGTGGCCGGTTTGTTCATCGCCTTTCAGACACATGATCTCCATCATTCATCGGCATCGAAATCTCTTTTCAGATCGATTTTGCTTGTTGATGGGATCAGAAATGCAACTATTTTGAAAAGCTTCGAGCTTTCCTTCGGCAAGAAGTTATATATGCCTTGGGAACCTCAGTGACTGGCTCTTCATCACCTTTGGTCATCGGGATCAAATTGTCTTTAAGATCAAATTTCGTAGTCGGGTCTACTTGTTGATGGGATAGAGCTGAAATGTCCCTATCAAAGTACAAAGAGGAACATGTACTTGCAATGTCATCGTGCATGATCATGCCACTTGACTCCTGAGAATCTTCAATAATACAATCAGAGTAACCTTCATTTGAGGTTGCGGACGATATAGTTTTATTAGATTCCCCTCCATGATTGGATACCTGGTCATCGTCGTCTAGCCTTATCTCTGATGAATCTGGAGAATCACTCAACTTGTTAAAATCTGAATCCTCAACATGCAATGGTATATGTTGGTTCCATGATGTACTTAATACACTAACGTCTTTGCTAGGACACCGTATGAATAAGCGAGATTCAGTTACCGATCCAGAAGCTTCACCATCAAGATCTATGGGAGAATCAGCAGCAATTTCTTCACTTGTCTCTTCTATTTCCTGTTTCATTGATGGATGTTGGATAAGTGCAAGCATGCTAAATCTTATTGGCAAGATTTCTTATCATCTAATAAAAGACATGGAGAAATGATTACATAACAATGAAAATAGCCAGTGAATCAGCTTATATTCTCTATATGCTAAAATTTCCATTGATGCAAATCAGAAAGTTACAGACAGAGGATTCACACCTTATCAATTTTCATTGGCAAATTGATCTTATATCAGACTTAAGCTTATTGGTAATAAAGAAACAAAATGTTACCTCTATAGGTGACATAGCATTTCTTTGACCATGTGTATAGTTTACAAGCGATCCCCCGAGAATTCCCACCTCATAACAATCAAAAATCTCTAATTCCGAGTCTTTCCGGCCTTCTAGAACTGTTGTAGGGGATGCAGCAGAGAGTATCAAATCGTTAGAATTTGAGGAATGATCATGACATGTTTCTGCTGAACTGCCAATCTGGTCAATGGACTTTACTCCAGAATCTTGCTCACTATGGAGGGGTAAGAGGGAGGATGAGTATTTATAGATGCCATCAACTGACGGGGAACTACAGGATTGTTCTTCCAGGATTTCATAGATTAACCTCTTGATATGACAACGTTTCAAAGAAGCCTCAGCAGGTGGAAACCAATTCATATTAAGCTGAAAAAGTCGAAGATAATATTAGAAAAGGTGAATATAAGAAGGTTGAAGAAAGCAAGTTTCAAAGAGTTCCACATAATAGCATTATGCAAGTTTCAAATCTTGAAGAAAGTAATGGCAGTACTCACAAAGTTGGAGGATCCTGTTGTCTTAGAAGGGGAGAAATTGATTGGTGCTTGAAGAAGAAAGCGTTCCACATAATGCAGCAAAAAGAGGCCACAGTCAAATGAATTTTCCTGTTGTGGCAGCTGAACCATAAAATATAAATAGTCAATTAATTTTGCAAAATGTGAATGTGATGCTTTCTAATAAAAAAACAAGGATACATAACATGCTAACCGACACCACAGCAGAAACAAGAGGAGCAATACCTCTAGTGGGACAAACTGTAAATTTAAAAATTTTGAAGGAACATCATCTGCTGCCTCTTTATGCCTCTGTTTCCACTCTTCAGTTAAGTAACTGTCATTTCATGGCAATGAAATGAGGATATAATAATCAATAATAAGATCTTTAAAAGCAAGAATGACTATTTCAAACAGAGCAAGAAATTTTGAGATACACAGCTCCATCTTAAAATAACAAGGCCAGATGATTTGTCCAACAATTTCTAAGTTTCTTCATTTTGGTTTTTCTGTTCTAAGTTGCAAACAAAATAAAAGCATCGCAACTAAAGAAAATAATCATGAAGAAATTACCTCTGGAAAAGGTTTTTAAGGCCCCTATGACTTCCTCTAATTGAATCCATGTGCAAGATGCAAGGGACTTTAAGTAAATTTTCAGTTGCATCATCTGCAAGACAACCAAAACTAAGGTAAAAGTGGAGATAATCATAATCCTAGTTGCTAAGCCATGCTCAGACAGTCCATTATGAGCTTGCCTTTGAGTTTAGCCACTTCACCAGGATGACAGATGACAATCAAACTCCAATGAAGACTGTCACGGAGATGTTTTAATAACTCATTAGGAAGCTACATAAAGATTGTTCTCTCATGCCATGTTAAAAAAAAAAAAAACAAAGAAAGAAAAAACAGATAAGCTTATCACCTGTAATTTACAGGAATGAAAATGTAATCCTTTTCAAAGATATCCACCTTCCTCGTCCATTTATGAACACGTTGAAATGCTGATTTGGCTTGACATTCATCAGATAAACCTTTATCCAGATCAGCAAGCTTCAGAAAGAAAAAGCTACTGAAAAAGTGGAACCTATGTTGCTCCTCGGGTTTAATTTTATTCTTCAAATATCTGCCAATGGATCAGAAACAAACATCAATCATTTCAAGTCAGGGAATAGAACCAACACATAATATAATACCTTGGCTTGGGATCATAAATTAAACATAGGGAAGGTTTCTCATTAACTCTCACAAGGCACTTAGACATTCATCATGATTATGATGTTAAATTAGAGACCTAGCAGCGAATCTTGAGATGATAATTTCAGCTGTCTATTGTATAAGCGCAGATCACCATTTGAATATTATAAAGTAGTAAATTTCTTGAAATGAAAAAAAAAAATGCTGCTAATCCAACAATGTAGAATAACTACTTATGCTGAAACAAGAAGACATGGTGATAAAGACGAGATGTTTCCAATGCCATAACTATATTGCACGTATATTTGATAAATGAATCCTCAAGGTTGAACGAAGACTAGCACATCCAAGATCTAAAATAGGCTAACCTTGAGAGCATGAAGAAGAAAACGAAGAACATAGAATATATCATTTCAAGCTTACTTAATATAGAAGTCAATGATAGTATCATTGATGAATGTTTCTGGGCAAAGAAGTTCAACATCTCTCTTGCTAATTGAAATAGCATCAGGATCACCTTTCGGATAGATAACTTCTTCAAAATGTTCATGAAAACTGCACAACAAATTAGTTAGATGCATCAATTTTCGAAAAAGATGAAAAAGTCTTAAGTGATAAATAGAAAAGACATAGGTGAAAGATTTAAAGCTTTAAAACTAAATAATACACATGTACATACATATACAGAAGAAGGAAAATGAATGACTGCCATAACAACCATATCCAGTATTGGTACTTGAAGGTAAACTCCCACTTCATTTATGCTAAAAGTTAGGAAATAGTATTTTCAAATGGGAATATATCCTGAGGATTCTCGAAACCGCTTCAAAGAAAAGGGCAAGGGCTGAAATATAACATAGTTATAAACGATCTAAAACAGAAGGGAAAAAAGAAGGTAAAATCATTAAAACTTTAAAGAGATATTATGATACTGACTGAAAGCTTATTTTTAGTTTTTTCTTTTTTTTGGGTTAGGAAAAGGACAGAGGTTCAAATCCCTAAATCCATAAAACCCAAAAAATATAGAGCTTGTACCTCGAGAAAGGAAAAGGATATAGAGAAGTACTAATCATCAAACGATCCATTAAAATGCATCCAGAAACCGATTAGCACCAGATGTTCTGTCTCAACTGGTAAAAAAAACATAGAAGTTTCTTCAACTTACTCATAAAAATATGGCTTTGAAGAAAACCTGCCATTCTGCCTCATCAAGGTATTCTCTTCATTTTTGCTGCAAATATCATGAATGGTTAAATCAATGCAATTAAACCATGCACGCATGCAAACAAAAGAAATTTTCATTTACACATAAATAGGAAGTTACAATAGAAGAAAGGGACTAAAACACAGTGAATGCCAGAAGACGCTGATCAGAGCTAGAATACAACGACATTAACAACAAAATAGGTCAAACCAAATGGTATATGCAAGATCACCATTTCTCTGGACAGGGAAAACAAAATCAAATGCCCATATATTCTAATACAAGAAACCATCACTCTCTAGATCTACATTGAAAAAAGTGATAACTCGATAAGAAACAAAGTCAGTAGAAAACTTACTCAGAAAGAGTGTTCCATACATCTCTGTATCTCACACTCAATGATTTGATTGAGTCCTGCCTTTCAGACCAACAAGTATCATATACTGAAAACTTCAATGACTCAATGACTGCAGCAATCAAGAATCTAGTTCAAAATTTATTGCTGAGAAAAGATAAACCAATAAATGAGATCACAACAGCATCTAAAACAATTCCTATTGGAAGAAGATGGTTGAAGACAGTTTCTTTGAAATGGCACCTAAAAAGGAAATAGTGCAGATACAATGACGCAGGAGCTTTATGATTAATATTTTATTATTTTAGTTTTATTTTATAATGTTATTTTAAGTATTTGGTATATCATGGACGGCTAGAATTATTAGTTTTCTTTAGGGTTTAAATCTAGGGTAAGAATAAAACTTTATTTGCAAGAAAGTGTAGTAACTTTGCTTCCAAGGAAGTCTATTATAAATACGATGTAACAGATATACGGTCACAACATTATTATTATCTTTGAATTAATATAAAGAAACTAGAGGTTTTTTTATAACCCTAAGTTTTCTAGAATTCCACCTTCATTCTAACCAGTTTTACAGCCCCAATTCTATTGATTGCTGCTGTTTTCTCCCCTAAATGAAATCATACAAGGTTATGATGCAAGGATACAATTAAGCTATGACAGGTGATATTCCAAAATGTCAGATTTCTGGACGTATACTTTTAATTGGAGTTCAGATACTTTCTCTCAGAACCTCAAATATCATGTTATACCCAGAAAAAATTCAATGAGAATTATTTGTGAAAATTAGCAAACCTGAAATTTCATTTGCATTTTCAGCTCTCTTAGAATTCTTTGATTGTAGAACAAAATTCATAATGGCTGTTTCAACCTGTGTCCAGCGGCATATTAAGCTCAAAGATTATAATCTCGAAGTATCTCAGCAAAATTTTGAAGAAAAATATAGAATGAACACCTTTGGTAACTCACCCTTTGACACCATTCTGCATCAATACTAATGATATCACCCACAGCCCATATAAAACTAATTTTTGTCTTGGTCCCATTTACGCTAAAGTCCTCAAACTTGAGGAAGGTTTTTGAAAAAGTTAACTGACCCTCTGTGCAATACATGCCCCTATACATTATAAAATCAGGCGAAACGATAATTTCCACATCTTCCTTTTCCTGCAAGTTACAAGTAAATAATAAATAAAAAGGCCTACAATGAAATTCAATTTATTAGCAAAAAAGATAAATACAATGTGGCATAACACAAATTAAAAAAAAAAACTGATCCTGCCATTCTGGTAAAGCATACAAAAGAAAAAATATTTATCAAGACAATATGGAAATAAGTCAACAACTTATTTTTATAAACAAATGTAAAAGATACAATGTTAATGGTTAACCCACACCAAACAAGCAGAATAAGAGTTATATCAATGAAGGTTTAACTCCACAAGTCCATATATGAATGAATTTCTAAGGGAAATCTGAAGCACCAAAACTTGTAGACTTTCAATGCAGGACATCATATATTAATCAACAAGTGGTTAGTATTTAAATAACAACCCTCTAAACAGCCATCAAAAGCTAAACTCCTTAGTCAATACTACAAGGGAGAAAATTATACATACAATTTCATGTACATCAGAACCATTAGCCGAAACTTGCTCCTCAGGAGAATCTGAGAAAAGCAGAATGTTGCATAAGATCACAAGCCAATACATGATGCTTGAGAAAGAAGGTACCATAACTTATGAAGCAAAATCTAAAAGAACAAGGAAAATACCTCCAAACTCTACATGAGAAGAGGCAAATGCTGATGAAGAACTCATTTCAATCAAGCCATTGTCATTTGAAATTATATCAATTTGCTCATTCTGCAGCCATTTTAATTGATAAGTGGGATGTTACCCAAATGGTTTCCTGCAAGCATTTCTTTTTGAAGAATTCTTGCAAGCATTTCATTATGAGAAACTTTAAATATCGCATAGAGAACAAGCTAGAGTGGAATTTTATTTTGCTCAAGATAATAAAGGAAAGGTGCCAGAACACCTCATCATTAGAAGAAAAAGACTGCAAAGAGTTATCCAAGTCAGGAATCTCATCTCCCATGTTCACAGGACGGTGTGCAGGAAATGTGCATAGTGGACCTGTACCACTAGCATTAACGTCTTTGTCTTTATATCTACTGGCCTTCGGTGCAGTCTTGGTCACTTGCACTTCTACAAAGTTACATGATGGACATTAGAAACTTTAACATCAATAGTGAAGTCGTACACCTGATGCCAAATACCTTCAACATCAACATCAATCGGACCATCAATCTTTCCCCTTTCCCAAGTCTTGTGACTTTCCAAAACTATAAATACCATGAAAGAAACATAGTTACATAAATATTATTGCACAAGTAATTCAATAATAACTAAAAACTCTGTTCTTTTCTCATGCACACTTTTTTCTAATTATTTCATACATGTGTCTTACTCAAATATTAGAACCAAGATTCCAAAAACAAAATATATATTAGAACCTAGCTTTTTTATTTATACCTCACCTATTCCTTAACAGCACCAATATGAGCTGGAAGTATTAAAGCTATCAAGAAAAGAACTAACTAAAAGCTAAATTAATTATACTAAATGTCACTGTAACACACATGCACATTCCCATGTCAGCCATCACGAAACGGCCATGGAATAACAGCGTCAAGCCTAATTAGTAGCAATACCTCTCCTTTAAAGGTACAAATTCAGTTCCAACCCCCAATTGCTTCTTCCACCCGGGAAAAGGTGGAATAACAGGGAAATAGTGCCCAACACAAAAAGCAAGAAAAACACCAAAAGCAATGAAAGTTGCCATTAATAAATTATAAATGCAAGAAAAGAAAGAAAAAAATATTACAACTCCACAGAAATCAATCAGAGGTCAAAACTTTTGGATGCTCTGTAACTTCAAAATCTAGTTCAATAAAAAATCCAAAGAAATGCAAATTCATCACTCATAAAGAAACAAAATAGCAATATCAACCCACATTGAGGTTCTGTAACTTCAGAATCTAGTTCGATCGGTTCATTGCTACTTTCCCTTAGCTTAGTCCTCTTGCAATCTGAGGAGACAAAAAAAAGATTGAACAGCTATAAATATTAAACAAGAAAGCTATAAATATTAAACAAGAAAGCAAGTACAAAAAAGACTAAACATGACACTATGCCTAAACCAACTCCATACCTTCAACTTCAAGATCAATTGGACTGTTGCTAACTTCATTTCTCCCAGCAACTACAAAAGAAAGAAAAATGTAATCATCAAGGCCATTTTAACAAATCAGTTAGCAAAGAACCAATGCAAATGGAATGAATAAGAAGTCGTATAAAACGAAATAAATGCATTAAGTTAAGGTGGTTTTGATTTTTTGTTAACCAGGAAATTAAAAAGGGAAAAAAATATATCAAATAAGAACAAAACAAACGGGCGGCAGTATTTTCATTTTGTTATAAAACTTTCAAGTCACGTTAGATATATATATATATAAAAGAATCAATATGATGGCATTTTCCCGCACTTTCTCGGGCACCAAACATAGTAACCACCGAGGGATTGAAGTGAATATAGGCAGAAAATGAGTGAGAAAATTACAGCGTTGAAGAAACTTGTATTTGCCGAGAGGAGAAGGTGGCTTGCGGCATCTTTTAGGGTTCTTAAACCTTCCGAGTATCTCTGCAGACTCCCTCTCAACTCTCTCGTCGGCGGCGGCAAAATCAAACACGTCGAACCGCTTGCGCTGCTGACTCGCACTCCAACTCATTCTCACCCCGCTCTTCAACTCACCAAATAAAATCAAAACAAAAATGATCATTACTAAATGCTTTTTTTATTATTATTACTACATTCTCACCCAATTTTAAGTAATTAAAATAAGAAAATTACAATTTAAGGATTCAGCTTATATGATTTATTCATTTTGGTCCTTTCCATTAAAAATTCTAACAAAATATGACATGACTTTATTTTGATATGTGGAAGTGACCAAAATCATTGTTCATCTATCAAAATAATGCCATGTCAGATTTTTATTAGAGTTTTCAATGGAAGTGACTAAAATGAGATTTTTTTTTACTTCATAAAAATAGATTTTAGGCTTAATACATAATTTGGTACATGAGTTTGACACTTTTTATAATGTGGTACCTATGTTATTTTTGGTTCAATTTAATATTTGTATTTGATAAAAGTTATATCTTGATACCTAAAGGTGACGACATTAATTTTTAGCCAAATATAGAAACCACATTAAAAAAGTGTCAATTTATAGTACCTTAGTCCAAAAAATAGAGGTATCATGTTAGAAAAAAGTGTCAAATTGGAGTATTAATTGATATATTAATCGTATTTATTTTTAAAATTATAATCATTTCATTTTACAAAGGGGTAATATAGTTTTTGGCCTCTAAAGTTGGCAACTAAATCCACTTTGGCACCTATATTTTTCTTAATCCACTTTGCTCCTTGAACTTGACAACTAAATCCATTTTGATTCCTCAACTTAGATTTCGTCAAGATTTGATTACTTAACTAGTGTTAATGAAAATTATTCTTTATATTTCATATATTTTTTAATTCATCAAATTTGGTCATTATATTTTTTAATTGGTCAAATTAAATTCTTGTTTTCTTTTTAATTTTAAAATTTAACCAAACAAATTTAATTACTATTGGTTTGGCTATTTTTAGTTTTTACTTTTAAAATTTTAAAATTACAGTCCAATTATACCAGATAAATTCATTTAGAAAAATTCTGCTTAATTGTAAAGTAGTAAATTTAGTACATTTTCTTTAATATGATTATTATTACTCCCTTATTTTTCAATTTTTAAAATTTTGGTATTGAGGTAAATACATGTTTTTTTTTGTGGTGGTAGCATGTTAAAAGAACAAGTCGACATGGTATTGCACATATTATTGCATAAATTTATGAAAATAATACAACTTAATAAATTTGACAACTACTATTTAGCGAGGACTAAAAAAATTCGAAAGGAAAAAAAATCTAAAAGAAGTATATAATTCATAACTTAACATAATACAAAACTAATAGCACAATTTAAGAGGCTTGGTACAATAAACAACACATTTTGTTCATAAAAACAAAAAGTAGATTTGGCTATGAGGAATTGTTGATCTAAGTTGAAAAGCAAGAATTTGGGATTAGAGCATTTATAGAAGCTACAAAGAAGAAAAAGAATTATTATATAGAAAAAAATAAATTTACTTTTTGAGTTCTGCATAATCTAAAAAAAATATGAAACATAAAAGAGACAATGGAAATGCTTTTGCATGAGACAGCACAAAAAGAATTCCAAGATTTTTCATTCTTCGGTGGCACTTGCAGCGCTCAGGTCCACTGATAAATCAAGAGTCTGCACAGTATGATAAAATTTCATCAACTCAAAATCAACCATTGCAATATTACCTAATGTTATTCAGTCTCTGATTGAGTTTAAATGCGGATATTCTCAAAATCTTTATATATATATATGTAGATACAAGGTTGGGATTATTATGGTTTAGTGACGGTTTTACTCAAAGAGCGGAGAGACAGATGGATATGGATAATCAGAGTTCAGGAGCAGGGAGGAAGACGGTAGAGGGTGAGAGTGTGGAGAGAGGATTCTTAAAAAGGGTTTTGAGAAGGGTGTCGGCCCCATGGTATGTGCTCGTGATGTCATGGACTCGCGAGGTAGAGGGCTCGCAAGATCTTGGCTTTGTAAGTGTCTTTAGCTTGTGAGGAGACTTTTAATCAGGGGTATCGTCCGTGAGGTCAATATGGGGCGCAAGGTGAGCTCATCAGGTGTAGGTATAACAATATTATTTTCGTACTTGTTAGGGTTTAGGGTTTAAATCTGGATAATATATATTAGTATCAAAATGCAATAAGATGAAAACCCTTACTTTTCCAGTAATCTTAGTATACATCTGGATCACATCATTCACAGTGGTTTCGAAGTGTGTTGTTGGGTCATAACTCTGCAATGATTCATTTAACAAAGATGCAAAAATGGTAGGCATTAATCCATGTCTGAGAAAATATATACTTCCAAGTGTTCAAGGATGTTTCAAATAATAAAAGAACATGCAGAGTAATGAAAGAGAAGTGTCCTTACAGCAGATATGAAGCAGTTATCGGCTGTATGGTCATTAGTCGGCTCATATCTGTCGTAATTGTCGTAGAATATCTCATCTACAGGTCCAAGTAGCTTAATTCCGGGCTCCAACTCTACCTTGGGGTCGTCGGTCTCGGCTTCTGTTGAAACAAAAGCAATGAATTTTCCCTTGGGAGCCACATTATGTGCATATGAGCAACAAAAAAGGTACCTGCAATAACAAAAATTAACCCCTGAAGGTACAGAAAACCAATTACAAAACTTGATCATTCGATGGAACTCTACTTCGCCATGCAATCTTTTGATAAATTTTCGAATATTTATGCATAAGCAATTTACAATGGCTGAGGAAGTTAGCAGCATACATGTCTGATTTACGACCAAGTTGCTTCTGAGGCACAATAACCTGAGCTGAATGAGAATCATTGGTATCTGGAATAGGGTGGCTCATTATGCAAACAGCACGCGCAACTTTTCCGACCTTCTTAACCTGTTGCATCAAATGAACATGAAGAAGAAGTTGTATACTTGTGTTTTGAGGATGCGTGAAACAAAAAAATATGAGGCATCGTTTCTTTGGAGGTCACCTTATCAGGCAAATAAGATGGATCGCAAACGACTTTCTTGCACTTAGCAGTTTCACCCTCAGAAGTTACGCCAATAACTTTCCCGTCATCACCGTATTCTATCTACAACCCGAAATTTCACAAGAGAAACCGGGATCATAAAATGTCCAAAAAGCAAAGTAACAAAATGACATTCTCTAACAAGTTAGCATCTGTCCCCTAAATGACTCAATGGTGAGCTTAAAGATGATATTCACTGACTAGTTAGCGACTATGCGTACTTTAGAGAAAACAAAGCAAATTACATTCAGGTTTTTTGCATTCCGGGAGATTTACCTTACATTCAGGCTTGTTGAGCATGTAAGTACCGCCGTAAACTGCACTTAAACGTGCAAATGCCTGCCAATAGCAACATAATAACAGGTCAAACAAACAAATAAGTTTCTATTAAACTAGGAAGAAAACTGCATATAATGAAAAACCTGAGGCAATTCTCCAAGTCCATATAGTGGATAGATATAAGGGGATCCTCCTTGAAACCGTGCCAAAGACTCTGCATAGAGCTATACAAAAAACGAATGCATCAATACTCAGTTTAAAATAATGGATACAATATACAAAACGAACCTTTTACCTTCATTCTCTTAACAAAATCCAAAGCTGGTTGATCTAAGTAATTATCACTGCTGTAAAGTGCCAAGGCATGACCAATAAAGTCAATTGTATCATCTTCTAGCCCATACTTTCTACATCGCAAAAATTACCATGCATCAAGACCAGTAAACTGTGACAGACAGTCACTGTAAGTGCTAGAGCAAGCTTTTTAGAGGGCAATAGGGATGAGATACATACGAGATAAGTTCCTTTGCTGTTACTTTAGTCAAGTCAAGTCCTTCATGAGATTTTGGATCGTTTTCATCATAGTCTTGGACATAAATGAAGAACTTTCTGGCACGGCGCTTCTCAAATAGCCCCATCAATGGTGATTTCAGTGCTTCAACATCAGTCGCCGGAACTTTGTAAATCTACAAGTAATGGTAATCAGGTTGTTGAAGACGATAATAGAACAAAGTTTGCACTAAACAAATGATACCAAAAAAAAAAAATACAATCCCTTACTTTTGACTTGTTGTACACGAAACTACCATCCACAGCCTTGAAGTTAAGATACTTGGTAACATCAGTGTGAATGAGAATACGAACCAGACTGCCATTGGCCATCATGAACTGTAAAAACCACATTAAACATGAATAACCGGCACAAGGATACTCATATGGATCCAACAGGCAAATTAAGTACTGAAAATTACAACATAAAATAGCTAAATTCGCATGCCTTTGGAACCATGTCAACATTATAGTCTCTGCTTGCACCTAGCTGCTCTGGAGGCTTATCTTCACCCTTGAAATGTTTCCAAAGCTATACATACGACAGTAAAACAAAGATTAGAAATTGTATGATGAAAAATGTCAGAAACGGACCGAATAAACATGATCAAAAGAAGAATTACCTGCGTAAGATTAAGAGAAGTCGATTCGCCACCATAATAGTCATTTCTGTCCATGTGCAATACCTATTTTGGAAAATGCAGATACACCCATATATATTTAGAGGATCATACACATACCAACACATATTTCAAGAAACACGAAAAGTTCGGGTATCGTTAACATCCATCCTACTCCCTACAACACATTAACCAACACTAATCCCCACGTTCCGTTCGTAAAAATGCCCAAGTAGAAAATGATCCACAACTTCAAAAAGAAAAAGTACCCATGATTGTTAAACGAAAACCCAGATTGCAAGAGGCTGTGGAACATTAAAACATGAATAATCAAACAAAGAAAGATCAAAGAATAGTGATATAAAATGACATACTTTGAGTCCATCAACGGAGAGAAGACCACTGAGAATGCATTCCTTAAGACCTGTCCCTAGGACTATAACATCATACTCTTCATCCATGGCTGAATGAATGTGCTCAATACAGGGGCTTCTAAGGTTTGAGTAATTCCTTTTTTTTCCCCTCGCAATGAATGTGCATTGAAATTAAAAGAAGAGAGAATTGGATTATTTTTCATTTTTCTTGTTAGTGTTTTGGAACAGGTCTTCAGCGGGAAGTAACGAGATTAACGCCTTTCGGAAAGTACTTAATTCACGCTATTTTGTGCGCGTGGTATGCGTGGAGCTTAATATGCTCCCCATATTAATTGAGGTTAAATTCTGCTATTAATCCCGGTCCTTTGTAAACATGGTGTATTTAGTCCCTGTATTTTAATTTTGATCAATTTTAATCCTGTACTTTTTGAATTGGTCAGATTTAGTCCTTCTACTTTTTGAATTTTGAAATTTCAACCCTGACCCAGACAGTATCAATTAAATTCGATTGGCCAAATTCAATTACTTGTCATGTACTATATGTACAATTGTAGATTTGATCCACATTCTCCAATTGAATCATTCTAAGTCCCTGTACTTTAAAATTTAGTCCAATTGATTCAAATAATCAAATCGCACAAAATCAAACTCCGGTTTAGATCAATTCGATTCATCAATTTTTGAAATATTTTTAAATCGATTATTATATAGTATTTTAAAGTTTTTCATTTATTTAAATATAAAATATTTATTTTATATTATAAAAAATTTAAATTATTTATAAATTAAATAAAAATATTTTTTTGTTCATATAAATAACAAGTGAATCGAGTTAAAAAAAATTGATCTAAACACTATAGTAATTTTATACATTTTCGTATTTTTTGTATGTTTATTATGTGGGTTTTTAGTTTTACATTTCCACACGGCCTCAACCTTTCACACTGTCAGGCGACACGGTCGCCTGACATCCTATTTTACATTTTTACCTCACTTTTATGTAAAGTTTTAAACTAGTCCCTGCTTAGTTCTGATTTATTTTTAGAGTTTTTGTAAGTTCGATTTAAGTCGTTCTTGCACGAATAACATGTTCTAACTGAATGATTGATAACTATTGGTTGTTTTAAAGAAGTTTTGAATTGAAATAGCATGTTCTTGTTCTGTATTTGTCATTTTGTTGTAGTATTCCATAATCTTAATTTGGTGATGAAGACGGGTGAGGATTATTATATGGTTATTTTTTTATATTTTTGCTTAGCCTATATATAAATATACTAAAATAAATTTATACATTTTCATTTTTTATCACTATTATGTTAATTCTGAATTAAATTATTCTTATAAATCATCATGCTTTTTAAGTAAACTAAAAATATTTAACTTTTATGTGTAAAACTTTCAATACTTAAATATTTATTAATAAATATAATATTATGAATTATTATGATTTGTATTGAACTATTGTAAGTTTACATTTTAGTCATCCAACTTCAAAATGTTACAATATGGTTATTGAACTATTCGAAAATTTTCATTCAAGACATTGGGTTGTTAAAATCTTTGTTATATGGCCTTCTTTGTTCACACTGCTTGCACCAATTGAAAGCTTTCATTCCACTTCTTTTTTATAGTTCGATTTTTTTTTTATGAAACAACTTTGAATGTCATGAATTTACGAGCCAAAATCCAAACAACTTTCTTCTCTTATCTTTGCCACTAAACGTCAAATTGACTTGGATCTAAGGTATGTTTTGTTGGTGTGTTGGGATAAAAATAAACTTATGAAAATTAACGAATGCTTCAAAGTGTCAATGCCACTTTCTTTAAGGTTCTATTTGCCCCCACCTATATTATGATATGCCAAAGAGTTACTGGCAAATGAATTTCGAGGATACAATGAAGTCCAATGACTGTCTATGTTTTGCACTGAGCGGAGTATATTAAGGATATCAATTTCTAATTCTTTATAGAACAATCTAAGAATATAAAAGATGGTGGGAGAACAGAAAGAAACTTATGATGTGTTTTTCATGTGTGTCTTACAAATGAAATTCTACTCCTATTTATAGGAGGTCTCATGTCTCTTCATAGCAACAAAACTGTCCAAATAGATAGTTATATCTTTTTAACAATAAATATAATTATTCAATAGATATATACTTAAATAATTATGACTATTTGTTAATAACCAATTGACATAATTTTTCGTTACTTTTAACTTTTCATTTACAGCTATTAAAACACTATATATATTTTGAAAATGTTCTAACCTGTTCTTCTACTCATTGATGGATATTAATCCACCGTATTGATCATCAAATCGTTACTTGGAGCTAGCTAGTCGGACTTTTTAAAAAAACTTAAACATCTTAAAATAAAAGCTTTCGAATAATTTAGTGACCTAAATGAAAAATTTCAAGTTCAATGATCAATTTGTAACTTTTTAAAGTTGAATGATCGAGCCGTAAATTTACTAATAATTTAGTAACATTGAATGTAGTTTATCCCATAAAAAATATGTAAGTGAATAAAACTATTTTAAGTTTGAGTAATGCAAGTGTACCTTTCATCGTATATATTCATGTTTAATAAATTTTGATGACTAGAATAGCTTAAAATTTTAAATCAAGAATGATAAAGTTATACTTTAGCCTCTTCAAAAGGATAAAAATTGATTTAATTCTTTAAAATTATAAAAATATTAATTATTAAACGATAAAATTATATTTTTACTATCGTAAAATAAATAATTTAATTTTAGTCTAAAAAATTTTGAATTCACCTGAAGCTTGTGTCATCTAATTGCCTAACCACACCTTGAAATAAATGTGGGCAAAATACTAGAATTTTTATGGTTTAAGTTTTGTAGTAAATTTCATCAAAGTTTGAAAACAATTGTCTCGAAATGTAAAAATGGACCCACATTTATATATTTATTGTATGAACATTTTATATAAAAATATATAAAATAGTAGGGATTTGAGTCGTAAAATAGATACTTAAAAAAAAAAAAGGGTAATTGCATGTATTGTACTAATATTTATATTCAATCAATCAAGTACGTGTATGATGATTAATGCTATGACTTATAACCAAATATATTATTTTGAATTACAATAATAGGGTAAAGTCTGAACAACCAACGGGACTAGTGCAACTTGAACTCAGGTCACACCTAGAGCATGAACACCTTTGACCATTAAGTTATCACATAGGATTGTAATAATCAAATCTAATACAATGAATTCATAATTTTGATATTTTAAACTCATAATTTTATATGATTTTTTTTCAAGGTATTTATTTGAGTAAGTCTATTGACTGTTTTTTCATATTCTGTAGGTCCATGAAGGGAGTAAAAGTTGATCACGAGTTTTAAAATTGTTCCATGCTCAAAGGGAGGATTGAATCCCAACTACTAATTAAGGTAGGAGAGACTCTTAGTATCTTACCTACCTCTCGTGATTTTTTACATGCTTCTTAGTAACAAGGAATAAGGTTATAAAACCAAGTACTGGATTAATTTTGTGAAATACAATAATAATTTTTTGAAAATTTTAAGAATTTTGAAAAATTATGTCCAATTTTGGATTTGATTTATTTTGGTATGATAAATTAGATTCTTGAGTTAATTATGCAACTCAATCAATAAATATTATTTTTAATGTAATTAAAATTTTAAGGTGTTACAATTACAATGTAATCATAGTATAAATAAAAATGTATGTTCGAGTAACCACAAGTATTAGATTATCACAACATAAAAAGGATTATCATAGTAATCACAAAGTAGAATCAAACTATTACAGTCCAAACAAACTAAGAACCACTACAGTCCCAATTAAAGCCAAAGAAATAGACTAATTGGATTAAAATTCACACATGACAACCACATATGATGTTACTCAGAGACCACACATATAGTTGCATATGGTGGCCAATGGGTCTCGAACTTGGATACTCAAGACCTAAAACCTCCAAATTTGCCAACTCACTTATTGTTTTATACTCTCTATTAATAATTAAGTTAATATCACGAATCAATATGACATAAATTCAGTTAGGAAATAACTGAAATACTTTTATATTTTAAAAGTAATAAATATTATTATGAAATTATTTTATAAATCTACAAATAAAGAGACTTGAATCTAAGAGGTGAAATCCCTTAATCTATGTATAAAAGAAATCCTAAAATCTCAATTTTATCATTTTATCTAAAATCTCATGCATTTTACATAAATTCTTTTCACCTAATTATAAATATGAAAAAACAAACCTATCATCGTAGATTCATTTCACTTACACTTCATTTTCCTACAACGTTACAATTTAGGGTCTCTTTTGATAAACGATTATTTTCAGTGCAATGCGTTTAGTTTTCTTTTTCTTTTACGTTACAATATTACTACAACATTTAATTTCATCACCACTGTTATTTTTACATTAACAACAAATAAACGCACCACTATTTTCTCATCATTCATATTAAAAAGTGTACTTTTTTTTATGATCCATATTAAAAAGTTACGTAGGGGTAAAAGTACAACATTTATAATTGTGGGTTCCACTTAATCTTCTGACAGACCAACCAAATTCTAATTTCTAATTGATTATTTTGCACCATAATTATTGCTAGATTTTTAAACACCCATACGTGGGGCAATGCAAAATAAAGTGGGAAAATTGAATTGAATATTTGGTAGGTAGTTTTTTTAATTAAATTAATACGAGTTCCACTCAAGCTTCGTGTTGGGTTAATTATTTATTTCTCGATTAAATTATAGTGTAAAAGTTTAAATGTTACAATTTACTCAAAGTTTTTGAACTCTCTGTATATTTAGAATTTAATCTCCATGCTTTTATTTTTAGGATTTTAATCTCTCTACTTAATTTAAAATTTAAGTTTATTTGTTAACACTATTATAATTCTTCGTGTTGGCGTGCATTTTGAAAAAAAATGGTATCTATGCAACAAAAAATATCGAACGAACTTGAAATTAATAAAAAATTTAATGGTGCTAATAATTCTTAATTCACATTATCATTTTAATTAGAATAAAATATTTAGACTAACTAATGACGTTATAAAAATTGAGGTATCAAATTATGTCAAAATTAAAATATATAGATTAAATCTTAAATTTGAGTAAAATACAGAGATCAAATTAAAATCTAACCACTCTTATAACTTAAAAATTACAGGGATCGAATTGTAATTTACCCATGTGAAAAGAAGGAGCAAAATTGAACAAGTTTGCCTTCCTTTTATATATATATATAGTTGTAAATCTTAAAAGCAAAAAAAAATTATGTTAAATGACCTTTATCCTTTGATGATGTATATTTTTATTAAAAGAACAATATAATTTTTGGTCATTGAACTTAAATTTGTCAAATTGATTTAATCGATCATTGAATTTGGATTCTATCGAGATTTAATAATGAGATTAATGTTACTTGAATAGGACTAGATCGGATATATCGGGAACTGATTGATATAAGGGTTTGAACAAAAACTAGTAAAGATCGAAATCGACAATTGAATAGATCGAATTAGTTTGATTTTTAAAAAAAAATTATTTATTTATTTAATTACTGTAGGTCCAACGGTTGAATCGATCAAACTAGTTGAACCGCGAAGCAGTGATCTCACCTCTTCAACCACTTGTCCTACTATTAAAACATTAAAAATGACACTCTTAGATTCTACCATATCACCACTTGAAATTTTATATACGCTTCTTTTAAAAAATTTTAAGTGAGTCTTATAACATTAAAATTTTTTAATTTATTTTTTTTTAATTTTCAAAATTTTAGATTTAAAAGTTCTGGAAAATGATGGAAGGTTCAAAAAAGAAATCTTGAGAGAGTTTCTTAGATTTCAAAGTGTTGCCTTCTTTTTAAGGTCAATTAATGGTTTATTATATGTGTTTTTTTATTAGTTTTTCTGGGATTTCAAAGTGTTGTCTTCTCTTTAAGGTCAATTAAGGGTTTATATGTCTTGCAATGAGTCTCCAAGTATATGTGTTTTTTTATTAGTCAAGACATGGTGGAATTCTAGCACATGCATTTATCTGCTTTATTATTAAAGCTTTGTTTATTATTGAAGTCGAAAAGTGTTTTCAATTCAAACTTTGATTTTAAATAATAAAAAAAGTTTTAAACCAATTTTGATGTTAAATTTGATAATTAAATTTTTACTTTTTGTTTTGTTGGAAAAGTACTTTTCAATGAAATTATTATTTATCTTTCATTAAATATTCTATTTTATAACATCAAGTTTGAAATTGATATTTTATCTTCTTAAAAATACTTTTTAATAATAATGATAGTTTGGAGGTCGTTAAAGCGCTACAAGCTAACCATTCAGAAAGGTCACCATCAGCCTTGGTAAGAATAATTTATTTGAGCTTACAAGCTGTTGAGCAATGGTGTTTTAAGCATATTTCAATAAATAAGAATAAAGTTGTTGATAGATTTACTAAAATGACTTCAGACAAAAGTAGAGAGGTACAAATTTTAGATAAAGTCCATGAGGCTTCTTCGATGAGTTTGGGATTGATAAAGTAGCCAAATTTCTGGTTGTAATTGCTTAGCATAATTGGTTAACTTTTTTTTTACACAAAAAATTATAAAAAATTTTAAGACACTTTTTAACCTCAATCATAAACTAACCCTAAGTAGCATATAGGTGGGCCTAATGTGATTTGGTGCTCATCCATGTAGTATATTAACGTGATTAAACCTGATCATGGGTCGGGTCGGGTTGAGTTCGTGCCGGGTTGATACAAAATTTTAGACTCGTTTTTTTAGATCTGGGCCTGGTTTGGCCCAAAAAATGAGCCTAAAATTTTGCCCAAGCTTGGTCCAAATAAAAAATGGTAAACTTGAGTCCAACCCCACCTACTCGTATTAATTTTTTCATATAGAAATAAAATTAAAAAATATAATGCATCAAATACACTAAACACATTAAATTAAAATATTTTCCCAAAAATTGAAAATACATTAAAAAAATATTTTTACTTAAAAAACTCTAAGATATTTGTAATTTTGCAAGCAAATGCCTTTAAAATAATAGCAAAATTAATAATAAAACAAGAGTTTTACAATATCCAAATAATAACAATAAAATAGTAGTAATATAATAGTAAAATGGTAGCAAAACAACAATAAAATAACAACAACCAGCAAAAGGGAAATTCTTTTTAGGTAAATTCGGGTTGGGTCGAGCCCTGCTCATTTAGAAAACAAACATTATTTTTTGTCCAAACCCATGTTTTGAACTTATTTTTTTACTTAAACCCTCCTACTTGTTTAACAGGTATTCCAATATCAAATCTAGATGTGATGAACATATGCGCACGAGGTAGTCTCTTTGATTGAGGCAACCCCTCACGGTTATGGGTATATTCAGAGGTGAATAAATTTAGTTAGATGAAGCAAGGTGATATTATATAACAAATTTAATTCAATTTATGTTACTTAGGGTTTGTTCAGAGAGATGTTTACTTTCAATATCACTACTATTTTTACATTAACAATAGATGAACAGACTACACTTAAATTATTAGACTGAATTTAATCAAGAAGTGATGTAACATATGCATAGCTGACACATAGAAGGACCACTTTATAATATGCTTTACTCTTTATGTGTGTGTAAAAACAAGCTCTACCCCTTTGCTCCTTCCTTCATAGAATCCACAGTAAGAAAAGTACGGATATAAGGTTGATATTATGCTCCCATAAATATAGTTAAGAAAACAAAATAAATACTAATAAAATAAAATAATATTATTTCATTTCATGCTCCGAAATCCTTCTCATTACGTTATTCCGTATGTCAATGATTTTTCTTTTATTAATAATAAAAACGTTTAAAATAAAATATCTTTTTTTTTAATTTTATTTTGTGGAAATGACGAAATGCCACACACAAGGGTTAGGTTAAGGTTCGGCGCACCTTAATAAAGACGACTGTCACTATGCAAAACTGTACCACAATCCATAAATTCCTTTTGAAATTACCAAAACACCCTTTTCCAGCAAAGCTTTCCATATTTTTTTAGCCATTTCAAAAGTTCAAAGTTCAACCCACACTTCCCTACTAAAAATAAAAACTTTTGCACTCGGACACTGGATTTTGAAAAGACAATAATACCCATCCACATTTCCCATTATTCCGTACAAGCCAAGTGAAACCAATGCGGAATTTGTTTCAAAACGGGTGTCTTGAATTGTCCAAAACCAGACACCGAGGTGACGCTTTTGTCTGGTTCCTTTTTCCCACCATCAAACAAAAGTAGTTTCCGCACAACAAAAAAGCAAGAGAGAGAGAGAGAAAAAACCACATTGGGAGAAGGAAATGGACGGTAACACTACTGAAGCGGAACGTTGGCTCACCATAGCTGAGAAGCTATTGGCGTCACGTGACTTGCACGGGGCTAGGACGTTGGCGATCCGAGCACGGGAACTGGCTCCGGTGCCGGCTGACCAGATACTGGCTGTGACCGACACTCTCATGGCTGCGCAATCAAACCCTCAAGATTGGTACGGGATATTACAACTCGTGCCGTTAACTCAGTCTATGGAAGTGGTGGCGGGTCAGTACAGGAAACTGGCTATGTTCTTGAATTATGGGAAGAACGGTCTTTCTTTTGCAGATCAGGCCTTTCGGTTGGTTTCTGAAGCTTGGAATGTGTTGTCTAACCCTTCTAAGAAAGCCATTTATGATAACGAGTTGAGGTTTCTTCAGTTTGGCCCGGTGAGTCAGTTCGGTCAACAGTATCACCACCATCAGCAGCAGCAGCAGCATCAGCAACAACCGCAACTTCAGCAGCCGCAAACACAGGCGTTGTTTATGCAACCGCCGCCGCCTCCGAAAGAGACGCAGACGCTGTTTATGCAACAGCCACCGTCTGCGCCTCCGAAAGAGACGCAAACGCTGTTTATGCAACCGCCGGCTCCTCCGCCTCCTAAGGAAACGCAGACGTTGTTTATGCAGCCGCCGGCTCCTTCGCCTCCGAAGGAAACGCAAACGCTGTTTATGCAACCACCGGCACCTCCGCCTCCGAAAGAAACGCAAACGCAAACGCTGTTTATGCAACCACCGGCGCCTCCGCCTCCGAAAGAAACGCAAACGCAAACGCTGTTTATGCAATCGCCGCCGAAAGAAACGCAAACGCAAGTTACACAACCGCTATTTGCGATTAGAAGCCCTACGAATAATAATAAAGATGGAAATGCTGCATTAGAAGGGGGAGGGCAGTTGGGTTTAAATAATAATCCGCCGGAGCCGACTCGCCCGGCTGAGTCAACTTGGGCAAGGCAGATGAATCAGACAGGTTTAGCTGGGCCGAGTCAGATTAATCAGTCAGGATCAGTTAGTTCGAGCCACATTAGTCGGCCAGAGCCTACACGGACAAGCCAGGTTAATCGGCCGGAGCCTACGCAATCGAGCCAGGTTAATCAGCCCGAGCCAACCCGGACCAGCCAGGTTAATCAGATAGGAGTTGCTAGCTCGAGGGAATTGAATCGGACCGAGTCGATTCGGACAGTTGAGATTAATCAGACAGCTCCGCCTCCTCCTCCTCCGGCGGAGAATACTCGAACATATCCCAATGGTGTGACTGGGAAGACCGATTCCACTCGGCCTAGTCAAGCTACTGAGTCAGAGGGACCGACTTTCTGGACAGCTTGTCCGTACTGTTACGTTCTCTACGAGTATCCCAGGGTGTACGAAGATTGTACGCTGAGGTGTCAGACTAAGAGTTGCCGGCGAGCTTACCATGCAGTTGTGATACAGTCGCCGCCGGTGAACGGAAAGGACACTCATTTCTACTGTTGGGGTTTTTTCCCAATAGGGATTTCGAGGAATGGTAAGAATAAGGGCGGTAATTTCCCCGGTTGGTCCCCTATTTCCAACATGTTTGCTTGTCCCATCGACAAGATTGCTGGAAAACAAAAGACTGCCACAAAACCTGCTCCAAGAGTGTATTACGATGACAATGATGCATACGTAGAGATTCTTGATTCAAGTGGACCTTCAGACGAGGATGATGACGACGACGAATGGCAGAAAGATGAGAGGAAGAAGAAGAAGGCAAAGAGTGCCAAAGGGAAAGGATCTGCTGGGAGAAAACCTAAGAAACCACAGAGTGAGAGAGTGAATAAAGGGAGCAACGAGCAAGTTAGTGATAATCACAGTGGGAATTTAAACGGTGCTCCGATAGCACCCGAGGGAAAGCCAACTGCTGAATCAAGCAGAAGGGGGGTCGCAAATAGTGGGAGGAAACAAATGGTGAGAGGAGCAAAGAATCTGGGGAAGTTGGATTTGAATGTGGAGTTCAGTAACGAAGTGGAAGAGCCGGTACCAAGGAGGAGTGAGGGGAACCATGCTGGATACGGTGAAGAGGATAACATGGAAGGGAACGGATTTTTTGAGGGTCTTGATGAGTTTTTAAGTAGCTTGCCTATACTCTCAGCTGTTGGGGATGATAAAGTTAAGGCTACTTAGTGAAGTAAGATCCTTGTTTCCTTTTTTGCAGCAGTTGTAGTTCTAATCGTATGCTTGTAGTATTTAACTATGTGGAGGTACTCGGTTGAATTTGACTGGATACTTTGTAGCATCCTATGTTATTATTTTTATAGTTCCGAGCTGCCTGTTTATTCCTAGTGAATTTTCCTGTTTGGGAGGACAGGTTAAAAGCTTGGTACATAACCATCAGACATTTCGGGTTGAAGATCGAATATCCACCCACCTTGTAAGTTCCCCCTCTTTTAGAAAAAGGGAAAGATAAAAAGTGCCTGATGGTGGAAATATGGTCCGAGAAAAGTTGAATCGAGCTATTTAGGTTGTTAGTATTGCTTTTTTTTTTAGAAGATTTCAATAAATAGGGGATTCATAGCAGAAGAAGCTTCAATTGTTAGGGATTCTCTATGGATCTAATTATCAATGCCTTTGTGCTCTAAGCATGACACACCAAAGGTTATTTTCACTATCGTTTAACTCTTTCCATTCAATGCAATATATTAGCTTTAATATATTCTTTTTTTAATTGTATCCTTGCCTCTACTTTGTGTGTGCTTGCTCTATCATGACTTATTGACAATAATCGATACCTTGTTAGTCTTGGTTCCTTAAGTATCTGTTGCCCGAAACCAAGAACAGACTTTCCTTCTGTTCTTAAGTACTGAAGCATCCGAATCTTATGGTAATATTAGTTGCATAATCTTTTCGACCTAGGAGTATTGAGATTTCGGTCTGAAAGAGTTATATTGTTACTACTGTTCTTTGTATAGATGCTCTGTATGCAATGATTTATCGGCTGGCCTTAGCTCGGAACGGATGAATCACATTCGATTTGCTGGTATGCTAGTAATCGTAGCCATCAGCTTGCCATGCCAATGGTGAGAAACCCATGGCAATATTATATGATAAACTCTTTGCTCTCTTTTAGGGACTAATTAGATTGATAGTTGGTAACTAGTATGGTACAGTACAGTGTCGGATATAGGAATGTATTTGAAGGGCATTCCCTACTCACCCATGTGCAGCTGCTATTTTTGGGAATTGAATTGTTGTGTGTTTAAGTTTCCTTGATTTATTACATGCATCATGTTTTTATTGCAACATTAGTGGAGAGAGAATCTTACTTTTGATTAAATGTTGAACAGCCCAACAACTTATTCTAATCATTAAATTTCTATCTCTATATGTGTTATGGTTTTTTGCTTTCTTCCCTGCCCTTTGTGGTTGGTGTTGATAGTTTTGGAGTTGTTTCAGTTTACGTCTTCCGGTATTTGTGGTTTGCGTTGATGGTTTTGGAGTTGTTTTAGTTCCCATTGTTCTTACTTCCGGGACAATGGTACGGAGATATTACCCTCCTCCGAAAACACGGGAAAAGCTTTAAACAAATTTGAGCAGACTGGTATCCGCCACTCTGGTCTAAGAAAACATGACATGACAAGCAAGGTCATATGGCATGCTTCTTGATCTTAGGGCTGAAGTGTTTGGGGTTAAGGTTGTCTCATGTTCATCTTGTTTAGTCATTCGTTCATCTTTGATTCCCACATATATATGTAAGCTTTGTTAAAGTTTCTGCACTATTATTTATTGGACCCCTTGCAAGCAACAAAGGATTGCATTTGTAATCTGTTTTATCATTTTCTGAAACTCAGCCCAATGTGATGGAATATGGGCTGAAATAATTAAAAAAAGCCTTTAATTATATATTTTTATATCATAAATTGAAAAATTAAATCTTGAATATCGATTTAATTTTTTCAATACAAAGCTTAAGTATTTCATTTCTTTAATCTGGTAAAAGATCTTTTGGTCCTTTTCCATTTTGATATTGAACAAAGTGATCACTTTCAAAAATTATAACAAATTTAATTTACGTCAATTTCAAAAGTAAATAACTAAAGACATTTAATTATAACATAAATGTTTTTTTGTCAGTTGTATATAAATTTTATTGGTATAATAACAAATTTAATCTCAAAGTCTAAACATTTTGTTAAATTGATTTTGATTTAATAAATTCAACCCACAATATTTATATATATTTTTAAATTTAGTCTTAATTCAACAAATTTAACTCACAACGTTTATATATTTTGTCAAAATTTCTGTAGAATATACAAATATCGAAGTGCTAAATATGTTATTATATCAATTAAAATTATGTACAATTGATTAGAAACATTGATCTGTGATTAATTATCCTTACTTGCTCACTTTCGAAATTGAAAGGGATTAAATTGTTTTATTTTTAAAAAAGGGACCAATTTACTCAATATCAAAATTAAAAAGGACTGGAATTGTGTTTTTAACTTTTAATTTATACTTCATAAAATTTCAATTTTAATTTATACCTAAATATGTTCTAGCTTTTAGTTATTCGTAAATACACCCTTAATATAAATAAAAATTTCACTTCAAAACAAAGGAGGTACAAAAGTATTTATTTAGGTGCAAAAGAAATTACAAATTTCCTATTTTATTCCCCAATGAAACTTTAAATAGATTAGGTAAATTGTTAAGAAATTTATTGTGTAAATGTGAGCTATGGAAGTGTTTTATAGTCCATATAAAATTAATAGTATAAGTGCTTGAAATGGAGACCGCTATATTATTAGCTTTGATGTCTCAAGCTTTTGATATAACAACATTTAAGGCAAAATTTATACGTAATATATGTCCTAAATCGTTTGGTGAAAATATAATTGAAAATTTCATCAAACATTTATTATGTTGACCGTATGTAGACTTGAGCCCATTCGAAAAGTGGGAGGGTTTGGGCAAAAAAACGAGGTCCATTTTCTAAACTGGTTGGGCCTTGGGTAAATTTTTTTTGCCCGGGCACAGCCTGAATTCGCAAAAAAAAAATCTGCTACCTTTTGCTGCTGTTTTGGTGTCGTTTTCGTTATTATATTGCTATTATTTTGTTGTTATTAAGTATAAATAATTTTTTAAATTTATTTTCAATTTGTTGGGAAACATTGATTTTAATGTTTTAGTGTATTTGATGTATTATATTTTTAAATTTGTTCTTATATAAAAATAATAATATAAAAGAATTTAATACGGGTGGCTCGAGTTTTAGCATTTTTATCCGGGCTGAACTTGGGTAAAAATTGAAGCCCATTTTTTAGACAGGGCCATACTCGGGCCTAAAAATGGGCCTAAAATTCTATTGAGGCTCAACCCTATCGAACATATGATCACCTCTAACTGTATATAACCAAACTTTAATATTTTAATTTTCTTCTACGTCTTTCATTAATTTATTTTTAAATAACAAAGAAACAAAAAACATAATTATGGTTGCAAAAGCAAGTTGGTATTATATAGTTGAACAAACCAAACGTAGCAAATAAAATTTTACATTATTTTTTATATAAATTTTATTTAGTTCATATATTATTATTTTCTTAATGTTATATCTAGTTATTTTATATAATCGTGTCGTAATCAAAATTAAAAAAAAAATCCCAGCTTATGTTTGAAGAAAATAAAGCAGAATTAAGGTGTTAAACAAATGTTAATTTAGTATGATAGTATGAGTACATTAATTGCTTATTCAATCCAATATAAAGACCAAAGGCTTGATTAGGGTGGTGACAACTTCATAATGGTGGTCAAATGTATGTGTCATAGTTTGATATAGTTTTTCAGTAAAGAACAGGTGAGAAGTTGAGCTAACAAAATCTAGAATTTCTCACCAAACATCCACAAAACCTTCTTGTTCTCCACTTCCTGTTACCTATAAAAGCCTCGTCATTTCATGCAATTGCATAAACAAGCACCCTTCAAGTATTCATTTTGAAGCACTTGTTGTCATCTCCCATCTGATTTTCTTAATCATGGCTTATCATCGTTTGCCTTTTTTTGTGTTACCCTTTTGTTAATCACTTTGTCATCGATGAGTAGCAACACAGTCTTGGTTGGCGCCGCGCCTTTTGGAGACATCTGTGCGGAGATTCCTAAACCCGAGTTGCACGACATGCCGTCATTCCCAAAGGTTGAACTTCCAAAGCCCGAATTGCCGAAATCCAAACTGAACTACCTAAAATGCCCGAGTTGCCAAAACTGAATTGCCTAAAGTTCCGGAGTTGCCAAGGCCCGAATTGCCTAAGGTCCCCGAGTTTCCAAAAGTTCAGAGTTGCCAAAATCGAATTACCCAAGGTTCTGAGTTTAGAAAGTGCGAGTTGCCAAAGCTCGAATTTCCTAAGATTCCCGAGTTGAAAAATCCAAGAAGTTAAAGTTCCAGATTCCCAATGCTCCTAAATTGTCAAAATCTGAAGCACCAAAAGTTCCGGAGTTACCAAAGCCAGAATTTCCTAAAGTTCCTGAAGTGCCCAAGCCTGAATTACCCAAAGCTCCCAAGTTGCCAAAACCTGAATTACCAAAAGTTCCTGAGTTACCAAAGCCAGAATTGCCTAAAGTTCCCGAGTTACCTAAGCCAGAATTGCCCAAGCCTGAATTACCCAAAGCTCCCGAGTTGCCAAAACCTGAATCACCAAAAGTTCCTGAGTTATCAAAGTCAGAATTGCCTAAAGTTCCTGAGGTGCCTAAGCCAGAATTGCCCAAAGCTCCTGAATTGCCAACAATTCCTGAGGTACCAAAACCAGAATTGCCCAAAGCGACTGAGTTGCCAAAACCTGAATTACCAAAAGTTCCTGAGGTGCCTAAGCCAGAATTGCCAAAAGCTCCTGAATTACCAAAACCTCAATTACCTAAAATTCCCGAGTTAACAAAACCAGAATTGCCTAAAGTTCCAGAGGTACCGAAACCAGAATTGCCCAAAACTCCTGAGTTGCCAAAACCTGAATTACCTAAAGTTCCTGAATTGCCTAACATGCCGAAACCCGAAGAACCCAAAGTTCCAGAGCTACCCAAACCAGAACTACCTAAGTTACCCAATCTACCAAAGCCAGAAACACCTAAACAAGAATTGCCTTAAGTTGCCTGATTTGCCTACCGTGCTAAAACCTTGAATCATGGTACTATGTTTTCCCTCGACAATAAACATATGATTTTTAGATATTCTTCTTATAAGAGTGTGTTGATTAGCATATTTAAATTCATTTCATGTATCACTTGTAGACCAGATTATTTATATATGTTTGTTTTGAGTGATTTTATTGTTATCATCTATATATTATACTTGTATACTTTCTAAATAAATTTATAGTTATACACAAAGTTTGATTTTTTTTTTACTTGGGATTTGGCATGCTCTTTTTCTTGTTCAATACAAAGATTTCATTAAAGAAAAGAACATATACAGACATAAAAAAAGGCCTACAAAAAGCCCCCAAAAAACAAAATAAGAAGTTGAAAGGCTTGAAATGGACAATAGCTCAACTTATGGGAGACTAAAATTTAATTCGATTTTAAAAATTTGAGAAAAAATTAAAAATTTAAATTAAATAGTTCGAGTTGTTCGAGTTATTCGGATCAACTCGAATAAAAAATCAAAATTTTCGATTTAACTCGAATATGAATTACATAATTGAATTTTGTAGAAAATTCGAATAAGAAAAGGCAAAACCATGTCGTTTTGATAAATGTTTACCTTTCCTAAAGTTAAAAGTTAAAACCATTCAATTAAAAGACAAAACTACGCCGTTTTGATAAATGTTTATCCATTAAGTTAAAAAATAAAAATATTATATTGTTGATGTAGTTAAATAATCTTGTACTTCGTCTACTAGTTAAATAATCGGTCCATATAAATGCAACATTGAGTGTCAATAATAGGATTCAGTCACTCAACTCGATTCAATTCGATTCGAAAAAATTTCAAATTGAGTTCGGTTGCTAAAATAGGATTCATTAACTCGACTAACTTAAAAATTTTTTAATTTGATTTGACTCGACTCGATCAAATACTCACACTTAGCTCAACCTCAGCAAACACAAACCCTAGAAACAAATATAAAAAATAACCAAACCCTAGCTACTTACATTAGTCACCGTCATTAGAGGGACGTCGAAAAACTGAAGAGGGGCACCAATGAGGTCGAAAAGCTGAAAGTAAGGTGAAATCATGGAAATATCTGTTGTGACTTACAACATTTAAGATAAATTTTATATATATTATTTGTCCTAAATTATTTGGTGAAAATATGATTGAAAATTGTATTATACATTTTCAAAGTATTTTTAAAGACTTGTAAAATACTCAAAAACATATTTTAAATGTTTTTTAATTTATCTAAATGTTTTTGGGTTAATACCAAAGTATTCTAAGGTGTTTAAAATATTTTTAAGAGACTTTGGTATGCAAGTCTCGAGACATACGATTATATGTTTAAGACATGAAAACTTCGAAGCAAAAATCTGCTTCAGGAGCTGCCTGTCTTGAGACATTGTGCAATATGTCTAGAGACAATTGGCAGATTGTCTCGAGACACACTATTCATGTCTCAAGACATGGCCTGCCAACTGTTATATGTCGACAATTTTTCAACCTTGTCTTAAGACATCTTGCTAGGTCTTGAGACATGACGTGCAAGGATAATTTTTAAGCCCAAAATTAATACTTCCAACGGCTAGATTTCATCCCCAATGGCCATAAACATTGAAAATTTTGTTTTTTGGTATAAATACACTTCAAGACTCAAGAGAGAGATATTCAAGCATCAAAATCAAGAGAAAAGTATTCAAGTATAGTGAATTGGGAAATCCTTCGTTAAGGTATACCAAGGTAGTGGAAGTAGGCAATTGAGACCGGACCACTATAAACCGAATTATCCAAGCTTTTCTTTCATTTCCTTATCATTTAGAAAAGTTTGAAAAGAATTTTAAAATACCAATTTACTCCCTTCTCGATATTTTTGGACCTAACATATATCTTAAAAAAATTATATTGTAAACATTATATTTATTTCCTTAATTAACTAGAACCTTGTAATATATAATATGTATGATATAATATAATATAATATAAATAATATATCTTATAATATAAATATTAAATGACAATATATTATTATACATAAATAACTTTAAACTATAAGTCGTCTTATGAATTTATTCGAATTATGTAAAAGTTAAAGAATTTGATACTTTCTTACAATATAAGTGTTTCTCTTTCATATAATATATATTGTTTTGCACCTTAGTAAAAATATTTTGCATCCATATACCATAAAATTAAAGTTTGTATACCTGACAATCTCTAACTTATTAGATCTTTGGAATGTGAGCATGACATATTTTGTTTTCTGAATATAATGTATAAATCGTTTGGTTGCTTTTCAATTATCCATACCCGAATTACTCAAATATTTGCTCAACATCCAACAATATACGTAATATCTGAACATGTACAAACTTGAATATACCTTAGATTTCCTACTGTTGAAACGTAGGGAATCTTATGCATTTCCGTAATCTCAAAATCATTCTTGGGGTCTTGATCGAGACTATGCTTACTCCCACTAAACTTGTGATATATGCAATCATTAACCAAAACCATTTCAAAATCGAATAAGATAATCACTTGGTGAATATTGTAATACCATTGACGAAAGGCCTGCTTAAGCCCATAAATAAATTTCTTTAATTTGAAAACCATTGACTTTACATCGTCGAACGCAAAGCTTTTTGGTTGCATTATATTAATTGTCTCATCAATGTCGCAACTGAAAAACCTAGTCTAGACATCCATCTGATATAGCTCAAAGTCAAAATATATCACTAAAGCTGTTATAACCCTTTCTCTAGTAGGCCTTCTTAATGACATTTATTCTTGAGGTTGTAGAGTTTGTTACTTGAGATGGAGGTTCAACGACGTTGTCTTGATCCAAAGTTGCTGCTTGAACAATTTCAGGTACAACAAAGTGTTGATGATATTTACCAATAACAATTAAAAGAATGCGTTGAGGAATACCAACATATTCTTCTTTAAATACATTGTCTTTAATTCTCTCTTCCCCCACAAACTCAACATCCTTAAAGAACAAGCATTATCTGTCTCAAAAATAACATTAGTAGTGAGATCATAAAATTTGTAACCCTTATATCTTTTAGAGTATCCGAAAAAAATCAAAGAGATAAAAAATATTGTTGGACAGAAGTCTCTCAATTCTCATTTTTGAGATATAACCTAATCTCTTGTGTTACAACGAAATCAATTTCTTAGCGGTTAATTTGTGTTTCTTTGCAAGGATTCCTTTAAATTAAGTAATAGTATCAATTAAATATAAATTTTCATAACCTGATAAAGAACTGGAACCAACCAAATTTAAATTATGAAAGAGACTAAAATTTCAATTTCTAAATGAACAAGAATAACTAAATTTATCCAATGTTGAAATGGAAATCAAGTTCCGCCTAAAGGACGGCATAACAAAAGTCTTGTTCAAATCCAAATAAAACCCAATTATTAATAATAATCTAAAAGTCCTTATTGTTTCAACTTCTACCGAATTATTGTAGCCTACATAGATGTATCTTTCACAATCATTAGGCTTTCAATAGTTTTGACAGCCTTGCATAAACACACTGATGCGAGTTATTGCACCAGAATTTATTCACCAAGTGCGTTTAGGTACCGAAATCAAATTAACCTCAAACAAAGAAAATTAAGAAGTGCATTGTCGCACCAAAAGAGAAACAACCATATTTAGTTAACTCCTCTTGTTGTTTCTTTTGTAATGTAGTATATGCAACTTTCTTATTTTCTTATATACCTCATTGAAGTTAGATTTGTTAAGAATGTATCAATTTCTATATTTTCGTTCTTGACAAATCTCTTTTCAATGTCGATCCTAAATTCCTTAGCTGTGGTAATATTATCAGACATAATGCCCCTGAATGTTTTAATGCATGTAGTGATGTTGGCCAGTATAGTAGTTGAATCAATCAAAACAAGTTCACATAAGATTTCAAATTTAAACAAAAATAATTTGAATAAAGGTAAGTCTCATATCAAGATACCAGTCACTCTATTAATATTTCATCTCTGGACAAAATATTAACTTGTAAGTGATATCTTGGTGTAGTAATTAAACATTGTCAATAAGAACATGTCGAACAATAAATCTTTCTTTGGGTCGATTTATCACACATGTAAAATCAAATGATTGTCACATGTTTATTATCCCAGTTGCACATGTAATTTTGTTAAATATTAACTTTCTTTTGGATTGATCAATATTAACATAAGTTATATGTGCATCACCTTTTACATTCCAAAACAAAATAATTTCTGCAACAAAGGTCACTTTGGCGACTTATTCCTTCAATTAACTTATTTTATATATATATATATATATATATATATATATATATAAACATACCAATATTCAAATTTAAAATTTCTATAACAATGAAATGTCAAAATTGAAATTTCTGATCGCACTATAGTTTTCAAAATAACCCAAAATAAGGTTATCTAAATGATGTAATAAGAAACCAAACCTTAATCTTTGATTATTTTTTAAATACTTAAACAAACAACCATCATGATTTTTACAATTAAAATTCAAAATCAAATTTTATAAAACCAAACTTAAAATCAAAAATTTTAAACACGTATTCAAAATACCCAAAAATTAAATATATATTCAATAAATGTCTATCAAACCAATTTAACAAAAATCATAATTCAATCCATTAAAATTTATCAATAATCTTAGCATAAAACACACAAAACATAATTTTTTATGGATTCAATATCATCCAATTCATGCGTAATATAATCATTCCACAAACCATATATATTGCTTTTCTTTTCTTTTTTCTTTTTTTCAGTACTGTAATTTTATAAATTTATCAATAAACGGGCAGACTTTTGGGTAAGCTTTTTTTTGACTTGAGCTCAATCCAAATTTGTAAAAAAAAAAAAAAATCTGCTGTTTTTTGCTGCTGTTTCCACTGTTTTTGTTGTTGTTTTGTCATTATTTTGGTGTCGTTTCGCTATTATATTGTTATTATTTTGTTGATTTTGTTTGGATATTGCATGACTTTTATTTTATTATTAATTTTGTTACTATTTTAGAGGTATTTGGTTGCTAAGTTGAACCTACCTTAGTGTTATTTAAGTATAAATAATTTTTTTAATTTATTTTCAATTTGTTGGGAAACATTGATTTTAATGTTTTTAGTGTATTTGATGTATTATATTTTAAATTTGTTCTTATATAAAATAATAATATAAAAGAATTTAATACTGGTGGCTCGAGTTTTAGCATTTTTATCCGGCTGAACTTGGGTAAAATTGAAGCCCATTTTTTAGACAGGGCCATACTCGGGCCTAAAAATGGGCCTAAAATTCTATTGAGGCTCAACCCTATCGAACATATGATCACCTCTAACTGTATATAACCAAACTTTAATATTTTAATTTTCTTCTACGTCTTTCATTAATTTATTTTTAAATAACAAAGAAACAAAAACATAATTATGGTTGCAAAAGCAAGTTGGTATTATATAGTTGAACAAACCAAACGTAGCAAATAAAATTTTACATTTTTATATAAATTTTATTTAGTTCATATATTATTATTTTCTTAATGTTATATCTAGTTATTTTATATAATCGTGTCGTAATCAAAATTAAAAAAAAAATCCCAGCTTATGTTTGAAGAAAATAAAGCAGAATTAAGGTGTTAAACAAATGTTAATTTAGTATGATAGTATGAGTACATTAATTGCTTATTCAATCCAATATAAAGACCAAAGGCTTGATTAGGGTGGTGACAACTTCATAATGGTGGTCAAATGTATGTGTCATAGTTTGATATAGTTTTTCAGTAAAGAACAGGTGAGAAGTTGAGCTAACAAAATCTAGAATTTCTCACCAAACATCCACAAAACCTTCTTGTTCTCCACTTCCTGTTACCTATAAAAGCCTCGTCATTTCATGCAATTGCATAAACAAGCACCCTTCAAGTATTCATTTTGAAGCACTTGTTGTCATCTCCCATCTGATTTTCTTAATCATGGCTTATCATCGTTTGCCTTTTTTTGTGTTACCCTTTTTGTTAATCACTTTGTCATCGATGAGTAGCAACACAGTCTTGGTTGGCGCTCGGCGTCTTTTGGAGACATCTGTGCCGGAGATTCCTAAACCCGAGTTGCCTGACATGCCGTCATTCCCAAAGGTTGAACTTCCAAAGCCTGAATTGCCAGAAATCCCGAAACCTGAACTACCTAAAATGCCCGAGTTGCCAAAACCTGAATTGCCTAAAGTTCCGGAGTTGCCAAGGCCCGAATTGCCTAAGGTCCCCGAGTTTCCAAAAGTTCCAGAGTTGCCAAAATCAGAATTACCCAAGGTTCCTGAGTTTCCGAAAGTGCCAGAGTTGCCAAAGCCTGAATTTCCTAAGATTCCCGAGTTGAAAAAATCCGAAGAAGTTAAAGTTCCAGAGATTCCCAATGCTCCTAAATTGTCAAAATCTGAAGCACCAAAAGTTCCGGAGTTACCAAAGCCAGAATTTCCTAAAGTTCCTGAAGTGCCCAAGCCTGAATTACCCAAAGCTCCCGAGTTGCCAAAACCTGAATTACCAAAAGTTCCTGAGTTACCAAAGCCAGAATTGCCTAAAGTTCCCGAGTTACCTAAGCCAGAATTGCCCAAGCCTGAATTACCCAAAGCTCCTGAGTTGCCAAAACCTGAATCACCAAAAGTTCCTGAGTTACCAAAGTCAGAATTGCCTAAAGTTCCTAAGGTGCCTAAGTCGGAATTGCCCAAAGCTCCTGAATTGCCAAAAATTCCTGAGTTAACAAAATCGGAATTGCCTAAAATTCCTGAGGTACCAAAACCAGAATTGTCCAAAGCGACTGAGTTGCCAAAACCTGAATTACCCAAAGTTCCTGAGGTGCCTAAGCCAGAATTGCCAAAAGCTCCTGAATTACCAAAACCCCAATTACCTAAAATTTCCGAGTTAACAAAACCAGAATTGCCTAAAGTTCCAGAGGTACCGAAACCAGAATTGCCCAAAACTCCTGAGTTGCCAAAACCTGAATTACCTAAAGTTCCTGAATTGCCTAACATGCCGAAACCCGAAGAACCCAAAGTTCCAGAGCTACCCAAACCAGAACTACCTAAGTTACCCAATCTACCAAAGCCGGAAACACCTAAACAAGAATTGCCTTAAGTTGCCTGATTTGCCTACCGTACTAAAACCTTGAATCATGGTACAATGTTTGTTTTCCCTCAACAATAAACATATGATTTTTAGATATTCTTCTTATAAGAGTGTGTTGATTAGCATATTTAAATTCATGTCATGTATCACTTGTGGACTAGATTATTTATATATGTTTGTTTTGAGTGATTTTATTGTTATCATCTTATATTATACATGTACACTTTCTAACTAAATTTATAGTTATATACACAAAGTTCAATTTTTTCTTTACTTGGGATTTGGCATGCTCTTTTTCTTGTTCAATACGAAGATTTCATTAAAGAAAAGAAAAAATACAAACATAAAAAAGGCCTACAGAACCCCCCCAAAAAAAAACAGAAGTCGAAAGGCTTGAAATGGACCAAAGCTCAAGCTCAGCAAACACAAGCCCTAGAAACAAATATCGGAAATAACCAAACCCTAGCTACTTTCATTAGTCACCGTCATTAGAGGGACGCCAAAAAACTGAAGAGGAGCACCAAGGAGGTCGAAAAGCCAGCAAGGTGGAATCATGGAAATATCTGTCTTGACTTATTGACATGAATGTCTCCGGAGAGACCAAGAAAATCATATATGAGTCAGTTAAGTGGGCTTAAACTAATATAATATAAATATTAAATAAAAATATATAAATAATATATCAATAAAATTAAACTATAGGCTTCACTTATGAATTTCTTGAATGAAAAAACTTTAAATAGATTATGTAAATGGTGAAGAAACTTATAGTGTAAGGACGAGATATGAAAGTGTTTTATAGTCAATGTGAGATTGATAATATAAGTGCTTGAGATGGAGACTACTATATTATTAGCTTTGATGTCCCAAGCTTTTAATATAATAACATTTAAGAAAAATTATATATATATATATATATATATATTATATGTCGTAAATCATCTAGTGAAAATATGATTGAAAATTGTATCAAACATTTTCAACGTATTTTTAAATACTTGCAAAATACTCAAAAATATATTTTAAATGTGTTTTAATTTATCTAAATGTTTTTGGATTAATGCCAAAGTGTTCTAAGGTGTTTAAAATGTTTTTAAGGGGTTTAATCATGCAAGTCCCGAGACATACGATTATACGTCTAAAGACATGAAAACTTCGAAGCAAAAATCTGCTTCAGGAGTTGCCTGTCTTGAAACATTGTGCAGTATGTCTAGAGACAATTAGCAGATTGTCTTGAGACATGGCCTGCCAACAGTTATATAACGACTATTTTTCAACCTTGTTTCAAGACATCTTGCTAGGTCTAGAGACATGATGTGCAGGGATAGTTTTTAAGCCCAAAATTAACACTTTAAACGACTAGATTTCATCCCCTATGGCCATAAACATTGAAAATTTTGTTTCTTAGTATAAATATGCTTCAAGAACACTTCAAGACTCAAGAGAGCGTTATTCAGCATCAAGATCAAGAGAAAAGTATTCAAGTATCGTGAATTGGAAAATCCTTTGTTAAGGTATATCAAGGTAGTCGAAGTAGGCAATCGGGGCCGAACCACTATAAATCGAATTATCCAAACTTTTCTTCCATTTTCTTATCATTTAGAAAAGTTTGAAAAAAATTTTAAAATACCAATTTATTCCCTTCTTGATATTTTTGGACCTAACATATATCTTAAAAAATATATATTGTGAACATTATATTTATTTCCTTAATTAACCAGAACCTTGTAATATATAATATATATGATATAAAATACTAATATATAAATAATATATATTATAATATAAATATTAAATAACAATATAATATTATTATACATAAATAACTTTAAACTATAAGTTCTCCCATTAATTTCTTCCAAACTCTTAAGAATGATGTGAATAGTTAAAGAACTTGATACATTTTTATAATATAAGTGTTTCTCTTTCATATAATATATATTATTATATATAAAATAATATATATTACTATTTTGCATCTTATTGACAAAATTTTGAATCCAAATAAAATCTAATTATTAATAATAATCTAAAAGTCCTTATTGCTTCAACTTTTACCGAATTATTGTAGCCTGCATAGATGTATCTTCCACCATTATTAGACTTTCAATAATTCTGACAGCCTTGCATAAACACACTAATGTGAGTTGTTGCACTAGAATTTATCCACTAAATGCGTCTAGGTACCGAAATCAAATTAACCTCAAACAAAGAAAATGAAGAAGAGCATTGTCACACCACAAGAGAAACAACCATCTTTAGTTAACTCCTTTTGTTGTTTCTTTTGTAATGTAGTATATGCAACTTTCTTATTTTCTTATATACCTCATTGAAGTTAGATTTGCTAAGAATGTATCAATTTCTACCTTTTTGTTCTTGACAAATCTCTTTTCAATGTCGATCCTAAATTCCTTAGCCGTGGGAATATTATCAGGCATAATGCCCTTGAATGTTTCAATGCATGTAGTGATGTTGGTAAATATAGCACTTGAATCAATCAAAACAAGCTCACATAAGATTATATGTACTTAACTTGAAACAAATGAACTACAATCGAAATTGTACGACTCTATTTAAGTATGCAGTTTTATCTTCTAGTTGTAGCGAAATGCAGACTTGCTAGTATGTTAATAATCTTAGCCATTAGCTTCCCATGCCAATTGTGAAAAACCCATGGCAATAGTGTATGATAAACTCTATGCCCTCATTTAAGGACTCGCTATATTAATAATTGGTAATTAGCATGACCCTATTAGATTCGAGTGTGAATGTCGGATATAAAAATATATTTAAAAGGTGTTTGAAGGAATCAACATTCCCCTGTTCACCCATGTGCAGCTATTTCTTTTTTGGGGATTGAATTGTTGTGTGTTTAATTTCCTTGACTTATTACATGCATCATATTTTTATTGCAACATTCGTGGAGAGAGAATCTAACTTTTTGATTAAATGTTATTCTAATCATTAAATGTTCCAATGTATGTTGTTTCGACTTTTGTCCCTCGGTGCATGTCGGGACAATGGTATGAAGATATTACCCTCTGAATACAAGGAAAAAGCTTTAACCAAAGTTGAGCATACTGCATACTGGTATTCGCAACTCACTTTTAGTCTAAGATGACATGACATGACAAGCAAGGTCATATGACATGCTTCTTGATTCTAGGGTTAGAAGTGTTTGAGGGGTTAAGGTTGTCTCATGTTGATGGGGAATTCTAGGTGAGCTTCTTATAAGCTCCCATTTTTTTTTCTTTACATTTTCTCGTAATTTTTTATACTTTCTTATAATATTTAGTACTCCATAATTATTGGTAATCTCTCATAATTTTTTATATACTTTCAAAATTAAATTTTGACATGAAAAATCAAATTTTGATATAATTTTTTTGCATACTTAAAAGATTTGTTATATATACTAATAAATTTAATTTTTTTGAAAGACTAAATGTAACAGACCATTTCTATCCGGGCCTAACCAAAACACGAACCAAAAATAAAATATAAAATTAACAGTACAAAGTCCATTTTAAACAAATGTGGCCCAATACAAGCCCAAATGACACAAACCCTAAGGCTCAATGACCTAAACTATTGTCAGAAAAAAAAATGAAAACCCTAGCTTCTAACGCCGCACCTCTCCCCTTTCACACGCACGTCACCCGAGGTACCTCTTCCCGAAGCCTGACGCACCCTTCTTACCGCCATTTCACCAAAACAACAAAGGGACTTTCTCTCCTCTGTTGACCGGGTGCCAAACCTGCAAAAAAGATGAAAAACGATAGAAACAAAAACAACAAGGAATAGTAGATAAAATATGCATGAACGGCTATAAAAGCCAAATCCAATGTGTTTTACAGAGGAGGGGAAGAAATATAAAAAATCTCACAATAGTTTTTAAGAAAGGTATTTTTGCTTTTACATATTTATATTTTCTTAAACATATCGTGTGTATATATAATACAAAAACTTTTACCTTTATCGCCGTCACCGGAGACTTCTCTGGCTTGGAAGGTGGCCGAACCCTTGGTGGTTTGCCGAAAACCTCGTTGGGGTGACTGGAAATCGAAAGGTTTCTTAAATTTTCTAGGGTTTCGGCATTTTGTTTCAACTCAGGTTTTTAAAAAAGGGGGTTAAAGGGTTTTAAAAAAGAGATTTAAAAAGGCGAAGGTTGAAAAGTCTTTTTTTCTCTCTTCGGCCACCGGTGGCGATGGCCACTGTCACCGAAGACCGGTGGCCCACGACGGGCTCATGACGGCTCCATGGCAGGACTTGGGGCGTGTTTCAGAGAAAAAACGAAGAAAAGGAATTTTTTTTAAAACAGAGTTAGAATGATTTTTTTTTGAAATTGTTTACTTTTATAGGCCCCTAAAACGGTGCCGTTTTGGGATTGGCCTCAGACGCCCAAAACGGCGTCGTTTTGGTTGACCCGATCCAACCCGAACCACCCGGCCTAGGATCAGCGTGTTTTTTAAGGGGGTCTAATTGCACCTTTAGTCCTTCCGCTTTTTTATTATTTTTAATTCAGTCCTTTTTTGTTCTTTAATTTCTACCCTATGATTTTGATTTTGTTTCAATTTGGTCCCTTAAGGAACAACACGTTTTGAGACAGGGAATAGTTTCCCAGTTAGTCCCTCCTCCTTTACGCGTGTTTTATTTTGGTCCTAATTCCAGCCTTTTTCTTTTTTAATTTATCCATCTAAGTTTTTTTTTGGTCCTTTGACCATTTAGTCTCTTGGAAATGGTGCACATAATAAAACTTGGAATAATCGCCCATTTAGTCCCTTTTTTCTAATACTTTTGCATTTTTATTTTAGTATTTTATTTACTTATCTTATTTAAATTTATGCCTTTAAGTTCACTCTAATCCCGATTTAGTCCTCAGTCCATTTAATTTCAATCTTTTATAATTTCTATATTATTTATTTTCTTATTTATCTATTTACTTATATTTTACAATTTATGCCCTTAATTTCATTTTATTTCTAATTTAATCCTTTATTTATTTCATTTCAAATTTTCAATTTTATTATTTTATTTCTTTAATTATTATTTCTTTTCCTTATTTTATTTTCATGATGTTTATATTTTCATCGTGTTACACATTATTCTTCTTTTATTATTATTATTATTATTATTATTATTATTATTATTATTATTATTATTATTTCTGTTAATATTATGATGGTTACTAGTATAACTATTGCTATTATTATTAAATTGTTATTTTTTATATCATCATTATAGTGTATTATCATCATTCACTAGCGTAGTATTTTCGTTTTATTGATTTATCCACTTGTTATGTTATCTGTTTTTACCCGTTATTATATATTGTGTTAATATTTGTGCCAAGTGTTACATTTAAACATATTTGTCTGTTTTTGTACCATACTCGAATAAACTAAATATATGCTATTTTAAGTATTACGTCAATTTTTACTCGATGCATAAAAGGAAAATTTTTAAAATTAAGATAATGTTCCGTATTTGGAGATTCGAAAGGTCGTGCCCTAACTTACGGGGTTCGACTTTCTCTTTGAACCAAGATAACCGAACATTCCTTTTAAAATTTAAACACAGGAGATTTAAATAGTAATTAAAATAAAGAGTAAGCTTATTTTTGAGGATTTGGGTAGTCGTGTCCTAACTTACGGATGCGACCTTTTGTTACCTCGAGATAAGAGAGCCTTTTATATACGTTTTGATTTATTCAATCAGTTTTAATCAAAGAATAACGTTATGCAAAGTGGGGTCGCATTCTAAAATCTCTTCAAATTTTCAATTTTCGACACTAAAGACATCAAGTAACCAATTAGGTACCAATTTTGGGCATAACGAGAGTGTTAATCCTTCCTCGTGTGTAACCGACTCCCGAACCCACTTTCTGGATTTTTGTAGACCGAAAAATATTGTTTTAATAAATTAAACATCTTATTAAAACGATTAAATTACGAGGTGACCCAATCACACCTCCTAAAAGTGATTAATGGCGACTCCATTTTCGTTTTTAAATAAAAAGTCGATTTAAAAAAATTCGACACTAGATAAATTAAATAAATTTTATAAGACGAACTAAAATTGGTAGTCTATCATAATTTTTGGTACTTATTTTTTTGGCACATGCCTCTGTTGTCACCCACCTATATTTTTTTGGTATTCCTTTATCATTTTTAGCATTCTGTCATAAATTTTTACTCCAAATTTACAGTTATAAAGGACTACCGGAAAATACAAGGAAGTACAAAAAATATGAGGCTATACAGAAAAACTAAGAGAATAATAAAAATTATGAATAAGTACTAAAATTATGAGGAAATACAAAAATATTGAGGGAATATAGAAAAAAAATATGAGAGATTACAAAAAATTATGAAGAAATACGAAATACCACCAAAAATTATGAGATAAGACAAAAAATTATGATGGGATACCAATTTTGGTTCATCTTAGTAAACTTGTTTAATTTATTTAATTATTCATATATTTTTAAAACATATATGTAATATAATTTTTTCCTTACCAAATTTTGTTTAAAATATAATAATTTAAAATTACAGTTTTTTTCTTTTCCATTATAGAACCCATTAAAATTTTTAATATTTATAAATAATATTATTTTACTCCAAAATTATATCTAGTATGAAATTTTCATTTCTAAATTATACACAAAATTTTGAAAAAAATAAAAAATATTAGGATATATAAAAGATATGAAGTATGGAAAATTATAAATATATAAAAAATTAAAAAATACTAAAATTATGAGGATTTATTAATGTTTCTGCATTATTATTTATTGGACCCTTGCAAGCAACAAAGGATTGCATTTGTCATATGTTTTATCATATTTTTGAAACTCAACTCAATATTTTTATTGGTATAATAATAAATTTAATCCTCAAACTTTACACATTCTATCGGTTTGGTTTTGATTTAGCAAATTTAGCCCACAATATTTGCATATTCTGTCAATATTCATGTAAATGTATAAACATTGAGGGCTAAGTTTGTTGTTATACCAATCAAATTATGTACAATTGATTAAAAATATTAACACTGTGATTACTTGTCATTAGTTGCTCCTTTCAAAATTAATGAGGATTAAATTGTTTCAAATTTTCCGAGTGGGACCAATTTACTTAATATCGAAATTGAAAAGGGCATAAAATATGTTTTACCTTTTAATTTATACTTAATAAGAAATTAATTTTAATTTGTACATAAATATGTTCTAGCATTTTAAGTTATTCTTAAATAAACCCTTAAAATTTCACTTCAAAACAAGGGAGGTACAAATAAAAGTATTTATTTAGGTGTAAATGAAATTACAATTTTCCTTTTAACTCTTTTTGATTGTAATTTCCCCTTATAACCCTATTTTATTCCCCCCTAATGATTTTCCTCTAACCCTAATTTGAAAACTATGAATTCAATTATTTCATTTTGAAAATATTGGTAGAAATTTCAATTATTTATTTTTCCCTTTTAACCCCACTAAAATATTTTCTTATAAATTATTACAGTTGTGTGACTCGAATCTCGTTTGATTCGGTCTGAAAAGTTCGAAGTGCAACTCACTTGTTAAAAACTGTTGAGTTGTGTGACCCGAATCCCGTTTGATTCGGTCTAAAAAGTTTGAGATGCAACTCACTTATTAAAAAAACAAAATAGAGAGGCAAAATTGGGGAATCCGTATAGAATTATACTTTTCTATTAGACAAGTTGTTTAACACTTAAAAACTGCGCATAGTTGCAAATCTCTTGTATTGTTATTTTTCAACAGTAGTAAACTTTTCATCCTTTATCTGTGATTTTTTCCCTATAAAGATTTTTCATGTAAAATCTACATGTTCTTATTTTTTATTTCTTATTACTTTGTGATCATTCCTATTGATCCTACCGACACTGTTCAAAATTTCCAGAAAAATCATTTATCATGTCCACCGTAAGTAACCAAACTTTAATATTTTAATTTTTCTTCTACGTCTATTAATTTTTTTTAAAATAAATAATAAAGATAAAGACATAATCATAGTTGCAAAAGCAAGTTGGTGGTAGATGGTTGAACAAACCAAAAGTAGCAAAGGAACCTCCTGGGTGGCATATATTTATTATATTTATATTATTTTTTATACTATGATTGTATTTAAAATATTATATAAATTTTATTACGTTCATATATTTATTATATTTATATTAGTTTCTTAATATTATATGTAATTATTTTAAATAATCGTATCGTAATCAACATTAGCAAAAATTATTGTGTAGTGCATGTTTTAAGATAAAATCCCCACCAATATTTGAAGAAAATAAACATGAATTATATGATAACATGAGTATATTAATTGCTTATTCAAATGAAAGCCATTGATTAAAGTGATGACAACTTAATAAACTTACTTTACAACTAATTATATAGGATGGGAGTCAAATGTATGTGTCATAATATATTTGATATAATCTTTAGAAATGAATAGGTGAGAAGTTGAACTAACAAAATGTAGAATTTCTCACCAAACACCCACATAATCTCTACTTCCCAATACCTATAAAAGGCTCATCATCTCTTGCAATTGCATAAACAAGCACACTTCAAGTATTCATTTTGAAGCACTTGTTGTCATCTCCCCTCTGATTTTTCTTAATCATGGCTTCCCATCGTTTGCCTTTCTTTGTGCTACCGTTTTTATTCGTCACTTTGTCATTGATGAGCAGCAACACAGTCTTGGTTGGTGCTCGGCGTCTTTTGGAGACATCTGTGCCGGAGATTCCTAAACCGGAGTTGCCTAAGATACCGTCCTTCCCAAAGGTTGAACTTCCAAAGCCTGAATTACCGGAAATCCCAAAACTCGAAATACCTAAAATGCCTGAGTTGCCAAAGCCTGAATTGCCTAAAGTTCCGGAGTTGCCAAAACCTGAATTGCCTAAGGTTCCCGAGTTTCCGAAAGTGCCAGAGTTGCCAAAACCTGAACTACCTAAGGTTCCTGAGTTTCCAAAAGTGCCAGAGTTGCCAAAGCCTGAATTTCCTAAGGTTCCCGAGTTGAAAAAACCTGAAGAAGTCAAAGTTCCAGAATTACCTAAAGTTCCTGAGATGCCCAAAGCTCCTAAATTGTCAAAATCTGAAGCACCAAAAGTTCCCGGGTTACCAAAGCCAGAGTTGCCTAAAGTTCCCGAGGTGCCCAAGCCAGAGTTGCCCAAGGCTCCCGAGTTGCCAAAAGTTCCTGAGGTGCCTAAGCCAGAATTGCCAAAAGCTCCTGAATTACCGAAAATTCCCGAATTAACAAAACCAGAATTGCCTAAAATTCCTGAAGTGCCGAAACCAGAATTGCCCAAAGTTCCTGAGTTACCCAAACCAGAAATACCTAAATTACCCAACCTACCAAAGCCGGAAACACCTAAACAAGAACTGCCCTAAGTTGCCTGATTTGCCTACCATGCCAAAATCTTGAATCATGTGTTGATTAGCATATTTAAATTCATTTCATGAGTCACTTGTAGACCATATTATTTATAAAAGTTGCTTTGTGTGATTTTATTGTTATCATCTATATATTATACATGTAAACTTTCAAAATAAATTTATAGTTCTATACAAAGTTTGCCTTATTTATTTATTTAGGATTTGGTATGCATTTTTTTTTAAATGCGAAGATTTCATTAAAGAAAATATCTAGCATTCCCCTACCCATCCCATTTCATCTATTGGGAATTGAATTGATGTTCCTTGTCTTATTACAAGCATCATCTTTTATTGCAACATCCGGTAGCTGACCATTTTTTATGATTTAAGTCATTGAATTATTAAATCATTAACGGACGAACGATGCAATCATTAAATCAATGTTTATCATATATAATGTATATTAGTCATATAATTTCTACGCGGCTTTCAAAAAAACGTTTAGGGTGCTTTTTATCGTATAATATAAAAAAATTATTATTTATATAAAAATACATTAAAATTATTTTTTACTTGTGTTAAATAAATAATTTAATTTAATTTTAAATTATGATACATTAAACAAAAAAATCATAAGACATTAAAATGATTATTTTAAATAATTTAATTTTGGAATACTAATTCATTTCTTATGTCCATTGTGAGTAAACAAACTTTAATAGTTTAATTGTCTTCTAAGTTCCATCATTTGGTAGATAGAAAATAGGAAATTTGTTAAAGGAATGTTAGGGTTGTAGGGGGTCCAATTTGTTAATATACTATGATAATATTAAGCAACCTAATATGATAAAGATAAAAGCCCTTGATGTCAACTTACATTCCCCTACCCACCCAAGTGCAGCTTTTTGGGAATTCAATTGCTATGATTGTTTGGAAAGTGTCAATTTATCACTTTATTTTTAAGAGTGACAGATACGAACTCAAAACAAATATAAATTGTAAAATAAATATGAACAATATATAAAAAGAAAAAAGAAAAAACTTTTTTAGCTTTTAATTTTTATCTAAATAAGTCTTTGACTTCTAAATTACACTTCAATAAACTCTTAACATAAATTTATATTTCACTTGAAATAAAAAAATATTTAAACTCGTATAAAAGCAAAATGACATACACAAATTAACTCTTAACATAAATTAATATGCCAATTATGTAGAACACTCCCAACCATGGTCTTGCTAAACTAATATTTAGCAACACTTCCCAATACACCAAAATAAGATACAAAAAGAATTAGAAGAAATGTAACACCCCAAACCCGGCCTGAACGTTATGGCCGAATCTGGCGATGTCACATGGTAGTGTGTTTGAAAACCGTAGCTTGTGTTGGAAAACCATAACTTTGCTAAATACATTTTCCGTTTAGAGTTCTTTCATTATTATTTATTAATTCTAATATCGTGTTAATTAGTCATTCCAAAGCTTCCAAAACGTTTAATCTATGCGGAAGCTTTTAAAACAGATTGCGTAATCATGCGTACTTTGTTAAAATGTTTGGTTCTTTTGAAAACTCGAGTTTTCCTAAAACTAGTAGTTATAAATTGAAAATCCCAAATTTAAGAAAAATCCTTAGAGACCATATTTACAATAAAATTCCCAAATAAAATTTAAATTCATAATTTGGTACGAAACAGAGACAAATAAGGTTGTGTGGCCACCGCTGAGTCCTCCGCCGCACCGGTCCGCCCAAGCCTAGGGATTATCTGTACAGATAAATCAGAAGGGTGCTCAATGTGTAATCCCTATATAGAGCAAGCAGACAAAATGCAATCACAGTCTGGGCTTAAGTCCTTTCAGTACCAGATTTAGTTTCAGTTAGGGCATTAGCCCAATTCAATACAGAAGCATTCATGCATTAGGGCCTTGGCCCATTACAAGAATAAGATCAAGACAAAGAATGTAAATCATCACACAAAATCCTACCCAGCCAGCCTCTACACACCATCTTCGTCCAACCCTACACTCCATGTGGGGATATAATCAACCCACCCATCCCTACACTCCAAAAAGTACTGAATGTGGCACTAAACAGTGGTTTGTAGCTGAGTTGCCAGTAAATTAGACCCGAGGCCTTTCAGTACACTTCCTCCGAACAATACCAACCCCTAACCCAATGCAATGCAATATACAAATATGACATGCTATACATAATATCATACATGTAAACCGGCATACAGTATCAAATCATTGGGATATTATCATGCTTAATCATATCAGTCATACAGTCATTTCAGTCAATTAGGGGTCTAGGTAACCTTATCGACCCTATAGTAGGTCCACAGTCGACTCGGGCGACCCGTGCAACCTTAGCAATTAAACAGTGAAAATGAGCCTTCAAGCCCATGATGTTCGTCCGTGTGGCCCACATGGCCCAAATTGGCCTTGGTCTTGTAGCTCATACGACCTGGCCCAAAAATCTCACACGCCCGTGTGATTTACTCGTGTGGACCCACATGCCCGTGTGGCCTACACGGCCCAATTCAGTCCGGCTTGTGTATCGCACACGGCAAGCCTCGTCGATCGCACGCCCGTGTGGCGTCTACAGCCTCACTTTTTGGATTTTTGTTAATTTTCGTTTATAATGTTGCGGTTACACACCTGTAACGTTTTTGATGCAAAAGCAACTCCAAGCAATCCCGAACCTATAACTAACCAAAATACTACTCAGTTAATCACTTAACCGATGAATTAAAACCAACCCGAATGGGTTATTCAACTATTGAGCGATTGAAACTTACCCCCCAACTTTTCAAATTGGTTTGCTTACGAGGTAGTACCAGAAGAGTCTCGATCCAAGTGAAAAGATGCTACCCAAACAACAGAATAACCCCTAGTCAGAAACTTAACATTCTCAACTATTAACCACATAAAATCACTTACCAAAGTTATCCACGAAACGCCAAAATAAGGAACAAAAGTGTGAATGTAATCGAAATGAAAGCAGAATCGAAAGAAAAATGGGAAGAGAACGGTAGGTTTCGGCAAAAAGAGAGAAAAAATCCCAAAGGAGAATCGGTAGAGTTTTTGGAGAGAAACAACGTCAAAAAGATGAGTACTTACCGAATGATCGCAGTTAATCGAGGGACAACACAAGACCTAATGGAAAGAAGTTGAGGAGAAAAAGAATGGGAGAGCACAGGAATTTCGATAGCAAGAAAAAACAATGAACAAGGAAAACGGTAGCAAAAGGGAGAAGAGAAAACCGAAAATTTGATTTTTGAGAAAAAGAAAAGGGAAAAAAGATATGAACAGAATTATTCGATAAGAATCCCGATAACCCCAAAATCCCTTAATTCCCTCCATCAAACTTCCACTACCTAATTAGGATAATTTAAAACTCCTCCATCCCTTATTTTTCTCCTCAAATCACTCCAACACCTCCCAAAACCGTCCACCACTTCCTCTCAACTACCAAATTTAAATTCCACTCAAACACTTCAACATTCTGGCTAAACCAAAACACGGCACAAGTAGTAAAATAAATTTCATTTGCACAAACAAGGGTTCAAACTTCAAACCTCCTACTCTTTTGCTCTCCACTTAACCACCAAACCAACAGGCCCATTCTGACATATTTTACCAACATATAATTATAAGCCTACTGACTAGTGATAAGGCTTTGTTCAGAAAAATACAAAAATTTTCCCAAGACAATGTTTGAACTTAATATCTCACACACACACCTAGAGTACTTAACCACTGAAGCGGATACATAGTTATGTCATAAATACACGTAAACAAATATACAAGCTTTGGGGCATTACAATAAACCAAATAGAAAACTCAATATTTAGTTTGATACAAATAATACTTACAACATAGGTCTTTAAATAGACATGAGGTCTCACTACTCTTGTTTTTTAAAGCAATTTGGGGTATGACTTTTTTATTATTGTCGTGGTTGTTCAAACCTCCCCCTTCATGAATGTTCCGTTCAAACATCCTCCTCAACCATTGTCTTTAAAGCAAACATTACCTTACTGGATTTTATTTTTCATTTTCTTAGCGTGCCACTTGCATCGACGGTTTCTGGTTGCGTCACTTTATTACTGTTGGCAACCTCCCAAAGGTCTTGTCCTTGCATATAAGACATTATGCAAGTTGACCATGTATTATAGGTGTTATTAAGCTTCTTCCTTCCGCTGACAACTTGTAACCCCATCATCATATCAACAGATGATTCTTACAATGCGCCAGGTAGTTCCCATGAAAGAAATGTGGGTTACAACGGACACTCTTAAGTACCGACAACTAAGCAGCCAAGGACAATCTTCAAGTAGCTATAAAAATTCCTTTTTTGATGTGGAAGATTAGACAAATGTTGCAACCACAAAGCATACTAAGAAAAATTTCACTCCTCCAACCAAGCTCTAATGCCAATTGTAGAACACTCACGACCACAATGCCGCTAAACTAATATTTAGCTACAACTCTCCAACACTCCAAAATAAGAAACAATGAGGAATTAGAAAAAACCAAATGGTGTGAATAATACTTACAAAATAGGTCATCATTATATAGACCCAAGGTCCCACCATCATTGTTTTTCGAAGCAAAGTAAGATATGAGATTTTATATAAACTCATAACCCTTTGCCTTTTGTTCCTAAGTAATGTGGGATTTATTCACCTACATAGTACCCAAAAACTAAAGACAAAAGCTAAAGTTCGTACAACAATAAACATTAACAAAACATATTTTCCAGCAAGTTGGTATTGATATTCAACAAATTAGACCCTGGTATTGTTGATCAAGACAGAGATCTTGGGTCTTTGAGTATCTAATTTGAATTTCATTATTCGTAATTGTGATGTGTGGATCTTAAGTCTCAACATGTGTGTACGCCATGGCTGTGGGTTTTGTCTAGTTCTTTTTAGTTTTCGTCCAAGCTTTTATGATTCTTCATTCGTTATATTAATCTGATTCTACATTATAATTAATCGAATATATATCATAAAAGAATTTTCTAAAATGAAGAGCTCGTTTCAATATTGGCTAGCACATATAGATTTGCAGTTTTACCGTCTAAGATGACTTCAACCTTGTTTATGGTCTTTATCCACAAAATGAAAATGATATTTTTCTAGTTCACTAGCGGGGATTTTGGAAATTGTTATGTGATTTATTAATTTATAAGATAAACTATTAGAATAGTCACTTTTGTTTTCCTCATGTTACATTTTAGTCACTTATGTTTGAAATGTTACGTTTTAGTCATTTATGTTAACGTGTTGTAACATTTTAATCGCATCATATGTGTAATGCTGTAACACCCCTTACCCGAGACCATCACCGGAATCTAGTACGAGATGTTATCCAATTTAACTTACCAATTCGGAGCATAAAAAAAATTGCTTTTAAAATTAAATTCACTGTTCACAACAAAACTGTCTACCTGCGTGACTTTCACTAATTTAATTATAACTCGAGTTACAGAACTCAAAATTTAAATCCGTAAATTTTCCTGAAACTAGACTCATATTACTACTTACCATAAAATTTTCAGAATTTTGACTTGGCCAATTAGTACAGTTTATTCATTAAAGTATCCCTGTTTCACAGCTCGACAGATCTGACCTCTCGGCACTAAAAATCAATTATCTCTTTGTACAGAATACATATAAGGTTATCGTTTTTTATTTTGAAAATAGACTCACTAAGAAATCTACACATATAAATTATGACCCATAATTCTTTCTGTACAATTCATAATGATTTTATAAAGTCAGAACAGGGACTTCAAAACCATTCTGACCCTGTCTCACTAAAATTCAAATATCTCAAAATACAGAATTCCATTTCCTACATCGTTTCTTTCATATAAAAATACACTTGATAAGCTTTAATTCCATATATAATTCACTCTCTAATTCCATTTCTACTATTTATGGTGAATTTTTACATTCACGTCACTGCTGCTGTCAAAGAAACTGCTTCTTTGAATTAGTTACCATTTACACATACATAATACCAAAACATAATCTTTACTAACCATTTCAATAGCTAATCTTAGTCATATCATTTGAACATGCTCAAAATGATTAAGACTCTATACATGCCATAGTTCAAACATTTTGAAAAGCACATAATACCGAGATGGCTATGATAGTGTGATACGAGCTCCGACGGTCCACTATTCGATCAAGTTCAAATCACTATAAAACAAAGGAAAGAAAGAGATGTGTAAGCTATAAATAGCTTAGTAAGTTACATGTAAACAATAATTACTCATTTAATAATTAACACTTTTAACATATAACTAATCAAAACATTTCTTAGCAATTTCAATCACTTACACATGCACAATCTTACCAATTCACTTGCATATACATTTTCACACTTAACATTTCATATTCACTTTAATTCATTATTAATCCCGTTGAACAGTTGGAATATACACGGATACGTAGAGATTTAGCACATAAGTGCCATAATCGATATGTAGCGAAGCTACCAGCGATATGTAGCCGAAGCTACCACTGAAATGTAGCCGAAGCTACCACTGATCAATAACACTGGAAATGTCCACGGGCCTGCTCACACAAGCTGTCAGGTGTCTGCAACACATGCTAGATCACCCAACACCCGGGACTCACTGTAACACTTTGTAACACTGTAAACTTCGGTCTCTAGTGACATGTCACTTGTATCCAATTCTATTCCTAAGTTCAACCGGAATTTACACTTAACACTTTATTACTTGAATAATTCATGAACAATTTTCCTTCCACATTCAATATTAATTCACATATCAAATATAATTCACAATTTATACAAATATAACTATTATTTACATATAACTTACCTCGGATGCAAAACGACTATTTTTTGTAATTTAGTCGATAACTTTCTCTTTTCCCCGATCACTTCCACTATTTCTTCTTTCTTGATCTATATTAACACAATTTAATACATTTTATCAACATTTCATTCAAATACAATTCATACACAACATTTTGGCAAATTTACATTTTTCCGAAACTTTTCAAAATTCCACTTTTGTCCCTAAGCTCGTAAAAATAAAATTCACTAAATTTTTAAATTTCAAACTTCACTAAATCATATTTCATGCTCATAACAGCCCTCAATTTCACAAAATCACAACTTTATGCACACTTTACCATCTTTCACAATTTAGCCCTTTTCAACATTTTCATCAAAATTCATCTAGTAAAACTTGTAATTAACACTTCAAACATTCATTATCTAACATCACTAATCAATTTACAATTATATCATGAATGGGTAAATTTTCAAACTTTAATTTCATTTAAATTAAATAGTAGAAACATGAAATTCAAGCTTCAATAAGCATAAAAATACGAAAATAATTAAAAGCGGGCAAGAAATCACTTACAATTGAGCTTAGGAAGTTCAAGAACCCTAGCTATGGTGACATGAATTTTTTTTTGGCAGCAAACGTCTGATTTTAAGAAGATGAACACTTGTTTTCATCTTTGTTTTGTCTTTTATTCAATTTGGACAAAAATGCCCTTGACCCATTACTTAGATATTTTTCTAGAAATACCCTTTTGTGTCCATAACACTAATTTATGGTCTAATTGCCACATAAACACTTCCAATTTCATGCAATAATTCAATTAAGTCATTTAATCACTAATTAGACACACTTTGCATTTTTTCAATTTAGTCCTAAAATTCAATTAAGCACTAAAGCATTAAAATTTCCTATCCATATTTTCACACAATATTTCAATCAATCAGTAACTAATAAAATTTATAAAATTAAACTATTTCACTTGGATTTGTGGTTACTGAAACCACTATTCGATTAGGCCCTATTCGGGCTATCACAATTCTCCCCTTAGGGATTTTCGTCCCGAAAATCTTACCGATGAATAAGTTGGGATCTGTTTCCTCATAGCCTCCTCGGTTTCCCATGTTGCCTCTTCCATCCCATGTCGTTGCCATAACACTTTCACTAAAGCAATTTCTTTGTTTCTCAACTGTTTCACTTCTCGTGCCAAGATTCGAATCGGTTCTTCTTCGTATGTCATATCCGATCGAATTTCCACTTCAGTCGGTGAAATCACATGTGATGGGTCCGATCGATATCGCCTCAACATAGAAACATGAAACACATTATGAATTCTTTCCAATTAGGGGTAAAGACAATCGATAAGCCATTGGACCAATTCTTTCTATCACTTCATACGGACCAATAAATCTTGGACTTAATTTACCTTTACGGCCAAATCTCGAATTTTCTTCCATGGAGACACTTTCGAAATACTTTATCACCCACTTGAAACTCAATCTCTTTTCTTTTCAAATCGCATCGACTTACATCGATCCGATGCGACTTTCAAACAATCACGGATTATCTTCACTTTTCTTGATTTCTTTTACCAAATCGACTCCATGTAACGATTTTCATTAAGTTCAGTCCAATATAATGGAGTCCGACACTTTCAAATCCATACAACGCTTCATAAGGTGCCATTTTATGCTGGATTGATAACTATTATTATATGCAAACTCCACCAAAGGTAGATATTTTCCCAATTACCTTCAAATTCCAATACACAACATCTCAACATATCTTGAGCACTTGAATTACTCTTTCGATCGTCCATCGGTTTGGGGTGAAATCTTTGTACTAAAATTCAATTTAGTACCCAATGCCTCTTGTAATTTCTTCCAAAACCTTGAAGTAAACCGTGGATCTCTATCAGATATAATAGACGCAGGCACACCATGTAATCGAACTATCTCAGCAATATACAATTCAGCTAACTTGTCAAGTGAAAAACTCATTCGTACAGGAATGAAATGAGCTGACTTAGTCAATCGATCAACTATTACCCAAATTGAGTCTTTCTTTTCGGTGACAATGGCAATCCGAAACAAAATCCATAGTAATTCTATCCCACTTCCACTCGGGCACCATAATAGGTTGAAGTAACCCTGAAGGTACTTGGTGTTCAGCTTTTACTTGTTGGCACACAAAACACTTTGTCACATACTCAGAGATATCCCGTTTCATACCCGGCCACCAATATAATTTCTTTAAATCATTGTACATTTTTACACTAAGGGGTGAAGCGCTTAGCGACTATCATGTGCTTCTGCAAAATTTTCGAATTAAATCAACATTTTTGAACACATATTACGTCATGAAACATTAAACATCCATCCGAATCAATCCGAAAATCGAATTATCGCCCACTTTGCTCGAGTCTTTTTCTTTGTAATTCATTATCCACTTTCGAGCCTCATAAATTTCTTGAAGAAACAATGGACTAGCTTTTAACTCGCAAGCAATGATCCATCTTGATCAATGTTAATCTTGTATTCAAAGCTCTCAAAGCAAGAGAGACTTTTCGCTCAAAGCATCAGCAACTATATTGGCTTTTCCCGGATGATAATCTATTACAAGTTCATAATCTTTCATCAATTCCAACCATCTTCGCTGCCGCAAATTCAGATCTTTTTGTGTCATAACATATTTCAAACTTTTATGATCTGTAAAAACATGACATTTCTCACCATATAAATAATGACGCCAAATCTTCAAAGCAAAGACAATAGCAGCCAACTCTAAATCATGGGTAGGATAATTTCGTTCATGCGGTTTCAATTGTCGAGAAGCATACGCTATCACTTTTCCTTCTTGCATCAATACACATCCAAGCCCATTTAATGACGCGTCACTATAAACAACAAATTCCTTTCCTGACTCAGGTTGCACTAACACTGGTGCCTCAGTTAAACACTTCTTTAATTTCTCAAAACTTTGTTGACACTCATCGGTCCATTCGAACTTAACATCTTTTTGCAACAATTTTGTCATCGGTAAAGCTATCATCGAAAAACCTTCTACAAATCGACGATAATATCCGGCTAAGCCCAGAAAACTCCTAACTTCAGATACATTTCTTGGAGGCTTCCATTCAACTATTGCCGATATCTTATTCGGATCCACTCGAATGCCATCTCCCGAGACAACATGTCCCAAAAATCCAACTTCACTAAGCCAAAATTCACATTTGCTAAATTTAGCAAACAATTTCTTTTCTCGCAGCGTTTGTAGCACAATTCTTAAATGTTCAGCATGCTCGACTTCACTTCGGGAATAAATAAGAATATCATCTATAAACACCACAACAAATTTATCCAAATAGGGCCGGAAAATTCGATTCATCAAATCCATAAAAATAGCTGGAGCATTAGTCAGACCAAAAGGCATTACAAGAAACTCATAGTGACCATACCGGGTTCTGAAAGCAGTCTTTGGCACATCTGACTCTTTAACCCTCAATTGGTAATGTCCGGATCTCAAATCAATTTTGGAAAACACTGTGGCATCCTTTAACTGATCAAACAAGTCATCTATTCGGGGCAATGGATATTTATTCTTTACTGTCACTTTATTAAGTTGACGATAATCAATACACAATCTCAATGTCCCATCCTTTTTCTTCACAAATAGCACGGGAGCACCCACGGAGAATAACTTGGTCAGCGAATCCTTTATCCGTCAACTCTTGCAATTGCACTTTTAATTCTTTTAATTGATTGGTGCCATTCGTAAGGAGCAATCGATATTGGAGCGATACGCATTACTTCAATACCAAACTCTACTTCTCTAATCGGAGGCAAACACGCAACTCTTCCGGGAACACATCTAAATATTCACATACCACGGCACTTGATTCGATCTTTGTTTGAGACACTTTTGTATTCAACACATAAGCAAGATATGCTTCACAACCATTTTCAAACATTTACGGCGGACATGGCGAAATCACAATTGGCATCACATTTGACTTATCTGTTTCAACCCAAGAACTGTACCACTACTACACTTCAACTCAAGAATTTTTCGACTACAATCTATCTTGGCCTTATGCAATGTCAACCAATCCATCCCCAAAATAACATCAAATTCATCAAATGGCAACAACATCAAGTTGGCGGAAACACCGACCTTGTATCATCAAAGGACAATTTTGCATATTTTATCAACTATCACATGCTTGCCTAAAGGATTCGACACTTTAATCACATACTCGGTCAATTCAACACACAAATTCTTATCGGACACTAAATTCATACATACATACGAGTGAGTAGAACCAGGATCAATCAATGCAAGAACATTAGTGTCGTAAGAGAAAATATACCGATGATCACATCGGGAAGATGTTTCCTCTCTAGCTCGGATGGCATAAGCTCTTGCTGGAGCTCCCACTTGAGATCTTCTGATCGTGTCTTTTGTTACACCTTTACCACTAGTTCCGGTCCCCACATTTCTCGATGGTCTTCCTCTAGTAGTCACCTTCGCTCGATCTCACATTTTGAAACTTTTCTATCTCTTCTCTTTCGGACAATCTTTCACAAAATGATCTTGAGATCCACATTTAAAACATGCTCGGTGATTAAATAACATTCCCTAAATGTCGTTTTCCACAATGTTGACATTCCAGTCTAGTAGGTTTAACACTACCTACACTTGCCATAGAAGTCGCTTTGAGCTTTGGAACACGAATATTGTCTTCCTCGATCTCTTTGAAAATTCACACTAGAAACATTCGATCGAGTATTCATTTCTCTAGACTTCTTCGTTTGAAATTGAAATGACTTGCCCATTGATCTTTTCTTGCATCTCTTGCTTCACTTTCCACCTTTCTTTTCTCTTTGCTCAATTCTTCACCTTGATAGCTCTTTCAACTAGTACCACTAACTCTTTAATTTCAAGAATTCCCACTAGCAATCGATATCCTCGTTTAATCCATCTTCAAACCTTTTGCACAATGTAGCTTCATTAGATACACACTCTTGGGCATACTTGCTTAATTTGACAAATTCTCGTTCATATTCGGCTACCGTCATGCGCCCTTGTTTCAATTCAAGAAACTCTTTTCTCTTTTGATCAATGAAACAATGACTCACATACTTCTTTCGAATTCTTCTTGAAAGAAATCCCATGTAACTTTCTCTTTAGGCACCCTGACACTAAAGTTTTCCACCAATTATAAGTGAATCCTCAACAATGAGATAGCACATTTGAGACTTTCTTACGAGTACAAGATAATTCATCCAACACTCGATGGTATTATCAAGCGAACTCTGCTCTTCGGGATCATCATTTACATTAGCTCGGAACTCTTGGCTCCATACTTTCAATTTTGTCCTTTGGAGGCTTTGACAATCTTAACACTTCAGTTTGTTGAGGAGCTATGGGAGCGACTTGAGGAATAGGAGGCGGAGGAGGTTGAGCATTAGGATTAGTTCTAACAAACTCGGTGTACCAATTGTTCATCATTTGGAGAAAAGCTTCTCGAGCCTCATCTCCTTGACCCTGAGTCTCAAATCGACTTTCAACAGGCACATTACTTTGAGCATCATCAGCTGTATCTCGGTTAGAATCCATTACTATAAAAAAAAACATTTTAAGATGTCAGGAGTCGTCACACTATCATTATTCAATTATGGCATGTATAGATAGTCTATTACACTCGCTACGTTAGTCCGAGAATCGACTAAACCGTAGCTCTGATACCACTAAATGTAACACCCCTTACCCGAGACCGTCACCGGAATCTAGTACGAGATGTTATCCAATTTAACTTACCAATTCGGAGCATAAAAAAATTGCTTTTAAAATTAAATTCACTGTTCACAACAAAACTGTCTACCTGCGTGACTTTCACTAATTTAATTATAACTCGAGTTACAGAACTCAAAATTTAAATCCGTAAATTTTCCCTGAAACTAGACTCATATTACTACTTACCATAAAATTTTCAGAATTTTTGACTTGGCCAATTAGTACAGTTTATTCATTAAAGTATCCCCTGTTTCACAGCTCGACAGATCTGACCTCTCGGCACTAAAAATCAATTATCTCTTTGTACAGAATACATATAAGGTTATCGTTTTTTTATTTTGAAAATAGACTCACTAAGAAATCTACACATATAAATTATGACCCATAATTCTTTCTGTACAATTCATAATGATTTTATAAAGTCAGAACAGGGGACTTCAAAAACCATTCTGACCCTGTCTCACTAAAATTCAAATATCTCAAAATACAGAATTCCTTTTCCTACATCGTTTCCTTCATATAAAAATAGACTTGATAAGCTTTAATTCCATATATAATTCACTCTCTAATTCCATTTCTACTATTTATGGTGAATTTTTACATTCACGTCACTGCTGCTGTCAAAGAAACTGCTTCTTTGAATTAGTTACCATTTACACATACATAATACCAAAACATAATCTTTACTAACCATTTCAATAGCTAATCTTAGTCATATCATTTGAACATGCTCAAAATGATTAAGACTCTATACATGCCATAGTTCAAACATTTTGAAAAGCACATAATACCGAGATGGCTATGATAGTGTGATACGAGCTCCGACGGTCCACTATTCGATCAAGTTCAAATCACTATAAAACAAAGGAAAGAAAGAGATGTGTAAGCTATAAATAGCTTAGTAAGTTACATGTAAACAATAATTACTCATTTAATAATTAACACTTTTAACATATAACTAATCAAAACATTTCTTAGCAATTTCAATCACTTACACATGCACAATCTTACCAATTCACTTGCATATACATTTTCACACTTAACATTTCATATTCACTTTAATTCATTATTAATCCCGTTGAACAGTTGGAATATACACGGATACGTAGAGATTTAGCACATAAGTGCCATTAATCGATATGTAGCCGGCTACCACCGATATGTAGCCGAAGCTACCACTGAAATGTAGCCGAAGCTACCACTGATCAATAACACTGGAAATGTCCACGGGCCTGCTCACACAAGCTGTCAGGTGTCTGCAACACATGCTAGATCACCCAACACCGGGACTCACTGTAACAACTGTAACATCAGTAACACTGGTCTCTAGTGACATGTCACTTGTATCCAATTCTATTCCTAAGTTCAACCGGGAATTTACACTTAACACTTTATTACTTGAATAATTCATGAACAATTTTCCTTCCACATTCAATATTAATTCACATATCAAATATAATTCACAATTTATACAAATATAACTATTATTTACATATAACTTACCTCGGATGCAAAACGACTATTTTTTGTAATTTAGTCGATAACTTTCTCTTTTCCCCGATCACTTCCACTATTTCTTCTTTCTTGATCTATATTAACACAATTTAATACATTTTATCAACATTTCATTCAAATACAATTCATACACAACATTTTGGCAAATTTACATTTTTCCCGAAACTTTTCAAAATTCCACTTTTGTCCCTAAGCTCGTAAAAATAAAATTCACTAAATTTTTAAATTTCAAACTTCACTAAATCATATTTCATGCTCATAACAGCCCTCAATTTCACAAAATCACAACTTTATGCACACTTTACCATCTTTCACAATTTAGCCCTTTTCAACATTTTCATCAAAATTCATCTAGTAAAACTTGTAATTAACACTTCAAACATTCATTATCTAACATCACTAATCAATTTACAATTATATCATGAATGGGTAAATTTTCAAACTTTAATTTCATTTAAATTAAATAGTAGAAACATGAAATTCAAGCTTCAATAAGCATAAAAATACGAAAATAATTAAAAGCGGGCAAGAAATCACTTACAATTGAGCTTAGGAAGTTCAAGAACCCTAGCTATGGTGACATGAATTTTTTTTTGGCAGCAAACGTCTGATTTTAAGAAGATGAACACTTGTTTTCATCTTTGTTTTGTCTTTTATTCAATTTGGACAAAAATGCCCTTGACCCATTACTTAGATATTTTTCTAGAAATACCCTTTTGTGTCCATAACACTAATTTATGGTCTAATTGCCACATAAACACTTCCAATTTCATGCAATAATTCAATTAAGTCATTTAATCACTAATTAGACACACTTTGCATTTTTTCAATTTAGTCCTAAAATTCAATTAAGCACTAAAGCATTAAAATTTCCTATCCATATTTTCACACAATATTTCAATCAATCAGTAACTAATAAAATTTATAAAATTAAACTATTTCACTTGGATTTGTGGTTACGAAACCACTATTCCGATTAGGCCCTATTTCGGGCTATCACAAATGCTATGTCCGTTTCCTATTTTCACATAATACTTACAAAAAAACCACTTTATTTTTGTTAATAAATTTAATGACTACCATTTGAGGCATTATTGAAATTTTAAAATTTTAAAATTATATTAATTTAAAACAATCAAATTGAAAAATAAATACTAAATCCACAACTTACTCATAGTAAAAGACTAATAGCAAAACTCGACCTAATAAATTTAATTTTATGATTTAAATAAAACTGAAATTTGAAAATTGAAAAGTACAATACTAATATTAACCAAATTAAAATATATAGCCTAAATCTGCAACTTATACATAATATAAATACTAATAGTGAAATTTAATTTTTTAATTCATGTAACATTCAAAGAATATCAAACAAAATTTTATCTGTGCCATAGTCATTTGATATAATGATTATTAGTGCTATAGTCATTTAATATAATTGCTATGCTTAGTGTGCGACTCGTTGGGTTTTTAGGCTTAATTAGGATTTTAAAAGAACTCTCATTAGAATTTTTTTTTTAAAAACGAAATAATAAAAAATAAGAATGAACATTCGATTGAATTGAGTTAAATCAAATTGAGTGAAAAAATTTCAAGTTAATCGAGTTGACAAGTCATTCAAGTTAATCGAGTTGACAAGTCATATTTTATCATCCTAACTCAATTTGAATTTTTTTTCGAACTGAGTTGAGTGAAATGAAATTCAAGTCGAGTCGAATTGAGTGAAATTATTTGAATTAAATTTAAAAAATTAAACATGTCAAATTAAAATCTTATTATGGTATAACTAATTCCATATTAGAGCACATAAATTTGAAACAATATATATCTGAAAACTTTTTCAAAGCAAAATAAGAAAAAAGATACAATACATTTGAATAATTAATTAACTTATTTAGGTCCCAAAATTATTATTTTAGAAAATTTTTAAAATTTTAATTTTCTTTATATATTCTTTAGAATTTTTAAAAGAATTTTATATTCTTTTAAAAAGATATAAAGTTTTCAAAGCAAAAAAAGAAAAAAGAAGATACAATACATTTGAATAATTAATTAACTTATTTAGGTCCCAAAATTATTATTTTAGAAAAATTTAAAATTTTAATTTTCTTTATATGTTCTTTAGAATTTTTCAAAAAATTTATATTCTTTTAGAAAAGATATAAATTTTAGAATTTTTATAAATATTTTTAATTTTAAAATATGATTTTGTAATTTTTGTTAAGAGAGGGACAAAATTGCTCATTTTAAAAATTGACAAGGACTAAAGGCGTATTTACACCAATCTGTTATTCGAATTGTAAAATTCAACTTGATTCGAACTCGAAACTCGAATTACTCATTCGAGTTGACTCAAGAAAAATTGAATAACTTAATTCGATTAACTCAAAATTCATTTTTTTTCAATTTTTTCAAATTGAATCGAGTTTCGCTCACCGTAACAACAAGCATAAACAAATAACCACAGTTGCAAAATCCAATTAGTAGTTCAACAAACCAAAAAGAAAAACACACACACTGGGTGGCATGTTCTATTTTATAATTTGTATATTTATATCGTTAATTTTTTATATTTTGATTATATTTGAAGTATTATATAAATTTTATCACGTCCATATATTAAATAATATTTTAAATTAATTTATATTGTTTTTATCATTATATCGTATCCAAAATTAACAAATATTATTATGTTTTATTGAAGAGCCATTAAGATAGAAATCCAAAATAGACTAAATCCAATTTGTTTAATTTTATTATGATAATATGAACAAATTAATCGATTATTCAACTCATAAAAAAGACCAAAGGCGTTGAGTTGATGACAACTTAGTTGAATTGGTGACAACAAATTATATATGTTTGAGAATCATCATCATATATCTCATAGTCAGATATAGTTTTCAGTAATAAATAGGTGAGAAGTTGACCTAACAAAATCTAAATTTCTCATCACAAAATCTTCACTTCCCAATACCTATAAAAGGGTCATCAGCTCATGCAATTGCATAACCAAGCACACCTCAAATATTCATTTTGAAGCACTTCTTGGTATCTAGCTTCTGGTTTTTTTAACCATGGCTTCCCATCGATTCCCTTTCTTTTTGCTATCGTTTTACTCATCACTATATCATTGATGACCAGCAACATAGTCTTGGTTGGTGCCCGACGTCTTTTAGAGACATTTGTGCCGAAGATTCCTAAACCATAGTTGCCTAAGATATTGTCATTCCCAAAGGTTGAACTCTCAAAGCCTAAGTTGCCAGAAATCTCAAAACCTGAAATACCTAAAATGCCAGAGTTGTCAAGACCTGAATTGCCTAAAGTTCCGGAGTTGCCAAAACCTGAGTTGCCTAAAGTGCCAAAGTTTCCAAAGCCAGAATTTCCAAAAGCTCCCAAGTTACCTAAGTTGCAAAAACCTGATGAAGTCAAAGTTTCAGAGTTACCAAAGCAAGAATTACCTAGAGTTCCAAAGGTGCCCAAACCAGAATTACCTAAAACTCCTGAGCTACTAAAACCTGAATTACCGAAAGTTCTTCAGTTACCAAAGCAAGAATTGCCTAAACTTTCCCAAGGTGCCCAAGCTAGAATTACCCAAAGTTCCTGAGTTGCCAAAACTTGAATTACCAAAAGCTCTTGAGTTACCAAAGCCAGAATTATCTAAAACTCCTGAGTTGCCAAAACCTGAATTACTAAAAGTTCTTGAGTTACCAAAGCCAGAATTGCCTATAGTTCATGAGGTGTCCAAGCCAGAATTACCTAAAGCTCCTGAGTTGCCAAAACTCGAATTATCAAAATTTCTTGAGTTACCAAAGTCTGAATTGCCTAAAGTTCCTGAGGTGCCCAAGTCAAAATTACCCAAAGCTCCTGAGTTGCCAAAACATGAATCACCAAAAGTTCCTAAGTTACCAATGCCTGAATTGTCTAGAGTTCCTGAAGTGCCCAAGCCAAAATTACCCAAAGCTCTTGAATTACCAAAGCCTGAATTACGTAAAATTCAATCAAAATAAAGAATAAATCATGGCCATTAATTTAGGTAATTAAGGATTGTGATAAATAAAAGAATAAAAGAAAATAAAGAATGAGAAGGAGTGCTCATCTCATCTCTGGTTTTTGCTCTCATAATTCGAGTTTATTAAATAATTATATCTATATCAGATTCTATTTTCTACCCCCTACCAACATTTTATGATGGTTTTGTATTTTATTCAATTTGGTCCCTAATGTACGAAACTAACAATTAAACTTTACAATTTAGTCATTTTCTTAATCTAAACTTAATTTCTAACAAATTCACACCAATTTAAACTAATTCTCAACAATGGTAACTTTCAAAACTTTAGCAGTCTTATAAATTAGTACATGGGCTAACTAAATCAAGCTCCCATAACCTCAAATTTATAAAAAAAATACAAGAAAATGGATTGAATTCACCTACCAATTTGTGGCCGAAAGCTTTGAAAAGCTTGGAGAATTTTCTTTGGATTTTAACAATGAAAGGTCCTACAAAATAAGAGACATGTGAAAAGCTTAAATATCAATCAAAATAGCCTAAGGGTTTAATTCTTTCATACCTTTTCTTGTAAACATTTATGAGCTTTCATTGTATTCATTTAACTCAAGTGTTTTTCTTTGTAGTAGTGCTTAATTGACAAACATTCTAATCTTGTAAGAATTACTTCTTAGTTTGCTTATTTGTTCACTTTGAGAGAGGGTTAATTCTCAAGATTTGGGTAGAAGCCTTAAGGGAGTGCAATCTTAAGATTTTGGGGCATAAATCTTAAGAGAATTGTAAGTTTAAACATTGCCTTCAAAGGTTACCAAATTAGTGAATTTGGGGAAATCTTTAATTGTGGTAAACTAAGGTAGTAGAGTAGACAATTGGGGTCGAATCACTATAAATCATTGTGTTCTTTGTTGCACAATTTTCTATTACTTTCACCACAACATCTCAAAAGGCCAATTCAACTTCCCTATCGGCGATCTCTAGTTGATCCTTCCAAGCTAATAATTTTTTCCTAAAAAAAATTTGTATTCTAAAATTTCCCTTTCAATCCTATTTTAGTGAAAATATGAATTGAAATATTTCGAATAGTTTTTGCTTAACCCTATTTTTAAAAAAATTCGTTACCATAAAGATAATACACATACATGACAAATACAAATTAAAAGTGTAACACAAGTATACACATATATATATATGTTCCATCGATTACAATGAAGAATTCAACTAATGCAATCCACCGTCGACGAAGAACTAGATAAAAGTCTGACTAATTTAGAAAGAATCAGACAAAACTTACACACAAAATGAGAAAAAAACCCATACATTATAATTGGAGATGGTAAAACTCAAATCCGAACCTTCAAGATTCGAAACTTCAACCTTTCCCACCAAGTATGAACTCAAATTCTTTATTTTGAAAACATTTGTTGCAATTTCATTTCTTTATTTTGCCCCTTAACCCCAGTAAAATATTTTGCTATAATATTTGAATACTAAATTTGCTATACCATTTGTTGCTTTGATAATATGAGCATGTTAATTGATTGTTCAATTAATAAATTTACTTTATAATTAATTATTTATATTGATAGTACGTGTCATCATACATATCATATGTAATAATTTTCAATAAAGAATAGGTGAGAAGTTGAGCTAACAAAATGTAGAATTTCTCACCAAACACCTTCAAATTTTCTGTTCTTCACTTCCCAATACCTATGAAAGGGCCATTAGCAAATTGCATAAACAAGCACACTTCAAGTGATCATTTTTAAGAACTCGTTGTTATCTCGTATATGATTTTCTTAACCATGGCTCACCCTCGTTATCCTTTCTTTGTTCTACTGTTTTTATTCATCACTTTGTCGTTGATGAGCAGCAATACGGTTTTGGTTGGTGCCCGACGTCTTTTGGAGACATCTGTATCAAAGATTCCTAAATCGGAGTTGCCTAAGATATCATCCTTCCCAAAGATTGAACTCCCAAAGCCTGAGTAGCCAGAAATCTCAAGACCTGAAATACCTAAAATGCTTGAGTTGTCAAAGCCTGAATTACCCAAAGTTTCGGAGTTACCAAAGCTTGAATTTCTTAAATTTCCTGTGTTGCCTAAGTTGCCTGAGTTGCAAAAACCCAAAGAAGTCAATGATCCAGAGTTACCAAAGCCAGAATTACCTAAAGTTCATGAGATTCCCAAAGCTCCTAAATTACCGAAAATTCTCAAGTTACCAAAGCCAGAATTGTCTAAAGTTCCTGAGATGCCCAAGCCAGAATTGCCCAAAGCTCCTGAGTTACCGAAGCCAAAATTGCCCAAAGTTCCTGAGGCGCCCAAGCCAAAATTGCCCAAAGCTCCCAAGTTACCAAATCCTAAATTACCAAAAGTTCTCGAGTTACCAAAGTCAAAATTGCCTAAAGTTCCTAAGCTGCTCAAGCCAGAATTGCCCAAAGCTCCTAAATTGTCAAAACCTGAATTACCAAAAATTCCCGAGTTAACAAAACCAGAATTGTCTAAAGTGCTCAAAGTGCCAAAACCAGAATTGCCCAAAGCTCTTGAGTTGCCGAAAATTCCCGAATTACCTAATTATCTAACATGCCAAAACTTGAAGAACTCAAAGCTACCCAAACCAGAATTACCTAAATTATCCAACTTGGAAACTCGAAACACCTAAACAAGAACTTCCCTAATTTACTCATGACACTACCTTTGTTTTCCTTCCATATCAAGCATATGGTTTTTCGTTTTTCTTTATAGGAGTGTGTTGATTAGTATATTTGAGTTCATTTGATGATTTACTTACGGATCAGACAATTCATGAATGCTTGTTTGAGTGATTTTATTGCTATTATCTATATATAAAGTTTGGTTTTGACAAATTTTCTAATACAAGAAAGACAAATATGTTGGTCAATTAACATCAGCAGTAACAATGATTGTGTACAAAGAAGGTAACATTGGCATCCAAATCATAATTATATATATCAAAGCTTACTTTTCATATATACATAAATACACACATATATATGCGCACCTTAGACATGCCTGTTAACATTATTTAAAGGAAAACATGAAACAAGAATATATGTGTATACACACATATATATATATATATATAGGCAACTTGTTTAATATGATGCAATATAAGATGAAGCACATGGTTTTAGGCTACATCTGTTTCTGCATCTTGCTTCTGCTTGATCTTATTATTCTCATGGAACTCACCATAGAAGTAATTCAAAGATCCCCAAAGTGATAAAACAAGGGATATGGCTTTTTCAACTTGGAACTTTTCATGGTACAACACCACCGCTAAAGATTCCGTCACCGGAAGCAGAGTCGCAATTAGTATACCAGACAGCAACGATGAGGCTGAGAAAATCACACCCACAGCTCCCATGAAGAACAACTGCCATAAGATCGCGTTCAACACAAGCACCACGAAGTATGTTGATTGTCCAAGCGTATACTCGCTTGCCTCTCTTGGAATTGCCTAAAGCAAGAAATCATTCAGTTAAAACCTGGACTGAAATACCAGAACTAAAGGGGAATGGGGAATGGAGAATGAGAGATGACCTTGAAGTCTCCGTGAAAGAGCATCCCAATGCAACAGAAAACAGTAGCCGAAAATGACATAACCATCTGTGACTCCATAACCAAAGAGTAAGTGATGGTCTGCTTTGCTTTCTTGTATGTTAACTCGATGGCTGGCAACACAAACCCGTAGAGAGCCGAAGCTGCAAGTGTCATGAAAAACCCAAGGAAATACTGTAGCTTGGATTCATTCGCAGGGCGATCTGAACTCGTATGAAGTGCCAGAACAACAGCTGCGAGTGTCAACAAAAAGACCGAGTTGATCGTAAAAGGTGTAAACTTCGGCTTCACCAATATAAATGCGAACGTAGCAGTGAAAGCCAGTTGAGTCGAAATTATCAAGGCCGAGGTAGATATAGGGAGGCGAGCAACACCGTAAGCATACAAAAAGTCATCAACCCCAGTAAGAACACCAAGAACAACACTAGCCAGCAACACAGGAGCTTTTATCAAGACAAGCTTGGTTCCCGGACCCTCTTTTCGTCGACGATACAAGTATGATACCGTGAGCGGCAACATCATAAACGGCCAACCGGCGGTTTCTAAGCAGCTCGATATCCACACACCCTTACCACCTTTCAAGAAATATAGCCTCATTAAAAGAGGACCACCAACATTTCCTAAGCCCAACATTGCGCAGTTCAACAGAAGTAACATTCTCTTTAGCCCTTTGCTCATCTTCTCCTCCATCTTCAAACCAATTTTCCATGTTCCACAATATGCAAAAAAGAACGATTTCATCGGATTCAACTTAAAACCAGGGTCATAAGCAAGAATAACAAAACAAACCAGGGTTTCATACCATTTTAATCATTAAACTACGACCCTTTAACAACAATATCAAATTTGTACCATTAATTAGTATAACCACCATGAAAAAGAACACCTAATCCAATCAACCACCCATAACATGCATTATTATCATAAATTAAGCAGTCATTTTCTTAAAATTAAATGGGAATTAAGCTAATTCATTAGAGTTAATAACGTACAAATAATCACAAGCAAACAAAGAAATGCCTAAGAGCAGATTTTACCTTAAACCCAGTCAATTATGGACCTTAAACTTACGAAAAAAACACCCAAAAACCTGCTTTTTTATATAAAGTTAAGGGAATTAAAATGACTGAACTTGATGAACTTTCAAGAAAAAAGATGAGGGAGAGAATGTTGTAAAAGAAACCCACTAACCTTAAGGGAGAGGACAAAGTTAAAAGCAAAATGGATGGTGCTGAAGCGATATTCGAATACACCCCACCAAGAAATTGATGTTTTAGTTGAACATGACGAGCAAAACAGTATTTTTTTTACAGAGAAAAACAGGGGAAATTTGGGAAAGGAAAAAGAGAAGACCAAAACGGTCTTTATATCATGAAAATGAAATGACCCATGATCAGATAGTAGTTCTTTTAGCTGCTTGAAATCTGAAACATAGTGAAAGAGGGTGACACGTTAGTGGCGATTCAGGTACATCGAACTCAGTGAGTGGCAATAAATACCCGTAAATGAACTGAGGATAATTTTGAAGGAGAAAATTTAGGTTTAAAAAGAATGATTTGTAGACTGATAAGCTTAATTTAGTGAAGATAATAATCCAATTATACACATCAAATAATCAAGGAAAGTATGAAAGTTAAGTTGAAAAGAGTAATCATAATTTAAGTATTATACAAATCAATATGAAGCTATGTGACACAAGATAATTTGCATGCCTTGTAACGTTCTATATACTAAACTAAACTACCCTTTACATCACATCACAATCTACACGTATATTTATTATAAATATCACCCTAATAAAAATTATAAAAATATTTAAAAGTAAAATATTTTAAAAATTTATAAAACAGTTCAAAAATAAAATAAAATGAAGTGCATGTAAATTATCATATGAATTGTCATATCTTAATTAATATTTAGTTAAAAATAATGATTCGGTAATTATATAAAATAGAGACGTCGCGTCATCCTAAAAAATTAAATCTGAATAAAAATTTTAAAATTAAAATAAATTATTAATATTGTATTAAACTATTAAAATAAATAATATCACTGTTTAATACAACTCTTTCCCAACAATAACAATACATAATTTCAAATCTAAAACTCTT